>NC_134366.1:32173581-32774017 GCF_035582795.1 Mycteria americana | reverse complement strand
CTCTAGGCTTGAAGATAGGTATTAAGGGAGAGATTTATTTAACTGAAATGAGTAAAACTCACTAAAATCTGTTCTGGGTACTTAGCAAATAAGATCACAAGAAACAGAGGGTAGGGACACCGCAAAGGTCTTTTATGTAGGTACCTGGTTCTGGTATGGCCAGGAACTTCTAATATGCCTGCCCATCCTCAAGCAGACTCTGAAAAGGTTTTTAGTCCTCTCTGTACTGCTCTTTTATCATACAATTGGGTGCATTAAGCTCAGAAAGGCTCCAGCCCGTATTTGCACGATGCTGTGCTAATAATCTTCTTGGAACATTGTGTCCTGGGAGTACAGGACAGAGGCATCCTGCGTGAGCCTGTCCTGTCTTATTAAAATCAACCTTCATGTCAGCTGTGACAGAACACAACTCTGTGCAGAGCCACCTGGATGCCCGCTACATCACTTTCCCCAGCATTCGGGCTACAGGGAAGTGTGTTTGGGCACATCACCAGATCCATGTTGATGCAAGGTAGTAGAAAGGCTCTGCATTGAAGTAACAATCCCTCCCAATGACACCTAAACAGGTCGTACAACCAGAGCTGCGAAGATGAAAGAATTATTTGAGGCTGCAGGAGGAACATAAATAGGTAGGAAAAGTTCTAAGCCTAACTAGATGAATAGTCATGTTAAAAATATAGTAGGAGTTAATCGAAAAGGAATGGAAAAAAGAAGTCATCAGCAAAGAAAACTTTATCTAGGAAGTCAGACACTAGTAAGGATCAATTGAGAGCTGCAAAATGTTGAGCTCAGAAATTGTAAAAGGAATGGAAAAATAAATTCAAAAAGTATGTCTACAAATCCAAATGAGTGCCTTGTTTCAGTTTTAAATTAAGAGGAATATATAGAACATGAAAGCAAAATGAGGACAGTTCATGAGTTTGAATATATAAAAAAGGAAATAACTGTTGGAAACAAAACTAAGTAAGCTTAATGAGTTCAACTTTGGACACCCATTATTCACTGTTCCAAAATAATGAAGGAATGAGGATGCTTTCATCACTGGAGAACAACAGATACTACACTTCTGTTAGCTAAACGGAGAAAATTATTGAAGTATTTTGATGCTCATTAGTCTGACTTCAATAGAATTCAAAAGTGTTTAAAAAATAAAAGAAAGAAAAAATAAAAATGTGCAGGTAAATAGGAAACATAATAAAATGCAGCAAGGGTTAACCAAAGCAAGGTCATGCCAGACTAAATTGCTGCCATTTCTACATGGGGTAACTGATTTTTTAGACAAGAACAGTATAATATGTTATCTATCAATACTTTAAGAAATAATTTTATATGATGCTGCATAAGAATTATTAGCAAAGCTGGGAGAGATTATGATAAATGCAGGAATTGTAATGCATGTAAGGAAACAGACAAAAAGGATGACTAAATACACTAGGTCTTTTCAGCCTCAAGAAAAACCTGCTGAAAGGGAATATGATTGTCATCTATAAAATCACAAGTAGAAAGGGCATCAGTAGGGGATGCTTATTAACTTTCTTTAATATTGGTAAATCTAGGTAACATCAAATGAAGTTATAGGCTGTTAGGTTCAAAAGAAAATGGAGTACTATTTCACCTGCCACATAATGAAGCTGTGAGGTTTACAGCTGTAGAATGTTATAAACATAAAGAGTGTTTACGGAGTTCAAAAATACTTAGATGGATTTATGGAATTAAAAAAAAAATCTATTATGGGCTATTCAATACAAAAATCATATACTTTCCCTAAGGATCTAGGTAGAAGGGAAATTTTGGTCTCACCCAGTTCACCTGTTCTAATTTTCTGAGGAGGAGCTGATAAAAAAAACCCTGGGAGTTAATACTAGAACTCTTGAAGACTCAGTCTTGGGGCTATTATTATTTAACTTTTCTCTAATTACTTTGGCACAGAACGTTTGAGTACAGAAATGAAAATTAGCTGATACAGCTGAAATATGTCAGGACAGAGTATAGTACATCTGGGTATAGTACAATATTAAGGAATAGAATAATAGAAATGTAATGAACTTCAGCAATATGAATGGCAATGTCATTCACAAAAACCTGCTCTTGGTCACTCAAAACACAAGTGACCAAGAGTAATTGAGAGGGAAGAGCTGGGTTTGCTAGTCAGTTCCAGGGGTCTCTAAAGGGCTGTGATTGAGAAAGGAGGAGGTGTTCAGTGAGAAATTCCTTGTTAAGATAGAAAAGCCCTAATGCTATTTTCGTAAGATGCTGATGAGATCCTGTCCTTAATGCCATAATATTAGATACATTTCCAGTCACCTATACATGGAAGAAGGCAACAAGGCTATTTAGAGACTGCAAAAGGATTTACCGTTCAAAGAAATAAAACAAAAGCTAAGAGACAGTGTGATTGCTTTTCCCAGGCTGTCTGTAGATTGCATGGAATTAACAGGGAATTCCTCTTGTTCAGATTGAGGACACAAAAAATGTCATTTTCAGACTGACGTAATCAGCTGTTTGCACCATAGGGATGGAAGAAGAGTGGAAAGCCTTGCCACATGCTGACAGGTACTCAGAATGCAACTGGGACGCACACCAGAACCTGGAAGAATAAAAGGGCAGTTTGCATATAACCTTTAAGTCCTCAGGTAGTAAACATTCAAAAAGAGGAGCTGGTAAACTCATTGGCAAAGAAGCCTTAAAATATGATGGATAAAGTAATCATCAATAAATTTAGAATAAAAATTAGAAAGTAGATGTTTTGGAATTGCTTGCTAATACGACTGGTTGCCTGTAGTATCAGAGTTCTTTGCCTTTCTGTCCTAAATAGAGTAACGTGCATTTTTACAATATAATCTGAGAGAAAGAAATGAAATAGGTACTTCCTTTCTTACCACCTCTTGCAAACAGAAATGCAGAGTTATTCAACTGAGTAAAAACTCACTCAGATTGGGTGTCATTAAGTGCAGAAACCTTGAAGGACTTATTCCATATTGGAAGCAAACCAAACTGAGAGACAACAGTGAACTTTTAGTCCAATTGTGTGGGTGGATGGCTGGTGGGGGGGAGTGCTAGTGGAGACACTAAAGATAAAAGTAGTGGGAAATTAAGATTTCAGCTTTTGGGTCTCTTCCAATTTCTATAGTAGTTGCTATTAAGAAGTAACATTTGCATGTATTTATTATTGTATCTGAGGAATTACACAGATTTACATAGGAAATCATATTGCTAAATTAGACTTTTTAACGTTGTCACTTGTATACTTTGATATACAAGCTTAGGCCTTGATATTTAACAGCAAATGTGATCAAGGTAAAATCTTTTGCAGATGTAATTTGGTGCTTGCAGCAATCAGATACTACTGAAGGATGATACACTCATATTTACTGAGTGCAAGTGATTCTGTCATCCTGACACCTAACATGCTCTTCATTCACAACGGCTTTATTCTTCGGTAAGTTTATATTTAAATGAGGCTTTATCTCGACTGCTCGGAATTTGTGTTATTGTAACAGATTCTATTCAACTTACATCACAGACTGTGGGGTTTATTTGTGTGGTGTAATGCTTCAGATACAGTGTAGTTATATATATTTCCTCTGACTTAATTGATATTGATACACTTACTGTAATGCATTCTCTTCACAAACATATCCAACTGTGTTTTCTAAGCTGAAATCAGGGGGCTTGCTTACCAGTATGAGTCACTGTTTTGGGGTTTTTTTTCCTACAGTGTAGGCTAGATGAATTATTTGGTTTTCTGGGAATCTTAAATAGTACTTCATTATGTCCTGTAACTGTTCTCCTTTTTGTTTAAATATTTTAGGATAAAATTATTTATAAACATTAGAGTTCTTGTCATTTGTTTAGGAAAGACACCAACAAAAATGTTTCATTAAAGAAGGAATAGAAATTTATTTTAATTCTTATTAATGGAGGTAAAGCTTTGCTAGCATTTTCTTTCCCTCCTCTCTGTTTATATTGCTCTAAGATGTGTGGGTCCTTTGCAATTCATTCACTATTTCATACTGTTAAGAAACTGAACACCCTATTCTCATTCTTGTCACTGCATTTCATTTTATTTACTTCTTTGATCTCCTTCAAGATGTTGCTTGATGCTGTGTTAATCCATTGGCTTATTGCTATTACAGTATTTCACAGCTCTCCTTTGTTGCTAAGCTCCTAGATAAATGAATCATATGACCTTGACAGTTTCTCTCTGTTAACACTGCTGTTGTTTTTCCTTGAAATTTTGTTCTTCGAATTGTAACAAACAGTAGGTCTAACTGAGGCTCTACAGCTGGACACTTGTAGTTAATTGGGACTGTTAATAGGCTAGGTGAAGCAATTTGGCTAAACTAAGAACACTTGGGGACCCTGCTGCCTTCAATGTAAATGATTGCATTGGTTCAAGGGTAAATTGTGAGGGATTTTTTTTCAGTCTTCCTCAGAATTTTCACTGGTATAATGAAAAGAGGTATTCTAAGCTGGAGGTAGGTGTTATGACATGCTATTATAATAGTACTAATAGAGAACAACTTTGGCTTTTATAGTCTTTTTGCTATGTAAGCAAAATTATTTTGGTGTCTAATTGTGTTTTTTTGGTGAACTAGAGCCAAGGACCTCTGCCTTTAGCTTGCTTGAAGGTTTGTTTTGTTCTTGATTTTGTTGTTTCATTTTTTTCCCCTTTCCTCTGCATCTCACTGACTTTCTTCTTGCTTTATTCTCAAACCTTTTTTCTTATGCAACCTTGAGATAGGGTTGGAGGCTTCTAAATAGAGGTTGGGGGGTTTTGTTTGTTTACTGGGGGGTTGCCTCCTCTTAGAAATGGGTATTCAATTTTGTTGAGTGTTATTTAGATGGTTGGTAATATAACATTGCTCTTTTCATACCTGAGGACTTATGTTAGCAAAAATTATCTGTGTAACTTTGAAGTAGCCTGTAATCAGAGATATATTTGTAGAGAAGAAAATAGTAGACAGTCACAGATGGTGGTGGTGGTGGCGGCCGCAGTCATTCTTCTGACTGGTCCAGAGGGCTGTAGCTCTTCTTTCTGGAGTGTACTGGCAAACACCTAGTCTTACTGTGTTAAATGACAGTGTGTTATTTTGTGTATGCTAATCTCCTATCTGTTTAGGACAGGGGCCATGTTTTCTTCTTATTATTTAAAACTATGAATGTTATCCCACAAGGGAATGTTATCCTATGTGAATGGCAATGCAAGCATAACTTGTAACTCTCTGTCTTTGCATATTAATTAGCTTAGTATAATTTAAGTTGTAAGTGTCTCAGTATGTGTCCTGGGCATTATTTTTACCGAAGTGTGTCACTTTTCATTACATTAAATGAGTATTCATTTAATTTCCTATCTCACCTCTGAGCCCATTTTGTTAATGTCAGGATTATTCTTACATCCCTCTGAGTCTTAAATACTCCCTTTATTTTAGTATCATCTGCAAATTTAATGATCTGACTTATTACAGCTTTATCTAGACCATTGAATAAAATATGAAAATCTGCTGGTGTTAATCTATAGCCCTGTGGGACTTCACTTCTCAGTAGCTGCCTTTCCATTTTCCTTTCAGTCCCCTGTTTTTCTGGGTACTGATTGGTATCTTGGTACTGCTGATCCCTAAAGGCATGCAACTGTATCGGAGCTGGAGTCCACTGAAGTTACTACAGTTCTACAGGAACAGCAGGTGCCCAAAAAAACCCAAACTAAAGATCAAGGACGAGGAAGAGTCAGACTTCAGGATACTGACCTTCAGATATGAATGCTGGGTCGCAAGTACTTGATATTGGAGAAAAGTTTAAAGCCCATTTTTTAATAAAGATTTACTCCACCCACAATAAAAGTTTCTTAATGATAACAATGATCCATCATTTTGAATTTCCTCTGAACCTTTTTAAAAATCCAGCTATGTCAAGTCTCTTGGTTTATCTAGGCTAATAACATTTTTCATTTTTTAAAAGTAACCAGATTTCTTTAACATGATTTACTCTTTCCATATCCACAATGACTCATAATGATTAAATTCTGCTTATATAATTATATCCTTTAAAATGATTTATAAATGTAACATCTCTTTCTTAAAGACCAGACTCTGGGGCATAAAACTTCCTTGATTTGTCCCAACAGATTAAAAAAAAACGCTAAAGGTGTTCATCACAGGACAGCTCTGGAAAAGAGGTTTGAAATTTGGTACCAGAGGGGGTTTCCATTATTTTTACTGGACTAGTGGAGATAATTACATATGTGGACTTAAGAGCAGGAGAGCTGACAGTCAGCTTGATTTGAGAGTGTGTGAACAAACTGAGAGAAGGAACTCTGTAAAGTATTTGTGTGTGACGATTAAAGGCTTGTGAATGTGGGCAAATAAAAGAAAGATACCAGGCCTTGGAGCTGGAGGCTGGGGAGCCTGGACTGGCTTCCAGCTCAGTGAGCAGGAAGAGGATGAAGCTAGGGAAGCCTGGGTGTTTATGTAAATAAAGTGTATCATCGTGTCAGGGAAGAAAGAAGGAAGCTGAAAGTTTGAATGTTTTTTGTGAGTAAATTAATACATTAAGGTGTGGGGTTTTTTGGGTTTTGTTTGGTTGGGTTTTTTTTTTTCCCCCTGAAATGTTCAGTACTTACAGTCAGGGCTTAGAGTGTGCCTCCATTTTTGAGACAAAATAATAATAATTAAATATTGTAAAATATGACCACTGTTAAGTCCCATTGTAAATCTGGCTATTGGGTGTAATAAATCATATTCTTCCTAAGAGTTCGGGCAAATAGGGCATGGAACGTCAGAAGGGTGCGGCACAGCAGTTCACGCGGGCAGGGCCTAGTCCCTCTCCTGGCTCTAAAGGATAACTCAACTAGTGGTCATTGCCCTCCCAGGAGAGGACCTAGCTATGGCTTCCACTTGCCTGAAAACCATTGCCGGAAGGAATGTGGTGACCCAGACGGCGTTCCCACACAAACATACAGCTGTCCAGGTCTCCGGCTGCAGCAAGTGCCTGAGCCTGTCACTCGTACCAGAGAGCAGCAGAGACAACAACTGGTTTTGGTGTGACCAGGTGGATGATCTGCTCAGCCTGGTGGCAGTGCTGAAAGAGGAAGTGGAAAAGTTAAGGAGCATCAGGGAGTGTGAGAGGGAGATAGATTGGTGGAGCCACACCCTACCATCCCTGAGGCCAAGGCAGCAGATGGAGGCTCCACGAGAAGCAGAGCATCTCCTACCCTCTTGCTACCAAGCAGAAGGAGGGGACCTAGGAGACGGGGGGTGGGGGGGAATGGAAACAGGCCCCTGCTTGGGGTGGCAGGTGGACCCCCCAGCCTCCCTTGCCTTCCCAGTTGCCCTTACACAACAGAGATGGGGCTCTGGAACTTGAGGGCCAGGCAAATGAGGATGCAGGTGAAGGTCCACCCAAGGGGTTGCCTATAGGGTAAGCCAGCCAGCCCCATGTATTACAACTGCCTCTGTTAAGAAAAAAAGGAGGGTTATTGTGGTAGGCGATTCCCTTCTGAGGGGAACAGAGGGCCCAATATGCCGACCAGACCCATCCCGCAGGGAAGCCTGCTGCCTCCCTGGGGCCCGGGTTAGAGATGTTACTAGGAAACTCCCCGGTCTGGTGCGGTCCTCTGATTATTACCCGCTATTGGTTATGCAGGCTGGCAATGATGGGGTTGCAGAGAGAAGTCCAAAAGCGATCAAAAGGGACTTCAGGGCACTGGGGTGACTGGTTGAGGGATCAGGAGCACAGGTAGTGTTTTCCTCAATCCCACCAGTGGCAGGGAAGAATACTGAAAGGAACAGGGAAACTCACCTGCTCAACATGTGGCTCAGAGGCTGGTACCATTGATGGAATTTTGGTTTTTTTAATCATGGGGATGTTTACACAGCAGCAGGCCTGCTGGTGACGGATGGAGTTCAGCTATCTCAAAGGGGGAAAAGGATTCACGCTTGTGAGTTGGCGGGGCTCATCGAGAGGGCTTTAAACTAGGTTCAAAGGGGGAAGGGGATGTAACCAGGCTCACTAGAGAGGAGCCTAAGGGTGGCACGCCAATGTTGGGAGTGAAATCAATAGCCCAGCTCAAGTGCATCTACACCAATGCACACAGCATGGGCAACAAACAGAAAGAGCTGGAAGCCATTGTGCAGCAGGATAGCTATGACTTAGTCACCATCACAGAAAAGTGGTGGGATGTCTCTCATGACTGGAGTGCTGCAATGGATGGCTATGAGCTCTTCAGAAGGGATAGGCAAGGAAGGAGAGGCAGTGGGGTGGCTCTGTATGTCAGGGAGTGTTTTGATTGTGTAGAACTCGGCGATTATGATGATAAGGATGAGGGGGAAGGCCAACAAGGCAGATATCCTGCTGGGTGTCTGTTACAGACCACCCAACCAGGATGAAGAGGCAGATGAAGCATTCTATAAGCAACTGGCAGGATTTTCACAATCGCTAGCCCTTGTTCTCGTGGGGGACTTCAACTTACCAGATGTCTGCTGGAAATCCAACGCAGCAGAGAGGAAGTGGTCTAGGAGGTTCCTGGAATGTGTGGAAGATAACTTCCTGACACAGCTGGTAAGTGAGCCTACCAGGGGAGGTGCCTTGCTTGACCTGCTGTTCACAAACAGAGAAGGACTGGTGGGAGATGTGGTGGCTGGAGGCCGTCTTGGGCTTAGCAACCATGATATGACAGAGTTCTCAATTCGGGGTGAAGTAAGGAGGGGGATGAGCAAAACCACTACCATGGACTTCTGGAGGGCAGACTTTGGCCTGTTCAGGACACTGGTTGAGAGTCCCTTGGGATACAGTCCTGAAGGGCAAAGGGGTCCAGGAAGGCTGGGCATTCTTTAAGAAGGGAGTCTTAAAGGCGCAGGAGCAGGCTGTCCCCATGTGCCATAAGACGAACTGGCGGGGAAAATGACCGGCCTGGCTGAACAGGGAGCTTTTGCTGGGACTCAGGAAAAAGAGGAGAGTTTACCACTTTTGGAAGAAGGGGCAGGCCACTCAAGAAGAATGCAGGGATCTTGTCAAGTCATGCAGAGAGAAAATTAGAAAAGCAAAACCCCAGCTAGAACTCAATCTGGCCACTGTTGTAAGAGATAATAAAAAATGTTTTTACAAATACATTAACAACAGAAAGAGAGCCAAGGAGAATCTCCCTCCTTTATTGGATGGGGGGGGGGGAACATTGCCACCAAGGATGAGGAAAAGGCTGAGGTACTTAATGCCTTCTTTGCCTCTGTCTTTAATAGTCAGACCAGTTATCCCCAGGGTATTCAGCCCCCTGAGCCAGAAGACAGGGACAGAGAGCAGAATAAACCCCCCATAATTGAGGAGGAAGCAGTTAACGACCTGCTACACCACCTGGACATTCACAAGTCTCTGGGGCCAGATGAGATCCACCCAAGAGTACTGAGGGAGCTGGCAGAGCAGCTTGCCCAGCCACTCTCCATCATTTATCAGCAGTCCTGGTTAACAGGGGAGGTCCCAGATGACTGGAGGCTTGCCAGTGTGATGCCCATGTACCAGAAGGGCCGGAAGGAGGATCCGGGGAACTACAGGCCTGTCAGCCTGAACTCGGTATTGGGGAAAATTATGGAGCAGATCATCTTGAGTGCGCTCAACAGGCATGTGCAAGCCAACCAGGGGATCAGGCCCAGCCAGCATGGGTTCATGAAAGGCACGTCCTGCTTGACCAACTTGATCTCCCTCTATGACCAGGTGACCCGCCTAGTGGATGAGGGAAAGGCTGTGGATGTTATCTACCTGGACTTTAGTAAAGCCTTTGACACAGTCTCCCACAGCATTCTCCTGGAGAAGCTGGCAGGTCATGGCTTGGACGGGTGTACTATTTGCTGGGTAAAAAACTGGCTGGATGGCTGAGCCCAAAGAGTTGTGGTGAACGGAACTAAATCCAGTTGGCGGCCGGTCACAAGTGGTGTTCCCCAGGGCTCAGTTTTGGGGCCAGTCTTGTTTAATATCTTTATCAATGATCTGGATGAGGGGATTGAGCGCGCCCTCAGTAAATTTGCAGATGACACCAAGTTGTGCGGGAGTGTTGATCTGCTGGAGGGTAGGAAGGCTCTACAGAGGGATCTGGACAGGCTGGACTGATGGGCTGAGGCCAATTGTATGAGGTTCAACAAGGCCAAGTGTCAGGTCCTGCACTTGAGTCACAACAACCCCATGCAATGCTACAGGCTTGGGGAAGAGTGGCTGGAAAGCTGCCCGGCTGAAAAGGACCTGCTGGTACTGGTTGACAGCCGCCTGAATATGAGCCAGCAGTGTGCCCAGGTGGCCAAGAAGGCCAATAGCATCCTGGCTTGTATCTGGAATAGCGTGGCCAGCAGGAGTAGGGAAGTGATTGTGCCCCTGTGCTCGGCACTGGTGAGGCTGCACCTTGAATACTGTGTTCAGTTTTAGGCCCCTCACTACAAGATGGACATTGAGTTGCTGAAAGGGTGGTGAAGCATTGGAACAGGCTGCCCAGAGAGGTAGTGGAGTCACCATCCCTGGAGGAGTTCAAAAAATGTGTAGACATGGCACTTCGGGACATGGTTTAGTAGGTAAGGAGGTGTTGGGTTGACGGTTGGACTAGATGATCTTAGAGGCTTTTTCCAACCTTAATGATTCTATGAACAATAGTGCACAAAAAGATGCATAATTTCTAAAATTATCATGCACTCTAGTCTGGACGTGGTGGGGCCTTTGGGGATGGTTTGTTGTTTGTTTTGGGGTTTTTTGGTACCATCCTTTTGCCTTTGAATTACATGTGTCTGAGTTATCTTCTGTTACAAATTATAAAAATCTAGAGGGCTAAAGCTCTCAACTAGATTTTTCACTCAACTAGGAGGTTGAGCGAACAAAGACAACTGAGAGGAGGCTTGACAGTAGTACATTAGTAGCACAGGGAGTGTGAACAGAAAATTGCTGCCATGTTTCTCCATTGCAGGAGAGGGAGAACCAAAAAACAACAACAAAAATCAACCAGTAGGCATTACAACAAAAATCAACCAGTAGGCATTAAGTAGTCAGAGCCAAGTTCAAAACAAACCAAAGGAGATGGTCCTTCATATACGTAGCTGTTCTGTAGAACCTCTTGTGAAAGAAAAAAGGCATGTGCTAAAAACTCGTATTAGTCACTAACAGTGGATGTGTCCTCCATGAGCTTGTTAGTGACTAAAATAAAGGAACCAAGTGCAGCTCAGGAGGGGCTTAAAATGAAGCTCTGAAGGGGTTGGAGGCTGGTAGAAAGCTAAGAAGTGCCCCGTTCTTATATTTCCTCCTTTGACATTGGCTTTTTTCCCCTCAGCCAGAGTAGTTGCTTTGTGTTGTGTTGAGCTGGAAAAAGGCACAGAATACCTGTTTTCTTGGCTGTGGGGAGAGCAGAGATCTGGTGAGTTCATATTTTGATCTATTCCCCTTTCTTCTCTGACATGATCTGCAATATGTGCTATTAAGACCCTGCAGTGGAATATTTTATAGTGATGGTGTTGGAAATTGCCAATATTAGATGATGTTTCCTAGCTGTAGAGTCTTCTAAATTCTGCTGTAGTGAGGCTGGTAAGTGGAAACCTCTTAAAGGGGGAAGGAACTTGGACTGCACTAAAGTGGTTGCAGCGGCTGTCCTTGTCTTCCCTGTGGACCTTTCACAAATGCAGCTTGATAGAGTAGACATACTGTGCACCATGCAGAGGAAACACATGTAATGTTGAGAGTGGTGTTAACAGTGGGATCCAGGTGCTTCCCAGCCTTGTTAGGGAGTCAGTAGCTGCAGTATTTGCTTTGCAGGTGCCTATGGAACCACTACCACACCACCCACACACCCCTTCTGTTATATCCTCCATCTTGCAGGATGATGGCAGGGAGGAGGAAGTGGGCATTAAATCTGTTTTTATATCTTGCACCTTGCAGCTTGGGAACTTACAGTTCTATCTGTATTTGTGCCTCTCTGTGGGTGAACTCTAAGGAGAAGGTGGGGGAGAGCAATTTTACAAGGCTGGAAAACTACTGTTCAATAGCCTTTAGTCATCTGCAGGACCTTTTGACAGCTGATATACCTTATTAACAGCACAGGCTAGGCATTTATAGAGCCACCGCATCCAGAGTCTCTTTCATAGACAAGCTGTTCATACTCTGCAGGACCACAGCACTTGGCGAAGGAGGCTGAGCAATCTTTATTGAGGCAGCAGTGTGACCTCATACCCTGCTGCTAACAGAGGCATAACAGCAATGGAAGATTAATTTTCTATTTCTTTCCCCAGAGTGTGAAAGTGTATCTCTTTCAGGTTCAGCCTCAAATCAAAGAATGAGATGGAAAAATGCAGTTCTGCTTTCACTGTTCCCCATTTACTAGGCTGAGAAACACTTCTTAAGTCAGATGATAAACAGTTACATTCAATCTTACATTTTTATCAATTTACCGACATTTTTAAGTCACAATGGGGAAAAGAAAGTATAAGAATCCTAAAGAAGAGGAGAAAAATAAGTTCTGAGGTTTCATTTCTTTATACATTCACACTTGGTATTAAGACCTCCTGGTTAGAAAATGCATTATATTGTTTTCATAACTCCCTTTTCCAGTCTTGGGATGGAACATGAAGATACAACCATGAGATCTGGACAAAAAGGACTGTGTAGTACACTTCTTGCACTTAATTTAACCTAGACTTAGTTGATAGACTGGTAGAATAGTTGTAGCTAATAAAACAGCAAGAACAGAATAGCACACCAAAATGCAGTGGTTTAAAACCACATTGGCACAATTCAAGAGTGCTGGGTTCATAATAGTAGAAAGTAGGATCTGATCTTTGAGAATTATAACAGTGACATAGATCAATGAGCGATCTACTGTAGTGCTCTAAGATCAGTCCATATTTGATGCTGTGGAAGCTGATAGCTTAAATTTGTACATTTAGAAACAATAATGCAATACTAATTTGACTCATTTAATTCATGTCAGTGAATGCGCAATTGGTTTTGTGATGGAAAAAGGGTAGAAGTAGAGAAATTTCTAGACGGAGCTTTTTAATGAAAGGAAAAAATTTTGTAAAGACTATACTATTTATTCTTCACAGAGGAGGTCCATAGATCAATTACATTGTTTGTAGATCTCTGAGGCACCAGGCTCATCAGCCACAGCACTGTAAGAGCAGCCATGCTCCTAAGCCTTCAGCCATTCATGACAGTTCCAGCAAATGGTGGGAGATGTTGCCAAACCTCTTCAAGCAACAAGAAAACAAAATGTTCAGTCAGAAAATGGATTAATGTGGAGTTTATGGTCTACCTAGCCTTGGGAGCTCCGAGGCAGAAACTGATTGTAATTCTCTGCCACTGAAATCCAAGTTCAGTATTTTTGGTGAAAAGTTACAAAACTTTAGAGACCATCTTCCTTGTCTGATTCACTCCTTGGCAACTTGGTTCAGACTTGCAAAATTAATAACCATTACTCTGAAGTACACTCTTTAAATTTTCTGGGAGCTAGCATAAACTGAATGTTAGTTTTCCTCAGATGCTTAGCTGAGGGAATAGGTAGACCAGATGACATTCTTGAAGACTGGTATTAAAATACTTTTCACCATCAAAGAATAATTCTGCAGTTCCTCCTCTGCTTTCTCTGGTAAAATTACAAAACAATCTTTATGCTGACTTGTTGAAGAACGTCATGCAATCTTTGTGGGTTTAATTATTATTATCATTATAATTTATTATTATTATAAAACTTTAAGTACTTTACATAAACATTGAAAAGTGAATGTTTGTATCTAGCTGTACCCAGTAGCTGAAGGTGGCAGCCATCCTGGACTCCCTGTTTTCTCTATGCCTCTCACAATCAGAAGTTTGTCAAGGAAAAATATTCTGCTATGAACTAGTTTGGAAGTAGCTATTGTTCTATAATGAGTGGTCATTATGGGGCTAATCTTTAACTCTCATTCCTCGCTTCCTGTTTATGTAATGGAACTTGCACCCCTTGGTGTAATTGCATCAGCAATATATGTGTCATTAAGGTGATGCAATGTGTGCTACTAAGGATGATGAGGTCACTTTGGTTTATTTGGCGAGAGCAGCATCTTTACAAATGTTCTTTTCCCAAATGGCTGTACTTATCAGTGAGCAATTAACATCAAACAATTGTGTCTGGCCTGAAGTTACATCTGTAAGACGATTCTTATGATCAGCTCCTAATATAGCTGGTCCTAAACCTTGGCATTTTGGAACAAGAGGATGTTTCAAAAAAATAAAATAGTACGACATAGTTAGCTTAGTTTATGCCTTTAACATGAAACGTAATTCAGAGCTATTCATGCTGACATCTGCTTTCTCCTGTCAAACAGAACGGAGAGCACAATGCCTCCAAACAGAACATTTACTTTAATCTGGGCAAATGTGTCTCTTCAGAAAACAAAACTTATGACCTGTCTTCTGCTTCAACCAACACATTTCCAAACAGATTGTTTTCTAGTCTAAGGTTATTGGTCAGATCCCTCTTGAATCCCTGGTGATGGGTAGAAAGTAAATTTCAGTGGTGCAGAAATTTCCAAAAAGGAGAACTTCATTTAGTTTGGTTGGGGGTTTTGTTTTTAAGTGTGCCAATTTGTGCAGGCATTGGACTTATGCAAGGGATATTTCTGTTTCACATGCTACAGATAATATTATTGTTATATTACCTTTTGGTCTATTTGCCTTTTTGTGGGTGATCGTCCTAAAAAGCATTTTATTTTCTTTAGTTAGAAAAAGGTTCTGAAGTACTTGGAACAAGTAATTTTAGAAAGGGTAGATTAAAACACTGTAGTTTGAGAAAGAATTGACCTAACTGCTGTAGTTGTGCAACTGAAATAATGGTTTAGAGTGAAACTGATAAGAAGCTGGATAATAGGCCAGCAAGCAGGATGTCTGTAGTCCATCAAGGACTAAATGAGATCTATATAAAGCACCGGTGTAATTGTAAAATCAAGACATGTAGACTGGAAAAGATCAAAAAAACCCATTTGAAGATATGTCATAAACAGACCATGTGGTTCTGATAAAAGACTAGAATGACACTGTGTATTTAGCATATAGGTAAAATGGACTAACCAATTCAAAAGTCTTAATAGTTGCCTGATGATATCTAGTAAAAAATATCAGTCAACGTGTAAGGAACTGATTCCCTGTCTATGAAATAGAGCTGTGGCTTTGATACTTTATATTCAAGCTGTAGGAGAGGTAGCTAATTGTAGTGTTTGGACCCAGTGCGGAGGGCTATGCTTATTACTTTGCATGCTATCTGAAGAAGGGACCCACCTGATAAAGGCCAAACCTTAAGGACAGCTGAACGAATATAGTCTCTGGTTGGTGCAGAAACAGTTTATCTTCTAATTAAATCACTGGAGTGGCTTGGTAGTGGTTGGATCGTTGACACGTTGGCTGCAGACATTGGAAGAGGCAGACCCAAGTGGTAAGAAGTAATCAAAGTGGAGCACCGTTTCTGGGAACCATTGCATGTTCCAGCACACTGTGGCTTCATCAACAGCTTTGACAGATTAATTACTCCATACTTAGATACCAAACCCTGCCACAGGAAGGATTCAGAAGCCACCAGGCAAAGTGTCACGTGCTCTCCAGTAATTAATACCTGTTAGGGCTCTGGTGGCTCTGGTCCACAGAATTGTCTGTCTCGCTATGGTGAAAGGTATTTCTCCAGTCACAACAGTTCTTCAGCAGATAGTTGTCTTCTAATGTCTTGGATCTGTCATCTCAGTCTTACAATTACCAAAGGGCAGCTAGAAGGCAACAATATGTCAGAATTCCAAAAAGTGTGGGTTTAAAAAGCAAAACAAAACAAAAAAAAACCAAGAAAACCCCCAAAACAACAAATCCATACAAACCAAATAAACAAAAGAAAAAACAGCCCAAAACCCAAACTCATACCAGTTTCAAAAGCATGGAGTTGTCCAGGATGCTTTTTAGACAGTCGGAAAAGAAGTACCAGCAAAGTCTTGCAACACTATGTCATCTGCTCTTGGCAACAAGAGAGGTATCAACTCCTCAGATAAGTTGTGGCCATCTAACCATCTCAGCTCCTGTCTGAAGATGCAGAGAGAGGAGTAAATTCTGTATTGTACAAACAGCACATACAGAGAAAATAGAACGGAAATGTATAGATCTAGTTGAGTATTGTCTGTTCCTCAAAGACTTTTGAATGAAGAATGAATCTGTCCTTCTTTTAGTTAACCTTAGTAGTAACAACTGTTCTGAATTATTTGTTCTTCAATTAAAAAAATCTAGCAAATGATGTAATGAAAGTTATAATTTCAAACATTTTCTGCAATGTGTAGGGAACATATTTTAGCTCCAATAAAGTATTTTGTTAATGATGTCTCTGAAGGTGGTCCATGCCTTATGCTAAGCATTCAGACTCCTACCAAAGAAGAGGCAAGACATTTTGGGGGGAGGAAGGAGAAGGTTTACAGAAGTCTTAATTCAAGCCTCAGTTCTGACTTTAAAGCATGAGAAATAGCTATATCCGGTTCATTAGATACAGCAAATAATTGCAGGATTATTATTCTATCCAGGTATAAGCTTTCTTAGGGTAGCTTCACTCCTCATCTTCACTCCAAAGAGAGGAGAGGGCTCTTGCATGCTAATTGCCTTGAGAAGGAATCAAAAAGAGATTAAAATTCAGAAGTATCCTTTGAATTACTATTTTCAGGGTGACAAATCTGTATTGTGACTGGTTTAGCAAAGAGAATTTCAGAAGGTCAAGATCTATTGAGGAAGCATCAGAGCTACAATCCTCATGGGACAAAACACAGCAGTTCTTCCAAAAATAAACCCAGTTACAAGAAATCACTTTTTTATTTAGGGCTTTTTAAAGCCTATCTATTAAATAAAAATCTGGTACATTCTCTATGTTCCAAAAGCTCTAAAAATTGCCATGGAATGCACATTCTGTCTAACTGGTTATTTAAATTTCTTTGCTTTTGTGAGGTCTGCAAAGCACAATGATTTCGCATTAACTTTAGAATGTGGATATACAATTTAAATCAAAAGCCAATTATTGTGTGATCCAGTCTCCCAAAATCCCACTTAGGCACTAAGAAGAATTGTAAGCATGAAACATAAATCCCAGATAGTTAGTCCTTCATATATAAAGTCTTTAGGCACTATTTGGTATGAAAATTCCCCACCTATGCAACTTTAGTTGTTGTTGGGGTTTTTTGGTTTTGGTTTTGGTTTTTTTTTTTTTTAATGCCTGTTTAGAGAGACAGACATGTACAGCCTGTTCTGATCCAAATTTAGGCAGATACATATAGTTCAAATGTTTAAATTTCTTGGAAAACATAAACTTTTTTAGGGCTTCAGTCAGTCATTAGGAAGAAGATGGTGATCTTCCTGCTAATCTAATTCCTTTTATTCTGATGGGATTGCAAAGGCTAGATTAGAGGCCGTAGTTGGAAATTGGAAATACATGTCTGTCTTCTAGCTAATGTAAAAATTTGAGGCAAGCAATTCCATCTGTTTCACTCTTACCTTAGACCAACCAAGATGTTGCTGCCTTTTGGGGGAGCCTGAGGGAGTGGTTATGTTGCATTCAAAGTGAGCCCCACAGATATAGATGAGGCCCAGAGTGATTTGCTGCAAGCTGCCTGGAGAGGCTGAATTCCGTGCCTGTCAAGGGAGGAAGGACATGCCTAATTGTTGTACAGGACTTTCTTTCAAAGGACATCAAAGACATTTAACTCTCTCATTGACTGCATATAAAATGTTAGGCATACAAGAGAGGCCTGTTTACTTGTTCCCAGAAAGAACTTTTGCATTTCTTCTCCCTGGAATATTAAATTTCCAAGATTGCTGGGGCTGCTGAACACCGTGAAAGTGCCATCCATTTGCTTTTGGTAACGTAGCAAATGTGGAATATTTTTTGGTATAATAAAAGTTTAAAAGCTAATGGAGAAGTGTTGATTCTGTTTGTGGCAAAAGCTGCTTCATAGATAAAGGAGCACTATACAATTAAGAACCTTATGTATAGTGTCTAAAATATACAAAGGTATTACTATTTCAGTCTAGTATTAAAAATACTTGACGTGCCATCAGTTAAACTTTAGGACCTGTAGTCAGTGTTGCTAAATTGAATTTTATTGGCTTAAGATTTGTCAAAGAATAAGAAAAAAAAAAGATAATTTACTACTAATACATGATGCAAAAATTAGTTGAATCTAATGTGATGGAAGGAAAAATATTTCAAATAATCTTTTTAAAAAAATAGGCAGTCAGTGTACTCTTGATGCAGAAAGTTATTAATAGCTGCACACAGGGAGTAGTTCTAAAAACCTTCTTATTTATTCCTTGAACCTTGCTTTCTACGGAAAAAAAATACATTAAAATAATCCATAGAAAGCATATTTTTCCCCACCCAGTAGTTCACAGATGGATAATTCATCAACCAGTTCTCAAAATAAGGAGAAAGAGATTTTATTCCTTTTAATTATAATGTGTATCTCGCAGTTGCTCCTATTTAGGACCAGTTTAAAACTTGAAAAGGTGCAAGAACAAAACTTCCTCTTCTTCTGCCCTTTTTCCCTTGTAATGACAGTGAAAACGTTTTCTGGAGGAGCTTCTAGAAACTATTCCAAGATAAGCTATTGCCACAAGAATGTTAAATGTTTGGAGGAGTTTTAAAAAGAGGGGTGGGTGAAAACTCTAAACTGTGCTTTGGGGACAAATCTGACTGTATCAGAGTCTCTTTATGTAACTTAGCACATAAGCTTGTCATATAAAGCAATTAGTCACAAAAAAAAGGAAAGGAAGGTAGAGACTAGTATCTTAGAAATCTGTGCTGCGTTAGCTACTTTTCGTCTAGTGCTTTTCCAGGCAAAACAGTTTTAGTGGATCACTATTCGGTGATTTAAAGCAGAAACATTTCACAGTCCTAGTGGGTCTTAATTTTGAAATATTAGCGCCTTCTTCCTTTCCACCTTTTCTCATGGTGCTTTTTGAGTTGTATGATATATTTGATACAAAAGGCTTTCACATTTAGGAAAAACAAAGGATCCAGTAAGACACCTGGCTAAACAAAGACAATATGAATTTATTTTTTGTGGTTCACTCCCGCCCATGTGAGTTAATTCATCTGTGTTTTATCTTAGTTGATCTGTCCTCATTCAACTCTTGACCTAGTCATGTACTGACAACCAACTTTGTATTCAAACACAGGCACTGAGCTGACTTCATAACCCTACTGAAAGTACAATAGCCAAATGTGCCTACATCAAACAAGACAGTGATGGGGTCTTGTAATGACTCATGCACAAAACCGACCAGGCTAAGTGAGAAACTGTCCAGTAATTTTCCCTATATTTTGAGGGGGAAGAGGGAAGAAGAAAAGACCAGAGCCATGTGAAACTGGCTCAGCTGCCAGGGCCTGCAGCTGTGTCAACACTACACTGTAACTGCCAAATGTCTCTGTGACTGCAGAGAGAAACTTTTATTCCATCTGGGAATAAGGAGCTATTTTTCACAAAACATTGCCTTCCTTTTAATAAATGAGATATGTTAGGATCTGTTTTAATGGTCTAATGGACTTAAAATTACCTTTACAGCCAAATTATGATCCTGTTTTGAAGTCTGCTGGGGACAATGCAGGCACATTGCACACGTAAATGAAATGACACTTCGGAGCAATGAAGCATCTGGAGAAGACACCACTGTCACTGCACTCACACCAGACTCGATTTGTCTTATCTATTCCTTGTTTCATGCCTTATCCACATATCTCATGGGTATACGTGGTTAACTAAAGTTAAATAACATTCAGCAAAGAAACTTCTATTAAAATTTTTACCAGGTCACTTACTAACAGAATTAATCATAGAATCATAGAACAGCCCAGATTGGAAGGGACCTCGAAAGATCATCTGGTCCAACCTTTCATAGGAAAGGGATTCTAAATGAGATTATCTAGCACCCTGTCCAGTTGCATCTTGAAAACCTCCAGTGACGGGGACTCTACCGTGTCCCTGGGGAGGTTTTTCTAGTGATTGATTGTTGTAGCTGTAAAAAATTTCTTTCTTATATCAAGATGAATTAGGTGGACTTCAGCCAAATTGCTGTAACAGATGAATCAGAAGGGAATTAGGCTAAATACTCACTATTATTCTTGAGTCAGTAGAATCAAGAATGACCTAATCATCTAGATGTCTGTCCCTATAACTTCCACTCCCACAATGTTTAGCAATGGATGTCAGACAACTAGAGATACCAGGCAGTGAGTGAATTCAGATATAATTTTATACAAGTCTTTATTGTGATCCTTTTATTACTTTCACAGAGACGCCAAAAGCGGCCTTTAAAACACCTTTCCTACCAGAAAGAGCCCTAATATCACGTATATCTTTCTTGAGCTGTCAATGACACTTGTGTTTGCGAGCATTCACATCCCTGAGTAAAAGATCAGTCTGTTCTGTTGTCGGTCCAATATTTAGACAACTGTCTTTAGACAATTGCAAATAGAAATCTTTAACTACTGGTTAGTTTTACTGAATACTTCAGTAGAAATATACCTGCTATTCCTAACAGTTTATTGATTGCTAACAATCTTTAAGGGTAGTAGAACATGTGATACGGAGTCTTGGATTCAACTTTTTTTTGAATGGTGACTTTTCTGACTATAGATATAAAAGAACATAAATAAATGAGGGTGCTATTTATGGTTAAGGCAGTGGGAGTTTTGTATCTTAATGTTGTGGGAGATCTGTAATGTAGTCTGTGCTTTTGCACAGACTTCTGTGGCATTTTATGGACTCTGTATAGCCTTACTCATTTGTCAGATTAAGCTAGTGCATATGTTTGTGTGTTTTCCCACAAAAATTAACAGACAACGTTTGAAAGAACTTTTGTTAGCCTTAGTGAGAACCTAGGGGTTTTTTTGGTTTGGGTTTGTTCAGTTAGTTTCTCAAAGAAAGATAATTGTGTAATACTGCAATGGGATCAATACAAGCAAATTCTATCCTTTCATCTACCACATCCATGCAAGGAAGGATGTGCACTCCAGCCCTACGTCCTTTTTTTATTCAGATGTGGTGTCAACTCTTTGCTAAAAAAGGAGTCAATTTGTTGCCTCCCTCCCTTTTGAAAAAATATGGTAGCCCAAATAGCACCACTTTGACATAGCTTTCATACCACTACTGGTATCCAGTGGTGGAGAGCCCCAATATAGACCATATTTCCAGGCTTGTTTAGTGAGCTATGCAGGCAGCAATGAAAGGAGTCGCATGACAAGCTGCATGTGGAGTACTGGACCTCAGAGTAAGAGGAAAGGGTTTGAGCATTGTTTTCTACTACAAGAGCTGCTCACTTAGTGCCTTAGAAGTCATCTATGTTCAAAGAATCACACTTTGAGAACCACTGATGTAGAGACCATGAAACTGGTTGTATATCTTTCTATGGAACTAGTTTTATATATTTCTATGTAAAAGCTTTTTAAAGTAATCTTTTAAGAAGAGAAATACCTTGAAGTTTGCTTTTCCTTTGTTTTTCATGGGTATTTGATATCAGTTTAGAATGGATAGAGTATCTAGGTAGATAGAATAGATATTTTTCATTTGGTGAAAACTTGTTCTTTGAATTGAAAGGGAATGGTTTTGGAAGAATGCTAAAAATGGTTCCATCCTGAAGACTGAAATGGAAATAATTTTTTTTAAAGTGATATAAATGTTTTCAAGGGTAGAAAAACTAGATTAATTCAATTAAATTTCAGATTTTTCTGTCTGTCTTAAAAAAAAAAAAACAACAAACAAAAAAAACCCCCAAACCAACAGTCTCTCTTTCCCGAGTTTCTTATTGCCAGTACACAGATATTGATACCAACTTTAAAAAAAAAAAGTACATATTTTAATTTCAAGACAATGCTTTCTTTAATTTAGAAAGCATGCAACTATATTGACTTAAAATACCTAATAACAAGGAATCAGTTTTGCACAATAACAACTTCAGAAAGACTCTCCAAATAAATGTTATTCATTTAATCTTTCACTTGTAATATTCTGAAGTCAATTTATAGTAATACATTACTAAATATTAAAACACCTAAATCAGCAAGTCAGAAATTTAGCTTTAACAATGGACTAAATTTCCTCTGTTACATCCAGCAAAGAATTGGTAACGAAGCACAGAATGTTTCACAAATACATACATACTTCATAGGATTGTGTGTCAGTGCATGTGGAAGAGATAAAAGTATTCTGGAAGAAGTTCAAAGGAAATATCCTAGTAACTATGGAAACAAAAGCCCTTCTGCCCTGTGTTGAGAAGAAAAAAGATTAAGTTAGACTAAATGAACATCTTCCTTTTAGTACCAGTTTGGCCAAGACAGATTTGTCCTCCAGAGTTGATGAGGCTTTGAAAGAGATAATGATGAGATATCTCCATAAAACTCCAAATGCTTTTCTTATGACCTGTGGACAGACTTGAAACGAGCACCTTACAGCATCATTCATTCACACATGACTGAAATCAATCTCTGTTTCAGAAAAGCTCTTCCTTACATTTGGCTGGAGTTCCAGTTTTTGTGCCAAATATGAGAATCGGCCATTTCAATTTTAGTATGGCTCAGACTCTGGACTTTTTAATGATAAATAAATAAATAACCTTCATAAGTTCAGTATTGCAGAAATTTCAACTTTGAGTCAACAAATGAGAACCATGAGCTTCTATATTCCAGTCCTTACATAAACCTTTGGTTAACATTTTATTATATTAAACATAACCTAATCATAGTTACATAAAAATGATAATATAAGAAAATGTTACAAAAGGACTGGAGTCATACAGAGTGCAATTTATACAAGAATTGTGGTCCACCTAACGTTCTTCAACTTTCAACAAATTTCACCACTGTAATAGGGATGGGCATCAAAAGCATAGCTGTAAAACTTATATAGTACAACATTATGTATCCCATGATACTCTGAAACATCCTTTTTCTTTTTTTTCTTTGTTAAATACAAAAATACGGGGTTTCTTTATACTTTTGTCTCACTTATCTCTTCTAGGTTCATCCCTATTCTTTTATTTATCTATTTTTCTTTTATTCTGAAAAAGCGTGTGTATGGGGGGAAACCTTGTCCACTTTGGTTTGAGCTACACCACTGTCAGAGTTTGGCAACTGGGAAATATTACTTGTCCAAGATCTCCTGCACAACTGTAGGTATCTTTTTGAATTTTGTTGTTAATTCTCTGAAGACAGTTCTTGAAATGCATCTGTCCTGTATGGCTTCTGTCATTTCCTGAAAGTCTCATTTGTCCATTCGTTATTTTTTTCCCTTCAACTTAGCCTTTCATTACTTTGTGTGTTCATTAGGTTATCAACTGGGGTTATATGTCATATTACAAGGTGGATTACTTATTTTTGCATCTACCGAATGTAAATGACTTGAAGTAGTGAGTAGTACTTTTGCTCTGTATTAATAGTGTTGTTTAAAAAGTATACTGGACTTAATGTGAATTGGAAGATACTTCTGTAGACTCATCTATAGTGTATTTTAAAATGACAATAACTGTTTTTTAAACATGAAGGATTAACTCCTAATTTTGAGCATTTTCTTCCCGTGCTAATGAGCCACCAAGTATTATGAATAAGTTCTCTACAGGTAAAATTTTACATGCAAGTTTTAGAGAGATTTTTGCCTTTCTGCCATCTCTTCAGGGTTCTTACAAAGCTCATAAGGCCTTAAAGCTTTGTGAGGATTGAAATGACTGCAGAAAAATTATGTTACCCATTCCAACAGCCTCATCTCTGAGGCAGTTCAGGACACAGTTTTGCAAGAGACATCTAAAAGCCACACTTGCATTTTTTGATTCTGCATTATGGGTTTACAACATGCCAGCTGTAGTCTCGCTCAGAATGAATGGAGTTTGCTGTAGGAAAAATATAACAGTACGATTTACTTATCTTTATCAGAAATGCTTTTAATTTAGCTAACAACAATGCCTTACCAGGGGAAGCACCTCAAAGCACTTTTCTCAGATTTCAGGAAATAACTAATGAGATTTCATTACCAACATCTTTTCTGTATGTCAAGCACAGAACTTAAGATAGCAATGAAATGGTTAAATTGTTGCACTCAAAAGTGCAATCAAAGGTTTTATTGTACTGTTTTCTTCACACATAGTTAATTATGTGAATACTTGACCTGTGCCCACAAAAACTAAGCAAAGGAAAAAAAAAAAGCCACAACATATCTTTCTGGTCTTATACTCTGTTCTTAGCTTTTCCTATGTAAAATGAGAATTGTTATGACTACCAAACTTCTGCAGAAGAATTGGCAATTGATAACTCAGCAGACATAATGAATAGCTTTTTCTAGTTTGGGTTTGTGGCCCTAGGCAGAGATAAAGCTCTAAGATCATCCCATTCTCCTTTTCTACTACATAATTATTTCTGCTACAGCAGCACCTTGGAGCCATAATCAAGCCTGAGATTCCTTGATGCTACAGAGCATACAATTACAGCATAAAAAGAGGTCTCTGCCTCACTGCACTGACACACAGAGTAGTAAAAAGAGAGACATGAGATGGGTAGAGACTGATGCAGGAACAGAATGAAAAGAGAAGTGATATTAGACAACCCATGACAGTCAGAGGTCTCTCTGTGTACGTGGTCAGGTTTTTGCACTGCAGAAGTTAAGTTTTGCAGGCTGGCTTGAAGAAGAAAGAAGTAATTTTTCAGACCTTTATGCGGAGCTCCTCTCCAGCGGCTGCGGGTGCCGAGGCTGTGATTGCACTTGCAGCTCTCCAGCAGAGCAAAGCACTTGTAGCTGTTCCAAAATCCTCAGCCATGCTGCTTCGATGGTTGGTTTCTTTAGCAAAGGGTGCTTGAAAAGCAGAGCTATTTGTAATGTATTTCCTACATTGCAGGGCTTGAAGAAAGAAATCTCTCAATTTACAATTTACTTTACATTTAAAAAGGGAATTTACTATGCTTTTGAACTGTCCTTAAGCAGCTTAGTATCATAACACAAACAGGGTGCTGGCTCTGTTACACACAAGATAGTGTCTAAAGACACAAGCAATGTATTTCAAACTCGCTCAAATCTAATTACCAATGTGAAATTCTGCTTTCTCATCTATGCTTTTCTTGCAAGTATATCTCTGCGCTCATAAACTTTGAGAGCTTGTGAATATTATTCTGTTCATAATTATTCTTCCATGCAATTTTCTAATTACAGGAGGTGAACTTCTTAAAAGATAGTTCAATTTTTTAAATTGGCAAAAGAGCCCCTCTGACAAAGTTAAGGTTATTCTTTGAATAAGTAACAGGATCACAATACTACTTGTGAGGTTTTAAAGGCAAATGGACTGAGGAGGATGAGAAGGATTTTTTGACATTGCTACTGTGCTTTCAGAGAACCCACAGGGTGTCCCCATCCATGCCATGAATGCATGTGGGCCTTGAATCTCTAGTTTCAGTAATCTCAATTATCCAACAGCAATGCACTGGTGCAGGCAGTGAACCAGTCTTCAGTATCAAAACAGAGGATAAAAATAATCCATTCTTTTTCCAGAGTTATTTCATGCCCTTTACTTCAGCTGACTGCTTCTATTTTCACTTATAACCTCAGTGTCAGCTGTGTTATTTCTATGTGAAGAAATAGCCATGGAAAACTAGACTTGATCTTTCCACTTTTTAAAAAGAGATCTAATAGTCCTATTCTACTATTTCTTTTAAGTTATATTCTAAGCCATCATACATAGAAATTGTACTATACAACCTGGTGACCTAGCTGTAACTTAGAGTACTTTTCTGCACCATGTTCTCTCACTAGTGTATTTTCTTTATGCTATTCTGGAATCTATTATAATGATGATAATATCTAGGTGCTAAGCAGGATGTACTTCTACCCCTTTTAAATCAGTATAAAGTTAGAAAAAGGTCTTTATGGCTTTTCAACTTCTTTGCCAACTAGTGATATGCACTATGCTGTTCCAAATTAAACTTATTTTTATATCCCAATGAGGGAGTTAACACTGATAGGAAAGTTAAACATACACAGTAAGATGTCATCATAATGAAAAAGTTATATCGTACTGCTTCTTCTTTAACCCCTCTTTTTGTCTAAGGGGCTTCCAAGTAAGTTAAGGAAACACGTGCTCTAAGGTGGGTGCAAAGCTGATGGGGTAACTGTACCAAGAGAGTAGGAATCAATTGCTAGCTGTTCCACTGGAAGGATGTGTTCATTGAAGGTTTTCATTGGTCTTCTCTGATTTTGGTACTGTTCTGTATTTCAGCAAGGACCAATAGAATAAATATTGCAAGGACCAATTCAGCAAGGACCAATAGAAAAAAATAATTAATAAAAATTCATTGAACTGTCCAGCAGTTGCAAGTGAAGAGTAGCTACAACTGTTTTGGAAGATAGACTTGTAATTCAAAGTACCTCAGTAAACTGCAGAAATTATGTTGTTGTTATTATTATTATTGAAATTTCTGTTTTATTTTGTTTTTTAAGTATGTGCAAAGTTCTGTCCTTAGTAGAAATTGTAAAATGCAGAAAGACAGTTTGGGAATTTGCTGTTAAGTAGTACTAGTTCCTGACAAAAAGATCTTGTTTACTGTGAATTACAAACTGAATGTGAACCAACAATGTCAGACTGCTATTAAAACAAAGATTTTAGGAATTGGATAAAGGAACATAATTTGTAATGCATTCAGTATAGCATCTCTATTTTACCTAGTACTACAGTACGAGCTGGGGTATTTTGTCCCCTTTTGGATATCACATTGAAGAAATGCCATTGGAAATTGTACAGAGGAGAGCAATGAAACTTATTGCAAATTTTGAAAACATGACCTTGAAGAAAAGCTGAACGAAGTGGTTGTTCAGTTGAGAGAATAAAAAACTACAGGGTGACAGAAGTCTTCCAACATCTTGCTGTTATCTACAAATAGGAAAGGAGCACGACATTTTGTCTCCATTGTTGTTATGATGAGAAATAAACAGTAGGCAGCACAATACTACAATAAGGTAGATTTAAACAGTTTATCTAAGCATCAAATACAGCAGTAAGGACAATGAAGAATGGCAACAAACCAACGGTTTAACTGATAGTTTAAACCACTTGGACAAACATACTGGGAATGATTTAGAAATAATCAATTCTGCCATGGAACAGGAGGTTGGACTAGATAAGCTTACAGCGTGCCTTTCACCCTTATTTTTTTGTATTCCATTAAAAATTCATGTGATACACTAACATAATTGCTAAAGTTACTTAGATAAGACTAGCCAAAAGAGAGTAAAAGGTAAAGTTAGGAGACAGTATTTTTTCTTTTCTTTTTAAACAGGAAGTGTAGTTTGAGGAAATCTGTTTAATCAAATAATAATTAAGAAAACTGATATAATTGAGAAATTTCAGTGTCACAGTAGAAAAAAAAATATATCCCCAACTGTTGTAATGCAGATAGCGTGTGTTTGCACTGTGTGAAAAGGCTAATTGTAATTTTTGCCTTTGGCAAAGACACAGTTATTTTTTGCAGTTTGATATTTCTAATCACATCATAATTGCAACTAAATCCAACATATTGTATCACCACCTGCCAAAGTCTTACATTTGCTGCAACACATTTTATAGCAGTACTGTTCCAGTCTATTTCAGCTTAAACATGCAACCCCTAAAGTAATTGGCATATATGGTAGATATGCAAGAAAGAAAACTTCAGATTTTAAGAAATGGAGTAAAATGACATGGGTTCTCTACAAAAATTTAAGGGATGGGGAATTTACTGTAGCAACATAGGAACTCAGTACAGAATAGCTGTTGCATATTAAATGTAGGATATCATTTTCCACTTTTAAAATGCATTGAGAGTGTCATTGTTCTATATAGGTATAGTGCAAGGCTTGGTCTAATCCACATTGCTGCACAATCCTTTAAAGACAAAAAAAACCCTTAAAATTGGGAACTAACTAGCAGAAGGGAGAACATAGAATTACATCAAATATGCCAGTGAAAAATCACAGAAAATGTGGCAAAAGGAATTATATTGCAATGTCTGTCTGTCCTAAAAATATTAAGGTGCTGAAAAAACAGCCTGTGCGTACTTACCAACCAGAAGTAAAATCTGTTCTCAAACACATGGCTTGCTCATACGTTGCCATATTTCATCCTCTCTTCCTTTACTGATGATATATAGGTGTGCTGGTGAGCTAAAGATGTTCTGTTAAAAGAGGGAGGTTTTCTCTCTTAATGAAATATATAAATAAAACAAAGTCAAATGCAAAAACCTGAATATTATTACAAAAACAAATAAAGGCCACAAACAAATTATCTTCAGTTATTCTTTTCACCGCACTTTAAGACATTTGTAGAAAGTGAGCAATTATCCTCCATGGCCCACATGGAAGTGGGCAAGCCTGTACGCACATGGGCAGAATCCATCCTTGTAAATCCCCCAGCTGAAGTTTGTGAATGTTCGGGAGAAAACCATACATCACTTCAGCAATACTCCGAGTGAGGAAAAAGGGGAAAACAGACTAGCTTTAAACCAATTTGTACAAATGATCCTTTGGTTTCTCTGGAGGGCCAAAAAAAGAGAGCGCCTTTTTCAGGTTGTTTGTTGACAGTAGAACTCCCCAGTGGCTTTCCACCAATCCATTCCCAGTTTCCTCCTCCTACAGCAGCTTCACACAAGTGTCTACCCCAGATGGTGGCTTTGGAAAGGGAGTGGTAAGAAGGGAAGAAAAATAAATTCTTGAGGGATAGCGGGCTGCTGTCCAATTTTGTTTCTAAATAGGGTCTTACTGGGTTTTTGACGCCTTTCCAGTTTCTTTACTGTAGGAACAGATAAAATCACTTGACACGGGTTTACTGATGCTTAACTAAATAAAATTAGAAGTGTTAAGGTTTTGTTGGTTTTATCGTTTTGTTGGGATTTTTTAATTTTTGCATGCTACTTTTTATTTCCTAGAGAGTTGCAGATAGAAACTAGCAGTTCCACTGGTTATCCCAAGGGGGGGGAAAGAAAAAAAAAAATCTCTGTGGTAAGATCAGTGAGTCAGAAAATTTTACTCTGATGGAGCAAATTGTATTCAAATAAGACATACCTGTGCTCTTAGAGAATGGGATGTATTTTGTCTTTCGAAGTGCTGAGTAAAACATATGCAGGCAATATACAGGTAAGGGAAAAGGTTAAAAGGGAAATAGATATTGACTTTTATTTCCTTTAAAGCCTGCCTAGCTTCAGATTTTCTTGGACAGGTGGATTTGCTCTCAGAATAACATAGGCAATCCTAGAGGGTGAAAAAATTCTACTCGAATATTTCTTCTCCACAAAGTGACTTGGTACCAGTCACTCACAATTTCTCTTATTCAGGAAATCAGGTCCACGTGGTTTTAGCTGAATCTGCTCCCTTTCAGTAGTAAGGTCACCAAAGCAATGTCTGTCCTGAATACTACATCTTCACATGCATCACCAAAGGAATTGCAAGGCATAATCATTTGTTATGGTGATGTTTCAGGAATGGCAACAGCACTTTATTAGGGACACCAGAATGGAATCAAAGAGCAAAGGGATTATAGCACACTAGATATTAATTTATTTTTTGTTCTTGTTAATCCAAAATAAGAAACTGCACATCTTGGGTTTTAGATTTTAAAACTTGATTGTGTTTAGAAATGCACAATTATCATTAAAAGTTGGTAAGAAATCCAGTGAGAGAAAATACAGAAATGTTTTAAAGAGGGCATTATGCTTACCTGATCTGTTCTTCATTACAAAACACAAGAAACATGAAATAGAACCAAAAAACCCCCTATATTTTCAACCAGTAATTTTTGACACATGCCCAGGACTTCTGCCTAAATGGAAAGATAATTTTTTAAAACCTCAATCTTTAATTAAAGATTTCAAACTATCATCTTGGGTAAACTGTTGAAAACAGCTACTTCTTAGATTGATATCCCTGTTTCTAATATAACATCAAGTTTCAGCCTTTGGGTTTCTTAATTTTTTCTGCTTTTTGAAGACCCTTTTGCTGTCAATAATCCACTCAGATATTGATAGGCAGTTTCTTTCTCAACCCAAGAAATTTATTACGGCTTGATTGTTTGAAATACCATTTCTGTGAAAGCACTTTTATCTGCTTAATTTCAATGTGTCATCAAAATTCTGTAGTAGATCTGTTGGATTTTTTTCCCCTTGCTTGTGCTTGAGAACCTATTTATATGACTGTTACTAGGCTTCTGGAATATTATCACCAAAAGGATTGTCAAGCATTGGACCAGGCTGCCCAGGGAAACGGTTGAGTTACCATCCCTGGAGGTATTTAAAAGACATGTAGATGTGGTGCTTAGAGACATGGTTTAGTGGTGGACTTGGCAGTGCTAGGTTTATGGTTGGACTTGATGATCTTAAAGGTCTTTTTCAAGGTAAATGATTCTATGATTCTATCATTATTCAAATATCTAAAGATAACCACACACACAAGTGCTTTGACTTTGTGATAGCTGGACTCTGTGTGGAACGCAAAGATTTTCAGAGAGCATATTGGTGGCAGTTGAACACTTAATTATGAATGATCTGATTTGCACACTTCAAAAATTATTTAATTGTAAGAATTAAAAACAATGCTATGAAGTATTATTTTCAGATATAGTACAGCTGAATGTTGTCAGGCAAAATTTAAAAAGAAATTATCTCTAAATTTTTTTGTTCTGCTGATTCCTGCTTCAATTTTCAACTAGTTAAAACATGACCAGTGGTTATAAAACAGTATGGCAATAAGGTACTAGGGAAATTACTCATAAAAAATTAAAGTAAATTAAGCAATGAAAACCACTATGATGGGTTTTGGCTCAGAGAGAAGGAACCAGAATACAATGGAATTGCATTAATCATTACTTTTGCCTGCATATAATATGTGAAATAAGTACATAACAAGTAATACCACCAAGGTAGTAAGGTATGTGTTGTAAGTCTCTTACTTGCTAGAAACCAGGGAACTTCCCTTTTCTCCTGTGCAGGCATTTATACTTGTATTAAGCTAGAATGATAGCACAAAAGCAGAGACAGAAATTCCAGAGCTGTCCAAAATGATACCAAGAAGTGCAATAATACACCCCTGAAAGCAGTGCTCTCCTGGTCAGAGCTGTGTGTACCAGGCACAGCAGTGCACAAAGTTGCCAGGAAGGAACCTCTGCCTACAGGCAGCCAAACTTATGGTAGGTGTAAGGCTACTGCTCAGGGCTCTATGGCAATAGGATAGAGTGGAGTCGGTGGCATGAGAAAAGACCTTTAGCATAGTGCGGCAATTCTGCCACCCACTGTAATTGTCTGCTTTACCCCAGGAGCCCATCTGTTTTTTTCAGAGGAATATGAAGGAAGGAACAGACTAAAGAGCACCTATTCCTTCCCACTGTCTTGGGGACGATGTCTTGGTCAGCTCTCTGGACCACAGGCAATGTTCTCTACAAGGCAATGAATCCTACAATTCAGGGAGATGTATATATCTTCCTGACTATTGCCCTAACCCAGAAAGTCACCAAATTACACCCTTACTACAGTTGTGATATAATGTATAAATATGATTAAGACATGGTTCAAAGGAAATACTGTAATTAGTCAGCATGAAATAAAAGTACATGAGACAAATAAGAAATCCTGATAATTAACTATGGTTTCCTTAAGTGTTGTTTGCTAATGCATAAGTGAACAAGGAGAAAAACCGTGCAGAGAAAGGATGAATGAAATTGTGGCATTGGCATAGTGGTAATGGAATTTCTTTCTTCCTGTTTAATAAATATGCTCTGTAGGATCAAAGAAGCTACTGTTTTTCATCGATAAACACAAGCCTGGGTTATAAATCATTAGGAGTGGAAGATAACCTCAGTATTTATTCAAGAAATGTCTCAAGAAATCCAGTCTAGATCCAGATAAAGATATATATGAGGATGGCTGGGGAGGAGAGTTAAGGAGTGAATATAGTGCTGTAACAGTATTAAGATAAGTTTTTTTCAGTTTTATTTCCAAGAGTGTCATGTTTCAAACCATGTAACTGAGAAATCATTATAGACAATAGGAACTTTCAAGAAAATAGTGACTTGTTTTCAGTATTTATCATAATAGAGATTTGTACCTATGTTTGTAGAATGAAGTCAATTTATGAGTAAATCTTTACCAGCAGGGTGAGCAGTTTAACTGTTTCAAGCCCTGCCTGCTCTAGAAATACAAGTCAATGATGGAGAACATGATAATTCAGGACCCTATTCTATTTAAAGGCATGCAAGAATTAAGAAGCCCTAAGGTTCTATGCAATAATTAGTGTTTTGAATAGCAATCCAAAGACAAACTCTGTTTATGTTTTTGAAATGAAATGTACCAAATTAATGTTTTCTGAAAGTAAAAGACTGATCCCTTAAGGGTGCTCTCTGGTTGCTTTCTTGAACAGCAGAAAACATCTGGACTTTACTTGTCTGGAATATTAGAAGAAAAAATGCTGGATGAAAGAGAAAATCAGAGACCAGAAGTTCCAGGCATGTAGCCAATTCTGTATTATAGTCAAAGATTGTGTAGCTGATTCAAAGATTGGTGTCCCTCCAGGATATTTTTCCAAGCAGAGACACTGGGGAAATTAGGAGGAATTAGCTGAAGGTGTGAAGTTAGACTGCATTGCGTTACATCTACATGGACATTCTCTTTCAGAAGAGTGGCCTTGAATTAGTTTAGTCAAGTCAACCTTCATATGAAATAAACAGCAGTGCAAGAGTTGGATGATGCAGTTCAGTTCACACCTTCAGTTAATTCATTTTAACTTCCCTAAGTGTCCTTTTGCAGACAGGTCCAAATTCTTGGTCAATGATATCATAATGTCATGTATGAGGGCAAAGAAGACAAGGCAACAAATCTAGCTGAAGTGTTCAAGGTTTAGTACGGAACAACCTGAAGTTTCTAAAGGTGTTGAAGATTTGACAGTGTAAGTGGGTTTCCCCACTCTATTTAAAAAAACAAACACCACCACCACTACCACCCCCCCAAAAAAAAACCCAACACGTAATTACTAAGTGTATAGGAATTTATTGCTTCTCAGGGCTTTAGTGTCCTTTGCTAAAGAAACTAAAACACAGTATTGCAAAACATCCGAAGTTATTGACTGAGGTGTGGCATACCCCTATTGTTTCTTCTCCTGGGGTGCTGGACTCACATCCTCACGTGTCTCTTAACAACCACTCCTATTTCATTTATTTGCAAGTGTCAGATTACCTCATCTGTGGCAGTCAGTTCACAGAGCTCGTTTAATTTAATTCCAAAGAACTGACTACGATCACTCTTTCATTACGCATCAAAATATCATACATGATATACGAATATTTTTTGTTTCAAGGAAATACATATGTTTTCTACAGCCTAATCTCCTTCAGCTCTTTTCCAAGTCAACACCAAACTGGGTTTTTTTGATAGTTAGTATGATGCCAGTTATTCTAAACTATCATTTTAGCCAGAAAAGAGAAAGCATTTGCAACAGTAGACTTTTAACAGCGTTTGGGTTTTGCCTCTTCAAGAACATGCTACACCATACTGAAGAAGCTACAAGCTAATTAGGCAATATCCATCAGGTTTGTTTTCTTCATTTGTTTTCCATTGATTTGCTGAGTTGTTAGGTGACCTTAACAATTGGGTTAAGATCAGCTTAAACATCCAGGATTTATAATGATTTCACATGTTAAAAGTAGTTACAGAATGCAAGGACACTGTCAGACAGATGTATGGGAAACTTCTTGAAATGAGAGTGAATGGGTTTGGAGTAGCTTTATAAATATCTTTTCTGTACCCCCTTTTTAAGGGAATTTAAAGCTGCTAAACAGAGGTTTTACTCTGAAAATCAGTACAATTAGAAAAAAAAATGCTGAAATACTCTTGTCTCCAGCAAAAATATACTCAAGACATCTAAAAGTAATCAACTAGAAAAACACCTTTTCAGTATTTTAAAATACCTGTAAATAACCTGGTATCTTGGTCTCGAGAAACTTTCCTATTAAGTTTAGGAGGACCCATTTTAATTTATTTTTTTTAATGATGGAGAATACAACTGTATTTTAAAAAATGAACAGGAAAAAAGGAAAAGTTTCTAAGTAAACTTACATGACCCATGTTTGTAAAAGCTTATTAATTACTCTTATCTCTCTGAATTTGCACTCTAGGTATGGAACACACAGTGTTTCTCAAATATCTAACCAGTGCATTCATACAGACAGAGGCAGAGTCAATGGTCAGTAGCCCAAAGCTAGACACCTGACTGAACATGTCTCTTCACCAGATTTATTCTTCAGGCAGGAGATTAACGGGACCTTTACAAATCCTGCCACAGTTTATTGAATAGATATTGTTGCTGAGAAATATTATGCTTCTGTTTCTACTTTGGGAGATGGTTCATCCTTTTTCAGGTTTCCTGCTTCTTGCCAGGGGCAGAATACCAGCGAGGAGGACACAATCCAGGAAAATGAACTGAACTTGTTTAAGTCTTCATTTTGAATCTATTTTATTATTCTATCTGCCTTTTCCTTTCTTTTTTTTTCCTTAAGGAGCTTAAGATCATATTTTTATGTATTAATGCATTTTCTTTACTATAAAGTTCACCCTATCGTACCTTCTCCTGGAAGTGGTGAACCACTCATTTTGTTTAGTGAGTCACTTGTTATACAGGTATATAATAGTTCATGGGATGAATTCAACATTAAAAAAAAAATAAGTTCTTTTGAAATACTTAAATAGACAATAATTTTCTGAACAGCACTAAGCTATCAGTGCAGTCATCACCATGAAAAACTTATTGTTTGGGTCCCTTAGAAACAGACATTTAAAACTGCTCTTCTGAAATCCCTTTCTGTCTCTTCTCTGTGTTCCAGCCTTTGTATTTCTAAGTTTGCCTAAATGTACGGATACATTCAAGCTCTTATAAAGTCACATATAGAGGTATTTCAGCACCTTTTGGTTTTTCACCTGGACATCAGACAATGACAGAACACCCTTGGCTCTTAATAACCATACTTCTAGTACTTCTAGAAATTCTGCATATTGCTCCTTTTTTTTTTAATTTTTTTTAATTCTTCTGTCATATCTGAAAGGCATTGTGCCTTTCATATTATAAAATCAATTTCCTGCACTTTTTAAGTGTAAGGAGAGAAAGAATGAGAGAGAGTGAGAAGGATGAGTACAACAAAGTGAATGCTATCTCTCTGTCTTCATTTGTGCTGTTATAAACTGTTCAGAAAAACATCCAGATATTTTTCTTAACAGGTGGACAACTCCTTGTTTTGTATATGGCTATATCCTACCAGTCACTACCTTGGTATTTCGGTTCAGTTTAGATAGTGAGGGCATGATCACTTTCAGAGGAGAACAGTCCTTAGAGAAACTGAAAGAAGATCTGTACAAATAATAGATGTTTTGGTTCAGTGGCTGAGCGAGAAACATTGCAAGGTGAAGAAGGAAAATATTGCAGTTACGTTTGAGGTTCTTTTTCAGCTTGAGTGAGAATATTTGCTTTTATTTGGGGAATGTTCTAATATCTTAATACTTCAGGAGTTAAAAGCAGTTTAGAAACAAAGACATACTTAATTTGAAATATTTACTTTTGAAAATGTCACAGGAAAAAATTTTATTATTCTGAACACTCACCTACTTGTCTTGGTTTTTTGTTTGTTTGGTTGGTTGGTTTTTTCCTCTTTTTTTTAGCTATGAATTTGCTGAAACTATACCCAAATTCAGGAAGTTATCTCCTTAACTTTGCACTTCTTGGAAAATTTATTAATTACAACTGTCTTTGCTCAAGTCTATGTAAAATTGTTTCTAGAGTTAGAAGTTAGTTGGGTGAGTCATCCACAGACTAAAAGATCAGTGTGACTGTATTTCCCTCCATTATGTTGTCAAAGACATTGTAGCTGAATTCAGTGACATAGCACATAATGTCGCATATTACTGAAATGGGTGTATAGAGATGTATTCCTAAATATTTCTGACATTATCCCATTTTGCAACATGTACTTTTTTTTTCTACATTTGCACTGTAATTCTCTGTAGTCAAGAACAATAAGTCAAACTATTTTTCCCAAGATTCCATTGTGATTTTTATCATCTACTGTCTCTTACAGCTATGAAATGCCTATGAGTAAGTGCTAAATGTTCAACATTTCAGAAGGAAAATATTTTCATTGAAGCAGATGCTTCTCAGATTTTTCAGGAGCCCAAAACATTGCCTGAAAGTGTTGCTACTCCCCACAGTGTAAACAAAAGCTTTACAAACCAACCATTTCTTTGAAATGAATATGACCACCAGTATTATTTTCTGTGCGACACAGGAAAATAAAATTACCTTTTATATGAAATGAGTAATCAGTGTTCGGAGGAGATTTATTCCTTCAAATTAAATGTTCTGTTGCAATCATAAAAATGGCTCCAATGTTCATTAGCTTGTTTATGTGAATGCCTGAGTAATTGCTTCCATCACATCAAACTTCCTACTATGGCTTTGATATTTATTTAATGAGTTGAGTTTTTTTAATTTCATAAGTGTCTGAGGAAGTACTAGAATATGAGACCCTATCAGTAATATTTAGAAAATTTCAATTAAATGAAACCTATGGACTATCTCCATAGTCCTCCTAGGACTATTCTCTGCAATGACATTAATTATACGTCACATTCTTGTGACATATAACTGTGATTCATCTCTGCTATGAATACTAGCTGCTTATGAGTTGCAGTCCATTAAAACAACATATCTCTCACACAAAGATATAATATTTAATTAACTGAAAATGAGTCTGCATTTTTTTACAGAATTAAGCATAAGTGATGGAAAACATAACAAAAAAATTAAATGGAAGCTCAAACTATGAGGTAGAGAGCCAAAACATGTTATTATTTAGAAAGAAAAAGGTTTTGAATTTAAAGGCAATAAGGAAATAGGATAATAAGTTTTGTCACTGTTTACTTTGGTAGTTCTACTGAAGCTGTTCACTGCAATATTAGCTAGTGATCCTCTGTCAGACACATGAAATTAGTAATCTTCTTCAACTCCTCAAAAATACATGTAGTAAACACATTAAAACTCCAGAAACAGCTCTCAAACTGAAATGTTTACTTCAGTGTCATCACTGTAATTCAGTGATTAGATTCAGATTCCTCCTTTCTTTGTAGATACCTTACTTTGTTTAAATGAGAAAGCTTTCAGACCCTTGAATCTTGAACTGTGAAGGAAAATGACTTTTTTATCTACTGACATTGCATTGCTGAATGTTATGATTCTTTTATTATATTAGAGATCGCAAATAACAGCTTATACAGAGGTTTGAGTATCAGCTTCTGTTTTACCCTGGAAAACCTGTAGGTGCATTTTTCTTTTTTCCTCTTTCTTTTCTTTTTTTTTTTTTACTTTTTATTATTTTCTCAAAGTTACCAGTAAAAGATGCTAAAACCAATTGTAAAAGCAAAAGAGGAATTTCCTGCCTGGACTGTTCTAGGGTCAGTGTAGATGAGCATTAATTGTAAGTTAACAATCCTAGCCCTTAGCTGTCTGGAGCCTGATCCAAAGCTCACTGACGTCAGTGGGAACCTTTCCATTGCCTCCAATTTGGCTCAGGTCCTAAATTTCTGTGGCAAAATATAATGCTGTGAACTAAGCTGTCACAAAAAAATGTACTGCAACTCTTCAAATCTCAAAATAGCAGAGTGTGTACAGAATTCGCAGTAAGAATTGTATTGCTGTTGTTCCAAGATGCTCAAGCAGAAAGAGTACTGCTGCTTTTACCTCCAAATTAGTAGTTTTCCTCTATAGAATAAAATAACCTATCTCAGTCACGTATGTTCTGTATAGGGAGAACAAATTCACTTTAAAACTGTGCCATGACGCTGCTTCTTAGGCAATTCTAATGAGATTAAGAACATTGAAAGGGTAGTGAAATAACTCTTGTGCTTCTCAATGGTAAATTCAGTAGAAGAATTAAAGCCAAATGCTTCTTTTTTCAGTTGCCATAGAGTCAGTTCACAAAAATAAAGCAAAATTTTTCCCTCGCTGTTTCTGAGTAAAATGATTCATGCAGTCAGAGAATTTAAGGATAGCATGGATTATTAGGAGCTTAACTTTCTGAATACTGTACAGTTTTATATAGAAATTTCTACTTATTGCCTTTTTGTTCATTGGAACTTTTTAATGACTCACCTGGATGTGTGTTCAAAGTAATGAGGCTCGGTGCATTAGCTTAATACATGCAATCTAACATGTCTTTGCTGTTGCGTAAGCAAGCATTAATTAACAGGAATTGTTCTGTATTAAAAGATAAAACAAGAATGCACTGAAAAGGTCATCAAAGATAATTACACCTCAGATAATATATATAATGATAACTTGTTAGTGTTTTAATATGAAGCTTACAAAAAAGGTAAGCTGCTCAGCTGACTCTATGACTATACTTGTATGTTGTACGTACCGGGCTTTCGGGAAAGACAGAACAGATATTAAAACTTGAAAATGAAGCATTGTGGGATGAAAAAATTTTAGGTGAGACTTTCTTGTCTGACATGATGGTAGTTTTGACAGATCTGTACTAAAATTGGATCTGTCCACAGGTACAGGTTTTGTCACATTTCTTTCCACTTTGGAATTCAGGCATTTTGGAGTAACTAAAATATGATACCTACCATAGTTAGGAAACTTGCTATCATCTGGGCTGGTAAAGAATGATTTCAAGAACTCCAATCATTGTTTTATCCACAGGAATGTTATTTAATATAATTTAGCAAATTGGGGAGGGTAGCACTGAACATGGCCAATGTTACACATTGGATTTGGGGAAACAAAAGGCTGTATTTACTTAAAAAAAAAAAAAAAAAAAGCTGGGCTCTAAGAGATTTCTGCATGATTTTGGGAATCTGACATAAAGCTCACTTTTTCTACAAATAGAGACAAGTGGAGTGCAAGGGCAAAACAGTGCACGTTATAACCTGACATCATTCTATACACAGACTGTGAATCATGAGGTACTATATGAACCAGTGTTAATTAAAGTTCATTATTGTCCACTCACCCTACAATGTAAGAAACCTTACTGTTTCAGAGCATGATTCACTTGTTTTCTGCATGAAGATAAACCAAAAATGCAAGGTTCAGTAAAAAGATCAATAATAGCAAATAAGGAGACACAGTGCACTGAGAAAAGATAAAATAATTTCTTATATATTTTGTGTGAATATTCCATATTTTTTTATTTTATTCTGTTTTAGGGAGTCCGTTTTTTTTGCAAGACTGTTCATTCACAAGCTGTGCAAGCTATAAATAGCAGTGTTTACTGCTACAATAACACCTCAGCAAGCACTTTTTTCTTTGCACATCCAAGCCCGTCTAGCCCATTTTAGACTAGAAATAGCTCTGCTGCAGCTGTTGAATGTGACCAATTTGTTTCCCACGCACTCTCTGCTCAGAAGTGCAAACTCTTCTCTTTCTGGAGAATTTCCCTGAGATTGCAGGCATCAGTGCATTTGAAATAGGGACAGTGTCTCAGAGAGGGGTGCCATGGATAAAGTGGAAGAGAGATTATGGGCATGAAATATCCATATGGATATGAAACTCTGCTTCCGTCAAATACCACAAAACAGGAACTCATGTATCTAGTTGCTAGTGGGAACAATGTAAATACAGGATTATGGCTTTCGGACAAGGTCCAGAAACACTTCAGCATCTGTGGTTTTAGAGTAGATCCACAGAGGTCTATTTTCAGAAATAATATCTTTCAGTGATTGTTTTCATTCTGTCAGTAAGAACTTTTAGGGCTCCAGTGTGTTGCAGTAAAAAGCAAAAAAACCAAATCCCCTACAGCAGTGCTTCTTTACATAAGAATGTTGATCCTCTTGTAAAGCAAACAAAAAGTCCCCCCAAAAAACTTAGAGGAGTAATCACAATTTACAGGGCAGGTATCTGGTTGGGTCGATTTAATCAAAAGTCTATATGATTAACTGATTTTTTTTCTTTTTCACTTGTTCTCAATTTATATTAGAAAATTAAGCTCTAAAGCTAAGCTTTAAAACTAAGTTTTTTCAAATTGAAATGAAAAAGTGCTTTTTAAATGATGGCTTAGTGTTACTGCAAACCCATAGGCATTAAGGATTCCCTTTTCCCCTGGGAGAAGATAAACTCAACCTCATGCTGAGTTCACTCTGTTTCTAACCAGTACAAGTGCATCGGCTTCTGTTTGTTTAATCCCGATTTAGGTGGACATCTGCAAGATTATGGTTATGTCCTTAACAAATAAAACTGCAGGTAAATCTAAAGCTTTGATTTTGAAAAGTAAACACTAACAATTCAAAGCACCGATGTAACAATCGTAGATTCTGTAGATGTAGAGTAATGGTCTGTGACTCTATAGATAATCAAATATGACAATCCTCAACTTTAAAATATGTAGCATTGAAGGTATAGTATATAGATATGCATTCCCAGCACTCTGTAACTCAAACTACAGGAAAATCACAGCTGATTGTTTGAGGGCTTTTTGTTTTCAAGCTAGCTGCTAGTGTACAAAAGCAACTCTTGATTGCTCCACTTGATGTTCTACTGTTTTTAATCTTTCAATGAACAGCAGTATATATGCAAAGTAATGTGGGGAAAGTACTTCAGTGATTTATTCTGTGTTCTGAAATGTGAGATTAAAAAGAATTACAGAAAACATTTGCCTATTTTGTGGGATAACAGCGTGATTTTAAAATCGAAAGTCTTTTGGAGAAGATGGCAATATTGTATATGTCAGTGTGGCTTTTATTCCTGAAGAACTAAATACATGAATATTATTTTCCTATAATGAGATTTATTCTTAATACGAACTCAATTTATAAACACTAATGTAAGTCTCTGCTGAACATTCTTGATAGGCGAGATTGGCAGCACCTTGAACATTTCTTTTGTATGATGTGGGATGACCTGATGCAATAAAACTCGGGTAGCTTCATTTTATAATGGGAGATTCTAAATTATCAGCTTTGCAATTTTTTATTTGCAGACTGTCTAGTAGTCTGACTGAATATCAGAGTCAATGCATTGGAGAAGAACTTTTGCCTTTACATCCAAAACCAATAGCCCAGATATGATGGCAGTTTGGATATGTGACTGGAATGTCTTGATGGCATTTTGAGCATTACACACAAAATTTTTCTGTACACACATTTTAAACAAATTTCATCCATCTCCTTAACTTTCTTTAAAAATATATTCTCAAGCCTTGTTTCACAGTTGAGTTACTGGTCACGGTCTAAAAGGATGGTGTTTTAAGAAACCTTTTTTATCTAATTGAAAACTGTTAGGAAAGTTCAGGTTTCTGTAAAGCAAAGTAATTCTCATATAGGAATATTTTCTTTGCTTCCCAGTGTGACTTTTCCTAATGAAATCTGAGGTTCACCAGGGGACAGGAACTTAATATGAGCTGAATATAACTAGAGAGATTTTAAAAAGAACTTCAAGAGTTAACATGAAAAGGAGAAAAAAAAATAAAATATTGAATCTTTATGAGGAGAAGGTAAACCTGAACCAAGCATACATTTAATATACTTCTGTGGTGCGAATCAAATGTTTGACACAGCATTTTAAACACTAGGAGATAGACCATGATAGAAGTGAAAGGCTCAGTATGTCCCGAGTCATCCAGTCCTCTTATCAAGAGCTTGAAGTGATGAAACGTGGCAGTATCTGAATCTTGGCGCTCTGCAGCGCCGTGTGTTTGAGGCGCTCGTTTGTTACTGTCCATGGTGCTGTTTGACAGTTTCTGAAAATATTATAAAACAGGCGGCCTGTAATTGTCAGTGTCAGAAACAGTCACTCTCATTTTCATTAATATACTATGACATTGATCTTCAAATACATAATATATTCCCATCACAATATGTCATTCCCTTACTCTTAATTCTTTTCATGTCAAGCATACTTCCAGACACAGCATTAATTTCTGTATATTCAAAACACTGACTTTTTATGAAAATGCCTACAATATTATTCAAGGCAACATTTTCAACTTGAATGCTTTTAAGTGGAACTATTAAAACCAAATGTATGACTCTAAGTAAATGTTCTGATCTTTAGAAAACATAGTACATCACTCCTGAACAAGAATCAGATGCCTTTGAAGGAGAAGGCAAGAGGAAGAGGAACATGGGTAGTTGGAAGGGAGTTAAGTAAATGGAGACTGAAAATTAAAAGGAGAAAATGCACAGGAGAAAGCATAAGGAAGAGAGGAAAAGACAACAGAAAAGAAAATCTAGAGTTGACAACAGAGTAATAAAATGCTAGTATAATAAAACAAAGAAAACAAGAGAAGCCACTCCTGTGCCTAAGAAGTACCAGATTCTGCTAGTTCTAATTCTTTTTTTTTCTGTAGCACCAATCTCATTATCTCTTCACACATATCACCTGCCAACACTACCTCTCAGCACCATGTTTTACTTGATACTTCTGTCCCTTTTAATTGTCTTCCTAGTCCAGCTATTGTCTTTCTACCAGTTATTTCCCTCTGACCAGTCAGTTCTTCATTCGGACTTCTTGCCATGTGGCAAACATGGAGAAAAACATGCTTCTATAAACACTGGACTTTAACTGAGTTTGGACATGCTGATTGTATACACCAGCCACCATTCCCATTTTCAGAAAACCCCAGAGTGAAATAGATATGCTGTCCAGGGGGCTGTTATGTAGTGCTCTTGGGAATGCTTTCTTGCTGCCCATCTGCTTTGTTGCCAATGTGACAATCGCAGTAAGTTTCTTCTGAATGTCTGAATTCCTTCAAACACTGTGAAAAAGAGACCAAATCTTACAGCTGATGGACTTTCCCAATCCCAGTCAGATAATGAGACTGCAGTACAAGCTTGTGTTGATTTGTGCAGCCTACAGAGAAGTTTGGTTGTGTACATCACTGTGGGGGATTACTCATGTATACATTTTTCTTTCTAAAATCTATCATTATTTCACTCTGAATTAGAAGTCTTTGAATTGGCTTCCTAAAAAGTATCATATTGATTTGATGGCTGAAAGTCAGTTTTATACCCTTTGTGATCCTCACTGTCTGCCTTATAACATTGAGCAGTATCAGCTTATTTCTTTTTCACACTAGCCTTATTTTATGGTTTATGTCTTGTGGATGCAAATCTTGCTGGCATTACATTCTCTTTTAGTTTCTTAGGAGCAAGCAATTCAGAATATGAAACATTTAGAGGCTTAAGGTTAGCTACATGACACATTTGTAAGATCTACTTTTCCTTTGAAACAGCTCAATTTTTATTAGATTTTATGAAGCACTTGAAGCCATTTGTGCCCTACATAACACAGCTGCATAGTACCAATAAAATCAGAAGATAAATGGAACTGGTTCTAAATATTGCAAATTACATTCTGATATAAAATTGATCTCTCTAAAATTCGATTATTAAAATCTTGTAACCTTTCAAATGTCTACAAGGACACATAGAACAATAGGCTGTTTGAAAGCATTGAATTATTTAAAAATATATTTCTACCACTCCTTCCTGGAAACCAGAGCTAAAGTCATCCCTGAAAATCACACTAATAATAAATTTAGGGTTCTTTTTAAATATTGCTGTATATTACTGATTTGACCATTTGTAAAATGCAAGGAACATTGATATTTTGTATCTTGTGAGAGCAGAATATTTTTGAATTTATGGATACTTTATGCTGCATTGGACTGTATTGTATTGCACACTATGTAATTGTGAAATGAATCAAGCAGTGAAGTGTGGCATTAATAAAAATGTGTTACTGTATTGTCCATTTTGTATTGCAGTGTTCAGTCTCAGAGGTCCTCATTACAGAAACTGTGCAAAGGCTCTCTTTTGCCTGCCATTTAGTCTTCCAAAGCTCTTTATTTTGCAAAAAGCTGCTAAACAAAAGTGAGAGTCCTTAGACTTTTTTTTTGAGGCTAGGTAGCCCAGATGGAGAGTTCTGAGTTATGGCAGTTTCCTAAGTATCAGGGTCAAGGCCTGAAGCACAAAAAGAAAGCTGTTTGCTAAGCATTTTACGTTTGTGTGAGACATTCAAAAGACAGACACATCTGACACATTTGGCAGCATCAGGAGAAGTAGCAAATGTGATGAAAATATGTGTCTGAGAAAGCAAACAGCCTTCATGTAATTTACCTCCATCTCTTCGCATGGAAACAGAATTTGTGTGCATTTTATATATTAATGATGTTGAAGAAATGCCTAATTTTGCATTACCATTTTCTTCTCGGAACAGTTACTTACCTACAAGGACACAAACTTTGCTGTGACTCAGCAGTGGCAATATTATTGAGGTCCAAATTCTGATGCCTTTTTCTTTCCTGTGGTTATTTGTTGTTTCAGTGGAAATACTATGGTTTTTCACTATCTGGAAGGCAACCCACACAGAGGTTATCTATAACTCACCAAACTTTTACCAGAGGAGATAAGTGCAGTACTGTGTGGTGATTCTCTCTCTGACAGTGAGAAGGATGGGTTAAGAGGTGGCAAGCAAAACTGTGTAGAACACAGGAATGGTAAAAGTATAAATATAAATGCTGTTTGAATCTGGACAAAGTAGCCTGCGGTGAGGTTGAAATGATCCGATTCTTAGTTATCTTGCTTGATGAAGCTGTCCTTGCTAACATGTATAAAGTTGCTTGCAAACTAAGCTTGCAGACTAGCCTGGCATTTCAGTGTAGAGAGGAATATCACAGGAAAAGGGAATTTGACCGGTCCAGATACGGCTGGGTACCATCACATAAGATAAGAAAAGAAAGAAAAATGTGGAAAGAAAAGGGAGATGGGAAATTGTTGAAAGAAATAATGATAGGGACTAGAAATTTGGCTGGGCTATAATTTATAGCTATTCCAAAGGAACATTAGTTTTAACAATAACTGTCAGAAACCTTTAGTGTGCCAATGTGGTTCAAATCTTAAATTATAACTGAAGCTGAAGAAAAACTGAATGCAGCTTCAGTATGTGTTTCAAGATGAATGTTTTCTCCAGTTATTATTACAGTTAAGATACTATGTGATCTGCACCAAGTTAGCTCCTTCACATGAAATGCATGCATTATTTTTACTCTCAGCCACTTGGCAGCACTTCTGTGAGGCAGGAAAAAAGAAGAAAATACATTTTAAAATGAAACTCATTCACACTGAAGTCAGTAGTAGTTTTGTATTCAATTCTGTGGGGCCAGTTATGAATTGATTCATTTTCCTAATTTGTGCAAAGGAAAGAGAAGCAAAACTAGGTTTTTGTGCATGAAAAGAGAAAATCACTGGTACCTGGAACTTACATGAAGAATTCTGGGTGCTTTTGTGGTGACTGGGAGATTGGACATCACAGATCTTTAATGTAAAGATTGATAGTGTCATTATCCCAGAGTGCCCTTGCGCATGAAATGGTGGTTGCTGACCATCAAAAACTGTTATGACTTTACATGATCTGATCTTCTAACTTAATATTTCTTATTTTCTTTCCAGTGTATTAGCCTGTTTAACATTTTATCCAGAATGAATTTGTGCTCTGCATTGCCTCCCATAACAGCATATGTGCAGATACGTAATTTCCATCAGTCCTACCTTACATTTCAATCATAATTTAACAATTAATAAAGTTCTGCTTTAAAGGTGAATTGATCCATATCAGAATTGGAGGATCAGACAAATTTTATCATTCCTCAAATATCAAGAGTTATAAAAGAACTACAAAGTAGTTTAATGCAGAATGCTTCTGTTTAACAGAAGAATGATCAATGTCCTTTATGATTTATTGATGTATTTTTGTCGGTTTGAGCATTTCTGGGAAGCAAGGAGAGTTTCACATGCATTTTAAGTTCAATGTGGCATTGTAATATCTCATCTGAATTCTAGAGAGAATGTATGCTAACCATTTACTTTATTCAACATATTCATACTACAGGCCCATATATCTGTGTTTGGCAAGAAAAATATATTCCTGCTCAACACTAAAACACAATATACTAATTTGGCTACTTTGTGGCATATTTTTTAACCTTACAAAATCATGCAGTCTGTTTTCTAGCTGAGCAGATGTCCTGTGCATGTAGTATGAAACAAACAAGACAAATACATTTTGTCTTGTTCAGCTTAATCATTGTTTCTGTTGTAGAGCTTAAATTTGATTCATACACAAAACCAAAGGTGACATAACCCTCCCTCATGTATTTTCTTTAATACACTACAAATTCATTAGATCCTCAGTTTCTAGTAAAGCAAAGTTTCACAAATATAATTAAAAATAAGTGAACATCTAAAGACCTACAAATGTATTTCAGTCAGGAGTTCATTTCAACCTCCTGCTAAAAATGTAACATTTGGGGGGGGGGGGAAATTACTTATGAAATCATAATACCTCAATATTAAAATAATATTTTTTTTAATCTGTTGTTGCCTTGTTAGGAAGCCCGGTCCTAGAGTGTTATCAAACTGAAGATGCCTCATTAGCAAAATAGAATAGTATCAAAAGCTTTAAACACTATCTCTGTCTTATCTCCCCACTGTGAAAGGGCTCAGAAGTTGGCTAATTTCCAAGAGACACTTAAGAAAAATGTACCTGAATAAGCAATTACTGAGCAAGTAACTGCTCCTGAACTGTGCTATTTTGTGTGGCAGGAGTGCCCTTGTTACAGCAGGAGAGAGAAAAGGGCTGTAATGCAGAAGTTCTATAAAATCTATCTATCTGTAGCATCATATTCATGGCAAACTTTACCATGCGTGGGTAAATGATAGGCATAATTACATTTCTTATATCCATCATAGAAGCCTCATTATTTCCTTCTGTTCCTCCATCTGTCTCTGCCCATCTGTTTTCTCTTATGGTTGGCCTGTAAGATCTTTGGGGCAGGGATTGTTTTTTTATTTCTACGTACAGTATCTAATTAAGGGGATCTTGGTTTACAGCTAGGAATTGTAAGCAGAAGAATAAAAAAAATATTTCATAATAGAACCTGCATATGTAAGAAACTGAGCTATCAGTGAGTTATAAACACTTGAAGACCTCAAGACTCCAGATTTCAAGCAAATTAAGGCATGCTCTTTAACATATACATAACATCTGATATCTTGTTAACCTGTGTGTTAATTCCATATGTATTTTTCCTTATGTCAAAAGTGCACAATTCATCATATATCTATTCTATCTGTAAGTCTGTCACAGAGTCAGATTGTCATAGAATTGTATGATTATTGGCATTAAAGCATTGTTCCAGAAAACATGAAATGCAAATGCTCCTTTGGGATCTCTCTACCTAGTCTCCTGGTCTTGTCTATTTGCAGCATGCTGGGCAGAATACATTTCCAATTGGTTGCCAATGACCCAGAGCCCCCTTTTTTTGTGCAGACATATAGATTGTACTCCTTGCCTCAGTGGGATAGGAGTCTGCCTTGAGTCTGGAAGAATTTCTCCCTCTCCTACTTTGGGATTATTAACATTTTATTGTCCTGTAAAAATGTTAAAACAGCCCAAGGAACAATCTCCTATTTCTCCCTAAAACAGTCTCATTTAAAGAAATGGCAAGGTGGAATTCTTAGAGTCATGAAGATCTTATGAGTAAAATACCTGTGGAATAAAAATATGAAAATTGATAAAAATATCAAGTTGCAACTGTGTTGATGAGGATGATAGAAAGCAAGGGTATTTTTTACATATATATCTATTTTTCATAAAATCAAATTCTTTCTGTAATATGTGTAAACTGGGTATTTAGGATTGATCCATGCTCTCTTCTCGTTCATTCTTTGTTGATATTTGTGTAAATGTGGTTGCATAAGGTAACAACATTGATCTAGGTGACACACAGAATTTTTAATTTTAGGATTTTCATCATCTGTGACACCTGCCTCTTTGTATGTTTGCTAATTTGTAAGCCCTATAGCAACACTCCTAACTTGTCTAGTTAGAAACTCAAATTTCCCTGTGCATGAGTTTCACACATTTTCTTTAGAATTTCAGTAATCATAAAAGATGCCGGAGGAAAAGTTTAAGGCTAAAAGGGTTCATAACGGAACCAAGGACAGTTGGAGTTTTGAGTGCGTATAACAGAGGCATGACTTCTAGGTATCTTCAAAGACTGACTAGTAGAAAACCAGGTTGTGGGACAGTAAACAAGAAAGCTTAGTCCACGGCAAAGTAATTTTGCTTAGGTTACCCTTTAGTGAAATGTATTTATAACAAGTCAAATTACCTCACTTTCGCTTTAGACTGTGAATGTCCATAGGAACCCTTACCATGGCTTCTTCAATAATCAAAATACATTGCATGCCTAAGCTTCTGCTATAGTGTTCTTGACATTTAGCAACTATTAATGGTAATCCTCTGGTGGTAGTAATCGTGCAAGTATCTATGTAACTTTGTCAATTATGTAAGAGCAACTATGTCTTTTATTCTGTTACAGAATCATTTTTGTATAGGCTTTTACTTTCAATTTTATGAAAATTCCATGCCAAAATGTGTTTTATCAAATCTCTGGAAAGTTCTGGTATATATTTCTAATCTTAAAAATATAAGAGTTGTTCCTATAAGAAACATAGGAGTGGCTGTGTCTGCACAGTGGAGTGATGCCTTCAATGATGCACGTTGGAGTCCTGATCCCCTGATATTGCAATGTATAGGGCATGCCCTCCCGTATTTTCCTGTTCATCCTGTCTTTCCTTCCAATGGCAACCAGCATGCACCCAGTGGTGGTTCACACCCACCTTTTCTTCAATAAGCAGTCAAGATGAAGCAACAATTCAGACAGCAGGGTTTCAACTCACATGGATTTCTTGGCACTTTGTACACAGTGACATGACCTGCCTTTCCCACTTCTGCCTTGGAAGCCTTTGAGTGCCTTAGGTTTTATAAAACTAAGCAACTTAGTTTCCCTAACCAAGGAAGGATCCTAGACATCCATTGCTTTAAACATGGAACATAAAAGACTTTCAAGCGGTGCCCAGAAAAGATAATGGTAGCTCCTGAAGGAGACTGAAGAAAATATTTTGTTAGTGTCCTTTAAGATTACAAGGAAAAATTTATTAGAACTTGAATCAAATCACATAGTATAGTCAGAAAAAAAAATGACATTTTGTTCAGCAAAAAGAATAATTTCTAGGAAATTTTTAATCTGAAGATATTTTGGGTCATAGAAGAGGATTTTAGTCAGTCCCAGTTCAGTATTAATGAATAAGGTAAATAAGTGAAAATAGGGATACAGCAAAAGGTCACGTCTGGAAGTGACAGATCATTGTATTGAAGATAACGTTGTTAGTAATAGAAAATAGATGAACGATATTCACAGTTTATGATATATATCTTTCACCACTGTTCACGAAGTCTTATTAGAAAATATATTTATTTTATATTTAAAATAAAGAAAATGACCTAATAACCTGAGGTATTCCTTTTTTTCCGTTGGGTCACACTGTTTCATGTGGGTATTTATAGCGCATATGAGATTCTGTTTCCTTTTTTAATCCACCTGCTTTTCCATAAGTATGTAAAGTATGGAAGGAAGTAAATAAGGAAGTAAATTATGACTGACAGGTTTCAAAAAAACGCAAACAGTAGAATAGCTGAGTTTTAATGTAAGCAGAAAAAAACTTTATATTCCATGTAAACACAAGACATTCCCTGGTGAGCTGTACTTTCCAGAAAGAAAAACACGGCTATTTTTAGCCATCTGTATTTTTTACTTAGATGTTTGTAAAAAAACCACCAAAACATCATTTTAATCCTCCTTTAAGAAAGAGAGGAAGGCAGAAATAACAACTATAATTGCCCGCAATAGTTTTAGATTTTTGACTTATTTCAATTTAACAATGGCAAATGGTTCATACCATTCTCATATAGGTGAATTTTCAGTTTACAACTAATGAAATGTAAGTGATTAAAGATAAAATAAACAAGTGAAAATTATTCTTTCCACTTCTCGCTTTCCGGAACTTCATGATTTGTCTAACAGTGCATTCTAGCCACGTTAATCATGACGGATGCTATCCGGAGTGACTCAAAAGGAATCAAACCTGTAATAATTAATTCAAGATGCTGAAGCCATAAACTAACTTTGTGAATAATTCATTTCACTTCAGTGTATGATTTGTTGATGAATAATCATGAACTATCTGGAATTCATTAGCTTATAAATATTTATGAACAGCTATTGTCTCTGTATGTTTCATGATTCCACACCTGTTTAGACTCCTCCAGAGGAAGAAAAGAGACATGTACATGCAAAGAGGGAATCTGAAGAAAGATGGATCACAAAGATTTCTAATTACTTCCAGAATGTTATTTCAGGAGTGACAAAAGGTTAGCAGTGTATCAGTTAATTTCTCTGAGGTGATTATGTGAAAAGAAATATAAATATAAATATTAGGCCATAGCAAAGCAACTGATTTACAGAAAAACCTAGCTTAATACTCTGATTGTTCACGTATTTGTACCTTTACAAATTGTAATAGGATAATCTGTCATCAAAACTTTATGTATTTATGGCAGCACCCTGAAAATTGAGAGTGAGAGTTTAAAGGATGTGAAACTGAATTTCTAGAAGCCAAATTGCTTTTGATGTAAGGTATGTCTACGTGTCACTTCATTGCCTAGTGCGTTGTCATTCACAATCAGGACAAGACTGTTGTTTGTTTAAAGTTGTACTACACAACCCACATCTTTTTGTGTTGTGTCCTTGCAAATTATTTTAAATGTGTCATTAAAAAAGTCTGCAGCTTCTCCCATCGGATAAATGTTCTCTTTAACTACATATAAATACCTAAATCCCTTCAGCAGCAGCTAAGAGCATAAAATCTGTTTACATTTCATATGTTATCTGGCTGCTCCTCCTCTAAGAAAATGGAAACAAAGTTTAATCCTCAATTATTTGGAATTATTTTGTAGGCTCACAAAGTGTTTATCCAGGAAAAAGAAATAAATCAGTACTATTTACTTTCACTGTGGTGAAACAATAAATCACTTTGGTGTAACGTTAAATTAACTTTTTTTTTTCTTATTCTCAATAGCACATATGAACACATGAAAAATCAAGTTTGATATTGCAGGATTTGCAAAAAGTTGTATATTGTATTCCTAAACCATTGAAAAATCAAGTTTGATATTGAAAGATTTGCAAAAAGTTGTATATTGCATTCCTAAACCATTGGGCTCTTTCTTTAAGAAGAAGGGTAGGATAACAGCAACCTGGCTGGGGTCAATGCAGAGCTTAATGATCTCCTGCTGTGACAAAGAGCCCCCTGGAAGCAGCTGCTGTGAAAGGGGAGGTTCTGGTACCAGGTGAGGAGCAGTTGTGGAGGAATCATGAAAGGGGCGTTTTTGTGAGGAGGGGAGTTGACTTAGGAAGGTCACAGGGAAGTGTGAGGGATGGTTGCCAGATGTCCAATTCAGATTCTGGTCTTCCATTCAGGAGAGAGGAGGTGTCTGTACTGATTCTGTTTACTTCTGAAGGGCAAGCAGTGGCAAAGGTGCCAGGAGTTAAGGCATTCTAGAGTGCTGAGTAACCTAAGGAGGGTATTATTTGTAATTTCCTGCCTCTCTGGGAAAGGAAAGATATTAAATGCAGTATGCCAGCTGTGGCCTAGGGCACTCTGTGGCTACTTCAGGTACTGGTATTCCCAGATGTTCCTCAAACCAGGGTACAGCTTCTCCTGCTGACGGAATTGTGGATATATACCTGTTACTGCACATATCTGATGCTTCTGGATGTGACCACCACCTGCAGGTGTGAAGAAGATATGTGGCCTGTTTTGCAAACATAAGGTACTATTGCTATACTTTAACCATGATAAATGCAAAGATCTGCTGACACAAGCTGGGCAGTGCAGAAGTGCTGTGGGTGTTGACTGTCCTTTTCTGCCAGCATGCTTGAGCTGGAAGAGCTTGTCCACAGCTCTGCAGGGTATGGTGCAGGGAACCTTGAACAGCTGTGGGTGAGTGATGAAGTGCCCTCTGGGAATGAAGAGCTCTCTAAACCTGTTGTACAATTTCTGACACATTAATAGCCCCTGTGTTGTGCTGGCTTAAAGTCATGCTGGTGTAGTCCTTCTGGATGTGATGGACACAGAAGCTAAGTTATGTTGGCTAAGAAAGATTTCTTTGGGTTTGGGTTTTTGTTTGCTTGGTTTTCTTGTTCAATCATACTGGATGACTATTTTAATGAATGAATGAATTCACCAAATCAGAAATAGCAAGTTCATTTAAGTCTGTGTGGCTACTCAGTTTCACACACTACTGCCCAGACCCTGAACTAGCCCTTCACACTAACCTGAAACTTGTTTCAGACTTGTGGGGCTTTTAAACAGAGTCAGAGGCCATGGATGGTAAGGTGAATAGAGCACAGCCCAGTAGACCACAGCCATGGTTGAAAGCCCCCTGTGTTATGCTGTTTAAGCTGTGATGCTGGGGTGCTCCCTGAAAGTGGCAGGAAGTACTGACATTTAATGGTGGTAGCTGGATAAAAAGCTGCTGCTTTTAATGGTGGTAGCTAGATAAAAAGTCGTTGCCAGACTCAAACTAAACTGATGTATCTGAAGGACAGGAAGCTGATCTGCGTCTCTAGCTGCAATTTAGGATATTGGCTGTATATTGCATCATCTATGGCCCGTGCAGTTTAAGTTATATAACTAATAAAAGGAACTGTTTGGTGTGTCAAAAAGGTAAGGTAGCTCATTTGATCTAAATCCCGCATCTGAAGATGGTGTAGGGGGAAAGGAAAAGCCTCTGCTGTGTAAGAGTTATGGTGGTAAAAGTAACTAGAGGGGCCAGGTTGCCATTTATCCCTGCTTTAACTGTTGAAGCTGCCTTCCAAATCATCAGAGGTTTATAAGTCAAATTTAATAGTAATTAAAATTTTAAAAAGTACAGATTTTTCTCTCGATTTATAATCCTGTAGACTAACCTCCTCCCATGTCTCCCGTTATCCTTTTCTACTGAGTTAGTGAAGTTAGCAATGTCTGTCCAAGAGGGCTCTTAGCAGTGTCTATATTTTTCCCACTACAGTGAGCAAACACGATTTGTTTCCTGTGTTTCTCTAAGGACTCTTAATCTGTCCTTTCTTCAGTCCTTTCTTGTCCCAAATAACTGTGTGTAAAAGCTGATTCTGGTCTTTTTAATGGTTGATCTTCAGCACTTTCCCTGTCTTAGGAGCAGGCTGTCTCTTATGCTCTAGTATCTGGTCTCTCTGCCAGGTGCCTTCAATACTTAAAAAGGTAAACTCTGAACAGATGGACTTTTTTTTCCCTTTCTCTAATATTAATTTTTCTCTTTGGTGTTGGTTGCCATTTATGCCAGGAGTGGAAATAAGATTTCAGTGACATATTTAGAACTTTCAGAATGAAGAAGATAAATTCCCTTCACATTTTTCCACCAGAACTTTTATTCTTTTTTTCACGAGGAAAGACAACGTGATTATTTCTAGCTAAACATCAGTTCCTGAATGTTTATCATGATCTTGTTAAGACCAGTATCTGTGCCAAAGAATGTCAGTCAAATACGTGATTAAAATTGTATGTTAGTGCTAAAGGACTCTTCACAGATGGATGGTTAATGAAATTCATGGGAAGTACCTGTAAAGGTAAATGAAAACATTTGTTTTGGTTAACAAAAGCTAATTTGTTAGATTTTTATGGGTTTCTAAAATACCTTTTAAATACCCTGAGTGAGGAAACTACTATACTTAAATTTTAAGATTGTTTGAGCTATGCATACTTTTCCTGAAGCTTTTGCCTGCTGGGCCATGCAGGGATACTTAAAAAATTAGTGTGCAGCTGTGGATGTACCCTTAAGGATTTGTATAATTTGATTACAACAAGAGCTGGAGTCCAGCTACCCTACTACTTCCTTACTACTTTTAGAGAGCTAGAAAAAAAAGAAGTAAGTTTGGGAGGCAGAGAGGGAGTAAAGGTTGTTATGAGGCTATTTCTAGATGGGGGAAGATGCTTCTGGTGGATTTCAAGAGACCTATGAAATTTTTCAAATATTGCTGCTTCTTGTTTAACTTTAAACTTTTTAATGTTTTTGCTCTGTATATAGGATACACATACATTTATGCAAAACTTTCTTGAGGAGAAAAAGGAAACCAAAACCAAACAATGGATGAAAAACAAAAGGAAAGAAAAAACACCTAAGATTTTTGTACCAGTTTTGCCTGGGCTAGAGTAGTAGTAGTAGCTTGTAGTCATAGCTTGTAGTTCATAGTAGCTTGTATGGGACTATGTTTTGGATTTGTGACCAAAACAGTGTTGATAACACAGGGATGTTTTAGCTGTTGCAGAGCAGTGCTTACACAGCATTGAGGCCTTTTCTGCTTCTCAAACTGCCCTGCTAGCGAGTAGACTGGGAGTGCACAAGAAACTGGGAGGAGACACAGCTGGGACAGCTGACCCCGACTGACCAAAGGGATGTCCCATACCATATGAGGTCATGCTCACCAACAGAAGCTGGGGGAAGGAGGGATGTTGGGAGTTACAGCATTTGTCTTTCCAAGTAACTGTTGTGGATGATGGAGCCCTGCTTTCCTGGGAATGGCTAAACACCTGCATGCTGATGTGAAGTACTGACTGAATCCCTTGTTTTGCTTTGCTTTTTTGCACAACTTTTGTTTTACCTATTAAACTGTCTTTATCTCAACCCACAAATTTTCTCACTTTTACCCTTCTGGTTTTCTCCCCCATCCCACTGGAGGCAGGGGGACTGAGCAAGCAGCTGTGTGGGGTTTAGCTGTCTACTGGGATTAAACCACAACTGCAAAAATGGCTAGACTAACCTGAAAACAGAAAGATATGCAAGATTGTAGACTGACATCCTTCCCTGGTGGCTGGTTGAACTCATTGCTTGGAAGAGCACAAAGCAGTATAGGAGTGGCATGTTATTTTCAGTCTGTGGGCATGAAAACTACATCTTGGGGGGTAAGGGAGGAGGAGACAGGCATATTTCAGACTTTGGATAACTTTACTACTTCAGCTTTTTTTTTTTTAGTCTCAGCTGCAGAAAGTGATTTCAGACTTGCCTCCTCTGTCAGTCTTTACTGTCAGGACCCTTGCCCATGATTCTTCTTACTACTTTCTAAATTGGCACATGTCAAGATTTGTTTTTTGGTTCAAGTGGTGGTTTCTTCTCTTTTTAAAACACAGGTACAAAAAGAAAAAATTTAATTATAACCCATTTCCCTGAAGCTTTAGTCTATATCAATCTATAATGTTGCACTACAAATTCAACAAGGCTAAGTGCCAGGTCCTGCACTTGGGTCACAACAATCCCATGCAACGCTACAGGCTTGGTGAAAAGTGGCTGGAAAGCTGCCTGGTGGAAAAGAACCTGGGGGTGTTGGATGAATATGAGCCAGCAGTGTGCCCAGGTGGCCAAGAAGGCCAATAGCATCCTGGCTTGTATCAGCAATAGTGTGGCCAGCAGGACTAGGGAAGTGATCGTGCCCCTGTACTCAGCACTGGTGAGGCCGCACCTCGAATACTGTGTTCAGTTTTGGGCCCCTCACTACAAGAAAGACATTGAGGTGCTGGAGCGTGTCCAGAGGAGGGCAACGAAGCTGGTGAAGGGTCTGGAGAACAAGTCTTATGAGGAGCGGCTGGGGGAACTGGGGTTGTTTAGTCTGGAGAAAAGGGGAGACCTTATCGCTCTCTAAGCTACCTGAAAGGAGGTTGTAGCAAGGTTGGTATCAGTCTCTTTTCCCAAGTAACAAGCGATAGGACAAGAGGAAATAGCCTCAAGTTGCACCAGGAGAGGCTTAGATTGGATATTAGGAAAAACATCTTCACCAAAAAGGTTATCAAGCATTGGAACAGGCTGCCTAGGGAAGTGGTTGAGTCACCATCCCTGGAGGTATTTAAAAGACCTGTAGATGTGGCACCTGGGGACATGGTTTAGTGGTAGACTTGGCAGTGTTAGTTTTACGGTTGGACCTTCATGATCTTCAACCTAAATGATCCTATGAGTCTATGAAATAATTTAAATTGAACTCCTATTTGTATTGCTTTAATAAATAGTCCAGTAGTGTATCTTGAGCACTTACTAACTTTTGCTGATGTTGTATGTTAGTCTCAAAGCTGTCTTCAAGACAGCTGAAGTTTAACAGTATTGTCATGTATGGCCCACAAGTATATTGCTTTAGGGTTAGGTTTTTTACAGGTGAAAATAATTCTCATTTTATAGATACATTTCATAGAGCTAAAGAAAAGTTGAGACAAATTTTGAGCTAAGATAATGAGGACAGTAGAATCTGTGGGTGATTATTGCTGTTGAAAAGCCATTCAGTCATTTGACATGCTAAATATCACTTTAGGTAACTGTCCAACTCAAGTTTAAGAGCCTTTGATCCTGGGCCAGAGTTTAAAGGACTTGGACGCTTGAGGTTAGAGGCTTAGCAGCTCTTCAGAATCCTACTAGGCTCTTATTTGCAGTTACCTGAAATCTGTAAAAACTCCAGCAGTCAGAATAAACTGCACCAAAGTGTTTGCATTGTTTAGCCAAACCCCTTGAGGGAAAACCCCTTTGAAGAGAGAGGAAGGCTGCAGCAGGACTGAAATAAGGCTTAGGAGGAGAGCTTCAAAGGAGTCTTTCTTTTCGTTTCCACTTTAAAAGTACCTTTGAAGTAATTATGTTATGTACCAGCAGAAAAGCAGGCATATGCTGTGAAAATTGCTTATTGCCCTGTTTGTACCCACATTTCTTCTATCCTTGACACCTTTTTTCTACCTTAGCTTTGCTGAATATGTTCGCTTCTCTTATCCTGAGGTTGCAAACTCTGTGTCACAGAACCACCTCTTCAGAATTGAATGCTCCAAATTTAATATGATTTGAGTTATACTGTAGAGGCCACTGCAGTTCAAACACATTTTAGAGAAAAGCTGTCACCTTGAGGACATGAACTTGTTTTGTTGTCTTCCTAAAATTCTAGTTTCTGGAAAATTAATTTCAGTGTAGTTGCTCTTGAGTACAATTTGTGGCAGAAGAACTTGCTTTTTTTTTTCTCGATTGATACCTTCTAGGAACTGTGGCATGTATAACTGATCATTCATCTATCATGACTTTCCACTGTGTTTTTTTTGTCAGGAAAAAACTGGGAGCTGAGACCCATTAGGTGTAGGTCCTGGGTGAGACTGGGGCAGTTGAAGCTCTGTTGGTGCACTTGCAGCCTTGGCACCAGGTTCAAATAAATCTTCATGATAATGATTGCAGAAACACTGAGGTGCTCCAAGTAGCCTGCCGTGGTCATTGCCCTCGCCCTCTGGTTGACAGGGCAGTTTCCGCAGTTACCAGCTTTACTGGATAAAGTTTCCATGCTATCACCTGTCAGTACTATAGGTCATAGCTCCTCCATCATTCAAGCGCTACAAACTCTGTCAGAGAAGGGAAAATCCTGAAAAAGAAAGATTTGGCAGAGACTTTCTTCAAGCTTTCATTATCTATCCCTCTGGATAGAAGCAGCCTGTTTAGTTTGTCTCACTGTCTGTCTGGGACTATGCTATAAATCAGGATAAAACAAATTCGAGAGAGCCGAAACTCTGACCACCAGGTTGACTTCAGTTATGCCAGCCATAGCAGGAGGTGGGAAAGGTGGTTTGTGCATGTCAGAATGCATGCTTTCACATCTTCAAGAAGCTAATGTATGCACACAATAAGTAATGTGCTAAGCAGAGTCTTTACTGAGATACTGTCAGAACAGCATCTTGAGGACATGAGTACTGTAGTGATCTACATCTGGTTCAATAATTATTTCAGCCCAGGAGTCTGGGATCTGTGGATGGCACAAAAAGAAAAAAAGAAGAGGGAGGAAAATACGATGTAGCTTTGGATTGTAGAAACTTCCAGGTAGGACATCAACAGCAGACTTTTTAATGAGATAAGCATACAAAATGCAGCAAGATACATATGAGGAGCATATGTGGGGAGTATAGCAGAAAATTGCTCTTGTGTGTCATAAATATAATTCTCACATACAGAATATCACAAAATTCTGTCTGAGTATTTTGCTTATTTAAACTGTTTAGGACTATCAAGAGGTACCAGTCTGTGTCCCTAGTGCAAAAATAGCATGCTAGTAATTTCCTTCTGACCTGACACCACCCCACCCCCCACCCCAAGCTCCTAAGGATCAATAACACTGTGTCTAGCAGAGCAGGAATATGAATGAATATTAGTTGGCTGGGGCTGACACTTGTCTTTGTCTCCTTTAGATAAATTAATAGCATGTCTCATTTCTTTCTGTATCCGTAGAATGCATTTGCAACTCAACATGAACTTACTATCAAGGTACTGCTTGGTTGCTACAGGTTGCTCACATTTCCAACCTATAGCTGGAAAGGGTCTGTGGTGAGGGGAAGGAAGTGGGAAAGACACTGTCTTAATTTGAGTAAGACCTTATCTCTGTCACCTTGGCTGTCAGCAGCTGAACTTTCTCGTGAAACAGGGAAGTGTATCCTTCTGTTGGTTTAAACTGGTACATATGTCTGCCTGCTTGTTAAAAGGAATTTCATGCTGAGAGTACATAATGCAAATGCTCACAAAATTCACTGGATTACTAGGTAGGGTGAAGATGTTAACTTTAACCTACCTGAAATTTTCAATACTTTGGCAGTCTAAAATCTTAGCAGAGATAATGTAACCTTAAGCACCATTTGGACAAATAATGTTTTGGGTTGTCTAGCTTCATTATACATCTGTATAGCTTCAACTTAGCAATACTTCCCACGAAAATCATGGCTAGCTCCTAAGGACAAGACCTACAGAATGTTTTTAAGCTATCAGTTATCTCCAACATCGTGCATACAACTGGTTAGAAAGACATAATGCTGATTGAAAATACCTATTTACTTTTTCTTCAATGTCTCTGCCTCTGAGGAAATGTCTTATTTTTGTAGTGCTTAGCAGCCTGATTTGTCACTATCGGGGTGGGAGGTAGGCTTTGATGAGCTAATGAAAGCAAATGTGTCCTATTGAAAGATATTAGAATTCAGCAAATTCATAATCTAACAATTTGAGAGTCTATTAAAGGCTAACCAAGGCTCTTAATAATTCGTTAGAATTCAAGTGGGTGAATATCTATTTAAATTCTATGGAATGGTTGAAAAGCAAAGTCTTAAACATAGAGGTCACTATTTTCTGCAGGGATTTCTCGAAGGAGAGTAAAGATCAAATCTGTTCTACTCCTTGTTTTACAGGATAATTAGTCACCTGCTGGTAACTGAAACTTCCCTTCCTTTGTGAAGCCCTAGAGAAATCCTTTATTTTAACTGTGGTCCTCATTTTGGTTTTTGGTTGGTTGTTTGTTTGTTTTTTCCATTATTGGCAACTCTTTTCCCCTTAAGTGCCCCAGAAAAATGGCTAAAAGAGAAAAAAGCAAAGGCATAATGGCAAAGGAAGAGATATGAACCACAGGGTAAAGCACTGAGTATTTTCCAACATTCAAGGACTGTAAACTATGAAATGTGCTTTTTTATTTTGTGCACCAAATACTACAAACACTGAATTTTTAAGTATATAATTAGGCATGCTAATAATGTAAAAGAAAAGATTCTCTTGTTCACTTGTTCGTTTCAATGAATCTTTGGCTAAAGAGGATGTTTGTGGGGGTTCCCCCCCCCCCCCCCCTCAGTGCTCCTCTATCAGAAGACACATGATACCAACAACAGCAGAGTCAGTGCTGAACTTGACTGGAAAGGAGTGAGATATGTGGCAATAAAGTCTTTGAAGAAACCTGAAGATTCTTTTATTATTACTTTTAAAATAGGAGTAGCCCCTTTGAGAATAAGGTCTTTACTAGGGGGACTGGTGTTCAGATATACTATCTGGACCCTAGAAATCTTCTTTTCCAGCTAGTTATTGCCACTGTAAAAAGCTGCAAGTGGGTGTAATTAGGGTCCCAACAAGAATTTATTTAGGATCTGTTGTCTGTGAAACCCCTATAAATATAGGTTCATAAAATGTAATCCTCTATAATCACCCAGGTAAAGCAGAATGCTTGTTAGAATATCTGCTACAGGTAAGTTTTGCACCCCTTCCCTTTACTAAGATATGCTTGTTCCTAAAAGGAGTAACTTTGCAAATGTTGTTGCTTTATGCTATGGAAAAGTAATGATATCTTTCCCTAGTGCCTATATTTTGAGGTTAATGTACGGTCAAATTTTAGTTGGAAAATGGGGTCAATTTATTGTCAAAAGCAAATTTGGTTTCTTAATCTTTGTTGCTTTTGTGGTTTAGCCCCTGTCAGCAGCCACACAGCTGCTTGTTCACCCTCCCACCTGCAGTGGGATGGGGGAGAGAATCTGAAGAGCAAAAGTAAGAAAACTTATGGGTTCAGATAAGAACAGTTTAATATTTGAAATAAAATAATAATTAAAAAAATCAATGGAAAGGAAAATGATGAGAGAGAAACAAAACCCAAGAAAAAACAAGTGATGCAACTGCTCTGCAGCTGATCACAGCCAGTCCCTGAGCAGTGATCGCTATCCCCTGGCCAACTCCCCCCAGGTTTATATACCGAGCATGACGCCATATGGAATAGCCCTTTGGCCAGTTTGGCTGTGCCTCCTCCCAGCTTCTTGTGCCCCTGGCAGAGCATGGGAAGCTGAAAAGTCCTTGACTAGTGTAAGCATTACTTAGCAACAACTAAAACATCAGTGCGTTATCAACATTATTCTCATACTAAATCCAAAACACAGCACTATACCAGCTACTAGGAAGAAAATTAACTCCATCCCAGCTGAAACCAGGACAGCTGCCAAAATCTTACCCTAGAAATGTTTCAGTGAGTTTGTTTTCTAAAGCTATAGTTGTGCCACCTCCACAAAATCCTACTCCCTAGCCCTTGCTCCTGGGGTCTAATGACATTAATCACTGTTAAAATGGAAAGTACCGGAAAGTATAGCAAAATGACACCAATCTTGATGAAGAAAAATCATATGGTGTGCACAGACAGTGTTTAGCTTGATGGAAAATTACACAATAATCCCTTTGGCCTCTGGTTTTAAAGTTGCTGGTTTGATGTCGGTGTAGTGTCTGCTTTCTGGAAAGCATAAAGCGGAGGTTTTTTATTAATGTTTAGCTTTACTGAGGTTGCTATTAGGAGCTATCATTCTGCAGAACGTAAATTGTTTGTGTGGCTACAGGCTGATAAAATTACTTTCATTCATTAGATTACAAATCTCTCAGAAGAAATAGCACTGATATTTTCCAGCAACTACAATTCAAATAATGCTTAGTTTTTACTGGTCCAATAGTACAACTTTAGCCTGAGGCTTTATTTCTGCTGGGAGTGGTGCTCTCAGGTGATTGCACAAAATAGGAAAAGTAAGAATTTGCTATCCTTTAATATGCAGGACCAATAACTCTTCTGAGAGGAAGCATATTGGGAAGGGAGAATTTTATTTAGCAGAAATTACTGGGACAGAAAGGTATGAAAAATAAATACCACTTATGTTAAATTTCATTTACTGAAGTACTTGGTGTACAAAGCTGTGTAAAACATTCAAAGCACTTTGGGTGTCAGGGATTCCATGAAGATGTACCTTAACTCTGCTTCAGTAGACTGTAGGCAAGAGCAGTATCTACTTTATCAGTTTAAACTAGAAATATTTATATACTGTTAAATAGGTCATAATCGCAGTTAACAAGAGATGAAGCAGACATTGGTTTTATATTCTGGAGACTTTAAAGTGACTTCTGCATGTCTAAATATGCATTAAATTACCTGAAAGGGGAAAAGGAGGCTATGTAGTCATCCAACTGTGCTCTGTTTTTCTTTTTTTTTTTCTCCCAAGTAGCAGCAGCAGCAGTTATACCTGTCCTTCCATTAATGCCTTGACCTATGGACTGCATGATACAGCTTGTTTCTTGACTACTGTGGATGCTGAAAATTTCCTTTATTCACAAAGCAACTAAACAAATTCATAAAAGAGAAATTTTATGTTAACTGTTTTATTAAGGGTTGCTAAATACAAACATCTCTTCCTCAAGGTTTCCTGAATGTCAAATAACTGGAGACTGGAAGAATTATTTAGAAATTATTGCCATATAAGTGGTAGGCCAATATAAGTTATTGTAATAAAGGCCAAATCTCTTACTGAGCTGATGCAGAATGTTGAAATAATTAACGCTGAAAACAGTTTACTTCATCCTAGAAAGAACAGAAGACATGAAGGAATTACAATTCACAAAGTGACAACACTTGATTCTCCTTATAAATACAACAGCTCATAGGTTCCAGGTAATTCAGTGTGCAGTTGTTGCAGAGTTCAAATCAATCTGGCAAACTGTAACTGGGTTAAGTTCAAGAACAGTATATAAAATTCCCTTTCACTGTAAAACTTTGTGGCATAGGGTGAAGATAACTAATTAACTTTAATCTCATTAACATCCTTGATTATTTTCACAAATGGTTTCCATTGGGCTCACCAGAAAAGGCACCCATTCCTTGAAGGTGGGCCTGGAGAATTTATTGAAAGTACCTCGCTACAGACAAGTTAGTGTGTTATCTTTAACGTTATTTTGAAAACCCTATGGGATCATAAAAGACCAGAATAAAATTCTGGTGTGATGTGGGTGTAGGAAACTTATCATTTTGGGGTCTTCATATAATGGACAACAAAGACATGGGGAATTCTGGGTTGCAGCATGTAGCAACTAGCTTGGCTTTTGCTCAGATCAAAAGACATGCCTGTGACTTTAACCATGGTGTGTACACGTGTGGGAGTGACAGCTGCTTTGTACTGTCAAAATATGGGGCTGAACCTTTATGAACAAGCTCCTACCTTCAGTGAAAATATGCATGGCAGAATCTGAGAAACAACAAACCATGGAATTGGCATGACAAAGCGACATAGGTTCTCCTACTTGGGTAGTAGTTTATTTGAGGTTTGCTGATCCTGTTTGCCAAGCATGTGAAGGTACTACCCAAAGGAAACATGGTTTAATCCCATGAATGGCTGCCATTTGAGCAGCGCCTTCCCAGCACTGAAAACATGACCATTTGTCATGTTGTGTTGCTACTGAGACATCTACTGCTTACTTCTTGTACTTGTGTGCTGAAGTTTGCAGTTTTAATGCAGAAATATGCAACTTTAACATCCACAGTAATTTGTTGTATAAGCTAACTGTAGTTGCCATGGGATCCTAATGAAGAGAAACATTGCTGACCTTTCTTGCTCCCCTCACCTGCCTGTTCCTTTGTTTAATTCAAGTTTGATTCCTTCCATATCCTGAAATGGAGAGGAATAGATGACCATTAAAAAAATAATTGTCCTTGTGATGTTATTATCCACCTTAGTATGCAGCACGATTAGATAAATTTCTGACCTGAAATAGGAAACAGAACATATATTTGGCATATATTGATGTTAAAAAAGTTGACTTATTTTATAAGTCTTTTTTTCACCATTGGCATCATTATGGATAAAAGAAATGAAAAGCAACTGGCATTCATTTTTGTGAAGAAGGAATGGTATTTACTGGAGAAAAATATTATTACTGAAATATACTAATTTATTGCTTCATTTTTGGATTTACTGATACTTCTGCTTATACAGAGCAGAGAATCCCATTATTTGGGCCCTGTGAGACATAATTTGATAAGCAGCTTTCACTGACTGTTGCAGGAACTCTGCTTTTTGACTGCTGTGATAGTATTTGTCTTTGCCAAAAATGATGGGCACTACTACATATATTAAATGTTATATTAGGCCACAACTTTTTGTGAAGTATAACCTTCAAAGGAAGCATTTATTCATACATGCACATAGTCATGTGTTCTTTAAAATTCTTTATAATTTTAAAATAATGGTGTCTCATACACTAAAGCAATAAAGAATAAAATGGCAAGGACATTTTTCTGTGGTATATCTGTAAGGAAGTCTTGGCTTCCATAAAAATGAAAGCAGACACTAAGATTTTTTTTTTCTTTCTTTCTATTTCTTGGCCTGCCAAAGACTTCGGGCACATCCTTACTAAAAAATCTCCTCCATTAAAATGAGATTCTGTCACTTGACTGGAGATTAATATGTCAAGCCAAAACCAAAGAGCAGCCAGACAAATACCTTCTCTTTTTGGTCTTTGATAGCTTTTAAGTCCAACTTACCATTTTGCTTGTGGTGCAACCAAAATAGAACACTTTTAATGTATTAAGTTAAAGTTGCTAGAACAACTGATAAATGTTTCTTTACTCACAAGGAAGGCGACAAGGATTATATTTTTAGTCTTTAGTCATGGGAGAATGGAATATCGTGTTGCTTTGTTTTTTTTTTTTTATTTTATTTTAAACTGACTTGCTTTATTGGCAATAAAGCTCATTTTTCTTTTAAAGTGGTTACAAGACTGCTCTTCCAAAGGCTTTCATCTCCTAATTCAATTTCCAAATTTTCTCAATAGGCTCTAAACCACCAACCAAAACAAATTGTTGCTGCCTGCTGTAGTCAGTCCACCTTCACTGTCATTCAATTATAAATTTTTCAGCAGTATTACTGTCTAAATATTTACCTAATTCTGTTACCTCAAGGAGATGCTCACTCTAATGACTTAATTTATGCTGCAGGGGATTTGGTGCCATGCACTTACCATTTATTGTTCTTGTTAGTATACAGGTGATGCTCTTCCCAGAGACAAGAGAACTTTCTCTGTCATAAAAACTTGAACCAGATTCAAGTTATTCAGTATTTGTGTTTTAGAAGTGAAGAGTAGGAGTCGGTGTATTGAAAACCCTGACACATTTTGATTTATTTTTCCAGTTTATCAAGTTTGGCTTATCTTTTGCCTAATGTTAATTGGTTAATGCATTAACAAGTAATTAACTGCTTTCTGAAATATTTTTAGTTGTTTCTGGCTGTATATTTTGTTCTTCATTGGAACTGTCTGTTCGTTTCAGGATCTATCTACCTATTTATCAACATGGATGCTTCTCCTGACTAAATAATCTTTCCTTCCCTGTTCCCAAATTTAAGGTTCTGTTTTCCTCTGATTTCATCATCTATGCTACTCTATTCAGTTGCAGCACAGAAAATTCTTTCCAGTAAAGATTTGAAGAAGCACACCTTTAAACACCTTTTTCTTCAGAGGACCAAATACACTTAAAAATAAGTGATTTATTTTTTAGAAACCTTTTCAAATGACCATTTAAAAATAGGAAAAAAATTAGTATTTTTTAGTATTAGGAGTTGCACCTCTCTGAGATGCTTCCTCTGGTCAATGGGTTAGAGACTGAAACTCCTAATCACATTTGGAGTTTTCTTTCAGAGACCTTGGCCGTGTATTTTCTGGTGAATGTATCTCTCTGTTCTCCTTGAACAATGGTAAAGCTTCAGCAGGAGGAATAGAGAGGGATAACTCTCCTCATGTACTAAAAAACTCACCTACAACAGGTAGGCACCATTATCCTTGCCTGAGAAGGGCTTGAATTTGTGTCTCCTCCTTCCTGAAGGAAGTTATGTAGCCTGGTTGAGACCACTGTTTCCTCTGCTTGGGCTTTCAAGAGAAGAAACCAGCTAATCTCTCTTTCAGAGACTTAGAGGCTCCTTTTGAAGAGTATGGATCCTGGAACACAAGGATATCTTTTTGCAGTTGAACAGAGCACACATGCCCCAAAGAGGGTGTATGTTTTTGTGTGCAATTTTCTTCAGTATTTCTTACTGGCTATCTTTAAATCCCAGTTGGAGATGACTCATTCACAGAGTCTAGGTGCCCAAGGTGGAGTTTTAGGGTTCCAGTTTAGCAATCAGTGTATTAAAAACATAAGCTCTTAAATGTTAAAGTGCTATAATAACATGTTCTTAATACATTTATTGCTTCTCACCTCAATTTGCATGAAGAAAGAACCTTCTCCCTCTATGCATTTTTCTTTCCCTCATAGCTCAGGCATGAGTAAAATATAGACCATACTTTTAAATACAGAATCTCCCATCTACTTATACATTAATATTGGCAGAAGTAGCACCCAAAGGGTGTGTGGCAGGCCTTTATCTGTCTAGGGCTTTAGGAAGGTGACCCGAATGAGAACAGGTACAGACCTTTATTCCTGGTATAAACTTGTACTTTCTTACATTTACCAATTTTAATTGTAATCTTCACTGATATCTCACACTGCCTGTATGACTTTCTGCAGCTCTCATGTCTTTCATCTGCTGAGACACCTGTGAACTCCAGTACTAGATGCTTCTGGAGAATTCAGCACAGACAAAGATATTGGTCAAGCAGGCCAGCAGCTTCTCAACCTTCCTAAGTGTATTAGATGGTTGAGGAAAGGCATACGGAATTTCCTCTGAAAATACTGAATATTGTGAAAATGTTCAGATAACTACATGCTAACTGTTTTTTAAAATATATACAAATAATATTACTTCAATCAGGATAGATTTACACTATGTTCTTTCTCATTGAATCTGATATTTGTACTGTTGCTTTAGTAGTTATTCTTTTTATTCATAGGCAGCTAATTGTATTATAGTCCCATGTGGGGCCATTTTCAGGGCACTAGCAAAATATAAATACTGTCAATTTTTTTTATATCTTCAAGTCTACCCTCTGCACTGCAATGTTATGGTTTTCTGATTTGTAGCTAAGCCTATGCAAAAAAAAAATACCTGCCCCAGATAATGCTGTTTCACTGTTTAAAAGAAACTTACTCAGGATTTATTTCATAACCTTCACAGAAATTTTATTTTTTTTTAAAGCAAAAAATAATTTATGCCTGGTAAAACTATAGTCTTCAACATTAATTTTTTATTTAATATTAAATTTAAAGGCCAGTGAACCACATTCTGAGAAGTGCTAGATGTTCTGTTTTCACTTACTTCAGAGAGAGATCAATGATGCAGGATGACGTGGTGTGAATTAATTTCAGCTTGTTGAGAACTATGAATATTCAGAGTAAGCCTAATAATAAAGAGAAAATAAAGCATGTGGCTCAGTGCCTCTAATATGTTTTGGCACTGAAGCCTCAAATTAAAATGCATGAAATGAGAGAAAACTATTCTTTGGCAAATTCCCCAGTTTTTTTGTTACTGTATCTTCAATAATTATTTCAGCTATTAAATTTTTAATCTCAACTGACTACTGATTCAATTAAGATCATCAAATAGCCACAACTGACAAACATCTATGTTGTGCTTTTTAACCAAGGTGAGCAAGCCACCAGGATTCAGTTATGGATGGTAATATTGAGCACACAGTTGCAGGTGGGAAGGTGATTGTCAGGGGGGTTGGAACATAAAATTCACAGGGCTTGATTTCTTCAACCAAGGGCACTAGATGAACATCTCTTGAGAATGTGGAAGCAAGTAAAATATGGAATAACATGGGAACTAAAAATATGTAAATAAACAATCCATTAACTTTAGAAATCAAAAATGCCAGCCACACAACTACACGGTTACTAATCTGACTTAACAGTAAGACAATTCAGGAAGCAAACTTTGAAAGAATGAAAAACTGAACAAATAAATGTAATTTAGAAACTGATGGATGCATATTCCCTTTCAGCCAAAGCTAAGTATAATTCACCTTATAGGCTTCCTTGATCATTTGGACAAAGGAAACGTTGCAAATTTAACAGCAGTCATTCTTACAGCTGATCAAAGATTAAGCTGATTGAATTGCCCAGTAGACCATGAATCTAAATTAGGAAAATAGATTCATCATGAGGTAACGTAGAGAGGCTTTCAGATGGCAAAAATAGGTTGCCATCTCTTTCTGTTACCTAAAAATAAAAAAACCCCAACCAACCGAACAAACAAAAACAACAACAAAAAAAAAACCAAAACAAAACCACACATGCAAAACCCTCACACAAAACAACCTCTGGAAAATGATTTGGTGTGTCCAGAAGGGAAGAAGGCTAAAGGCATGTAGCAGATAACAGCAGTTATAAAGGGGTGCCTCAGCAAGTATCTCTCAGGGCTTCCCTTTCCAAGCCTCTTCCTTGCTTGACTCCAAATATGGAGCTATATTCTGAAAATGCAACAGAGAAGGAAATACTTGATGCTTTTTATGCAATAGCCTTGGATTGTGACATTCATGAACCAAAGGCTCCTGTACTAGATGTCCCTAACCTCACAGTGCTTGAACCTAGAGATCTTATAGCCCAAGAGCTGCGCTAACCATGAGGCAAGATTAGGTGAAGTTTTTCCTTTGCTCCTGTTGAAGCTAGGAGACAGTCCAGCAAGGCATACAAATTTATTTGGCTTAGTGTGAAAGCAAGTAATCTCTTCTGTAATCCAGTCTTCCTCACTGAACTACTGTTTCAGGCCAAGGGTTCTTGTGGTTTGTGACATCTGGGGGGGGTTTACTGATTGTTTTTTCTCCCTTCCCCATCCTAACTCTAAAGTAAAATGCAAAAACATTTTGCACTACAGCAAGACCAGAAATCAAAACTGCATTAGAAACAAACTTGCTTTCAGTATTCTTAGAGTACAGAGGCTCAGCTTCAACAAAAAAAAAAAAAAGGGGAGGGGGGGGTTGCTTTCATTCAGAATATTTCAAAGACTCTATAATAAGAAAGCCTGGGATGTGAGAAATGTGTGTTTAAAATATGCAAGCTTAGAATTCAAGACTATTTCTTGTGCAAGTCTTTAACCTCTAGCCCTGTGTATACAAAATGTGTATTGAAACACTGTTTGATATAGTTTTAATGATGCAGGCCAGGATTTGTTCTCTTACAAATGCCAGGGGAAGGAAAAAGGTTGTATGTTGCCATTATCAAATATTTACCACCAAACATATTCTATGTCTCAGAGGTGTGAGTGAGTCATGTTTAAGTTATCTGAATGAAAATTTAAGTGAGTAAGGCTGGTTCTTCATTGGCCTTGGCTAGTGATGATGTTCAAGGAATTTCCATGTCTAAACTTCCTTTATGATTTTTCTCTTCCTAACACGGCACCAGGATTACTTGTTTTTTTGTGTGAGTGTAGTTGACAGTTAAAGAAAAATATGATTTTTTCATAAAAATCATTTATGAAATTGATAAGAGGGTTTTAAAATGTATTTGAATATTAAATAACCCTTCTTCTCTTGTTTCTAACTACACTTAGTTTTATTTCTGCCCTTCTAATTGCTTGCATATACAAATATTGCATGCCAAATCAGCTGGGAAATTTAACACCAGGATGAAGTCAGGAAAGTAGCTTCTCGCATTCATGCTTATTTTGTCCAAGCTGTATGTGAATGATGCTGGAGAATTAGGCTTCACACTTCTCTTTATAGTTGCATATTGAATTAATTCATTAATTAATACAGTACCTACTCCTGTGCATATTAGTTCATTTTCCCTTTTGGAGTCAGTCCCTGTACTGTTGCAGTGGAGCTTACTGGTGGTGTGTCCCTGGATGCCGGGACATTGATAGAAACAGTAGGGAGGGTGCACATTTACCTTTTGCAAGTTGAGATGCCAGTGGCTGTTCTGTTTGATAGGCAACGTAAATCATTAAAAGTTATGTGCTTAACTTTCATAGCTTCCACTTCACCCTTACTTCCTGCACAAATAACTTGGCAGTAGCATCAGCAAGGAGCCAGTATACGTCAAATACTTACGTTGTGTAATGGCAATAATGGTATTTAAGCTCATCCATTAAGTGCTCTTACTGTCTGTGTGTGCTTTAGAAGAAAAGTAAGCATTGTTTGACTGCTACAATGTGTAGTTCCGGAGGAAAATAAAAAAAAAAAAACACCAAACCAGATTAGCAAGAACATTTTTCTATGGAACTATGGTGCTGAGTTCTTTATGTAGCAGATGATCTTACACCTTTGTTTCCATAGGTACTACATTCAGTCCTTCAGAAATATTGGAGAAAAAAAAAAACAGACTTCTTTCTTTAGTTGAGAAACACATCGCTGTCTGGTGCCAACAATGGTCTGCTTTTAATGCTGCCAACGAGTACCTTCTCTAACAAATAATGCTCAACATGTTCTTACTAATGGGAAATTTCTTGGATAGGTGCCTACTGTGTTGAAAGGTCTGCAAGGTTTAAGATTGCTACAGAAGACAAACACAATTCCCTCTAAAACTTACGCTGTTACCAAAGCATATCACATCTCATTTAATGTATTCCTTTGAACAAAATCTGAGTCTATCACAGACAGTATTCACAAAAAGAAGTTTTGCTTTTCATAGGGCATTAGCTATTTATTGAAGAGAATAGATGGAGTGATCCAGGAGATGATCTATATAGAAGATTCCTGTTAGAAAGCCTTTTAACCCTAGTAGGCAAAGGCATTAAAAAAGGCAATTGAACTAAGATGAACTCGTAGTAGTAGTAAGACTATTCTGTTTTTTGAACTTTAATCAGTATAATTATGTTTTTAAAATAATTTGACAGGGATATAACAAACTCTTTATTACATAAGGCCTTTAAATCATGATCAAACATGATTAATGGTACTGCAGCTCACAAGTTTTTCTCATAATACCAGGCAGGATGAAATAGTGACGTTTGCTATATAAATTGTAAAGAAACCCAAAACATTACATTGTCAGAATTTCTGTCTGGAAAGCAGAGAGACAGCACATTAAAGTGCATGTCACCTGAAGAGTTCTGAAAATCAAGCAACTTCTCCTCCTTGGTTAGGATTTAAGGTTTTGCATGGCTTTGTATCCTTGTAGGGTTTGTTTCGTTCCTTGTTATAGTCCCATAACAAATGAGAATGCTGGCACCACATACAGTGTTTTCTATACAGGGAAGGAGATAAGAGTTGGTTTATCTAAAGGCAGATAGAGAAAGCTGTGTATGGAATTTGGAGGAACTGGAGACCTGTCCTGGGTTGGACATGACATCAGGTAATCCCATGATCAGTAAATATGTTTTGCTCTTAAAAATCAATTATTGTCCTCTTTCTGTGATCCTAGTACTTTTGTTTCTCCTGTTCATTTCTCTTTTTCCTCAGAGTTAGTCCTTTAGTTATCTATAACTTATATCCAGTGACTCCTTGTTAATCATTATTTTTTTTTCTCTCGTAGATGTCCTGTATCTTCATAAAAGTTTTATCATGCTGTATTCTAGGCTTTTTCCGTATTCTTCCCCTTTTTCTACAAGGGAGTCCCTAGAAGAAACATCAGAGCATGCCCTGCTGTAAGCATTTTCCAAAGCATGCAGTCAAAATCCCCGACAAGCCCTGTACCTGCTTTTTGTGGTAATACCCTACTTGAAGTTGTGTAGCATGCCAGGTAGCTTTGACTTTCCCAGGGTCACTTCAGTCTCTCACTGGTATCTCTAGCTCCAGTCTGGCATGCCTTTTTTTTTTTTTTTTTTTTTTTTTTTGGGCTGCCAAGCGAGACAACACAACCAATTCTATCTATTTTATAAAATCCTACCTGGACATACCATATTAATATCTTTAGTATGCTCTTTCTAGAGATGCAGGCTTGTAGGTACTCTGCCTATGGTTGTTCCTCTATCGATACGGGATAAACTGGGATAAATATAGTTCACAAAGAACAGATGCTATAGAGGTTTGTCCATTTGGGGTAAAATAAGAGCAATAGAGTCCACATGCACATGAAAAACTGAAGCTGAGCTTAACATGCCAAGCATTAGCCTAACATTACTAGTCAATTATATCTCAGCCAACAAATATGCACTTCAAATGAATGATGTATTGAGAGGGTCAGCCTCTGCACCCATTGAAAATTGTTGGACCAAAATGTACTCAGATGAACTTGTGAATTTCTGAAGTCTTATTTCAAATGCCAGATACTTTAGGGGTTTTCTAATAAATTTTTGTATGTATGTATAGACATGTATAAAATGTTATACAAAATCCTATTTCCCCTGCTATGCTTTTTCCCTTTTCCATCCCCTTTCCACTTCTTTCCTTCTCTTTCATTGCTATAGCTCATTTAACTTTCTTGCCCTTTTGCTTCCTTCTTTACATTGCTTTTCCTCCTCTTCCATCACCTGAACCAGTATGAACATACATATATATTCAGTGTAAGTAACACTAATTACATGCTGCTAGACTCATAACATAGCCAGAGATTTCTTTTGTATTTCAGCACTGAGTATAAGTAATTTATATCGGTTATATAATACCCTAAACAGAAAACTATTCATTTATAAACGATTCTCTGAAGAACCCAGTACCATATTGTTAAAAGTCTGAAACTCATATTGGGTTTGTACAGCAATATGTTCGGACATCTGCACAGGCAAATGCTTCATAAACTCTAAAGTACTAAAAAAAATTATAATACTATGACTCACACCTAGTCAGATAAATAAGAGGCCGATCATGAAAACATGAGGAAAACAAGCCATACACTGAAATAGAATTTCAGGGTGAAAGTTATAGTATGCATTTGAATCACTTATATGGCAAATTTAATGAGATTAAAATTTAATGCATATTCTACTTGGAAGTGGAGCATATTGATATACATGCAAACTAAGTCAGTTAAAAAAGATGTTTTGAAAAAAGCGCTAAAGAAAAATTGGTGTTAGAGAATTAGGAATTAGCCTAAATGAAACCACACTGAGGTATTTTCTAGTCCACTTTTAAATTCCTTTTGAAACAACACTTTTTGGAATTTAGAACCTGAGCAAACCGTAGTAAAGGTATATTGAAAGTGTTGGAATGCATTAGACAGAGGCAACGCTTTGTTTACCAGTCCAAAAACATTTTTTTTGGACTTCTGAAGTCATTTGAAGTTCATTCAAATCTTCAAATGAAAACTGTTACAAAAGTAGAATGCTACTTTATTTATTAAATAACATGGCTTAACTGAGTTTCTGAACTTTCCTGAGAGACCATTTGTCTTACATATTTTAGTTTAGATTATAAGGTCAGATCCAACAAGTATACAAGAAAAAGAATATCTCTGCAAGAAATAGAAACATTGAGGCTTTTATGCCTAAATGGAGCACTCCATTAGTAAAACAAAAAGGCTTGCTTAATTATATTTTCTTTTTAATAACCTCAAAAGAGTACCAAAGATTTTTCTTCCCCTTAAGTTTTCTAAACTGAAGAAATTAATAATTCTGAGTTGCAGTTTACCGGCTACTAGTTTTCTTTGCTTAACTCTTCTTTTTATCTTCTTATTTCCATTCACCAAAGTTCTTGCATTCAGCTTTCTCTTTCCTCTGGAGTGATTCTTACTCTGAAATGTTATTCCAGAGAGCTGAATAAGAAAGGATGAAGCATTTGCATTGTGAGAGCAATATTTGTCAGAAAGTCCGAGACACGCTAAAGCGCCCTTCACTGTGACAGAAGCATTTTTCAGTGCTGGGTGACGCAGCAGAGAGACATCAACAGGAGTACTGCTGGCAGCAAAATGAATTGAGCACGGTTTCATAAAAACCTGTCTCCTGGTTGAATTCTCTCACACTTAATATAGTGAAAACTATCATTAAAGGGTTTTCATCTCCGTTCCTCCCCCTACCCCATGGTTGGAGTTTTCATACTCTTTCTGTCTTTCTGTTTTCTGAGAACTGAGCTCAATGGGAGGCATTAGTGAGTTTTTCCTCTAACCAACCATGTATTTCACAAACCTTTTAAGAATATAATACTATTGGGATTTGTAATTCTTTTGGAAAAAAATGGTGGAAATCGGACCATATATTTAGTTGGGAATAAAGGAAAAATCTATGTATATTTATGCATTGCAGTACAAACCTCATTTTCATAGGAAACCAGGCTACAGAGTGTTTCTGTTAGCATGTTACGATGCTAAAATTCGTGCATTATAGAGGTCAGGCAACAGTACGCTGCTAACAGCAAGCTGTGGACTGAGCTGTAGGCAAAAGGAATGCAATGAATAGGGGGAACAGCTTTAATAAAAGATCCTCAGCTACATTATTCTGCCTGCAGACAGCTATAACCATTCTTCCTCTATTGACAAATTGTCTGACACCTCTAGGATATAAACTGATTCTGCTTTGAGGTTAGTGTCGTACTCCTCAGGTCTGGTGCAGAGTCCAGCTGAGGGGTGTTTTCAGTTCTGTAATACGCCTCTCTTATTTTATCAGCGCTTTTTTGGAATTAACTTTCTGAAAATAAAGATATTTCCCTGCTATTGACAGCATTGGGGGGCGGGGAGGGAAATAAAAGCATTCAGCATGCAAGCAGCATTACACCGATAGAGCACAAAGGCAGGCTTCAGTCCCCCCAGCTTTGTGCCTATAGCTGCTCACAAGCTTTTAACGCTTCAACCAGATGAACAACGCGCAGCCTTGCTGAGCGTATACATAGGAGCAGCTCCTTGACTAAGCTCATTGGAGGCAGAGAGATGGCAGGAACTCTTTGCCCTAATTTCTCACACGGCTTTGGAGTCTGAGTAACCACAGTTAAGGAATGGTTTCTCATCCTTTTCAAATAAAACAGGAATCGCCTTGAACTTCTTACAACCAGAAACAGCATATCGACGATTTTAGATAGGAAGCTGAGAAAGTGCCTGGCAAATCTTCAGTGATCTGGGCTTTAAACCAGTATGCTGTCAATGCTTCAGAAGTGCAGGCGAACAAACATAATAAGTATTTTGGACACGTCTTTGATAGGATGCTGGAGCTGGAGAAATCTAGTTACTACAGTCAGAGAAGGGCAGAGAGACTGATGAAAACAAAGTGCATGATGACAGTGGAGAACAGGCATGAAGGGAAAAAGCTGACAGAAAACATTTGTGAATTGTGCTGAAGTTGAGCAAAAGAGGATAGGAAGGAAGCATAAACCAGGCCTGTTTTGTTTCCTGTGTCTTTTTAATAAGCTCTCAGATCCTAGAACATGTGAATAAAAGGGCTGAAAATGAGGTTTGCTATATGATGGTTTTCAGAATTGCTATAACTGGCTTGAATAATGCAGTTACCTCTTTTTTTTTTTTTTTAGTTGTGTGGATGAATAACATATTTTGAAGTGAAAGCAATAATTTCCATAGTGTGAGTTTTAATACCTCTGTGCTTCATTTGCTAATGAAAAAGCAAGGTGAGCTGGTAGTAGGACGCAGTCTGGGCTTTAAGAAGCAAAGGCTTTGTGTTTTATTCTCTGTGGAACTGTGGCTATGTCATTAACAGGGCCACAAAGCAACATAGGTGTTTAGAGCCTACAGGCATAATAGCAAATTTAACTCCAAGGGTCTGTATCTAGACTGAGATACCACTGAATCGATTATTCTAATTACAATTTATAACACATAAATATACACATCATAAATGAAGCAAACAAAAATCAGTAGTCATTAACAGTTGCAGATTTTTGTGGACTCAAAATAGAAGCCATTTAAGTTCATACTCTCTGACTTTAAAGCTTTGTTTATGCAGGTAATTTTGTTGTCTTCATGTGAATTTCTTTGAGGGTATTCATATTCTACAAAATAGTTTTTTACATATTTGGGTATGTAGCTAGACCTTAGTATTTCAATTCCTAGCTATGTACCTAGACCTTAGTATTTCAATTCCTAGCTGAGAAAACCTTCAGTATGTTTAGGGTTTTATATGCTGTTTCTTGCTGTGATTTTTGAGTGATGTATAAAATATTATGACTTATGTTAAGTCTTGTGAGCTTTCTTTTTCCATTCATCTCCTCTATGTTTCTGCTTTCTACACTTCTAAGAGATGTCTTCTATTGTTAACACAATTATACTGCTTTGAATGTAATATTTGTTCAACAGAACATACAGGAGGTATTGTTTTTGAAAAAAATCTGGTGTATATTTTTGAAGAATGTCAGGATCATGCTAATTTCTGTTAACTTCAGCTTTATATTCCAAAATGCCACCAAAAATAACCAAGGACTCTTACCTGTTTTCAGCCTTTAGGTGATTCGGTTCCCATAATGGAAATATTGAGCTGGCATTGCTCTCTTTTTTTTTTGTTTTTTTTTTTTTTTCCTACCTGGGAATTCCAGCATAAGGAAACTTAGTAGGAATTCAGCGGAATCAAGTGCCTCATCTAGTTATCATCTAGTTATTAGATCTGGGCTAAAAGTACAGTTAGTAAAACTGTTTACTTAAAATGGTGATTTTAAAATAAATAAATAAACATTTGAAGACCTCACTGTATGTTTACAGCCTAGGAAGGAATAAAAAAAGGGCAGCAATTTTTAATAGTGCGCTTAAGGTAGCAAACCCCCCATTATGTTAGCCAGATTAGCTAGTAGCTATTTCTGTTTTCATGCTAGTATGCTAAGTGTACTAGTTCAATAGTTCAGAATAGCCCTGAGCTGTGGATATGCTGGAGCTATCCTAATGGCTACAAGGGGAAAGCAGGGGCAAGTACTTCCTTTTGGGAGTGCACCAGTTCACATACACTTTTATTTTTTTTCCAAAACAACACGTGCTGATAATTTTAATTAATATATATATTAGAACAAATTATTCTTCCAGTTCAGTTTCTCTCAAAGGCTGCAACAGAACACAGCTATTACTAAAACTCCAAAAATGCTTTCTACATTTATGCTTAAGAAGAATTCCTCTAATATTAATAGCTTTGTATTTTCCTTTAAATACAATTATGGCTTTATTGCTGTAACTTAAGCTTGTAAGAAGTGGACTCTTTTTAACTGAACGTGGCAGCACTTACAATTCCTGCATGAGAAAATGGATTTGCCTAGAAGCTTTTATCAGAAGGAGGAGAAAAAAGCTAACAGTAGCTGAACAAGCCTAGGAAGAGCTTCTGGAATAGAAGGCTAGCAGGATTCAGCCTGTACTGGACATCCCCTAGAGACTCATGGCAGGTAGAAAGAGAGAAGACAACCAAAAGAGTATTTTGCATTTCTAAGGAAGATGATAGACATTTCTGTTTAAATGGGAAATGAAAAATGTTGCAACACCTTTTTCTAGCTGGTCTTGAAATGAAAGATTTTGATATTTCCAGTTCCACTAAGTGTGCAGTCCTAGACAGTTCTACAGAATTGCAATATCATGATATCAGAAAGACGTAAGTCTTTCACAGAAAACACTCATAGACATGCTATTTGTGTGTAATTTATGCTTTGAATAAGTCAGCATCAGTCTTATGTCAGAGGAATCATAATTTACATATTTCCTGAGTAGCTTCAAGCTTAAGCTTATAGTTCTGCATGAGAAGATAGTCCAGAAATTGTGCAAGAAAGTAGAAAAATGTGTGCATGCAATACTAATGTCTCCCAGCTCTGTCATATATGAATTTGCCAGCCTAAACTTGCTTACTCTGTGAGATTTGACAAGACCATGGTCTACTGTGGCTTGGTTACAGGCTGTGACTTTGCCTCACAAGACACACGAAGAAACATGGTAAGCAGCAACAAATTCAAGCAGCCCTGCTGCATTACCACTCTTTCAGCAGGCAAGATATAGCATAGACATAACCTTTCCAACTACAGTTGTGTAAAGCACATGCAGTCAGAGCAATGTCTGCAGGATATAAATTAGGAAAGCCTCAGGAAAAAAAATTTCCTTCCTAATCTCTAAGGGAATTGATAGTCTGTAGTAGACCAGCCAAATAATAGTTATACAAACTACTTAATTAGGAAGAGTTTTGGTTTAACTGCTCTCTCATTTACAATTAGAGGTGTTAATTCAATGGCTAAAGGTCAGGAATTACTCATTGCTAGCACTGTGTCTCAGAAGCATATCCAGGAAATGGTCATCAGCTCAAATCAGAGGTGTTAATATGCAATTAAAGGTCACAATCGCTTTTGCTGAATGAAATTAGCTGTTCCCCAGATGAACATTTTCTGAATGCATGGCTGCTTAGTTGAGCTGAATGTGCCTTCACAGGAACATCCCAGTTAAGCATCTGCTTTTTAGAGGAGCCAAAGACTGGTGAGACACAGTTTTTGTACCAGCTTGGGATAGTTTAAAGTGCTTCTCCCACTTCTGGATAAAGATGAATTGAAAAAGGAGAAAAGTGAGTGAATTTGCTTTCGTGGTGCTTAATGCTGAGCAGCTGAAAGAAGGTAAACTTTATATAGATCAGAATTAGAAGTAAGTAAACAAAGGTAAGCATGCTTACCTTAAGCTGTAGCTTGTAGGTCTACTTCCAGAGCATTTCATATTGATGTTCTGTAAATTACTTTCCTGTTAGTTCAAACCCTCTGTTTTACCGTCAGTAACACAGCTGTTGAAAATATGCAGAATTACCTTATCAGTTGCTTCCTGTATTGTGTCTGGGCAGAAATATATGCATTTGTGTCATGGTTTAACCCCAGCTGGCAACTAAGCCCCACACAGCTGCTTGCTCACTCCCCCCTGGTGGGATGGGGGAGAGAATCAGAAGAGTAAAAGTGAGAAAACTCATGGGCTGAGATAAAGACAGTTTAATAGGTAAAGCAAAAGCCGTGCGCACAAGCAAAGCAAAGCAAGGAATTCATTCACCCCTTCCCATGGGCAGGCAGGTGTTCAGCCATCTCCAGGAAAGCAGGGCTCTGTCACGCGTAATGGTTACTTGGGAAGACAAATGCCATCGCTCAGAATGTCCCCCCGCTTCCTTCTTCTTCCCCAGCTTTACATGCTGAGCATGACGCCATATGGTATGGAATAGCCCTTTGGTCAGTTTGGATCAACTGTCCTGGCTGCGCCCCCTCCCAACTTCCCATGCGCCTGGCAGAGCACGGGAAGCTGAAAAGTCCTTGACCAGTGCAAACATTACTTAGCAACAACTAAAACATCAGGGTGTTATCAACACTGTTTTCAGCACAAATCCAAAACATAGCCCCATACTAGCTACTGTAAAGAAAATTAACTCTATCCCAGCCAAAACCAGCACAATTTGGAGTTTTCTTAAGCCGATTATGTTCTTTTAGACAGCTTCAAATTTTTGTGACGCTTTTTTGGAAGTCTTAAAATCGTTCTGCATCAAGTCTTAATTCTCTTTTAGCATGCTGTTGTCTGCAAATTCAAGAAAAGGGATTTTTCTATTCTGTTAACCAGGCCATTGGGTGATGCTGAAATTCTTGTCACTATTGAGTATCATCAGTAAAAATATTGAGCAGAATGAAAGCCAGGACATCTCTGTAAGAAATTTGATTCAACAAAGCTTTCCAGCTAAAAAATGAACCTGATAACTACCAAGATTAGTTTCCCAACCAGTTTTGAAGTATCATGCATTAAATTCATCCAGCCTAGACTAGACTGCATGTTGCTAAATACATAGATACATCTTCACAACACAGATTACTACCAATTCAAATGCAGCGGTGGGGAGGAAAGCTCTAAGGAATCTCAATGATTAAGCACAGCTTAGTAAATAGCCCACTAATTGAGCTGCAGTAATCTGCTATGTGTATAGGCTATGATCCTATACACATAGCAGGTCATCTCATTCTGTAAATGAGTCATTTTACTTTGGATTTGGCAAAGGCAGAGTAGCACATGTAACTGGTCAGAAATTGCATTTCTGAACCTTCAGATCTACTACGATTTTTTTTTTAATACTGCTAGATTCAGCCCTATTTAACTTTGCTTTTATCTTCTAGTTATTCAAACATGGTTGAAAACCATCTGTAAGTTCACTCACTTTAAAGGACACCTGCATGACTGAAACCTTTGTGTTACTGTTGCAGTTGCTCCTAAACCATGTGTTTGACTTACATACATGTAGTGAAAGCAGTATTTTTACTCCTCAGTACCTAGGTGTGCTAGCATCACAATTTCTGCATGAAAAAGCATGCTCTCATCAGAAATATTACTTTGATACCAAGAACAGTCTTCAGGGCAGAACTCAATTGCATTTTTCCTCTTCAAAATACTCTTCCTTCCATATTGTAATTCTGCATCTAAAAATGTCATAAATTATTACACGTTGTTCCATACTTAACAAAGCACACAAAGATGCTAAAACTTACTTTTATTAAACTTTCCAAGACCTGAGGGCAGTTACCTCCCAGCAGAACAGAGTTAGACTGTTTGGCCATCTGCCGCTTTCCACCAGCATCCTTCAGCACTTACTAGATGGCTGCGTAACCTTATGTATGCTTACTTGTAAAGACTAGAAGAGTAGTAGTCATCCCCACACCATTTGAGGATTTTTCTGAGTAGTGTGCATTCCAGTATATGGCTTGTTTACCTCCCTCTCTCCAGGCCATCTTGCTTTAACCTTGGCTAAAGTGACCCCTGAGTTAACCTAGACTCTTCTGCTATGAAAACATGCCAATCTCTCTGTACCAAGCTTTATGATGCTTCCTCTACCAACATCAAATATCCTCCATCAAACACAATTGAGTACACTGGTTTCTCAGCAAGAGTATTATCTTTGCACATCCATTGTTTGGTAGAGAAAAATAGCTAATTATAGCTCTTTGTTCTTGAATATCTCTAGTGTGGTGGTTTTATCAGCACAGTCATGAGGAAGAACACAAAATGAGGCAGTCTTCAAACAAACACATAACCTCTCGAAAGCAAACTGATAATATGAGTTCATAAGTTGCGTACTGAAAGAGTCCTTAGGTAAACACTTAAGTCTGGATCATGCTTTTGTTAAGTTAGACAGTGCAACCTAATGCGGTATGGAACCGTGTTTGTTAACAGAGCAGCTATAGTACCTGAAGACTTGTCATACTTGATCAAACCAAAGATAAATGCATTTCATTATTGGCAGTACTGGCTACTTAAAAAAAAAAAACTGCATAATACTCCAAAATAGAAAATTACTTCAAGTAATTAACAGTTGAAACAAGGCACTTCAGTTTCCTTCTGAATCTTTATTTTAGCTAGTGAAATATGCTTGTTCTTATTGTATATATCAATCTTTTTCTTTATTTCCCTCTCATAAGGTCTTCCCTGAAGTCATACATTGTAGCAATGTATTCCACTTATGAATTTAGGCGGGGGAAATTAGCATTTCTCCTTTTTCTTTTAAGCATCTTGTCCTGTTTTATGCAACAGCAAAAGACAGCTTTCAATCTTTTTTGTACAATTTTATTTTATCTTTCTTCTGTCCTGTTATGCATTATCTTTCTAAAATAAACAGTCCAAATATTTAGTCCTCTCCCGATGTGAAAGGATTATTTTCTGCTTTTATTAAATAATTGTAGTCTATCTGGAATCATTTTTTAGTATGATATTTATTGAAAGTTAAGTCATACAAACACATTATACAGTGTGATTGAGTATTATAGCATTGACTAATATATTAATCTCAGTTTTATTTCATATTCCTCATTTGACATCTTAATATCTAGCTTGTTTTCATGCTCACAGTAGGATGTTGAGTTTTGGGTCTAAATATCTCCCTCACTCACAGTTGTCTAGTTGTTTAAGATATTCAGCCTCAGACCAGTGCACTTGACCTTGAATATACTGCCCCAAATGCTATCTGCCATCATTCTGTCTAATTACCTAGGTAGGCTGAGAATGTCTACAGAACCTTGATTATTTTTTTTGTTTTAATTAGATCTTTGATTTTCTGTTGGCTTGATTAAGTAATTGTATAGTGATTAGATGAATTTCCAAATGCTTATATTTTGCTGCAGAAATATGAAGTTCATTTTAAAATAAAGTTGGGTTTGGGTTAGCAGATGACAAAAATCTTGAAAATACTTTTTATTTCCTCTTGTGCGGATACTTCAAAAACATAGAAGATATTCTATTTCAATAAATGGTCTAGGATGGGGAGGAAAGATCATTTCTGGGATAATTGTAGTTTGATAAATTTAATACAAAAGCAACTCTTCAGCAAACTTTTATTCCATTTGCTTATTATTTTTTAATGGGAAAGGTCTGTTTGCAGAACCAAGGAGGGACATAGTAGGCATAAAAGAGACATAAGTCAGGCTTTTGTACAAAAATGAGAGGTCTACACTTCCATAGTGTAAACCAAATCAAGCTGCACAACTACAGGCATTGAGATGAGAAAGTATCACTAAAGAGAACCCCATGATTCTGGAGTGAGCAGGCTTTTCCAGTAGAGAGAGATCCATTTTACAGAGTTCACCTTCCTCCTTTTTTAAGTTGCACTAAGACATCTTCCCTTTTGTCTATCTCCACCTTGTGTTCCTTTTTTTTTTTTTAATCGTAGCACTTCAAAATGAAGAGTCAGAATTGGAAGTTAAAAACCACCTCATCCATAAAAACAAGAGAACAGCAGTTACAAACTGAATTGGGAAGTATTTGACAAAAATTAATTGATCAGTATTGCCCTTGGTATCTTAGCCTGGAGAAAAGGAGGCTGAGGGGAGACCTTATTGCTCTCTACAACTGCCTGAAAGGAGGTTGTAGCGAGGTGGGGGTCGGTCTCTTCTCCCAGGTAGCAAGTGATAGGACGAGAGGAAATGGCCTCAAGTTGTGCCAGGGGAGGTTTAGACTGGATATTAGGAAATTTTTCTTCACTGAAAGGGTTATCAAGCATTGGAACAGGCTGCCCAGGGAAGTGGTTGAGTCACCGTCCCTGGAAGTATTTAAAAGACGTTTGGATGAGGTGCTTAGGGACATGGTATAGTGGTGGTTTGGTAGTGTTAGGTTTACAGTTGGACTCAATGATCTTAAAGGTCTTTTCCAACCTATACGATTTTGTGGTTCTGTGGGTCTTCCTCCTTCAAGCTGGTATTGTCCTGAGCTGTTGCAAAGTGGTACCACTGCTCCTATAGAATACCTTTTCAGTTTTCATCTGTAACGAGTCTGCTCTACTCTCTGAGTGAGAAACTGTATTTTCTCCATCTTACCTTGCTGATCAGGTAGCTGAGGTTTGGTTTTTTGGCAGCAGAGGGTAAGCAGTATAAAACACTAAGAGGTATACGCAAAAAAAGCATGCACTCTGCATGCACCTGCACATGCAGGTTTGCAGTAAATTACTTGCGTCACTGAAAGCCAAAAAACTTGAACTTTAATAGATCATAACAAACTAATGTGCAGATTTGTAATATTATCAAAATCTAAGCTGTAGACTGCATACTCTTGAAAAAGGTTTTAGAATCAGTAATTTGCCTTCTCTTCTTGACTGCAGTATAGAAAAGAGTGTGGTGACGTGTTTATCTTGATAAATCATAAAAAAAAATGCTTAAAACTTGTAATTAATTAGAAGAGCACAAAAACTTGTATCCTTGAGACAAATAGGACACCTTAGCTCTTGTAACAATATTAATATAAGAATGTAGGAGATGCCCTGATGACTCACTGATATTTTACACAGCCCAGACTTCTGTCTCTGATTGCACCAGTGGGTGGGATTACTTGTGAAGAGCACTCAAGATGAGCCACTTTCACCAGTTGTTCTGGTGAAACCAATTGTTTTTGTCCGTTCTTCTAGTAGGCTAGAAGAGAATAAAGACTAATTATCTTGTGAAATACATTGGGAGGAAGAGAGAAATCACAACCTAAATTTCTTTTCATATGCACGTGAACAAAACCAGCACTGAGAATGGAAGCGTTAAAATGACAAAAACAATTAAAATCCAAATGTCAGGTTTAAGTTTATTAAAAACACATAAATAAACAAAATTCTACAGAAATAGTAAAGAAAACATGTCCTGAGGTAGCTGAAGTCATAGAAGGTCATCAGAACATTAAAAAGAGGTAGTTTTTTTAAAATTTAGTTCCACTTGTGTTAGTGCATGCATTGCAATGAGTACAATTAAGGCTGGAGTTGGAGGTGAAGCTGTTGTGTGTGACACGCTAGAGTATAATTGAAAGGATGGAGTGGTAGGTTAGAATTGGTGCTTACAGCAGGAAAAGCAATCACTGGTGTGATTTGCACATGTATTAATACTTCAAGCTTTAACAAAACATTAGGGAAACACTGCATACTTTCTTGAGTATGCCACATACATGTTTTCAATAGGAAATATATGCTTGACTGTCAGTCTGAATACTGGCAGATCAGACTGAACAAAAGGATCCTGGCTTTCAGCCCTCTGCGTAGAAGATGGTGCTTCAGGATGATATCTTGTCTTACGCTGTCTGTCAGTTGTGTCTCTTTCCAGTTTCTCAAGCTGCCTCCACACAGCATGTTTTGTCAGCATAAGCTGCTGTCAGGATGGTCTTTACAGTCTAAGATACCTGTCCTGAACTCTCATGTTGCCTCATACACAGAGTTCTTGACAGTGTATCCATCGATCTGTGAAGGGAGGCAACCAAACTGAGAAAGTCATCACGGTTAAAGAACTGGTGCTGGACTCTGAAGTAGTCTGTCTTCGTGTACTTGAGTATTAGTTACTCAGACCTTTCATTTGATCTAGAAACTGTAGAGATAGTGAGCACTAAAGACAGTACAGCACAAGAAACAATCCAAAAGTACTAGGACTGCAAGGAATCAAAGTGTTTGTCAATGATATTTTATTGCATCCCAGCAACAAAAACCTGACAATCTTAGTCACGTAATGTCCAGTTATCATTTAAACTGTATCACAACTAAAAATATGTTAGTTTAGAATAAATTACTCACTTCAGATATGGGCACTGAATTAAACCCAAACACTGGAAAGAGTCTGCTAATCCTGTTACTAAGCAGCAATATCAGTAATGGAAATACTTAAGTGAATACATAAGAGCATTTAGTCATTTTAAGAGACCTGGAATAGTCTGCTTTAAACCTATAGTTCCTAGAAGCAGCTAGGGATATCTTGGTGTAAGAATCCCATGGACTTATTCCCTTCCCTACAAGTTTTTCTATCTACTGTTTACATTCTGTGTAGTTATAACTCTAGTCTAACATCTGACTAGAGAATTCCCTACTATTGTGTACAAGCCCAAACATATAGGAGAGATGTCGCATTCAAGTACAAGTTAGCTGGTTGGTGTCAGAGACTTCTGGAAGGTAACTTAGGGATTTGAAGACACCTGGGTATCTTTACTGCTTCTCTTGACTGAGCTTGAGGAAGAGACAATGTGTTTTGGGAGGGAAAAAGAATTAAAAAGAAATAAAAACCTACATGTAAGTCAGCCAATTTTATCATACAGTCTTGTGGATAGAAATTCACTGCAAGGAACAGTCTAAAACAGGTTATGCACCTAACATACAAAACCAGTAATGCATTAGCTGTGAAGTTTAAAGACGCTATATTCACCCTGTAAGTATTGTTTGTTATAGCCTGGTATCTGGAGCAACTGCTGAGAGAGACTGTTCAGCACCCTTATCAACAATATCCTTGCAGCCTGCCATATGTGAACTATTTTGCCATGGGTTAGTAAGGTGTTTCTCTAAAATAAATTAATTCTGGCTGTTCTGTATATGACCCGACTGTTGAATTAAACCATGGTACAGTAAGCAATTTCTTTCTTGATGGAAATGTTTCCCAGTGAGCAAAAAGACAAGAGCAATTTCACCTTTTTAAAAATAAAAAACTGGCCTCTGGTAGCTATTATAAACACCAAGCAGATAGCTTTTCTTCAGTATGCTGCCCACAGTGTAGCACAGTGAGTTTACAATTGCAGTGTAAAATCATAAAAAAAAAAAAAAAAAAAAAAAAAAAAAAATTGTTATATTCAGGGTCTATGGATTCAGATTGATACACAGTATCAGCTTCCAATATCAGATGACTATAAATTCATAGGCATTCTTAGGGATCAGTGATGTTCAATGATACCTTATCAGATCAGTGGGGAAACTTTGATGAAACAGAATTGACTTCCTCTATAATTTGTTCATTTTTTTTTTTCCTCTGCCATTTCTTTCTGCCCTATGAGATTTTTTTTAACTGGAACTGTTTTGATTAATTTATTTCAGACCTAACATTTGCAATAATATCAGTTCTTTGTAAGAACATTTTATATGAAATTCTATTATTAATATTTCATAAAACTTACAGGGTCATGAATTGAAGGGTTGTTGACTCAATAAAAGGCCATGATCAAAAAGCTCCATGTTCTCTGTCAGTTCTTTAATTATAAAGATTGTGAGTATCTAGGAGAGCAGGTACATCCTCTACCCTGATCCATTATTCCATATTACAGAAATCTGCTGTTTAAGTTCATATATATATATAACTGAACAAGCTTACCAACTTTATTATTTGTAAATAGTCACTTTTATAGAACCAAAATATATACTCATTTACAAATGTCAGCTTGCAAAACTGTGAATTTAAACCAAAGTTGAATTAACAACACAAAAGAAGCCTGAATGCACTTTTTAATGTGAAGATCAATTTTATTTTTTCTTTTTTTAACTCAAGTAAACTAAAATTATGTATATTATCATCACACATTTATTCATTGCAAAACTACACCGAATTAGTGATCCTCAAGGGGATATTTTTTCAGAGATGAAAATTTTAGTAGTTTAGAATTAGAGGTCATAAACCTGGGATAAATATTTTTTTCTTTATCCCAAAAGATAATTAAGAGTATCCCAAAACAGGACTAGTAAGAGGACTGCTTTATGATTTAATTGAGAATAGGAGCTCTGTTTCATCACTCTTTCTTTTATATTCAAACTTGACCATGTTCTTCATTTACAATAGTGATGCCCAAACTAATCATATGAACGGAAAGAGTTGAAATATCCCCTGTGATGAAAACTTGGGCATTTGTGGTTTTAGTGCAATGAAAGATGCCACATGTATTTCTGAGCTGTATTTTCTATTGCTTTAACACCTTATTTAACTAACCTGGATGCTAGGCTAAATTGTAACAATGCTTTATATATTGGGTTTTTTTCCTGCATCGGTCTAGCTAGACGGCTCACTGTCTGCTATTTCTGTGTACTCTTGAAACCAAATTTTCTTGTGTGTCCACTAATATGATTTATTCTGAACAAATCCAGTTAGATGTGCTTGTTGCATAGAAAGTAAGTGGTTTCAGTGAGGAAGACATGCTAAAGATTTAAATATTAAGGTATCAGTGAAAATTCAGGGAACTTACAGTTTCAGTTTTCTTGTATTTTTTAAGCTTCCTTTTGTTTTGACAATTATTCTTATTACTTTGGAGAAAAATTGTTTCAAATATCACCATGGTGTTTAAAATAAGCTCATTTGACTTTTAAAGCAGTCAGTCACAGAATGATTTCAGGTCAGTACTGAACTTCTGTCTTGTATTTTTCTGTAAAGGAACAACATCTTATATAGGGATACCAATGAAGAATTCTGTGTCAGATGATTAAGAGGAGCAGCTGGTAGATGTTGTCTCTGTTGGCTTTTTGGATGAGTAATCCACTAAAAGATATCAGTTATGAAGAAAAACTTTAAAAATAACTACTAAAATATTCCAATATTTATAATACTATTAACAATATTTTGCAATTTAGGCATTTACAAACTTAATAATATTTTTTTTCCCTTAAGTGTACTTTATAAGGAAATAAAACATGCTTTCTTTGTTTTGAGTTGTTAACGTACCATAGACTAGAGTACTTATTCCCAATTTGCATGGTTAAATCAGTAAGGCTGTTTTTCTACTTAAAGTATATGCATCCTATGATATAAATGCACCTGACTTTGTGCCAAGTACCAACTCACAGGACAAAGGACTCTCTCATCTATTGCTCATCCTTTATAATATAGTTCTGGTCAAACTTTTCAAAGCCTATAATGTAATCATTTAGGGATAGTTACAAAATGCCTGAGGCAGTCAGGCCTCCCATTAACTGCTGCTGATAGTGAAGAGCCTAAGTCTTACCACGTAGTGCAGTAATTGCATTTCAAAATAAAAGATAGCTTTTCTGCTGAGTATAATCTTAAAATAAAATGTGGCAACCTAAGCACTGTAACTCAAATCCTTCTTTGTATCTTTATTTAGGGACTTCCTGAGAAAGAAGCTGTGGTTTGACCATTTGAGAGTAGCTATTGATGAACCTCATTCCTTTGTGAACCAGCTTATATTCTAAGTTTCAGAACCTTTTATTATTATTATTATGGAGTCTTTGGTTATGGGTATTTGGCTAATTATGGATAGTAACAATTTTTTTCCTTTTTTCCTAAACCTACTACCTGACCATTTGATTGGATGTAATACATAAATATGGATTCATATATATGACAGGATTCATTAGCCTTTAAGAGACCCAGGCTAAGCAATGTGTCTAGTTTGAAATAACTGTAGATTAGGGTAGACATAAGTAATGTAGATGGTAGTTAATGGGGGGAGAGAGGGACCTTTAGAGGATGTTATCCCAGTTAACAAAGATGTTGAAATGGTGGCTTGATTTGCTTTGGCAGGTTGGTGCAGTACAGACGACTAGCTTCAACTGCAGACCTCGTGGCTAATAGTAAGTGATAGGAAACTTAGCTTATTTCTAAAAGTTATCCTACTTCTCTGTATTTCTCTTTATTCAACTATGGCTTTTATTTCAAATATTTGGGATTGCTAATACATGGAATGTTCAAGATATGGGAACATATTGGATTAGGTACTGGTACAATGGTATTTCCTTTTTATTTAGAAACTGGAGAGGTTAATTGCCACTTAATGTGTTGAATAGACAGGAAAAAAGAGGCAGTCTGGGTCAGGATTCAAGCTATTGTAGGTAGTTTGTGAGTCTAAACTTCAGAAAACATTTTTTTTTAAAGTCATACCATTTGAAAGAAACATTTGAAATCTACACCGAAGTTTATCACCTGTAGTCTGAAAATTATTTCTATTATCAATAGAGAACACCACAATTAGCACTAATTTGTTGCCTTGGCAGATTTCATATAGCACAAGGATTAGATGGGTAAGTGGCGAACTGCAGCCTTCACCTACTTCTAGGGACAGAGTTCCCAGACGAAAACCAGGGAATATACACTTTCTGTTCCAGGAACTTCACATGATTGTATGTCATGTAGCAATTACTGAGGAAAAAATGTGAAAAGTTTCAGGAAGGTGACAAGTTGTAGGTTGAAGACGGGCACTCTAATGCTGTGAAGAATGACCATGAAACTGAGAGCTTTTAGTTGGACATACAATATTTCCTAGCAAAATATACTTGAGACTGAGAATATATCACCTCTTTCTAGGGGACCATTTTCTGCTCCTTTTACGGTGTGTATGTATACTACTTTATACTGTAAGCAAGTCCGTATCTTATTTAAAGGATTATGAGTGCAGAGTCACAGAATCAGACCTAGGAGGTCTCTCTGTTATGCTAACAAATAACTGAGATTTTAATTTGTATAAAGAAATTTTACAGTCAAACTTTTTTGTTTCGTATTATTCCAGTCTTGGGTTTTGTTTGCTTGGTTTTTTTGTTATGTTTTGTTTGTTTTCTTTTTACAAGGCTGCTTACAACTAGAAGAATTAGTACAGTCACATTTAAATTAAGGAATAGTGCAAAAAATAAATAATCTAATGAGACTTGAAAAGGAAATCAATACAAAATACACTCAGGAATCAACGCTGATGTTTTCTCCAGATAAATTGCTGTACTGATTGTCATGAAGTATATTGATGTCACTGTCACTATGACAACATTGTGACAAGAACTAGTCACTCTAGGCTACCTTGTAAAAGGATCTGTCATCTATATTTTTTTTGTATAAAAAGTAATAGAAATGAGAGCCTCTCCCCTAGCACAAGGTTTCATTTAAGGTTAGATGATTTGATATAGACCTCGGATCAAGGTATTCTTGAACAAGTGCCAAGCTTTTCAAGACAGGTAAGAACAATATATTATTCAAATACAATATGCTTTTACTTTTCAACTAGTAAAAACAAGAAGAAAAAATTTGTATTCTCTGAAACACAAGTATTTGTATGCAGAAAACTAATGTTTTGATATATTTCTCAAAAGTATGTCAGGATTTTATATCTGAGGAAGTAAGAAACATTTGGAAGTGGAATGTGTGTAATTTAACTTATAAGAGGATGGGGAGGGTCTGTATGCAATTGTTCCTGCCCTTTTAATTTAAAACAATCTCTCCACCTTTATGTATTTCTGGTTCTGTGTCATTTCAGCTAAGCCACAGAATCTGTGATGTACTGCACTTTCTTTTCTTCTCTTTTTTTTAACCATATTTTACCATCCGTACACCTAGTTTATTTTCTCCTTGTGTATCTGCCTGATTTCTGTCTCGTAGATTTTAATGTTTGTATTTTCCCATGTCAGAAATACTACATTGGTGTCAGCAAAATAGCTTGTGAAAATTGTAGTCTCTAGAAATACCACAATATTAACAAAAGCCATACTTTCTGTGTTTGTTAATCTACGTATTATGTTTTTGCAAATCTGTTCACCAACCATAGTGCTTGGGTTTTTTATATTAGCTCTTTAGAAACACAGAGTACCAACATGATATTAGCATGGAAATACACCTAGATAAAATTTTCCCAGAGGTATTTGTATTCCTAATAAAACTTAACCAGATCTAAAACTCCTATGGGGAATCCTTTGCTTTGCTGTCTTTTAACTGTGCAAGCCTAAGTGAGCAGATTTATTAAGCTCTGGCTCTCTTGATCTTGATTTCAGTTAAAATAAATTTAACTGGTGTTGATTTCTAAACATGTCCAAACATATTTATCTTAAAGTGATCATTACTTCAAAAGATAATTTTAGTCATTTATCAAATACAGTATTCAAACATTAATAAGAACAATGATGACTTTATAAGTTTCCTTTTTACATTAATACCTTGTTCTGTTCTTCAATTATTCCCAAAGTGAGACCAATTCAATGGGAAAACTGGATAATCCAAAAAGTTATCATTTAGTTAATATTTTTTTTGTTGAAACATAATTAAAAAATACAATGTTGAGACAGGATTTCTGCATATAGAGTTTGAGGACAGGCATAAGTATTCAGGAGTTAAAAAGAAATCCTGTCTGAGGGGGAAAACTATCAGGATAACAGCATTACCCATTGCATCATCAGTGCTCAACATATAGAGATCAAAAAAATCAGAGCAAGTTCTTCCTCCTCTAAATACAGGCTTGAGAACTTCCTGTCATGCTGTGGAGCCCAATGTGCATTATCTTAAAAAATAAATAAATACATAAACAAAACAAACAAAACCTCCCCTCCTCCACACCCATCAAAAAGGGAATAGGATATCTGCTTTTAAAATAAATGTCCTGAGGTCCTGAGTGAGTTAGTTGCTTTCCTCCAAGTCAACTGCATTTAAGTTTTCTCCATCATAATGTGCTACGTTATTTACTTTAAAAGTATTTTAAGCCTGAATTAAACTTCTCTTGTACATGCATGTTGAAGAACTTTAAATGGTCACACTGGAATTTTGATTAACAGACTGAAATGAAGTCACCCAAACATATAACCTTTGTATAAAGGGAAGTAGTAGCAACAATCAAGGAAGATGGTGTGGTCCTTTGGCTTTTTCACTCCCTACTGTGTGAGATTGTTCTAAGCATGCCTTGTATCCGTCTAGAAGTGAGTTAAAAGAAACTATTCCTCCTCCTCTTCCCAAATGCACTCAAGGCTCAGCTTTAGCTGAAAGATTTTACTCTGGTGCGCTAAGAGCACAAGACGGGCAGTTGCCCTGTGGATGGGTCCTAGGCACAGGCGAGGTAGGAAGACACCAGGGCATGAGACTGCAGGAGGTGGCTTTTCCCATAGAGGAACCTGGGGAAACCCTGCTGTGGCCAGCAGAGGCTGGGAGGTAGAGCAGCAGGGGCAGAGAGGCTGCTCCCTCTGGTAGCACAAGTTGCCATTTTCTCTGTGCTTCCTTGCTGGCTTCAGAAAGGTGCAAGTCCAGCTCCCCTGGGCTCTGTCCTAGCTGTAGCCTTTTCCTTTCCAGCTCTGTTCAGGTCCCAGCCTTGTGTCCTTTGGAAAATTTAGTTTTGACCACATTGCTGAGAAACCCAGAGCTGGTTCAACCACTCCATAGTTTTACTTCTGATAGAGGTTACTTTAACTCTGACCTTGCGTTATGGTATAAGGTTAGAGAAATCACATCTGGTTGCTACTGACAGGCAGTTGAGGCCTTATTAAAATTTAAATGCTCTTTTTTAAAATTGCTTAGTTGACCACTAAAAAGGTAAATCATTAGCTTTGTTGTGATCAGTAAAAATGAGTAAATAATGTACTTCCACGTGCAAGTGAAAATTCTGATTTGGAAATATTTTAGAGAAATAGTAACATTAATTAAATGACTATATATTATACAAACATGCCATCTTGGATTCTCTGCATGTTTTGTCTTCTAATAAGGTATGTAAATACAGAACATAAAGCTTATAACATTTTCATGAGTTTGACACTAGAATTTTCAATTTCTTAAGAAATAATAAATAATTGCAAATGAGAATAGATAGGCAAAGTAAAAAACCATCATTTTCATACCCAGGTTTACCTAATTAAACCTACCAATTTAAAGTGGTATAAGCAGTAAACTGTTTCAGAAAATGTAAAAACAAGTTGCAGTCTGTGCTCACACTTGATATATTTTATGGTTCCATTGTATGTTCTATTAATGAAATATATTTCCTAAATAACAGAAAAAGGATTCATAATCAGACTAATTAATACTAGCTGTTATGTGCTTTTGCTGTGTAGCACAAATATATGAAGCTAAATCTCTCATTAGTGTTTCAAATTAAGCTGATTTTGCATTGTTTAGAATAAAGTCTTTCTCTATTTCCTCAGTTCTTCCAGGGGTGTCATTCTGTAGTGTTCTCAATAAGTAAAACCACAATTATAATTTTTTTTTTTAAACTTTAAGATATAAACTGAGAGCTGAGGGGTTTTGTTTGCTCTAGATAAAATCTTTAGAAATATTGCCATTTTAATTCCAGTGAAATTTTGTAGTTTGTAAAGTCTTGAAAATTTACTGTGATACTAATATGCTAATATCTAGCTCAAATAAGATGTCTATGACCACCACACTCTCTTCAGAAAGATCCAGACAAATTGAAGTCCACAGCAGAGCAAGAAGAATGATATGTTTGAAAAATTTGACTGGTCATGAAAATTTGAAGAAATTGTTTAACACCCTTCTGTGAAAGAAAGATTATTATTTAAACAGGATAGTAATCAAATGCTTCCTACATTATGGGACAAAAAAAAGTATATTTTGCAACAAAGAAAGGTATTAGGGAAAACTTGTTAGCTCTTAGGACAAAAAACTGGAAATCTAGAATCTCTCATTGGAAACTTTTGCTCAACAAGCAGCTGTTATGGAAGTCAGAGTTTTAAAAAGATTTAGAACAGACGTGAGTTTATATTGCATATTTTCTAAATCATGTTAAGAGGTGTCAATCTGTAAGACCATCATTCTGAAATAGTTGTCTAACAGCGGTGCCTTTTTAATAAGCATTTCTACCTGCTGAGTATATTCTAGGTTGTAGCTTGTGTTCCTCTCAGAAGGGATGATTTACTGCTTTTAATCATGTAAGTGAACACACATGAGGGAATGAAGCTGATTCTGTTCGTTCTTTCACTCTTCAGGAGAATTACTGAATTCCTTGTAGATATGCAAAACCAATAAACAGTGAAGTTTTAAGCACAGGCATCATACAGATTCTGTAGCTACTATTGCGAATGGTGATACACAGGTTATAAAGAAATCAGCCTGAGCCTGTTTCCTATGGGTATACATTGTGCATAATAACGATAATAATAATTAAACAAAAAGAGGAAGAATCTCAGTACACGAACTACAAAATAAAAACATTGGTTTCAAAATCATAAAGATGTAATGAAAATGGAAATGTATTTACTTTAGTCATTTTCCTGGATTTTAAATTGTGCTTCTATACAGCCAGCCACATTATTTACATGAATTGGAACTGATTCTGTGTGCCTTCTCTTTCTATGGTTAGTAAATAACTGTCTTTTTAATTTTTTGTCACACAGAAATAGTCATTTCACTTGTAAAAGGGAAAGGGTTTGGAATATTTAAATTTTCATGTCATATGTCTTGCTGATTATCATTAAAATTGTCCACAAAATATGTGAAATATTTGTATATGTATTTTTCCTTAAGTGGCTATTTTTATACTTTCTGATGCCTAGGGATTATTCAGTATAACAGTTTTATGTGGAGTTTAATTTTTTACAGTGGCAACTTCAAATTTAAATTAATCGCATCTTGGCATTAGCTCAAATCCATCTTCACATAAAAATAATCCACAAAGGGGAACTGAAAGTTCCCTTTGAAATTGCTTTTAATACTCTTCCATGATTGTCTCTTCAAAAATAAATGGTAAGATGGTCCTCTATCTTAATTTCCCACTCAACTCTGGCGTAGATTTTTTTTAACATGCTGGATATTTCATACAAATCTGCATTTACTTTTTCAGAGAACTAATTGAGAAAGAAATCTGACCACGTTTCTTTTACAGACAGCAGATTTGCTTCCAGTGTTCTTATGTTCTGAAAAAATTGAGTGACTAAAAAGGAAAGTATTTTTTCCTTGTTTTAGTTTATTCTTTGATCTGATATCTTTCCCATGATGAGATGGAGGCAAGTAAAAATGAGAGGTTTTATTATGAATACCAGGTTTCAATGAAACATGTGCAATGTGTAATGGAAAAACTACAAAATCACAAATAATGGATAAATTATCTGTTGTTCTGGTTACCAACAAAGGCCTTTGTGACACAAAAGCCTTATGCTTTGTGTGTTGCAGGAATGTTGAGTCTGCTGCTGAATGCTGGTAAGTACATACGGTTGGGATCAAACAAAAGATTGCGATGAACTTTGCACTTAATCAGAATGTGGATACTTATTATTGTTAAACAATTTTTCCTCAATTTCCTCATTAGTAACTACTGGAAAGTCTGAGAACAAATGGGCATTAGTACATTGAACTACTGCTTCTCTGCTTTGTGCAGTACTGCCTTCTTGTACTGCTTATGTCTCACAGCCTGTGAAGCATTTTCACTACAAGAATTATTTAAGGTTTGACATAATGTTGAACACTTTGACTTTGTATCCATTCCTCAGCCCTTTGGTTTGGTAATGTCTGCCTGTGTACAGCCCCATCCAGAATGAGGGTCTTTCAATGAATTGTCTTGCCAGCTCTGCTTGTGAAGGGTGTGAAAAACTTTCTCATTCAGATTTGAATAATTATGTCTATAATACATTTATTTATGAGTATGTATCACACAACGCGCTCTCCCTTTCTCCAGAGAAAAGATATAGGTAACATCAGTAACACTGACAATGGATATAAAGGCATTTGTAAAACAAATCAAGAAAAGAAATAATCCCTTTTATTACTTGAGTAATCTTCTCATTTCTCTTGTCTCAGCGCATACAGGCAGCAGTATTTTCCCAAATATTTGTTTGGGTCTCCTCCAAATCCAAAAAATAATGATTGATGTAACACTATATTGCTACTGATGAATCAGTGCAAAACATGTCACATAAACTCTTACATATGACAGAGGTCAGAATTTGATAGTCTTTCTTTAACTCAGTCCTGCCAACACTGTCCTCTTGATACTATCATCTTACTATAGATGTGTACTTATAAGGGCGATTTCTCTCAATCCAGTATATGTCCCAGGTTAAAGAGAAAGTTATGAGACCAATGTAATGTTTAAACAATAGCAATGAAAAATTGATTTTCAAGTAGATTGTGTTTTGTAAATCTCTGATAACTTAAAATTTATATGGTGCTTTGCATGTTTAAAGCACTGTGTAAGTACTAATTAGTTTATACCTCAAGCTTGTAGCTAAATATTACCCCAATTTTATGACCTGGAAAAGTGGGAGAACAAAAATTAACAGTGTAGTGAAAGGCCAAAAGCAGATGTGAAACATTCCAGATAAGATTTTAGGAAATGTGTTCCCAAACCTATCACCAGCCATATAGGATGACTCTTAGTTAGACACTGACTCTTAGATTACAGTTTTGACTAGAGTCTTTCTATAAAGGAACTAAAGTAGAAACAGGTATAGAATGTTTAGCATTCATACTAGAAAATGTTGGTTGTAAGGGAACATTTATAATGTATTCTATGTTGTCAGTGATGGGATTTTTTTTTTTGTTTGGGTGGTTTTGTTTGGGTTTTTTTTCTGATTATTGAATCTGATAATTTCACCAGTTTCATGAATGACATCTTTTGTTATTATATAAATAATAAGAGATACGAGGCTTGTGTGTACTATCAGGATTGCTTCCCAAGTATATAGAATCATAGAATCATTTAGGTTGGAAAAGACCTCTAAGATCATCAAGTCCAACTGTAAAACAATACATATACAATGTACATATACAATGGCCCTTGGATGTCCTAATTGCTGTAAATGAGTTAATTTTTTAATTAATTTTTTAATAAACTTTAAAGGATTCCTATTTAAAAATGAGCTTGCTAGCCAGGTAGGCTGCTAGAACTCGTCCCATGTTCAGTCAACTTCATTTTTATCAATTTCTGTGAATTGTTAAGGAGAATGTTTTCTCACTTAAGCTACATGTAATTTTTTCATCTGTGAAAACATTCTCACAGGATTGTTGCAGAAATAAGCTATAATTTAACTTACTATTTTTTTTAAATGAAAATCCTCTTTCAGCTACAATTTCTATGTGGGTTTTTTTATTTTCCTCCAGAGAATACATTTGTCTTGCACTGTGTTTCAGCTTGGTTATCTAAAAACAAGAATATGGAAATTACTGAACAGTAAATATCAGGTAAATTATTAAATTACCTCATTGCTAATAGCAGACTCATTATGAATACATTTTATTTACCTTCTGTATTAAACAAACTATATCAGGAACTAGCGGTTTCCATCCTGTGGTCAATGATGGATGCCCCAATTAGTGACCCATCAGGTTGCAACAGGCCCTGCCTTTGGCTCTTTCTTTCCCTCTCACAGGAGCACATTGCCACGGTCTTTCCCACCCTGTATTGAAGCTACACGGTGGGAGCTGTTGTCAGTCTCTTAAATATGTAACTAGGTATGTATTTTCTACACTTTATGGTATTTATATGTAGATGTGTAAATAATGTTGTAACACATTCAATTATCTTACATATTTAAGTATATTAATTTAATATTAGCATATTATAAGTGCCATGCTAAATAAACATCTGAAATCTTAATGAAAATGTCTAGGAATTATATGCTCGATGTTTCCAGTTTTTCCTACGTTTCATTACAGTTGATGTATGAAATTGCCAAGACGACTTAATCTTTGCCCTTTTCCCATAAGACTTGCATTATGTCATGGTCCAATCTGTTGATCAGAATAAAGTAGTTCATCTCAGCAGCTCCTATGACAAAACAGTGTCATCTTATCCTATATGTAACCTGTGGGCAAAGAAATTATAAAATGTAGCGAAATACAGTAAAGTCTGTATTTGAAACACATCAATACTGGTAACTTCTGAGCTGGTTCTGCATCCCTCCTGCTTGCTGTGGGGATTACTGCTGGAAGGTTTCCTGATCTTTTAGGCTGGTACCACACAGAGTAGAGTCTCCTTGGAGAACTGTACTGTGTTCAGGAAATATCCAGTTACTTCAGATGTTAGCTGTGTTGGCCTGGTATGCTGTCTGGCTAAAAAATGGGCTGCAGTAGCTCCAACGGCATGCTGCATTGGAGTGGCTTTGTTGCACTTTATGGGTGCACGTACAGACCTTGTTTCAAGCAGATCTCTGCAAAAGTAGGGATCTAAGAAAGATTATGGGATCACAATGCTCTCTGTATCTTGCTGTCTTTTGACAACATTATTTCACGAAATTTCAGGGAAATCTAAAAGTAAATTTATAGGAAAATCTGTTTTGAGATGGGAGTTTTGATTGGAGTGTAACTTATCTGAACTGACAGGTGTCTTTCAGAGGGGGAACTCTGAGCTTCCCTCTTCTGCTAGAAAAGTGGAGAGAATATTAGTGGATTGAATGTGTATTAATGTGGCATGTAATACATTCTTTGTGACAGAAGAATGTAAATGTTTAAAGATGAAAGTAAAATATCAAAAACTGGGTGAAGGGATGCAGCTGGATAAAGTAAACTGATTAGGAAAAGAGCTCTGCTAGGTAAATAAAATATTTTTCACCTCTGAAAAAGAAAAAATGCGCTGCTAAAGCACTGGATAAATAATCTTGACTTCAAAGTGAAAGGTTTTTAAACTATCTCAAAAATATGTAGTAGTCACTAAAAACTTGATTGGGGTTTCAAAGTAGAAAATATTCTTGTATATGCATGAGTAAATATCCTTTCAGTTAGAAAACAGAAAAGTAAACCTCATAAGGATTTGGGCTACCCAATGACATGTCAATATATCTTCTCTAAAACCATTATGAGAGCTCTGCACTGATAGACAAAAATCCCAGCAACAAAGTGAAAATACAAGTGGAAGATTTGAACCACAGCTCACACAGAAATAAACCCAAGTTTGCCATTGCAGATCATAAGAACCCACAAAGATAAGGTACAGAATGAGATATGGCACACATGATCACTTCGATATCACTTTCAGTTTTTCTTCATAAAAGGAAGAACTAGGACTTACCTGATGCTCTGAGGCACAGAAAAAAAAAAAGGCTCTGACACTAAACAAATACTTTATGGCATTTCATTTTGAAGGCTCAAAAATCAAGGTTAAAGGAAATTGAGACATTAATTTGTGCAAAATTGTGCACAAATTTCTTGTGTACAAGAAATTGCAAAACTTCAAAATGTGTTTGTAAGAAAAAAAGGGGTAAAAGTAGTATCAGATGGAAGAACAAAAAAGAAAAATGGTGGTAATCTCATTTGGAAATATACTTATTTAGATATTTGAGGATGAGGCCAATGAGGTTGCATCAACCCTGATATAAAAAAGAATTCTGAGGGGCTAACAGTCAAATAGCACAAATTCTAAATGCAACTATAACAATGGCAAATTTTAACTAGATAAGAACCCACCCCAGGTAGTATTGTATATTTTTATTTCTACCTTCGCCACGAGAATTGCTAAAATCTTAGGAAAATGAATATAAACTTTATATATACATTTATTTCCTTGAGGATAATGACCACTGAAGGAATATTCCAGTTCTGTGATCATTTTTAGAAATAATAAATAGCTCAATCATTTTAAAAGTCTGTTGTTATTTATTAGACTTAAAGAAATCTTTACTTGTCTATGGAAACCATCTTGGTGAAGAAATGTTGGAGGAATCTCTGAAATTTAAGTAATTACAAAGATATAATTCAAATATGGACTATAAAATTCATGAAAACACAAAACCTTCGATTTGATGAATTCTGATTGTAAAGCATATGCACAAAAAGTACAATACCTTGATATAATATATGGGCTCCTCAATAAACCATAGGATCTTAAGGACAATTATAAAACCCCCTTATTGTCAAAATGTCAACCGTCTCCGAGGAAAAGTAAAAGAAATCTGATTGACTTCTTATATAAGATTATATTTTAATGATGGCTGAATTTTGAGAGTTTTTTTGTTTCATAAAATTAAAAGAGCATGCTTGCTTTATTTTATTTTTATTTAGGAGCTTATATTGATCAAATAACACGAGATGAACAATAGTGAAAACAAACCTCAAAAAACCCCTTCAATTCACAGAGAAAGAAAAGCACGCAACATCTTCCTTTACAGTTGGTTTTGGAATATCTTCAGGTGTTGCTGTCTGCCAGCATGAATAGTTAACATCTTGACAGCTTAAATCATGAAGCATGGAAAAATTAAAGTAAGCAAAACTTGAGTGAACTTGAGAAAACGGTGTTTATCACAGGCACTGCTGTCAGATCCAGTCAGTTGTTTTCCCTCATATGTTTTGCATTGATATTCATTTCATTATGATAAAATATGTGGATTGATGTAAGCAGCCTGGCTTCTGCATGGTGTTCAGTTAGTAAATTTTGCTGATGCTCTAAGCCTGCTAGCTAGAAATTCAATCAGTATGCAAAGTAAAGATAATATTAGAAGTCCAGCAGTACAAAGGATAAAAAAGAAAACCACAGAAAAACAGGTTCTAAGCAAGGACAGGTATATTTACGGTGACGCTCAGTGCATCTGGCTCTTGGAAAGGAATTGAAAATGCTTTGCCTGTTCCCTTTCATGTCTCATACTGCGTTTTTGGTGGCACTGTAATCCAGTTCCAACTGAGGGAAAAACTGGGCTTTTGCACAGAATAGGGTGGTGGTGGCATAGTGGGCTGGGACTGCCTTGAGCCAAGATGGATTTTAAAGTCTGTGTCTTCGTCTTCTCTTTCTTAGGAAAGTTAGTTCTCTTAATGCTAGGCTACCATGAAAGATTGAAGAGTTAAACCCTCCTTTTGTATTTTCTCAGCTGAGTGTTATAAAGTTTGAAGTAACTTCATCAAGGCCAGATCATCTCTAAGGGGCTTAATTACATGGTGTCTACATCCTAAACAGCTTTAGGCTGATGGCAATGGAGATAATACACTCAGAAAAGGCAGTAACATGACTTGAAGTGCTTAAGGTTAAGGACATAACCTTCCTAACTTCCCCTAAGTGAAGGTGCAATGGACACAACTGAAATGCCAGAAATTCTGTTTAAACATAAGAAACTTCTTTACTGTGGGGCTTGCCCAGGGAGCTTGTGGAGTCTCCATCTTTGCAAATAGTCAAAACACAACTGGACACAGCCCTGAGCAACCTGCTGTAGCTTACCCAGATTTGAACAGGATGTTGGACTAGGCAATCTCCAGAGGTGCCTTCGTATCTCAGCCACCCTGTGATGCTATGTTTTGGGTTGCCTTATGCTCCTAGAGTACACTCAAGTTGCAAATTTAACCATTTATAGAGAAAATAATAAGAAACACTTCTAACAAGAACTTTAGATCTGCCACAGTGTTTGTGAAAGGTGGTATTAAAGGTGAATCAATCACATACTTGAGAAATTTTAATCAATATATTTGTTCACAGAGAAATTCTGTAAATCAGAAAAGAAAAAAAGGGTACAGGAAGAAGGACTGTAGAACCTTAGCCATATTTAGAGATAATTTGAAACATTTTATTTGTCTTTAAAGGCATACAGGTAATGGTATCTTATAACAGGCAACTCAAAATATTATCTATGAAATTTTCTTAAAGTATTTAAATTTAAAAACTCCAGAAACTTATACTGAAAAGTTATCCTCAAAAACTAGGGGGGTTGCAGGAAATGTTATCTCAGAAGAGAATTTCTAGAAATGGTGGTGTTGAAGAATTGGAACAAGTTCAATATTTTTATAGCACAGGTGATTTTTTCCTCCCTCCTTCCAGTTGTGGGCAGTGACATTGGAAGGAACAGGCAGACCCAGTCTATACATGGCTCTGTGGCTGGTGTCAAGGTCACAGTTTTGGTTTTTTTGACAAGGGGTGATCTACATGGCACCAGGCTTGATGGCATCAAATGGGAGCTACCTTTCTCAAAGGGGAAAGAGGGTCTTTGCCCAGGACCTTGCGGGGCTCATTGACAGGGCTTTAAACTAGATGTGAAGGGGGAGGGGGAACATATCAGGCTTGCCTGTGGCACAATGGTTAGAGGGATGGGGTGCTAGTATGGGTCCTCAACTGTTGCCCAGGGGAGTGCTGGGGACACTGCACCACAGTCAAAGTCTTGTGGAGATGAGCTGGGGGCTCCTGAGGTAGTAGGAGCCAACAAGGAAACTTCCATGGAACACCAAGGGAAACAAGGGGTGTTCCACCAGGAAGGTGACATGGCCGACAGCCCCGATGAAGTGTCTCTACATGAATGCATGCAGCATGGGCAACAAACAGGAGGAGCTGGAAGCTACCGTGCTGCTAGAACACTACAACCTAGTTGCCATTACTGAAACCTGGTGGGACGAATCCCATGACTGGAGTGCGGCTATCAATGGCTACAGGCTATTCAGAAGGGAGAGGTGCGGAAGGAGGGACAGCGGTGTTGCTCTCTATATCAAAAAATGGATAAAGTGTGAAGAGCTGTCCCTGAAGAATAGCCACAAGCAGGTTGAAAGCTTATCAGTAAGAATTAGAGACTGAGGCAACAAAGGTAACCTTATGGTTGGTGTCTACTACAGGCCCCCTGACCAAGGGGAGCCTATTGACGAAGCCGCCTTCCTCCAGCTACAGGAGGCTCAACGCTCACAAGCTCTTGTCCTACTGGGGGACTTCAACCACCCTGACATCTGCTGGAAAAGTAGCATGGCGAGCTGTAGGCAATCCAGGAGACTCCTGGAGTGCATTGAGGATAACTTCTTAAACCAGGTAATAGACACCCCTACCCGAGGGGATGCAATACCGGACCTCATGGCCATCAGTGCAAGTGAGCTCATTAGTGACATCAAGATTGGAGGCAGCCTAGGCTGCAGTGATCACACATTGGTGGAGTTCACAGGCCTGAGGGATATGGGACAGGTGAGGAGTATAGTCAGGACCCTAAATTTTAGAAAGCAAACCTCCAGCTCTTCAAGGAGTTAGTCAATAGGAACCCGTGGGAAATGGTCCTCAGGGACAGGGGAGCAGAACAGAGCTGGCAAATCTTTAAGGCTGCTTTCCATAAAGTGCAAGAGCTCTCAGTCCCCAGATGTAGGAAATCAGGCAAGGAAGGGAAGAGACCAGCATGGCTGAGTTGAGACATGCTGGTCAAACTAAAGAGCAAGAGGGAACTGCACAGGCAGTGGAAACAGGGACAGGTAACCTGGGAAGAGTATAGGGACGCTGCCCGCTTGTGTAGGGGTGGGGTCAGGAAGGCCAAGGTGCAGCTGGAGCTGAACTTGGCAAGGGATGCAAAGAATAACAAGAAGGGCCTCTATAGGTATATCAACCAGAAAAGGAAAGTTAAAGAAAGTGTACCTCCACTGATGAACAAGAATGGTGACCTAGCATCAACAGAGGAGGAGAATGCTGAGGTACTCAACAACTTTTTTGCTTCAGTCTTCTCTAACAACCGCTCTCCTCACCCCTCCCAAGTCAATGGACAACATGTTGTGGACCAGGGGGGTAAAGCCCCTCCCACTGTAAGAGAAGATCAGGTTCATGACCACTTGAGGAACCTGAACTTATATAAGTCTATGGGACCTGAGGTGATGCATCCTGGAGTCTTTAGGGAATTGGCTGATATAGCTGCCAAGCCATTTTCCATGATATTTGAAAAGTCATGGCAGTCAGGTGAAGTCCCTGGTGACTGGAAGAAGAGAAATATTGTGCCCATTTTTAAAAAGGGTAGAAAGGAGGACCCTGGGAACTACCGACCTGTCAGCCTCACCTCTGTGCCTGGGAAGATCATGGAACAGATCTTCCTAGAAGCTATGCTAGAGCACATGGAAGACAGGGAAGTGATTCAAGACAGCCAACATGGCTTCACCAAGGGCAAGTCCTGCCTGACCAACCTAGTGGCTTTCTATGATGGAGTTATCACATCAGTGGACAAGGGAAAAGCAATGGATGTCATCTATCTGGACTTCTGTAAAGCCTTTGACATGGTCCCCCACAACATCCTTCTCTCTAAATTGGAGGGATACAGACCTGATGGGTGGACTGTTCAGTGGATAAGGAATTGGTTGGATGGTTGCATCCAGAGGGTGGCGGTCAACAGCTCAATGTCCAGATGGAGATCAGTGACGAGTGGTGTCCCTCAGGGGTCCGTACTGTGACCAGTGCTGTTCAATATGTTCATCAAGACATTGACAGCAAGATTGAGTGCACCCTCAGCAAGTTTGCACATGACACCAAGCTGAGTGGTGCAGCTGACATGCCAGAAGGATGGGATGTCATCCAGAGGGACCTGGACAAGCTGGAGAAGTGGGCCTGTGTGAACCTCATGAGGTTCAACAAGGCCAAGTGCAGGGTCCTACACCTAGGTCGGGGCAATCCTCGGTTTTAATACAGGCTGGGGGATGATGTGATCGAGAGCAGCCCTGCAGAAAAGGACTTGGGGGTACTGATGGACAAAAAGCTGGACATGAGCCAACAATGTGCGCTTGCAGCCCAGAAGGCCAACGGTATCCTGGGCTGCATCAAAAGAATCGTGGCCAGCAGGTCGAGGGAGGTGATTCTGCCCCTCTACTCTGCTCTGGTGAGACCCCAGCTGGAGTACTGCCTCCAGCTCTGGAGCCCTCAGCACAAGAAGGACATGGAGCTGTTGGAGCGGGTCCAGAGGAGGGCCATGAAAATGACCCAAGGGCTGGAGCACCTCTCCTGCAAGGACAGGCTGAGAGAGTTGGGGTTGTTCAGCCTGGAGAAGAGAAGGCTCCCAGGAAGACCTTATTGCAGCCTTCCAATACTTAAAGGGGGCCTATAGGAAAGACAGGGACAGACTTTTAGCAAGGCCTGTTGTGACAGGACAAGGAGCAATGGTTTTAAACTAAGGGAGGGCAGATTTAGACTGGATTTAAGAAATAAATTTTTTACAATGAGGGTGGTGAGGCACTGGAACAAGTTGCCCAGAGAGGTAGTGGAGGCCCCATCCCTGGAAACATTCAAGGTCAGGTTGAATGGGGTTCTGAGCAACCTGATCTAGTTGAAGATGTCCCTCCTCTTGCAGGGGCGTTGGACTAGGTGACCTGTAAAGGTGCCTTCCAACCCAAAGCATTCTATGATTCTATAGCATAGGGGGACTCATAGCAAAGCAGGTAAGTGATACAGGACCTCATTCATCAATATTCCCTTAAGTTTTAAGGTTTCTTCACAAGCAGGGCAAAAAAAAGGAATACATGTGCAATAGTATTGGTACACCACTAGCTTTAGCAAGTGAATTGTTTTATTAAACGCAAAGAGCTACGAAAGACAGTCTGAAATGAGATTCAATATTTATTGTTGTATAGCACTGTATTCCACTTTTCTCCAAATATTGAGAGAAAATTAAAGGGCTCTAAATCTAAATACTGTGTGTTAGCCACAGTAATGTGCAGCCCCCTTGTCCTGCACTCAGGCTGCAGCTGAGGGATAAACTGGTATAATAAATGAACAGGCTTTTCTATCCTAAGTTCTGCAAATATGATTTTAAGCTACTGTCAGTCAGCATTTAATAGTTTGCTTTGAACGTGCCTGTGAGTTTTTAAACTTATACATTTATGTGTATGTATACAGACTCCAAATAAACAGAGGTGGCTTCACTAGTTCTGGCACACAGTGGAGCCTGGATGTACCTAGCATTAAATAAGCACTGTAAAGGAAAAACTGTTGTTCTTCTTTTAGCTTTAACTATGCTATTGAACAGGAAAATGAAGACTTGAGTACTCTCATTTAAATATACAGAACTTAAAATGTCTGATTTCAGTGCGATAAAAACAGCTATTCTTCCAGTTGTAAATTTTGGTATGGTGCATAATCCTCTGAATCAAAGGAATTAGTCTCTGGAAAAAATGTGAACTATTCCAAAAAAGTACCCACTGGAAGTTGGGAAAAAAAAAAAAATCTGAGTAAATCTTGCAATAGAGCAAATCTTTATATGATTTTTTTGTTGTTGTTGTTGAAACTAACTTGCTGCTCAAAATAATTTGGCTGCTTATAGCAGCTACATGCTACTGTAAGCATGAGCAGAGTCAAAGGGATTTCCTCAAAAGTTCTGGGTTAAAAAAAAAAAAAGATTTACTGTTTGGCCCACTTTTTGTGCTACCCAAATGTTTCAGATGTAGGGGAGAAGGCTGCTACTCCCCAAGACATGGCTGCTTGTCAGGCAAGTTTATTGTGTCTCTCCACAAAAGATGACCTCTGCATACAGAGGGCCATTTCAAAAGGAGAACCCATATCAGCCAGCATCTGGTACTTAAAGAGCAGGAAGGAGGATAACCTTGCCTCTTCCCACATCTTCCCATGGCAGCAGCGCAGAGACGAGCACAAGGAGCACAGTGTCGGCACTGCTGGCAGTGCAGAATTAGACCCCTGAACACCCATTGCAAGGAGAAAGCATTGCTCAAGGGGAACAGAGGGATAAAGGTCTTCCTTCAGAGATAAGTTGGGAAAAGTTAGTTGTAACTCTTACTGGTTTTATGAAGAGGAAGAAATATTCAAAACAAGCGTAGCATTATGTTTTCTTCAATTTACCTATTTTATTTAGCTAGTTCTTGCCTCTGGGTCTCAGAACATACAGAAACAATAGCTCCCTGTAACATCTTGCTTTATGCTTAAGAGCTGTAATCTTTCTGCTGGTGTTTAATATTTTCTGCTTAATGCTAATTGCAGTGCGTGAGAAATACTGAAGGTTAAAACATGAGGGGCAAAAGAGATTAGAAAGCTGGAGAGACAACACAGAGAGACAAAGGAGTGGAGAACAGCTCAAAGGCCAGGAGCAGAACATCACAGCATCTTGGTTTTAATGTTGGCAGGTGCTCTGGCTTAGGCTACGTTCTCCCAGCAAGAAATGTATATTGTTATGAGAGGTACACCTTGCAAAACAAAAAGTTGAATCTCATGTTCTAAATAGCACAAAAAGCAAGTTATATAGTGAGCTCTGTTTAAAATTATCCAGGTATAAATCTACTTCAGTCAAAGTGAGAAAATAAGGCCCTCACACAATAGAAAAGTCAATTTATGATGATTCCTGTCACTGGAGTTGCTTTTCAGGGTTGACAGGTCTGAGAGATATTATATTCTGTCTGAAGCCTTGTCAGACAAAACCACTGAAATGAAGGAAAACACTATCAATGGAATACTAATGTTTTCTTTGCCTAAATGAACTTTATATTTCCTTAAAATTTCTGAAGCTGTATGGCAGCTAGTTTTTCAGTGTCCAGAAGCATTCACACCTTCAACTAAATATTTTGCTGCTCTTTATCCAACTGATGTACTCTTTTAAGAAGATAGTTAGACTTTTTTTATTATTATTTAAAAAAAAAAAAAAGATTTAAATTTGTGGTTGATATCAACCACGTTAAGTTTGTGGTTGATAGCATCAAGGCTGCTTCTGCTCTTGTGTCCCAAAATTATTCTGATGAGCACATCTTGGGAGAAGTGCTTTTCTTTTTTCTTTTCTTTCTTTTATTAACATTAATTACTCTGATGATAATGCTAACAAGAGTTCTTTTGATATTTCAGAGGGAGTAGTATCTCCTAGTTAAAAACTGTTTTGATGCTCTCAACTGTCTTTTGTAGACAAAAAAAATGGTTGAATGTTAGCTAACTGGTTATAAACTAAACCAATGATTGGCTGGCAAAAGAAACATAATGTTCTCAATCCTGAAGAACTTTTATTGTGGTACTTAATTGCTTCACCTTTCAAAAGCTGAAATTTTGAGAACTATAAATTCTTGATACATTTATTTATTTACCCTCATTTTTGAGAAAGATTTTTTTTTTTTAGTATTATGCAAGCTATTCTCCCCTGTGCTTTTTAATATTATGTAAACTATTTTTCCCCCTCAGCACTCTAACTACAGTGTATGTAGAGAAACGCCACATTAGGGAAGGAAGGATGGAAGGAAGGAAGGAAGGAAAATAAATTATGTGCAAATACTACAGTAACTTTGGCTCCAATTATTTTGGAAACTTCTGCACTTCCATGTTATGACATATAGTTATACAGAAATGTTTATTATTTGTTAAGCACCAGGGAAGGCTAGGAACTCTATAAGATGAAAAATGAATGCCAATTTTTCCCTAAGTGTCTGCCAAACACAGTAGAATCAGCTTGGTTGTTGAGTGTAATTACAGATAAGCCATTCTTTCTACATGGCTATCTTGATCAGGTTTCTTTCTGTCAAAATTACAGAGGCTTTTAACAGAGGTTTGACTGAGGGGATTGTGTAAAATATGGATGAACTGTGTCAAACGAAGAGAAGTAAAAGGAATTCTCATTTCCATTTCTGAGTTAAAATTCTTGAGCTAACAAAGAATTGTCAGGTTATGTCATTACGTGGTATAGATCTAATATGTAAATTCTATTTCAAGAGAGAACAGTGGAGAAGACTCCAGTGAGTTGTCTTTCATGTAGAAATTTTGGATTAATTGATTTTCTGATCTTTATTTTGACAGTTAGTCTTACCCAGCATTACAGCAGTGCTTGCAAAAAAAAACTTACCATGGGTTTTATACTTGCTGGAATGTATGCATAAGCATTCACTCTTACTGAATATATTTTTAGATTAAACTAAAGAACATAGTCATATTCTAATTTGGTTATATTTTTAATTAATGATAACGGGTTATAGAAAGGGTTTTTAGCACGTTTATCCCCTATGACATCCCTTACAATTACAGAAAGAGACATAAGTGCCTTTAAAATAATTGCATAGTATCTGAGTCATCAAATTAATCTTGACATATAGGTATTTGCCACTACTGTAAAGAAATTGCTTGATTACTGGTAGTCAGCTGGAATTCACACAAAAAATAAGCTGATATTCTTGTTTCTCACGTTATGCTAATAATTACTTAAGGTTTCAAGGCACAGGCAGTCCTAAATACTACTTAAAGTTCTGTGATAATGTATATCTTGTATTCAAAAGTGAATTGCTTACAAATACAATAAAAAGATTATGTACTCTGCTTAAAAACAGAGTAAAGTTATGTGAACTGATTTTGAATATTTTTTCTGGAAAACTGAAACTATTTTCATATATATTTAGTCATCCTTTTCTTGTAATGTTACATAATTGCAGCATCAAACTTATAAACTAAACATCAGACTTAAGCTCTTAAGTTCCTCACTTCTGTAAGCATTTGCAGGATATAATGTTGTTATGAGTTAAGATCATACCTCCAGATAAAATCTGGTAATGAATGTTTGTCGAGGGATCTTTTAGGGCCATTTGAAACCATGCCATACTTTTTTTTTTTCTTTTTCCTTTTTTCTCAGGCTGTAGTCATATTCCCATTGTTTAATTAGCATGTTAAAAAGTTAGGTGTTTCAGTATATGCTACCATGGTCTCCCTTGTACTCAAGCAAGACAAAAATGCAACCCATGAGGACAGCTCATACCATCCTGAGAAAGGTCGAGTGACTCACCCTATGCCATTGCCTGCATCTTGCCAATAACTTTGAAAGAAGTTTAGCAGACAGATTTAAAAAATGCTTATCAACAATATAAACTTACACATGGTGGTGTAGTTTATTTCAGAAGCATTAAACATTATCCCAATGTGAAGAGATCTAAATGACTGAACAAGCAGGTTAAATATGCAGTTTGGACTGTGAGGAAAATTACAAGTGAATGGGCTTCAGGTCAAGCAGACAAGTGATGAAAACAATTTCTAATAGTCAGATTGATATGAGACTTTTTTATGTAAACTGGCTGTTTAAACAGTGGTTAATAATGTGATAACCCTGCTGTTGCAAGGTTCTCTCTTGCCAAAATCAAAGCCTTTTTAGTTGGTTTGTAATAACAGCTTGAAGGGTTATGAAATTGCCAAGGGCTACATTGCGCAAAACTTATTTACACTGATGAAAATTTTCTCACGTGAGCTGCTTGACTGATGTCAGTGGAATTCCTCATACAAACATGTTTCACCCTGTGAAAAACTGTACAGTCCAGTCTTTGAGTTCAACTATAGATTGATTCAGTGAAATGAACATATTGCATAAATTCTTGACAAATTGATGATGCCAGTATAAATTCCTCTAGACAGTGATTTAGCTTCTTGTAATTACCTGATACCTAGAATATTGTCGAGATCAGAACTAATATGTTTTTCCTTTCGCACAGTGTTAAATCGTGTAAATAATACACACAAGGAATTTCCAAGGTAGTTTTGAAATCAGACCACATCAGGACTGTATTGATAGCCTAATTGTTCTTTTCTTAATACTTGAAGATTACAAGTTTCTTGAAAATTATTTTGCATTCTTAATATTGCTGTTTTTCTTAAGAAACCAGGTATAGAAACGTTGTCAAGTTTCCCATGGCATAACGCCTACAGCACATGTTATTATATCTCACATACGCTATCATTCCTGCCAAGCAGGCCAGTATTGGAAATCATAATGCTGTCCTGGTATCAGATGGGAAGATCTCTCTTCAGAAAACTGATAAATGTCCTCTTTATTTGGAGCTGACACCACTGAATTAAAAGAAATGAAGACTAAATTGCTAAAATAGAAAGTAATATATATACACATTTAGTTCTGAACTGAGAACAGATGCATGTTTTCCTTGTCACATCACAGCTATAGCTCAGTGAGTCTATTGGAAAGAAATTTATGCCATGAGTTGATAATTTCATACAGCTAACCTCTTTCCACCTAATGTTTAGGGATGGTTGGCACTATCGTCACAGAGCAATTTGATTAAATATATGGGGTTAGCTGCGGGCAGTCATTTAAGGACACCTATATTTTCTGTAAAAGGTATAGCTGTTAGCCCATTGAAGATGGTGATAGTTTCAATAACATGGTGGAATGTAGGAGTGACTGAATTTAAAAACCCATTCTCAGTGTTTGAAATAGTGGTGAGATATCTGCAATAGCAGACGTGGCAATCTGTGCTCAGTTTGGGGTGGGAGGGAGATTTCAGATCTTCCCACTTTTTTTATTTTAGGACGGATACAATGCTAATTTAAAGAACTATGATGAAGATTATGTTGAAGATTAAGAATATAATGGAGATGAACTATTAAATTTTAGTTTTTCACTTAGAGGAGGTTGTTGTTCTGAGGTACAGAGTAGCTCATTCCATACTTTGCCAGAGCAATTGAAAAAAGATCCTGTAGCATAATTTAGCTTTGTGAAGCCTTGGAAAGAATCCAGAACTGAAATCAGTTTGCTTCTGTCTCAACTGATGCTGAGACCCATCAGTGCTAGGCCCAAATATGCAAAGGTTTTGCAGAGTTTTGTCTGCCTGTTGCAATTAGGTTACATAGATAAGGTTGCAAAAGCTCTTGCCTTCCAGAGTTCTTTGTTCTGCTGCACAACCTGGCCTCATTTTCACTCATGTGCAATTGAGATTGACTGTGTTCCTGGACCTATAATTATTTATCTTGCACTTCATATCTTGTCTGTGATATTTTTTTTCTAGATAAGTTCTAAATTAGGGTATGAATTTAATATTATAATTGATTGACTTTGAATTGCAGAATTTACCTGTTTTCCCTCCCAGTTATTATCCAAAGTGTAGCTTCTTATTTAAACACTTACTGGAAAAAATTATGTTGTCGATATACAGGCAGAAAGATAAAAAGTGCATACAAGGAAAAGAGCTTTTCAGATTTCTCATTTTCTTTTTTTTAGGAATATTTAAGTTCGGTAGTTTTATTTACTCTGACAATGAAATGTTGCTCATACTAATGGTGACTCAGTGTTTTGCTGAGTCTCTGTGATTAACAAAATACAATAACAGTACAAAATTACTGTAATTTGGGGCTTGGATCTATGACACGACTCCACTTTTCTGTTTGCTTTTCTTTGGGACTGAAAAGGTTAGATGTCTATAAATAGGACATGATCCAATAATCTGTAGAATTGTCTGTCCTTTGCTTTTGAGAGACTGTGACATTTTCTTTTGATGATACCAGGTTCAATAGCTTTAGAGAAGTACAACTGTGCTGGAAAGAAATGGTACCAAGACCGATTTCAGCTCCATTCCCCCTTTTCTGTTAATACTTGCAATTTTTTTAATATTATCATTTCTAAGAGCTGGTTTCCAGATGGTATATTTTTTGCTGGGAGGTGGGGGGAAACATTAAGTCTAATGGCATCGTCATACCCCCCTTCCACATGCAATGTATTATAATACTGCCCTAATAATAACTGAAGAACTTTCCTGTGCTTCTGAGAATGGGGTTCATACATTTATCCAATTATCTCAAGAAGTTATTTTTTTGTTCTAAAAATTGCTTTAACCTTTAAATCAATACAAAGTTTAAAATGGTGATCATTACATAGTGTTAATTTTCTTAGTGGCCATCACTAACTACAGTAACTTTAATTTTCTACACAGTGTCTACAGAGGATCAGTTAGTTTTAGTGGATTGCTTCTCCTTTTCAGATTGAAGAGTGGTATTTTGTACCTCAAAATTAAAGGATAATTTATATATAAAGACATTTCCATACTTTGCCCTTGATTTTATAGTGTTCAGTGTACAACATGGAAAAGTACATGTTCCATTGTGAAGCCTATCTGTATTGCAAGCCATGGGCAGTAAAGATGCCAATAAATCTCTGATGCTCTAAAATGTGTTCCCAGTTCCTATGTGTACTAGCATATCAAATACCAATCCATTTTGACTAATATAGACAGTTTGGCAGACAGCAAGATGCTCACACTTGGCTGTCTACAGGCAAACTTCTAGATCCATGTTTAGGCATAAAAGTTCTAGTGAAATCATTTTCAGTGTTTTTAAGCTTTGGCAGCTGCTTTTGGGTTGGGGATAATTTTTAGTTATTCACTGTTTCTGGAGTCATTAATGATGGTAAATGGCAGTGAGTGGGTTTTATCAATTGTATCTTTTTAAAAGAAAAATAGAGGAAATATGAGAATTTAATCGTGACTTGGAATCACTGCAATCTTATTTGTCTATTCTAAAAATAACTGTTGCCATGAATAGATGATACTTTTTACCATGTTAACATCTGGGCAGAAAGTCAGGAGGTGCATTTACTTCAATTCATTTACATACAGAAGAATAACTTGCATTGTAGGCACTGTGATGATTAAGGGAAGTTTAAAGCATTGATAGGTAAAGGTCAGCTGTCAGAGTACGTTAATCCCCCATATTAGAAACATATCATGTTCCAGGTACTCCACTATCCTATATCTCAGGAAAAAGGGGCTATAAAAAGTTTAAAAGACTGGAATGGATCGAGGGCAAAACATTATGGAAGAAGAACAAGGCCAAAGTTAGGTTATTTCAAAAGGTGTGAAAGACAGAGCCCCAAGAAAATGTCAGCATATTACCCCTCTTGATTTCACTTTGTCCATCTTTTATGTAGAAGACCTCTATAATCAGCATCATTCAGAAAGTAACTGAAGCGAAGAATGTCTTTCATCCTACATCTGAGTTCCTTTATAGGAGTTGTACACTTAGGTTCATTTTTTTAACCAGTGTCCTTTGTTATGCATACTTTCAATAAAATACTCCAGAAGAATATAAAATGCAAATAGAAAATCCTAAAAAAAACATTACCATCAATTTTTGGCTTTAGAAAGCAAGTTCTTCCACTCTGATGGTGCATTACTTCTGTGATAGTGCTGGCTTATGATGACTTCCCTATATTTAACTACTTCCAGGACAACTCTTATTTGCATCTCATTTATTAATAGCAGTTGAAAAATACAGGTGGCTAAAAAGTCTGGTATGAAGGCTGAAGAGAAATTTCCTACTACCTGTATGAGTAACTGTGTCAAAAAGACCTGATTGTCCCATATCTTCTCTGTTAAGCCTTTTCAGTCTGGATCTCAAGAGAACAGCAGAAACAAAACTGTTTCTCAGTAGTTCAGCAGAGTCTGGAGACCTTTTCTGTCTTTCTTAGAATAAATAAAATTAGTTCTAAAATCACCATGCCTCATTCAGTAGCAGGCATCAACAAACCTCATCCTGACAACAAGTTTAAAAGATTAAAGCAGCACTTCATAGAATGTACAACTAATTTGCTTTCATTCATTTGATTAAATGAGCATGAATAATAGAATTTGTAACAGTGCCTCACTGTAGCAGGTGATGTATGTTTATTTTTATAAAAATGAAAATATATTCAATATATAATGTTTTAACCAATGTGTTTAAAGTCATTTAAATAATGAAATTATATTTCCCTAATTAAGAAATGACAACAATCTAAATGTTTTGGCAGGATTTCTATCTCTCACTGCATTTTTTACTAGACAAGAAGCTCTTGTTTCTGAATTACTTTCTCTTCCTTTTTTGGGTTAAGCCTCAGAAAGGTGTAAGATTTTCGATTTACTATTACCAGTGAAATCAACAGAAGCTTTTTAGAACTTAAGTAACTTCCTCTACTTCCTTTTTAATTAGTATGATTACCATTAAAATTGAATTCAGATGTTTCTATACTGAGTTGTGCTTTACTCCTGGACTTGCTCCGTTAAAATCACCACATCTGCCTGAAAGGTAACTAGTACTATTTATCTAGTACTATGTATCATTTTCTGTTTTATGTTTTTAAGAACAACGTAATATTTTCTCAACACCTGTTTATGGCATTCTGACTTAGCTCCATAACTTCACAGGTAGCAAGAAGTAAGGGAAAGACTTCATACCCATACAAGCATGGACAATGTAATGCTTGTATTTTGAAATGATGACTATAATGGCTCCAAAATCAGCTGGATTAAAGGAGCATCTTAATCCAGTGTCAGTACTTATAACCACTTATCAGAACATGTCTTCCGTTACTCACTGCACATGATAATACACTCAGTGTTGTAGAGTTTAAATACAAGCCATATGAACGACAGCTCACAAATAGTTGAGTTCATGCACTGTTTCAGGAGACTACTGTTGATAGCATTTAGATCAGCAGTGGTGGTCAAAGGTAAGACAATATCCAGTTTTAAACCCTAGAAAGTAAATTACACAGAGCATAAATCATTAAGGCTTAACTGAAATGGAAATGAAATTAAAAAATTATAAACTCAGTCCTATCTGAATATTTGATTCTGCAAATATACATTAGGTATGTGCCATGATGAATGGAAAGAGCAAGCTTGTTTCAGGACCATAGAGCATTATTAATCCTTCCATTTTTGTTCCTTTAGTTGAAAACAGTCATAGAATAGTATGTTAACTATACTGATGGAATGAACTATATGCTTCCTTACATTCCACAGCATAAGGCTGTACATCACAAATTGCTGATCAACAAGTGTGTGTGTATTTTGTCTAACTTCATCGCCCAAGCAGGGTGAAATAGCAGTAAATAAATGGTTTAGATAGTGAGGGATAAAGGGTATTTTAATAATCCTAATGATAAGGATGCAAGGAGCTTTTGGTTGTTCTAAGGATTTCACACATCTAAAGAGCTGTTATAAAAATAACCAGCCTTTTAGGCATTTTCTGAGTATTCATTAATTTTGTTGTAAGAGTCTAATTATTTTTGCCAATGAAGATAGTTTCTGATCAGTCAGATCCCAAAAGCTGGAGACATGGCTGTCCTCTCTTTCCTGAACATATTCCATGCACTTGTGAAAGCAGGAGCAGTGATGGTTGTGAAGAGTGCTGGTGAATATTGCATGGAATAATTACTCCATATTTCCTACATAAGTTCTGCTTACGTATCTTGCAATAGTATGCCATTTTTCATTCATGAGCTCTTTGAAATTCGTTACCCTCTCTGAATCTCCAGTGTAGCTGGTTGTTCCCCATCTTGTATTTTCCCCACTGAAGAATATCTGCTGAAGCTACATTAAGCAAAAGATAATACTAAAGGAAGACTATTGTTGCGAAGTCTCCATAAATATTAACAATGTATGGAAGTAGTGTGAATTATAATGCACATAACATTAAAAATACTTATTATGGATGCAGATGCCTACTAGGGACAATACAAAAAAACCCCCTTCCTAACAAAATTGAAAGGTAACTTCCATTATTCAAACATGTCTTTCGTTTATAGCTTTTTCAGTAAAGAATTCCCCACTGTGGTTCATGCTTAATCAAAAACTGTATTCTTTGTGGCCAACTGTTTTTTCTATTGTTTAACACCTACAATTGAGTTTGTACCATGCTTCTACCTGAAGGTATAGCAGTTCTGTAACTTTTAACTCAACTGGGACAGAAAATTGTCGTGGCAAAGAAGGCTGTCGTTTCAGATTCTGCGTATTGTGAGGCAAACACTAGTTCTCATTTTTTAAGCAGTCCAAAAGGCAAGAAATATGTCTCCCCCACCCCCAAATATTTCTGATGTACCTAAAATTCACGCAGTACTCTGTCTAAACAGGCTGCTTTGACCATGGCAAGTGTTGAGACAGAACTGCACTAGTATCAAATAAGATTAGTTCACATTCCCTATATAAAATGGTCCTGCATACATAGTACAATGTTTTTGACTCTCAGTGTCTCTGTAGTTCATTACCCTCTGTAAATCTGATGCATAGTCAGTTGTTCTCCCTCTTGTACTTTTCCAGCTGGGGATTATTCCTACGTGTGATACATTGTACTTTTCTTTATTGAATTGCATCTTTTTCTCTTTTTTTTGATCACTTTTTCAATTTGTCAAGGTTGCTTTCAATTCAAATCCTATTCACTAAAGTGCTTGCAGACGCTTTCAGCTTGGTATTGTCTGCAAATTTAATAAGTGTACTCTCTATTCCATCATCCAGGCCATTAATGAAAATATTGAATAATACTGGATCCAGGACAGGCCCTATGAAACCCCACTCAGAATTTCCTTCCAGCTTGACAGCAGGTAACTGCTCTAAGTATAGCTTCAAATTTGTTGTGCACACAGTTACAATAGTGTCATCTGGACCACTTAGTTCTTTCTTTATTTATGAGAATGATACTTAAGACTGGCAAATGTTTTGAAACAATGAACGTGTATCTACTACTTCCACCTACCAGTAAGGCCTGTTACTAGTCACAGGGAGAAGGTAGATGGGATTGATGTTTTCTCTTGACAAGTGGATGTTTGCTCCAGTTTGTCTGTAGTTTTTGCCCAAAGACAGATATTCCAGCATTTTTGTGAGAATCGAAGTTAGACTGACTAATTTATTATTCTCTGGATCCTCCTATTCTATTTTTTCAAAATTAAGCACAGCTGTTTACCTCTTTTGATCCTACTGTCCTCCATATTCTCAGGGGAAAGAGAAATGCTGAGATTATTTCAGTTCATTCCTGCATTGGTTCCAGTAGCCTGTAGCTTGCTAATTACTCAGTTTAGCCATCCTTTTCGAATAAAAACTGAAAAAAAAACCCTCCAGTAATAAGTTGGTAGCTTTCCTTTTTTTCTACTGAGCTTTTTGACACTTATTATATTTGTATACTTTGTACAAAGAAATTTTTATTCACCTACACATCTTTATGCTTAATCGTGTATAATTTTTTTTTTGCTAGTTCATTCAGTTTTTATAGGTTCTTTTGCAATTTCTTGTAATCAGTTTTTCACTTTACAGCCATGACTAATTTATTATCACCAGCAACTTTGTCATCTTACTGTTGAGTGTTTTATGAAAATGCTCAACAGTATATCTGTGGACTTCTGCTGGCAACCTCTCCCCTCTTTTTGTCTTAAATAGTGTCCCCATGTACTTGAGGTATTGCTGTGTTCTCATTTTTAGTTGCATGAATTAGTTTCTACTCTTTGTAAAATTCCTTCTTGAATTTTTGAACAAGTGTTATTTACCCAACCCTACTGCACTTCCTAATTTTAGGGTTTTTTGAGATGGTTCATATTGTTCTTTCATATTTTTAAGAAACTGCCAAGTCTTACTGCCCTCTTTTATTAAAATAAAAATTAGAGATGTGCCCACAAGTACTGAGTAGGCCAGTGGTTGAGGTACAACTAAAAGACTTCAGGTTGCTAAGATGCATTCTTTGTTTAACTTTAGTTTTATCTGACTGTAGTATTTGAGGCATTCCTGCCACAGCCTCAGTAGGACCATGGAGTATGGCTCCATGGCACCCTGTAAAATATAGGGGGAGATTTACAGTAAAAAATGGCCTAAATCTGTTCATGTTCAAGGAGATTGCAAAAACTGCATGAAGTTTAGTGGGAACAAATTAAATAATTTTGAGTGCCAAAGTATGTATTAACAAATGCATTTGCAAATTATATTTTGTTTTCATCATTCAGAGAACAGCGAATACAATTTAATTTAAGAGCTCTTATCTTCAGCCACTAAATGACAGATCTTGATTAAAACAACTTGCAATGAATTAGAAAACTTTACTGTCTCTAGAAAATATAGCAAGGAGTGGGAAAAAATATGGCATGAAATCTCAGGCTGAATTTAGAGCTCGTGAATATACACAGGAACTGCATTTGCTTAAACATTAGATACTGTACTTCAGACTTAAGAGCAAAACAATCCAAGAAAATGTCAAGAGAAATTTTCTTGATAAACATTCTCAAAAAAGTATACTTCATTGGCATATGATACAGCAATTCCTGATGGAATGGAAAAATTCCTGTTGAAAGAGTATATGGTTTAATTAATTATTGGTAGGCTAAGAAATGTTTCAGTTTTACAGCAGCTTACCAAATCAAGTTTAACCAGAAGAGGGAAGGACCTAAAGTTGTGTGTGATGTTGTCTTAGCCAACCAAAGACATCTTTTCTTTTCGAAAGCTACAATAAATGGAACCTGAATTTTGTCAGGCTAAATCTATGAAACAAGACTTTTAGTTGAATAAAAGGGGAGGTTTTTTTGAACTTGCATGACCAGAAGGGTTAAATTACTTTTGAGTTACAAACTGTTTTATCTTAGCTTTAGCCTCAGGAGGAGTAAACCATTATATTTTGGGTGTTGCTGGAGACAATGGTTTCTTCACTGTACTTTTCTTTTAAATCAAATTAAAGAAATCTAGCTATAACCATCTAGAAGGCACAAGATAATTATTAAATAAATTACTACAGATAAACTCGTCTGCTTTCATCTTAGCTTTTCGATTTATAAAAGTATTCATAAATACATCTTAAACATAAAAAAGATTAGAAGTGTCTTAAATTTTTCAGCTCTGACAAATATAGTTTTTATGATGTTTAATATCATACAAAAACTATCATCTTAAATCTTTTAGGAGGTCTGAAGAAGTTCAGGAATTGCTAAAATGAGTAGAATCTTAACATCTGATTTAACTAGTTATAATCAATCACAAAAGTACTTTTCAGAAGAAATAATTTCAAAAATGCGTGAAAAAATCATCTTTGATACTCTCAGATAAAATTTTGGAAAACATGTTTGCTACCCAAGCCGTTTTCAGCTAAATAATGAATCAGCCATGAAAATACAACTCCAATTCCTTTGGCAGATTCCCCATTTACAAATTCCTTACAGTAATGCCAAAATCTGTTCCACTGCTCTCAAATTCAGTTTTAACTATGAGAATGATGTGAAATGATACCTACCAAAATTCTGTTAAGCTGAACATACACTCTGAGTAGTAATGCATACACACAATCTAATTATTTTTCAATAACGTAAAGTTACAAAAATTGTACTTCTGTGGATGAAACTGTCTTCACTAAAGATAATATTTTGCCATTGATTTCCATAGATTCAAGTTTTAAAAACATTCTTAAGTCTCAAAATGAGTATAATAAGGGCCAAAAAAGTGCTGCGCAGAACAATGTCATGTAGGCTACTATAAGGGAAATGCAAACATCAGTCTTTTCCTTATTCCATGGTAGCAAAATTCTTCAAGGAACCTACAGGGATTTGTTTTTCATTATCTTTCTTTCTTTACCTTTCTTCAGGGTCTAAAGATTGATGTTAAAGGGTCGTTTGAACTTTTCTTTGCCTATATATTTCCTGTTTACATTTTAAAAGCTTTTTTGGTCATGGTAGCATCAGCTGGGAAAGCAAGGGAAAGCAAATCTTTAGTGGCAAGAGCCTCATCTAAAATTTTATTACAGTAAGACTGTGTTAGTGAAACCTTGCTTAACAAGTCTATCAAAACTAGTTTCTGATTCTCATTTGTATAGGTTGTTTCCAGGATAGTATTTAATTATATTCATGCAAAATATGCAAGTCCACAGACTCCGTGTTTATATAGAAGTAAAATTAAGGTTCTCAGCACATGTCTGAATTTATTTTTGATAATTTGTGCATCCCAGCTATTCACAAGTGAAGATGACTTGACTAGTGCAAAAAACCACTTCTGTCTCTTCACTTCGGAACACAACACCAAATCACTTCCACAACCCTTGTCTCCGATGTTCCTGCCCTGAAAGTCAGCCATACAGAGACCATCTTTTGATACCTCTGGAACTGTTTGCTCTGATTGCCATGAGCTCTGCTTTTACAAGCTTTGAGCATGCAGCCTTCATGCATGTGGCTTTGCCTTTCTACAGTGGGAAACTGAAAATCCTTGGACTTTCCTTTTGGGGAAAACTCCTTCTTTCAGTCTTTCATCATTATTTCAGCACTGCATAGTCATTTGAAATTAACAATAGTATTAAATCTATTGCAATACGACATTAATAAGTATGTTATTTTTGTCAGACATGTGATGAATTTTTGTTTGCTAAATAGCAGCTGTCATAGCCATATTAGTTCTGGGACATAAAAAATGAAACATAGCTTCTGAAGCCAATATTTATGTATGGAGAACTGGTATTGTTGCCAGTATTGTGGTGTTTCTCCTCCAAATAGAAATCAGATAGCACCATCAAAAAGCCTGTTTACAGACGAGTGTACAGTCTAAGTGTTCATTTCTTATTTTATATTGCCAATTTCATTTTCCTTTTGAAGCTGCAAACTACAGTCCCAGAAGGTTTTTAACATCTAGAAGGTCTGTCCTTAAATGGGTTATGCTGAGCTTAAGTGGGTTACACTAAGGAGAGATTTCTACAGCAACTATGAATCAAGACTGAAAAGACTGAGGAGCTAAACATAGCCCCTGCTGCTTTATGCACGTGAAATATTAGTAATTGGATTCTGAATACACCATTTACACTTAATCCAGAAATGAGGTTGTTGTCCTGCAATTATGTATATGCAGGATTTTTCAGTTGTGGGTTTATTGTGTTATGCATGTATGGACACTCAAACAGACTCTGTGCAGACTCTGCTCAAGTTCGCCAGCACTGTTCTTCCAGTTGAAGCATTGTGGAGTTGATTCCTACGTGAAGGATATCAACAGGCAAGTGAGAGGGGACACGGGGGGAAGAAAAGGAATAATGAAAGGGTGGAAGGTGAACCTTGAACAGACGCTGCTCTTTCATTACCCTGAGGCTCATCTGTTCTCTAAAGATCAGATCCTGCATATCTTCTTCAAACTGAACTTCCATAGGAGCTTGTTTTGGTTAAGGAAAAAAGGTAAAATCCCAACTTTTTTATTGTGTATGCCAGAGTCCGCTTAGCAAAAGTGTTGAAAATTTGTTATTTTTCTATTTCAAATCTGTCACCAACTTAAGTATATCCTTTTCATTTAAAAAAATAAATGAAGGAATAGCTCCTGTATGCCTGCATGAAAACAGATAGAACAAAATATATTCTGAAAGAACAATGTAGCAGAAAGTGTTTTAAACCATTATGCAAAGCTGAACTTAAAAATAAATCCCTTTCTCATCATGCATGCTTCTGCTCAAGAAATTTATCCTGCCACCTACTTCACCATATGGAATTTTAATACAGTGCTAAGTCACAGTGGATGTGTCTGTAAGTATCTGTGACAGCATTGAACACATGCCTAAGTCAGTGAAGAGCTTGAACCTGTACGTTCATAGCATACATTGTTTGAGTACTATATTCTTTTGTAATCTATTTGCTGAAGTAGGGCTTTGCACACCTTAGATGTTCTCCAACATGGTGACCTGATAAAATTATTGTTGTGGGGTTCAGACCATCCTTTCTGTAATCCAAGTTTGATTTTCTTTTTCTTGTTCCAAAATATATTAATGTAACTTTGCTATTTTAAGTACCCTGGAAGGAAACATTTCATGCACATTTGAGATGCTGTTATCTTTCAGATGATAGATCCTGTAAATTTACAGATGGGGATAAACACAATTATAACAGTATAAAGTGATACTATTTCACTATAGTAAAATATTTTAAAAACCCTGAAAACAACAAAAAATATAGCAATAATTATTTATAATTGCTGTAACTCATGTCCAGAACTTCTAAAGGCCAACTGCATTCTCTTCTGCCCTGTAAGCAAATATTCCTCTTTGTTCAAAGTACTGGGAGAAGAAGACAAAGAAAAAAATGTCATTCCATGCTACATAAAACATCCGTTTTCACTTTTTTTATTAAATACAGTTTGATCTTTTTCCTGCAGAAAATAGTGTTTATTATTAACAATTCAATAGCCATTGTCAAAAGTTTATCTGCAGGGCCGCAGTTTTAGTCTCACATGCTGGGTGCAATTTGTTCTTTTTGCTACAAAAAACATAAAATAGTTTGCTAAGAAAAGGTTTTCACATGCACAAGCCTGGATTTTCTTAATTCCAAAGAATATGACTCACTTTAGTCATAATGCAAGATTTTTGCTCTTGCCCTTTTCCTCTTTATTGTCAAGATATACTTAAATACAGATGAATAATGTAATCCTAAAGCTGCTCTAGATTGCACTATCATAATATCAATGCTGCTACCAACAGTATATATTTTTTATGTCAATATTTTTCATGTTGTGTATGGAAGTTCAATAATTTCCCATTCCACTGATATCCTTAAACATTTTAATAAAGTTAATCTGTTAAATACTTGCTAGTAACAAGTAAAATGATGAAGAGTTACAGATCATTCTTGTAAAAGTAAATAATTATTAGTTTCTTCTTTAACAAAACCCTTTAATTTCTGTTCTTAGTCTTTAGTTCAGCTGGGTGCATTTGAAAATCTATTGATGACCAAAGAAGTATAAAGTGAAAAGGCATAAACTGTATGTGAATCAATAGGAAATATGTCTTGATAACATCAGTAGAATAGACTTATTACAGAAATATAACTTCCCTCTGATCTTCCTGTGCTTTCGCTGCTTCAGTTAGCAATTTAAACAAAGGTTTGTGCTCTTGCAGCAAGTTCACCTTCATAGAATAAACTTTCTTACTGAGTAGCAAAAATGTGTGCATTTAGTTAAAATGAATTTTCCAGAAACATTTGAATGAATGGGGAGATTCTGAGTCAGCTTCTAGCAAAAGGCTTATCTAATGCCCCATGTGAATGCTCAGTGTATTGTTTTGATTAAAGCTTGAATGGAAAACTGCTGATCTGAGGTAGTACATGCTATCCAAGATGCAGACAAAGCCGTTTTCAGCTGTGTAAACTGCAGAAGTGTTAGCGGTAGAATAACATATATAGTGTGCCATTTGGTGGGTGCACAGTATGGGTTTGGATTGCTATTCTATGATGACTAGGCACAACACTAAGCATATATGAATAACGTTTCTACTAAATTTATTTGCAAATATGCCTTATTTGCAAAGACTGAGTTTAGCAGGAATATCAAGGGACATGTGGGGACATTTACTCTTCGCTGGGTAAAGAACTGGCTGGACAGCCGCGCCCAAAGAGTGGTGGTGAATGGAGTTTACTCTGGTTGGTGGCCGGTCACAAGTGGTGTTCCCCAGGGCTCGGTGTTGGGGCCAGTTCTGTTTAACATCTTTATCAATGATCTGGACGAAGGGATCGAGTGCACTCTCAGTAAGTTTGCAGATGACACCAAGTTGTGTGGGAGTGTTGATCTGCTGGAGGGTAGGAAGGCTCTGCAGAGGGACCTGGACAGGCTGGATCGATGGGCCGAGGTCAATTGTATGAGGTTTAACAAGGCCAAGTGCAAGGTCCTGCACTTGGGCCACAGCAACCCCATGCAGTGCTACAGGCTTGGGGAAGAGTGGCTGGAAAGCTGCCAGGCAGAGAAGGACCTGGGGGTGTTGGTTGACAGCCGCCTGAATATGAGCCAGCAGTGTGCCCAGGTGGCCGAGAAAGCCAATGGCATCCTGGCTTGTATCAAAAATAGCGTGGCCAGCAGGACTAGGGAAGTGATCGTGCCCCTGTACTCGGCACTGGTGAGGCCGCACCTCGAATACTATGTTCAGTTTTGGGCCCCCCACTACAAGAGAGACATTGAGGTGCTGGAGCGTGTCCAGAGAAGGGCAACGAAGCTGGTGAAGGGTCTGGAGCAGAAGTCTTATGAGGAGCGGCTGAGGGAGCTGGGACTGTTTAGCCTGGAGGAAAGGAGGCTGAGGGGAGACCTTATTGCTCTCTACAACTACCTGAAAGGAGGTTGTAGAGAGGTGGGGGTCGGTCTCTTCTCCCAGGTAACAAGTGATAGGACAAGAGGAAATGGCCTCAAGTTGCGCCAGGGGAGGTTTAGACTGGATATTAGGAAATTTTACTTCACTGAAAGGGTTCTCAAGCATTGGAAGAGGCTGCCCAGGGAAGTGGTTGAGTCACCATCCCTGGAGGTATTTAAAGGACATTTGGATGAGGTGCTTAGAGACATGGTGTAGTGGTGGTCTTGGCAGTGTTAGGTTTATGGTTGGACTCGATGATCTTAAAGGTCTTTTCCAACCTATATGATTCTGTGATTCTATGTGGAATAAGGAAAATTAGGATTAGAGAAACCATCATCTCTGACTTTTCTGCTGTATACTGTTTTCACTTGTACAGTCTTCCAACCATATACCAACTGGTAGAGTGTTGGTAGTTTACTCTTAGTTTCCTGTAACTTCACAGTGGTTCAGTTTCCTGTAGTTTACACACTTCCATCTGTTTTATAAGCAGCCTAGAGTACTAACTCCACCAATCTTGGTTATTACAATGCAAGGCTGATTTTTTTTTTGGCTTAGAACAGCCCTCCAAAATGCAGACTTAATAAAAAGCAAGGCAAAATGACTTGTTGATGAAAACACACCGATTCAGTGATGAAAACACTTTGATTTCAATGCAACTATATTATAGGTAAAAGTAACTGATTTCTTTAAGAAGGGCACAGTTGCTGTAGCTGTTATTTAGTGTTATACTTCATATGTAAATGCATTTCAAATGTTTTCATTTGCAGATTAAAGGGAACTGAATCCAGAAACAAGGACAGGTTTTGAAACCATGCACTGCCCAGCTCAAATCTGTCAGGTAATTCAACCGTTCTGTTCTCCTCCTGATGTTCCACAGTTACAAATGAATGGGAGATATGCAGAGCCATGGGTGATAAGCGTGTTTGGAATAAACAATAGCCCATGGTAGTACTCTTGCTGCCAAGTGCTCTTGTTCAAATGGCCATGTTAAATCAGAACACACTGGTAAATCAAGTACTTGATAAAACAACAGAATTGCTAATTCTTTGCATCACACAGTTTATTTTTAGCAACCTGTTTTACATTTTTATGGTAATACATTTTCTTTTTCTTTCATTCTTTTTTTAAAATATAATAAGTATTAAATGTAATTACTTTTTTAGAGTATTTCAAACAAACAAACAAACAACTCATTCCCTAACTGATGCAGCTCCAGGAGGATGCACGCTGTGTCTCTATACTGCTGTGTAGAAGCAAGCTCCTGACAAGGCTATAAGGGTAAATTTTCTGCCTTCCCAAAACATTTATCTTCTTGAAAATTCTTTGCAGCATCTCTGAGACACCAGAGTGGGCATTTCTCACGGCCTTATGAGAGTCTCATGGTTCAGACCATGCCACAGAAAATTCAAACTCGTCACATCTGACCATGACACTTCATTTATGCCTGCTGCTCTTGAGGTTCACCCAAGGGCAGAGGTGACCAGAGATAATCCTACAAGAGCTCTGTTGCCTGTCCCAAAGGTGGTTGGCCTCAATAGGCAATCTGAGGTCAGACCAAACTGCCTGCCTGTAAGAAAAAGGTGAATATGAAATACCAAGTCCGTGAGACACTTAAACCTCAGGGCTCTACCGAGATCTCTCAGGTCAGAGAATTGCAGGTGTAGCCATGACATCTGCAAAAACGCATATTGTTCATAAAAGCTGGACTGGCAAAAGTACTGTTGCCCTGGTAGAGGTTTTTAAACCAGAAGTTTTGCAGTATTAGTGATACCACAGAGACAGAACAACCCCATTGATTTAAAAGGAACTGCTACTGATTTGTAAAAAAAAATTAATTACAGGAAGGTCAAGGCTGCATACTCCATTTTAATTAAGTACACTCTGAATATTATTAAAAAATGCAAGTCAAATAGCCCTGTAAAATAAGAAAAAAAGAAATCTCTTACTTTCCTCTATTTTAAACATGATTTTAAAGAAGTGCTTAGTGACAGACAACAGCAAAATTCAGCCTGCAGATTGAGACACTGGAATTTACATGCCCATATATAGATGCCTAGGTGCAAAAAAATACACAGCCCTTATAGCCGGTAAGGATCTGGTTGATACAGCCTAGACGGATGTCTAGCTCACTCTGAAGCGGATACCTGCACTGGGGCTGCTGAGCATCTCTAGGTTCTATACTCTGCATTGGTTGTATTTTCACTGACTGTAATGGAAAACCAGTCATCTTAAACTGTGAGCTAAATCTCACTTAAAGAATCCTTAAGGTTTATGTTATAGGCTTGTTGTGGGTTTTTAAATCCACTGTCTATGATATCGTGGGGTGTGAACAAACCTTTTTTCCAACTTCAGTGCCAGATCCAGAATTTACTATAAATATACAAGAATTTGAGATAAATCAATATTAGAAAGAATGAGATCTTTTTCACTAAATTCTGCTCCAGTGGGCTGATGATGCATTTTCACTTTTTAAATGATCTTTAGAGTATCTATCTGGAGGCAGATTTCTTATCAAATTCATTAATAGTTTTAGTTCTGCTTTTGTTCCTGATTTTTTTCAAGAATTGAGTCTTCTTGCATTAATTCTATATGCTATAAATTATTTTGACTGAATAACTTTCATGTTATTGTGTATTCATGAGTTTTCACTTCAACTTGGTGTGCATGGCAATGTTGTATATTTTATTTCAATTTTTGGATGAACAGTATGCTTTAAAAAAGAGAAGAACATCTGCTCAGCCTTTAAGGGTAAATAGGTATGCAATTCATAAAATTTGGAACTGAGGGTAGTTCTTGAACAGTGTGCAACTACCCTAATGCCTCTAAGTAATGTAACTTCACAAACTACAGCAGTTTAATTGGGTGCCTTTGTATGTACATAAAATACAAAATATTTATTGTCAGTTGAGGTGTAGTGAAAATATACAGAAGTGGAATGAAACCCATACAAGATATGCGTACAAATACTAGAAGAATCCTTCAATAAGAATCCTCCTGTTTAGAAACTAATTAAAAATAAGAAAAGATATACTGACTGGTATCCAGAAGGGTGTTAACTACTAGCAATGCAGGAAGTGTTTCTTTAAGATTAGGCTGTACGTGTAGTGAAGTAGGAGAACTTTATATCTGTATCACACAGGTGCTTGCATGTTTCTGTTCATACCATGTATAGCACTTCTGATGTATGAATCCGTTGGCATAACAGACAATTTTGATATAGACATGCACATTTAAAATCAATGTTTGAAATTCCTTTTTAATTACGGTGGACAGTATTTCCCACAGTTACAAACCATTTTTTATTGTTAATTCATGAATAATAAACCTAGACTTCCATTTGTTTTTCAAGGCTGAGGATTCATTTTGCAAGACACAAATTATTTTGGCATAGCTATCAAGAGATAATGAGGCAGCAGTGAAGCTGATATGGAATGTCCTGTGGTGTAATCATCTAATATACAATACATGTTACTTTATGTTCATTTCCCCAAAGCAATTTTATTGCTTGAATTCTGAGCAGCCTAGCAGGCAGCCCATTGCACATCTTGCATTAGAAGTCTCTAGTTAAACTTATGTACTGTGCTTAGTATTCTTCCAGCTTGCTTACAGTTAAAACTTAATAACAACTAGGACAACTAAAGAGAGCATTCTATATACTATCCAAGGAAGAAGGGGGCTCTTACTCTACTTAACCACGCTTCACTTTTTCTCTGTCTTCAGTTCGATGTGATGATTGGCCTGGTGCAGAAAAGCTACTCATTACTTATAAGCTATACTGAAATAGAGATAATTTCTAATTATAAGAATTAGGGCAAAACATAAATATTAAAGGCAGCTTGTTATGAAACAAAATTTAAAAAAAACTACAGACAAAAATCTTCTTACTGTATTTTTGAGTAGTTTGTTCAATTGACTTTGTAATGATTCTGTGGAAAGAAATTTCACTATAACCTAATGGAAATTTAGTTAATGGGTTTAGATGGAAAGTGAATTAAGTATGTGGTTTCATACTCACCTTTTTCAGTGTTTCTGCTTTTGTAAAGAGAAAGCCAGGAAGAACTTAAGAGACCGTGCTCTCTGGCTTATGTGGAGGTATACACTTCCAAAAAGTTGATTTTTAGTTGTTTAAGTGCTGTTTCCAGGACGTCTCTCAGTTGTCTCACCAGAATTTCATAAGCCTATAGTGAATTGTACTGCATGTATGCTAGGTGCCATACAGAAAGAAGCAGTTCTACCTAATTCACATTTAGACAAGACAAATGAGTGGAAAAGCAGAACTCAAGTAACAGAAAGAGGAATCTCAGAGTTATCCTGCAAGTCAGCATCAGGACTAGGAAGTGAAAAGACTTCATGATTCCCACTGTAATATCCTGGGTTTTAGATCACAAAATCTTTGTGATTCTTAATAAAAATGAATAACTAATTTAATTAAAGAAGCACCTTGAAAGCTTCCATTTGCTTTGCAACCCACCTATTTTTTATTTTTAATGCAGCAGCTGATTGTTCCACAGGAACTGAGTATCTACACCCCTTTGGTCAACTTGGAGTGTCTGGGAACAGAAGAAAATATTCCATGCCTGTGCAGTGTTTTTCAGTATTAATCAGTGTCCAGTGTGCTTTTCCCAGGACACATTTTCTCAACAGAAATCACTTGATTATTTGCTGTGCAGCCCAACTCTGCTAGTTCCACAAAAAAAAAAAAATCTTTCAGCTGTCACTACACAGCACCAAATTTGCACATGGAGATAGATCTGTAAAATCTGCTATAAATTCAGGGAACTCTTTGTCCAGACACTATCTCTTTTAGAAACTGTAAATTTCAGGAAGGGCTTGCTACTACATGAATAAAAATCTCAACATTTCAGGAAGACCATTAAAGTTGCTTTCATCTGCTTTTCTCTTAGCTAAGATAGTAGACACTTGCCCTTAGCTATCTGATCTAACTATTGCAAGGAAAAGCTGCTGCTCTTCTTTTTCCTTCTTTTTCTTTGCTTTTGAAAATATATCAATTTAAGGAGAACCTAATTATAATTAAACAATGAAATTATTTTCTTTCTGCATTACAATTATTAAATTCTTGGTTCTACTTCTTTTCTGCAATATATTCAGTCCCATTCTTGCTTATATATTATTTTGCCAAGGCCATAACTTTGGTTCTGATATTATGGGCCCAGTCCAAATATCAATTGAAGTGATTGAGACTCTACTTTTTCTCTAGCTGGTTCTGGATTATATTTTAATAGCCCAGTGGGGAATTAGAAAAGTAATTACTTTTATTAAGAAGCTTAATTCAATGAAAAGACCCTTTCAAAGAACTTAATCTCAGTTGACAGCTCATTGTGCCATTAAAAAGCAATACAGGACTAGGGGCATCAGCAAACCAAAGTGTTGCCTCCTTGCAAGTGATTTTACAGTCAGTGCTAATGATTTAGTTCTTCTTTTGTGAATTATGCAGCTTTTTTGAATTTTTAATCTATTATATCAGTTCAGCTGGGAAAATTGGAATGCTTCTAACTGCAGTATTGCTTACTACTACTGTTCCATAGCCTTGACAATTATTCTGAATGCCTTCTGGTAAGAAGGTGTTTTACAAAGTTATTTTTCTTAAGAATTGAATATTAAACACTTCTTATTCAGGTGCAGAATTTGTATGCAGGTGCAATAGCTATGATTTTGACCCATTGCTACAGTTTACAGCTTCTCAGCACCATTTATCTCAGGATAAGTAATGACTTGCTGCATGCTTCCTGAAGGCTGTGTATCATCACTTTTTCAGTTGTTTTTCTGCACTAGTACCTAATGTCAAATATTACTAAAATTGCATAACCTCCTTATGGGCCTTACAGATATTTAAAACAAAGTATATACCGAACCTACTGTTGTATTTTTTTCTAGCTGAGATGTGATTATTAAGAAAACGGATTGCAGACTGATAGAGCATTCTAACTTGGGGAATTTCTCTGTGTTCTTATCTTCCTTTTTTATGTATATTTCAAAATTCTCCTTAATTTACAGCTCTTCAAACAAACTTTCAATTTCTGTGATGTTTTCAGGATATTTTTCTATTTCCTCTTTGCCATTATTTAGTTTCTTAAAAATATGGAAAGTTAATATGAGTCATTTCACCTAGTTGCATCCCTCAGCTTTTCCTCTGACCTCTTTATTTAAGGTCGTCTTTCATTACTTTTTGAATATAGTTCATTGGATTAATTTTTTTTCTAAAAATGAGATTAAAGTACATTTCTATAATACTAGCTAACAAAGACCTCTCCATTTTCATATATCTAGGATCCCATCTGTAGCCTCTAATGATGAAAAAAAACCCCTACCAAGCTGCTTCTTGAGTATTCAGTAAAATGGATTAATTCCTCCCAATGTATCATGAATGGTGTAATTTAATAATTTCTAATTGATTACATTTGTGACATCTAATTAAAAACTTTAAAATAGTGTGAAGTGAGGGATTTTAAAACTATAACTACCTGAGGTCTTTTTATTTGCTGTGGTTTTCAGTCAAATCAAAGCTCAGCATTTCTCCTAAATACGGGGCTCTCTTTCTTTAAGAAGGGAGAAGCAGTTCTTACTTACTTTCTCTTCTGACAAAATTTGCAAATTTGGCTATTGTGGGAATAGATTGGTCCCTCAGGCTGAGAAAGTAGCTCAGTTATTTAAGAAGTAGCTTTGAGCAATTAATGGTTGTCTTTGCATATTAAAATTGGTTTGCTGCAACATTTCTGTTTAAAATGGAAATGTGTCATTGCATGGCCAGCTTTGCCACAAGTCCTTAGTGGTATCTTGAAAAACCTGCGAAGATCTGTGAGTCTCTGGAAGGGCTGCGCTGTAACTCTACAATAGCTCGCTGAATCCTTACAGGGATAGAGTGCTTGTACAGCTTCAGTCTCACAAATTCTTCTCTCCTCTCCATTTCCAAATGCTTCATGCCAGGCATTACCTCTCTAGTACCTCCAGTCTCAAACAGACCTTGCACTGGGTCTGTCTAAATTGGAATCCTTATTCTTACATGGAAATAACCCAAATTCTCCCTGTTTCCCACTGTGTGCATGTGGGTCAGCTGACAGTCCGAACAGAATAGATAACTGCTTCGCTCATGCTGAAACCTTTCTCCCAGACAAAGTGCTAAACTGAGTGTTTCTTACCTGCTTGGTCATTGGCTTTCATAAGATTTATAAGAATTTATCGTCCCTGAGTTTTCTGCTCTTCTATTCTTCTTAACTATCTGTCAAATGTAGTTAAAACTAACCACTGTATTAAAACATTATTGAAAGGCAGATCCAACAGGGAGTAGAAACACATAAACCTCTTTTTTTTAAGAAACCTGAACCTGGCTAAAGACAAGCTAAACCAAACCCCTCCCTAGTCATGATGTTATTAGATCATATGTTGACTTTTGAAGAGTTTTATACGAGGCACACATTTTTCTAATTGGCGTTTTATTTTAGAGAAGACTTCCAGCTTCAGTTAGTCCATTAGTTCCTCTTGGCAATGTATACCACACTGACTACTTAATGCTATACAAAAGTACTGTTCTTCCAGAAGTGCTCTTGAATATTTTTTTAAATTATAATATATCCAGACAATCATAGCCTACTTCCTGGTCTTCCCAGGTGTCCTACTTCATTTATTTCTCTGTACCTACCTAGAGTACTTTCTTTGTTATTCCTGCTTTCTGATTTCTATACTTGCTACTTGTATCACTGCTGAATTCTATGTTGTGTATGAATGTTTAGACTGCAATATATTATGATTCTGATAACTTACAATAACTTAATAGCAAGCAGATATGAGTAATAGCTACATCTATATTGCCCTGCTAATTCATGAGGACCACCCTACTAGGGGTTCTCTGTATGGAGCACCTCTGTTCACATCAACATTTAAATTCCTTAGACTCCAGATCACCCTTGCTGTGCTCACCTTGCATCACAGACAGAAGCTACAGGGTACAACAGCAAGTCCCTACTGCAGGCCCACCAAAGTGCTTTTTGCACTTGATCTTCCTCCTCTGCCTTTTTTCCGCATTCTGCACTTCTCATAGTGAGGAACCCATCTGACTCTTCTCATCTCTGCCAGTAGCTTCTAGTAGGTGGAACAGGAAGGACAGTGTAGAGTGGCCAAGAGTATTGAAGTCAACGTTGCCCTTCTTGTAGACAAAGTTCATTACTACGTTAAGTCTGAAATAAGTGAGTTCTGAAGAGGGACCATAACAGAGAGACATACACAAATATAAATCAACAACTGCTGCAGCATCATCAAGGAAAATGGTACAAAGCAGCATGGATGTATTTGTAACAATACTTCAGTTATCTTAAGTTCAGCATTTCCACTAAATCAAATGGGGATTAGTTAATAAGATGCTTTTATATGTCTTAGTCTTTCTAACATTAAAAACTGCTTTGTGAATAATGAATTTTTCATGAAATATTCTGTCACCTTTGTTAAAAGCAAACTGAAAGCTGTTTTTAAAAGCACAGTACCATTTGAATAAGACCTGAGTTTATACTAGTCTCTAAAAAAAATTGTGTTGTACCTGTAAGATGACCATCACAGAATTGAAAAAAAAAAAAAAACCCCAAAAAAACCAGAAGAAGGAAGTTGGACTTTGGCAATTGCAAGCCATGTTTATACTTTCTGAAGGTGATTCAGGTGAGGAGCTGGAGAAGACCCTATCTATATCTTACCCCAGAGCCACATACATCGCAGCAGCTCTGCTGGCTGCAGCACTATTTGGAATTGTCGAGCAGGATGATACCTCCCTTTCCTCTCCACCAGGCCTACTTTCCTCAGTATCTATGTCAGTGAAGCCTCCTACAGAAGGATCAAGGACCAATGAATAAAGAGTAAAAGTGGTGGATAAGGTCTGAAATTCTTACTCACAAGTGCTAAAACACTGCACCACGAATAATTGTATGCAGGTGGATGACTGTTCATACATATGCAAATGTACAATATCAAGGAGTTACGTTTCCAGATAATAAGCCTGAATATATAACTGATAGAAATGAGCAAAATTTTCAGCATCAGGACTGGTTTTTTTGTTCTGAGATGGGCTGTGCATGTTTATTCATATTAGCAGACAGGCAGCAGTAATTCCATTCAAGACAGAGAGACTAGTCTTGAAAATAAGGGCTCATCAAAGTGTTTGTTATACATTGAAACAGACTCAGAATTGCAAAGATATTAAAATTAAAATATAATAAAAACTGCTAAAGTAATTACAAAAAATGGAGGAAGCATTAAATTAGCTGGTATACTCAAAACCTGAGCATACAATAATTAGACTAAAAAGTGTAATAAAGATTCACATTCAGGCAGTAGCAAATGCATGTATTGTACTTACTGTTTGGTTACCTGATTTTGGTTTAACTTAGGTTTTAGAAGCAAACATTTCCTTTGCCATATAGCTATAAGATTGGAGTTTATATAAGCTGGATGAATATAGACAGTCCCATGGACTCAGTTTATGTTACAGACCAAATCAGATTTGATACTCCTTTGTGCTGGCCACTGTATAAGTATTTACATCACAGAAACTCATTGCTCCAGATAATTTCAGTCTAGAGAAGTAAAACATATATAAGGAGATAAAAGGCTTACTCTAAAAATAGTATAGATGATCTAGGCAAATATTTAGAATCTAATTCCAAGTATGTGGTTCTTGCATCTTGCTGCTTAATGCTAAATTCAATATATCTCTTGTTCTTTAAAACTTCTTAGAAACCTAGAGTTGCACACATTCACATATCCAAAATGGTGCTAATCTTCATAGTTGAGACATCATGGCAGTTCATGCAAAAGTTGAATGAGGGCCAAAAGCAGATTTATACCATAGTCCTTTAAACAGCTTTATCTGATAGACCTTTCAGAGCATATCCAACAGGTATTCACATCAACTTCAAAAGCGTCACCATTTCTTTTTAAAACTTGTCAGGAGAATGAGAAAGTGACAACATAAAAATTAGAAGAACTTGGTTCAAACCTTTTCTGAAGGGGTTCAAAGCCTCCGCCTCCCCCTACGCCAGAATTTTAACATTCAGTTTGGTCTTGATGGGATCTGTCTCTGTCACTTCTTTTGAGTTAAAGAACAGAAATTTTATTGTATCAAAATGCAGTTCAAAACATGGCTTTATAGATCCCCTAGGTGGAAAAGCATCCTGGATCCCAGAAGAATCAGAAAATAGATTCAAGTTCTTGGCCCTTCTGGAGGAGTACCGGTACAGTACCATTCCTGGGGTTTTGGTCCAATTCATCTTTTCTGTATTGGTTGGCGTTCACAGGCAGTGAAGGCGATTAATTATCTTCCTGTGAGGTAAGATTTGCAAGTCTGTGTCCCTTCAGGAAGAGAAGTCTGAACTGCGACACGTATCGTATACTTCAACCACTGGGCAACCCTGGGCAACCTGCTCATGGTGACGCTGTTTGAGCCAGGAGGGTTGGATCAGATGACCTCCAGAGGTCTGTTCCAACCTCAACCATTCTGAGATTCTGCTAAGTTTTTGGAATGTTACCTCTTTGCCCTCTGGCTATATTTCTGAGGGAACGCAATCAATTCCTCTGTGGTTTGTACAGACCTTGATTGTGTGTTTACAGTGGGAATGATTGAAACACGGCTACTAGATTTAGTCTCCCGAAGGGGATATGAAAGAAAAGGTCCCACTGGAGGCCTAGGCATTGATCTGTTAAGTACTAACAAAAATAAGGAAGTTGTGGACATCTTTAAAAGTAGAACTTTAGTTACCCAGGGAAAATTTTTTTTCTGACTGAATCCTTGAGGTTTGTAGTGTTAAGGGAGGATTTTAAAAATTGCAGTCTTAAATCACAATGCTGGTTCTGTGTGCATAGATCTTAGATGTCAAAGTCAAGTAATGGGCCAACAGCAGAACTAAAGTATACAACACAAGTATCTAAGCATGCCACTGAGTGCTTTACTCACAGGATCCTGCTGTTCTCAGAAACCACTTCCTTTATTTTCATCCTATTTATATGTTGTAAATCTAGAATAAACTATGTTGGTAGCTGTGACAGTGCAAGTAGAACAGAACTTAGCTTTTAAATAGCATGTCCTGTAAAACAAAATACAAGGGCAAAAGATGTATTCATAAATTGCTAATTTTTTCCCTGGAATCTGTATGTGAATCTGTTCCCAGAGAAGTGAGTGGAATATGTTTTTTATTACAGACTTTCAACTGCATGTTGAAAACATATTAAAAACATGAGCATTTCAATGGTAGTAGGAAGTATTAAAAAATAAAAAGTTTATTCTATTAACTTTTAACAAAACATGTATATAAAAAATGAGTTACTTGAAGTATCTGCAGTGTAACACTGGTGTGCGGATTACATATAAATACTTCTAATAAAGATACCAGTGGGCAAAGACAGCAGTACAAGGTACATCAAAGGAAAAGGTATGCTTCTTTAGGGATCTACTCTATTTTAGATATAGCAAAATATCCTTTATTACATTATTATAAAATATGTTGTGCAACTGATTTAAATAGATCCCTGACCTCTCAGCAAAACACAACTTCAGCAGGACAAAAAAATATTCATAAATTCCACCAAAGACTGTAAAAGAATCTGAGATTTAACGGCTATAAATAGAGCAGGTGCTAGGTAGCCACTATTTGCCACTATTGATTTTTCTTCTTTCTCTAATTGGTTTGAATCCACTAAAAGTTTCTGGTTGAAGACTGCTGGTGGCTTCCTTATTACTAACCTAAGGAAAAAATTCTCTTTTCTTTACTTTTTTTCGTTGTTGAACCCACCTTTTCTGCTTTTCATACTTAATTTTCGCTGAAACAAACCATCTTTGGAGACATGTTCTTCTTTGTCTTCATTCCATCAGCCCTCTGGATAACCTTTCTTCTAAAGTAATTAAATGCAATTAGTTCTTTCTTCTTCTTTACTTTTTATTTTCTTTCAATTTCCTTTTACAGATAAGTCTTAATTATTTCTAATTTATTTCAGCTTTCCAATTTTGAACCCTCTATCTTGCTTTTAAGTTCTGTTCACTTTCAGTTATAATAATATACATATTTCTTGAATATGTAGTGTAGTAGTACCCAAAACTTTAAGTCTTGACACTGACTGTGTTGTTATTAATTGTTCTCTGCAGTCAGGTATACTGAAGTTAGTATAGTTTGATACACATCTCTGGCATACTAACATAGTAGATCTCCTTGTCTGTGTTGTTTTTCCAAAAAATTTATCTCCTGAACACATTTAATGAAAATGCAAATTAAGTAGGTCTAATTAGTTAGATCTAATTAGTTAAGAAATGCAGGTTTTGAATTCTTTTAGTTCACTTGATTGTTTTATGACAAGTTATACTCAAATATAGCAAGTGACAGGCATGTGCAGTTTTTAATTTCAACTATACTTTAAAATAATTTCTTACAATTTTTGTTCTTTTTCTGATGCTCTCTTTTTACAGGGTGTTTTTTCAAGCTAAGGAAAATTATAATACCATTAGCTCTCTGTATAGTTCTTTTCCTCTCTGCTCTTTACCTTGTGCTGCACCAACTAGGAAAATGTTACCATTTTCTTTTATGGTTTACACTGAGTGTATTTTCATGGAAATTCTTAGACTAAATTCACTCTGTTTTTCTCTTCATTTTTGATTCCCTAGTTCTTTAGTCATCTGTTGTCCTTCTTGCTCATCTTTGTAGGCCCTGCGCCTTTGTTCTCTGTCATAAACCACTTTGTACTAATACATGTTTAATAATAATCTGTAAAAGTTCTATACTGCCTCTGTAGTAGGTACGCATTCTGTCCTATGCTACCTCTGTCAACTCAGAAATCAAGGAAAAAGTAGGTGTTCTCGGTTCCATTCTGTTTTGTTCCTCTCATCAGATATAGTGTAGGGAGATGATTCTTACAAAATTCTTCTGTGTATTTATTTTTTGAGACATGACATTCTACTGCTGCCCCTTCATTGATCTACCTGTAGGAAGCACATATGCAGGCACGATGTTGAACAATGTAAGCAACATAAGCAAAGCAAAATTGAGAGAAAATTTTGAAAACAAAGGAAGACAGACAACAAACCCAAAAATCCCTCAATATGTCTTTCATCTTGTATTTTAGTAACAGGAATTATCTTTGTGCAAGGTGCATACAGCGATCTACAAGCATCTAAATTTAATAATTTAGGCCATCAGATTTTTTGCATGATTACCGTCCAACAGAGAATATATTACACTTGGATTGCTGTTAAATTAAGTTTAAAATAAAGCAAAAAGCCTTCTTATAACAAATTACATTGGTTGTTGAATGTTAAATAGGGATTCTGCAATATGTGTTAAGATTCAACAAATGTTTAAGGACATGTCATATCTTTTCACACAGTTGAGACAGTTCAGTAAACATACAGATGGCAATTAATGTATTAAAACCATCTTTTAAAATATAAAGCCATATTTGAGGTATTTCATACAAATATATCTCTTTTTGTAATGTCTGCTAGCCATATGCTTCTTTTTTATATCCTGCATATATATATAGTGAAGTGTAGTGAAAAAATTATGCATGTCACTGCTATAAAGCTACCTCAAGAAATATACAGTAAATGCATTTTGCCCCTATCCTCCTGCCCAGTCCAGTACTAAAGAATTCGTATATTGCCTAACAGTCTTTATATTGCAGCGTTTCGGAATGAGTGAGCTATCAGACATCTGCTTCTTAGGTAATCTTTAACCAAATAGTGTCTTTTCAGACTGAACGCGCATTTCTCATTTAGTATGACTAAGGGGTCATTCCTCCATCCAGTTGAAACTCATGGTGCCTTTCATGTAGATTTTATCAGCTTGTCAACCCATTGCATGCTGATATCTCTGAAAATCTTCCCACTGAGTTACGATGTCTTTTGTCTGAGGTCCATCTTTGAAATAGGAACAATAGAGAGAAAAAATTGCATATGTAGATAGAAGGTAAAGATGAGAGCAAGTTGTAAAGAAAAAAATAGTTTTAAATTCACTGAAAGGTACTCTACTATAACGCATTTTTCCTTGCTTCTTTTATACTTGTCATTCTTTCCCTTAAAGTACTAGAGATAATATTATAAAACCAGAGTACAGACAAATCCATTAGTAATTCAAGCATTGCTACACTCATATGACAATCAATATAATCACTGGCTCATCTAGGCTTTTCCAGCCTGGCAAAGGGAAGGGTTTGGGGACGCCTAACAGTAGCCTGCCAATACCCACGAGGAGTCTATCAAGAAGGCAGAGACATTCTCTTCATAGTTATGCATGGTGGGAAGACGAGGTTATGGGCACAGTAGAAGTTGAAATGAGAGGTTCAGACTGGATATAAGGAAAATGTTCTTCACCATAAGGACGGTCCAGCACTGGAACAGGCTGCCCACAGAGGTTATGCTCTGTCCTTTGAGGGTTTCAAGATCCCACTGAATAAAACCCCTTGGTCTGATCTCATATTTGATCCTTACTAGAGATGTCCTGAGAGCCTTTTCAGCCAGAATTATCCTGTGATCCAGTATTCAAGGTGTGATCTATAAAGTACTGATTAGAGGGGGATAATAACACCCCTGGAGCTATTGGCTGTGCTCCTGGTCATACAGCCCAGGATGGCGTTGGCTTGCTTTGCTCACCGAAGGCTCATGCTCAGCTTGCTGTCTGCCAAACCCCCAGAGCTTTTTCAACAGAGCTGCTCCCCAGCCAGGCAGTGCCCCGTCTGGCCCCATCACTGCAGGGTTTTTTCTTCCCTCGTGCAGGGTTTTGCATTTGTTCTTCACTTTCATAAGGTTCCTGTCAGCCCATTCCTCCAGCATGTCTAGGTCCTGCTGGATGGCAGTCCTGCCCTTGAGCATGTCAATTAGTCCTCCCAATTTGTGTGTCTCACCTGCAGACTTGAAGAACGTGTACTCCTTTGTGTCCTCCAGGTCACTGATAAAGATGTAAGGACAGATCCTTTTCCCTTAAAGATGTAAGGATACATCCCTGGGCAATTCCACTTGCTATCAGCATCCAGATAGAGTACAGCCCATTAACCACTACCTTCTGAGCCCAACCATCCAAACAGTTACTCACTCATCTAGTTTCCACCCATCCAGTCTGTAACATCCCAGCCTGGACAGAAGAACATTGTGGAAGAAAGCGTAGAAAGCCTTGCAAAAGCCAAGATAAGTACCATCCACTGTTCTCTCATCCATATGTTCAGTCAGTTCTTCACAGAGGACAGTCAGATTGATCAGGCTAGATTTACCCTCCGTAAATTCATGCTGATCGTTTCCACTCACCCTATTCTCCTTCATGTGCCTCAAAATGTGTTCCAAGAGGACTCACCCCAGGATCCTCCCAGGGGTAGAAGTGAGACTGATTGATCTGTAGCAGTTGGGTAATCAAGCAAATATACCTGTATATCAGTGTTAATCCAACAGATGTGAATTTAAATGCTTTCAGTATTATATCTTGATTGCAGTAATGAAAGAATAGCTAAAGATTTAGTTAGAATATCTGGGACACTGGATAACAAGCTCACAAACAATAGTTCAGCTGATTAATGTAATTTCCTCTGTTTTGCCAACAGTCCTTGATTTTCTCAAGTACAAATATTTGCTCTGTTGCATATTTTCCTTTAGCTACATAGTTTTATATATATATATATATATTGAATACCAGTAATGTCAGTGGTAGCAGACCTGCAAATGCCTCTGGGTATTTCACAAGATTTGTTTCCGTCTTGAACTGTGCAAATAACTATGCTACTCTATGTATCAAGTGTGTTATACATACTATTCTATGCTATATCCTTATATCTATAATAGTTAACATAAAGTGATGTAAGCGTGATCTATCAAAGGTCTTATTTCTGACAAAAATGGTTTGCTTCCTCTTTGGATCCCTATTACTGATTGCCTGTGAATTTGGTATTTCTGGGAGGGAGCAGTATAGTCCTACTGTACATTGACATTTCTTGAAGAAAATACACAAAGCACAGAATTACTGTGTGAAAGGTGTTTTTTTCACTATGTTCCATTTCCTTCACAAAAACCTTCATAAAGTGTAAGAATGGCCTAAGTTAGATGAATTAAGTTTTTTAAGAGAAGTTTCTTTTTTTCTTTAACAAATTTGGTGAACTCTATCTGCTTCTGATAACCATCTATTCTGAAACGGATTTTCTAAATATATATCGCTTGCTGTTACCTCAGCTGAATTCACACAGAGATAGATTAGTTTTCAATAGTTTGCACCTGTGAATTTGTACAGTCACGTGGCCACTGGAGTCAGATTTGGAAGACTGAACCGTGTTTCTCCCAAAAGTACCAATACACAATAACTGCAGATGACTGATATTGCTGCAACTTCTCAATAGCAAAGAAAAAATATTGGAGACTGAGAATTGTTTTTGCTGTTAAGGTTCTTAAATTTGGTGCTCTTTTCTTTCATGAATGATATCAAAACTTAGGGCCCTGAGTTCATAATAAAGGCATATTAAATGAGCAATCTAGAGTCACACTTAGCAACACAAATAATTTATTTAAATATCCAAACACAGATCTAAGGCTATAGTATAATAAATCTAATATTTAAAACTTTGGCTGTAGATTCGGGACATCTGTTATTTTCTTTGCTGTGAGGGAATGAGCTGTTAAGAGACAAACTTTCTGCGTATGATAGGAGCTTGATTAAAGGAGGAGAGGACAAGAGCATATACAGTTTGGGCAGCATACTGCTTCTAGAACAGGACACAGCTTTGTACTGGAACCAGAACAAAGCTGCTCACATGGATGTGCTATTCCCGAACACTGCCACCGAGCTCTATGCTGAGGAAGCAGCTCTCAGCCATCAGCCGTATTTCATCTATCTCCCATCCCTGACCTATTCTCAAAACTGCACGTACTACAACCATGTTTCTAAGGCTAGCCATGTGGATAGCAATCTTCCGAAGTATTTTTCAGTTCAAACAAAAAATCTTAGTGTTAGTGTCCCTTCAGTTTGACATCTTTTACGTGGATCTTTCACAGCTCAGCTGTAGTGAGTTGGCTTTGGCCTGTGTAATGGTTGCTGCTTTTCTAAGGCAAATCAAATGTTTAATGAAGGGGTTAATTTTCCTACTTGTGTCACAACACCTCAAATTTAACTTTGGTGTTTTAAAGCTACAAATGTCAATGGAGTTGTCATTCTACACTGCACACAAACTTGCTGGACCTTTTCCGTTCCAAGGGAACTGAAGTTGAACACTGTTCCAATATACAGCAGATAAGAACAGTAAAGGCCCAACTTAAGTGAGTATACGGAAGTTATGCACAGTATTAAAAATGGTTGTAATTGTGAAACATAATTTTACCTAGCAATTTTCATTTTAATATGACCTTATATATCTGAGAATGCTTGAAACCCATTTTTAAGGCAATACGGTCATTCAAAACCAGGCCCCCCTCCACCAAACCACTAGATCAAGCATTTTACTGAAGGCTTATAAAATTTTTGTGTTGTACTGGAATGATTTATAACAATTAAGTAACTAGTCACTGTACTTCAGTGTTTTGATCCATATCTAGTAGCTTGAGGCTCACATACACTGGGACTGAATTCCTTCCCTGGGAGAAAAAGAATATCTTGAAATCAGTGTTTTAAAGGGAAAGCAATATATTAAACATGGGAGACTAAAGCCAAGTACTCGTCATGTGCTACTATGAAGCTGCTATTTGGAAAGATAGTTATAAGGTTGGCTACTGGATCTGAATTTAAAGGCTAATGTATGTGATACTACACCTCCTAGAACACATTTTTCCAAAGATACAGAGAATTTTTTGTTTGTTTTGGTTTTGTGTGCATATGAAGAGGGATGAATTGATTTTTTAAGAGATAGTGAGCTTATTAAGGCTCACCAAAACTATATCACACTGAAATTTTAGTTGTGAACGCCTTTATATCACTTACATATTTATACCATACACTATTTATTGCATTACATAACATTATATAACATAAAAATACATTTACTTATATGCTTGAAGATAATCTAAATATTCAAACTCTTTTGTTAAACAAACAGCTGGAGTGTTAATGAGTTTTGGAAATGTGCTAATTCAAAGCAATTAAATGCCTTTTACTGTGTTGTATAGAACCCAAACTACAGACAATAGGTACCATAGTCTGAGGAAGCCACTTACAGTGCACTAGGTACTGTAGAACTAAGGAATTCTCCTTTAAGAAACCAAAAATCTTGATAAACAAAATCAGGCTGGCAAGGTTTTACATGGTTACTAAAACAAAGAGGATTTAAAAAATGTCTGGTGCTTGTGTGTTATGTGCAAATTAAAGCCTTTAAATGCAGATTTCAGAAAGGAAGAACGGATACAGTTACAAAATGAACAAAAAATCTTTGTAAAATGTTTTGTATTTTCATACTTCTATGGTCTTATTATTATATAAAATTATTAGCAGTGTGCTAAATGTTCATCTATATTGCCTGAAACACTCTTCAAAGGTACAGTCTTTTTAGTGCCGTATACCAACAAAGTGAATTGAGATAGTAATTAATGGTCATTCGGGTTAGCCAAGCCATCAGGGTGCCAGCGGACGTTGCGAGGCTCACTTGAGAATGGCACCCAAGCCTTGGTGAAGATGGACGTCTGGCAGTGTTTGCACTGCTTAGAAATCTGCCAGTGTTTCAGGGGAATTTCTTTAGGTCAAGACAAACTGCCATCACACACACTGGAAAGCTGTCAGTGAAAGTTTGATCTGCTCCCTTGTTCTGTGTCTCGGTAAGCGGGAAGCACTGGCATAAAGACATTCATTTTCATGCCATTGCTACTCCGTTTCCTCTGTTTTCTCTTCCGAGTAAATCTGCAGATTCTTACGGGCCCTAGCTCTGCCGTTGCTGCCTACAGAAAGATTCCCAAACACGTGCTGGAGGAAAGCGGGGGGCCAGGGCAGCGTTTCGAGCAGGGACATTCGTGAAGGTCCCTCAGCAGCGACGGCCGAATGCAGGCTCTCGAGCCGGGCACGGCTGGCAGCCGCTGAAGCGGCTCCTGGACGCGAGGCCGGTCACCGGGCCGGCCTTGCCGGGGGACAGCGGCTGTCGCGGACCGGCCGGGGCCGCGGCGGCGAGGGAGCAGCCTCCCCCGGCCCCCGGGAGCCGCGGCGGCGCAGTGCCCGCGCACCTGCGTGGGAGCCGCTCCGCGGCCGCCGCCTCCTCTCGCCGCCCCGCGGCAGCGCGCTCAGCCCCGCGCGGCAGGTACGCGAGGGCGGGCGGCGCGCAGGTGCGCAGGGCGGGCCGCGCACAGCCCCTCCGTGCGCCCGCGGCTGCGCGGGCGCGGCCGCTGTCACAGCCCCGCTGCCTCGTAGCGGGCGGGAGGGCGACCGGCAGCCCGGCGCGGCCACCGCCGGCGGGGAGACCGGCTAAACTTTGGGTAAGTGTTGCGCGGGTGCGGGGGCGGCGTCTCTCGGCGTCGGTGGGGGGGTGGAGAAGGGGGAACGGAGCGGAGCCGTGCGCGGGTCTTGCCGCACTGCCGCCCGAGCGCGGAGCGGGCGCGGGGCCGCGGAGTCGGCGGGCGGCGCCCGGGGGATGCAGGCGCCGGACAACAGGTACCGCAGCTGCGCGGGGGGCGGGAGGGGCTGCGTGCGGGTGTCTGTGCGGCCGTGTGTGTCTGTGCGTCTGTCTGTGTGTGTCTGTGCGCGTCTGTGTACGTCCCCTCCCCCCTGCCGCCCGGCCAGAAAGGGGGTGGGAGATGTGCTGGCGCACAGCCGCTTAAAACCGCGCGGCCCGGCGGTGCCTGCCTGTTCCCGGGAGGAGGGCGGCTGCTGGGATCCGCGCTGCGCCGCGGACGGCGGCGGGGAGCGGGGCGGAGGGCGGCGGTGGCCCCGCGGGGCCGGGCGCGCTGGGCTGCGGCAGCCGGCGGCGGGGCGGGGGGGCTGGCGGCGGTGGCGCCGTCGCTGGCGGTCGCCCGGCTGGATGGCCGGTTCCCGCGGCTGCCCAGGGCGCCGGGCTCTCTCGCATCCCAGGGCCGTGCGTTTCCTCCTCCTGCATCGCACTGCAGTAAGTTCGCGAGTCGCTGGGCGGCTGAACTGGTTGCAGTCGCGGAACTGGGGGGGCCGCGTATGTAGGGGTGTGTGTACGGACGTAGTGGAGGGCTCGGCAGAAAGTTGTAGCTAACCGTGCCGTACTGAATTCGTCACGACTCGTGGCTTTGGTTCCTAGTGAATGCCAGTTTGCCTCGCTGACCGACATCACTTTGCTCAGCCCCAGACAATGTCCTGATGCTGCCCGGGCTTTCATTGATAGCCGGGTTCAAAACGGTGAATCGCTGAAGCACGCAGTGTGGGTGAGAACATAGCGAGTGCCGGAAACAAAAGATGCAACTGCGAACTTACGCTTCGAAGGCTGCTCTGCTGAAACTTTGAGTGGTGATGCGACAGACTGTCCGTCTAAGGGTCTTTCCAAGGAAGGATTAAAAATCCTGTACTAATTGACAAAACTTTTGGATGTCTGAAGTCAATTTAGATACAGCTTATTCTTGTTTTGTGTGGTCCAGCGTTGTTCTCGTGCGTTTTGTTGAATAGAGTTTTATTTGTCGGGAGTGCATGTAATTACATTTTTCATTGTGAGTATCCTGGTTTTGAAATGGATGAAAGGGTTTCCCAGAAGGTTACTGTATCAGAAGCATTTTTTTCCCCAGGTAAACAAGCAGATTATAGGGTCTTCAGCTAATTCTTCCATCTATTTGACTGCTTTTCTACAAATTTAGTGAGAACTTTATTAATTTTCAAAAGCAGTTTTGTCTGGTTGATGTAATTTTAGAAAGCAGATGGAATAAGCTTTTAAAAATCCATATCGTGACATAAGAAAGGGAATGCAACAGGATGGGGAAAACCAGTAATTCTTGCAGGAGAAATAGCCTTGTTTTTTTAAAGCCACTAAACATTTCTTCTACTCCCATTTAGGTCAAATGACCTCATGTAGCAAGGTAATAGTTTTTGTTCTTTGCAATTGAATGGCATAATATTTCCACATATATTAAAACGTCATACCTCCAAAAAAAAAATCTATACCAAGAACCTAATATGCATTCCCAAATGACTGAACTTGTGCTATGCTTTATGGATAAAATGACAGGAAATAAGTTCTTTGTTTCTCCCCAAAGTTATAATCCAGTATTGCTCAGAGCCTGAAGTGCCTGTCTGGTACAGAATGAAAACAAGCGTCAAGAAATACGGGGCATCACAAAGCAGTGCTTTCCTCCTGGGGCTTATGTCATCCCTTGTTCATTTGTCAAGGTGGAAGGACTTTGCTGTTTAACATGGCAGGGAAGTCCTGAAACAATTATTCAACAGTCTGAAACGTGTGTGGAGTGAGATATTTTGTGCTATGAATTTGAAATATTTGGGGCCCAAATCTGTTAATCTAATTTAGGTGCCTGCAAACAACAGAAGTTACTGCTCTTAAGCAGGTTTAGGAAAAAATACACTTCCTTACGTTTGTTTATTTAAGAAGAAGAAATATATATAAATGGTTACTTACAAATGGAAATAATCTTTTGTAAACACCTGTATGTGTCTTGAGCATTCAAAGAAGTGTTCAGTAGCAATGCATAAATGAACAGATAAGTTATTTTTGAAGAGTTTATGCAGTTTGAGAGTAACAAAGTTAATACCTGTTTTGAAGAGCACTAGACCTCAGTTTTTTATTTAGGAGAAGATTCTGCACCATTTCTGCTCTGGAACTAAGTGTCATTCGGGTGACGCTTTCTGGGACAGGTCAGGTACCTCTTGTCAATGGAATGAGATCACTGGGACAGGAATGAAGAGAATGATAAGAGAGTTGTAGGAAACCTGCTAGAGCAGCATTTTGATAAAGCAGAGTGTAAATAGAGCACATTTGGGAGTAAAGGTAGTAATAGGTCAATTGGAAAACAAAGTCAGTCAGCTGGATGGCTGGACTGGACTTTGTGCTTGTATGACAGTAGCACTCAGTTCTTGTGAATGACACCTGTAGAATGAAAGATAATGGGTTTAAGTTATGTTTTATAATTGAATTAATGAGTATTATAGTAATTAACAGCATATATAGATGACACATAATGTTTCATTCTCTTTGAATTGTTATGACCTTAGAATCCTTGTTAAGAGTTAGATCATTCGTAAGTTACACCTCCTGCACACAATTCTAACAAGTCTTTTTAACATGATTCCTTGGTGAAAGTTAACTTAGTTGTAAAGAGCACTTTATGTGATGATATCTGTATTCATAGTGTATCTTCTCATCTTTTGTCATGGCGAGAGTTGTGGACTGTTACGAAAAGCGTGTGATGAAACGTTCCCATCTGTATCTAGAATTATGAAAGAGTGACAACAACCATAAGGGAGAGGAAAATGGAAAGGACAGATCTTGTTTTGTAGTTTGGTGTCCAGGAGCAAAAGAATTTCAGCCGGACTTTACCTGGAAAGGAGAAGGTACTTGGGAAAGACATCTATGTTTATTTTAAAGTTACGGTGTGAAATCTGGGAGACATCAACAGAGTGCAATGCTGTTGAAGAACAGGATGCTGGCCTCCTGGAAGCGTTAGTTCTGTATTCCAGCTCCCTACTTCTTGTCGCTATCAAGTGAAGTTTGCAATCTACTTCAGGAGTTGCAAATTGAGCTTTGCACTACTGTCTGAAACAAAAAATAAATCAATAAAATGTACTGGGCCTTGCTCTGGATATCATTCACATTTTTTTTTATACCTGCACAGAGTGAGTTCTAAGTCTTATTCTGTAGGAATCATAGCATTTCACAGCTAGTTTAATCAATAGTAGGTGGTATAAAAGGTTAAAAAAAAATTCTTTCTGTGAGAAGAATTTCCCATAAAGGATCTGTTGACCTTCAGTTCTGAGTTTCTTCAGTCAGAGAACTCTTGCCCATTGTTTCCTGCAGCACTTACAAAGTAATTAGTAACAGTAATAGTAGACTTAGGACAATTATTTGTCCATAATTGTAGTTTTTCATAACAGTATTTTATTAATAATTTTCTCTTTGGGGACTAGCTTTCTAGCTGAACCAGCAAATTCACAGTGCTGGCGGAAAGCTGAAGAAGTGACATACTGGGTCTCACTGAAAAGAATTGGATGTCTGTAGTTATTTTTGATACCTTGTCTACAAGAGTGGAAGAAGATACAAATCTGGGCTTTGAAACTGATATCATCAGTTTGTCAACCTGACCTAGTTTTCATTACACTAATGATGCTCTTACTACAGATAGAAATGATCTGATGCAGGTAAGGTTTGAGGCCAATTTAGGAAGTCGAGAAGTACATTTTTATTTATTTACTTATTTATTTGAAATAATGATGAGTAACTATCCCAAAACACCCAGTAAAACAGCTTTATGCAATGTAGAACACATTTTCCTTTTTCAATTGTTTCCGAAGAAAATAGAAGATTTCTCTGAATAATGTTTGCAGCAGTTTAGCCCTGAGGGGATATAATCTTGTTTAGTTAGTTTGCCACAAGTTTAAAAGCTTAACAAATGTAAGTATTTGGAGGCTGTTTAATTATTTCTTGTCCAACCCCTTAATACCAGTTTGGAATGTAAATGTACAACTCTGACACCATTGTGCTGCCCTAAACTATTTTTAAAAAAATGAATAAAAGCAAACTTGCAAACACATTTGTCAGTTCAGTGTTACTAATTAGATTTCTAATTGCTTGAACAGATGAACTTTTTATTTTTAGATAGTGTTTGTTATTTACTATAAGAAACCATGAATAAAATTACCTCTAGATACTTCTTTCTTGTCTGTTAAGGATTTTAATTTCCAGGAATGGACCTTTTATAAGTGCTGGCAGAACTCTTTAGTTAATGCAAATGCCATGAATTATCTTTTGTTTGTTTGTTTGTTTGATTTTCAGCCACATTTTGATTACTTGGTTTGAAATTGTTGTGGGTTTTGTCATTGTATGTTCAATGGGATGTCTAGTGCTCAGTAGTAGTGATTAGTAGTTGACTGTCTAGTCCTTACGGTAGGAAGAATCCCAACAGATACATAATGCAGTTTTCACAGAAGTCTGTGTTGCACTGTCTGTGTCAAACTCTGTGAGCCTTCTGCTGTGAAATGGTGCTTCGCTTCCCTTTTGGGTTGTCTTGTGGGACAATATGAAGGATTCCAATGTAGTGGTGGTTTATTCAGTGAACATGGAGAACTCACACGGATAATAGAAACTTGATCCTTTTTTCCTTTGTCTTCTAACATGTTGCGTAAACGAAAAGAAATTAGTCATATTTATTTTGTTTGGTCTAAACGTATCTCCAGGTGGACACTTCCAATGCTTACACTGATTCAAGTTTGGAAATTATCTGAAATCAATCCTGAACACTGTTAAAGTAACTGCATGAAAAAGCCACATGTACAAGTTTGTATGATTGTGGTCCTAGATGGTTGACAAGCTAAATTTAAGCAAAAGATAGAAGTGGCGAGTAGTAAGGCAGCTGTATCAGCCCAGGAAGGCATCGTGGATGATGTGAAATCAGCAGGCTTTCCTGTCTTGTCTTCTGAAAGGAAAAGAAGTGTTGTCTTGTAAATCTAGTCTGTGGAGGCTATGGTCTAGACATAAGCAGTATGAACCACTGCATCCCAAGAATCAAGAGTCTGCTGCTTTTTTCCTCTGGCATCTTTTACCTCTTTAATTGTGGATTTTCTCATGTTTCCTGCATGAATGGTTGCATTCATCAACTGAATGGGAGGTAATATTAGGATAAGGCCAGAAAGATGTTTTTAAGAAGGGAGGAAGGAAAAAAAGAAAAAAAAAAAAAAAGAAAAAAAGGGAGATAACAGAATTAATAGCCAAAAAATTGGTATTGAAGTAGATGAAAACAGACAAATATGTGATTACAGACAGGAATAAATTAAGCATGCAAAAGGAAATGTAATGGTTACTGTTATTCTTTTTTTTTTTTTTCCCCAAGTTTAGTCTTCAAAGAAAATCTGAAATTTAAAAGTACTTAAGCTAGTGAATTCTATGAAAAGGTTTTAGGATAAGAAATGTGAAACTTGGATGAATCTCTTTTATGTAGCCAGGATACCGCTTCCTTGTACTCCTACAATTTTTTTACTCAAGATTTTTACTTCAGCTATTTCTTCATATTTTGATAATTTAGTCATCATTTAGACTTAAAAGTTTTGATAATGTTAAAAATATACATAAATGGGCCTAATCTGTCCTATATTCAGTATCTAAATACCATCTGGTTACCTTCTGTGTCTCCTGTGATTGCTAATGGAAAGACAAAAGCACCTGCTGAGGGAAATTTTAATTTTAAGATGAGCATCCTATATAGGTCAGTTGAAGTACATTCCGGATGTATCCAGGTCTCTCAATTCATTATAAAGGGATCCTGGCTGGGATGACTCTTTCACAGTTTAAGGTCTAATTTTAAGGCATCCGGCTTTGGGTGAGATAAATTGTACCCTTGGGTATTTTCTCAACTAGAAGGAAAAGTGCGAGGGAGAATTGAACCCCCCCTAAGAATGTATCAAATCTTCTCCATGCATTACTGAAAATAAACACGAAGTAAAATAGCCTTATAAAAAGTAGTTGCTTAGAATGGGCCACATACCAGAAGTTAAATATCAAAGGACCTATTTTTAAATATATCTAAATAAACAAGGACTTTGGAGCATTTCCATTTTTCTTCATGTCCTTAAACATGGCTATGATATACTTTTATCAAAAAAGCCTCTGCCTTAATTCCTTATTGATAAAAAATATTCCAATAACACTTTTTTATGGAAAATAAAATTACAGAATTTTCTGAAAATTCTGGCTTTACTTTGAAACTGCGAAGTCTTCAGTGTTTAGTTCTACTTTGTTCTACATGTCACGCACATTGAAAAACTACTACGTCGGTGCCTAAGTTTATCTTCGTATGCTGTTGTAAATTTAAAATTGTATAGTACTACAGTGATGACTTCTGAGGAGGGGCAGTGGGTCATTTTGCCTTTTTTTTTACTTTAGAAGCACTCATGAAACGGTTTGTGTTTAAACAGCCTTACAACTTCTGTGTCAAAGAATTCAAACCTTCTAAACAATGTAATCTTTTATACAGCAGAGATAAAAAACTTTGTACTGCCCTTTGTTAGGCACTGTTGACACAACTGTTCCTTCATAAAAGTAGAATGGCTGGAGGAATTCTGGGGAAACCTCCCAGCTTTGAAGATTAGGTTTTGTTAATCACAGTAGATTGATAAGAATATTCATTTACTTCCTCATTAAATATAAAATGCCAAGTGGTTATTTTTTGTTCCTTACCTAGTAAAATACCATATTCAGTTATGAAATTTTTTGCCTTTGTGAAGTCAAAATAATGACTCACAGAAAAGCTTTATATTCTGTCAAAGACTGTTTCCCATAAATAATTTAGGCATCCAGGAACTATAAAACCAGCTTGTGAGGTTACTTGTATGTGTGATCAGGTTACTTGTATGTGTGATCAGGATATTTGTCTACCCTGTATTACACAGTGCACCAATATGGTGATTTTTACATGTCTCTGGTGTTGAGAAAAATAATCGTGATGGATGATCCAGTACTTATATCTAGTTGCATCTCTAATGAACAAGAGGAAACTCAAGTCTCTAGTAAGGATTTCTGTGCGTTCTTATTCAGGTCTCATGAGCCAGAGGTCAGGGTAGATAATTTGTCAATGACAGAAGAATTTGTAGAATCACACAAATACACTTTTCCAAATAACAGTAACGTATTCAATCATATTTCAGTGTAGTTTAACGAACCAATAGCTGTAGAGGAAACTAATAAGAATATATGAGCCATATAAAAGGTCTTACACTTTTGAAGAGCACCCCTTCAGGGTTTGGGCCGTACTCCCTCTGACCTTATTTCAGTTCAGGGCACATTCCTGATCAACTCTGGTCGCTCCATGAAGCTTTTTCGTTGCAGATCCTACCTTAGCGACTCTCAAAATGCCGTCCAACTGAAGGAAGAGATGACCTACTAGCCTTTCAGTATCCTAACATGATGATGTATTGGACAGTGAATTCTGCATGATTAGTCCAGGACCCTACTAAAAGGGTAACCACTGCTGGGAGGGTGGAGTAATGCTTTCGTCATCTAGAAACCTTGAAAACTTCTGTAATTCATCCTTAATTCATCTACCATCTTAAGATAAAATTAAATAAAAGCATTGTTTGGAAAATCCAGAGTAAAGTACTGTGAAGCATGGATCTGTAATGACAGCAATTACAGAACTGAAAGATGTTCTTGCTTTGTTTACTTGTACTAAAATCAGATCTAAATCTTCTACGTATCTTGACAAGGTACAACTCCTTAGATTTGCTGTGTGGTCAAGGTCTGGTTCATCTTGCATTATTTAGGTTCTTGGCCAGCTTTCACTGGAGAGCATCACAAGCAGGAAAAGTTTGCCAATTCTTGTACATATTTCTTGGCATGTTCTGCAGTTTTCATTCAGATTCAAATCCTTCATCCCTTCCCCTTAGAGATTATTAATCTTTAATTTATTCAGGAAAAGTTTTAGCACTCCTCCCCTTGTCTTGTTTACTGCTCTCATTCTTTGGAAATGCAAATATGTTTGGCAGAGCAGGTGCCATCTCTTTTAAACTATAAGCAAATTATTAACCCATGGAGGAATAAAATGCTGTTCCTCTCCAGGAAAGTTGATATGTGTATCCCAATATGAAGGTCTTCTGTACTTGCTGAACCTTGTGTTTCATATCAACGTGTTACGTTGATAACCATGCTTGATACTAACATATGAATATGAATCATATGTGTAGCTCATTATTGCATGTTAATATCAAAATTGATTTTTATCCTGTTTAGGCTGGCTGAGTCCCAGTTCTGTGTTTGAGGATGCATTGACACTTACAGAGGTGTATAGAACCTCTATAAATAGAACCTGTAAGTCTGCTTTCTTTAGAGAACCTAAACATCTCAAACACTTAAAACCAGTATCTGCTACGTGCATTTAAATGTTTTACATTGTTGTGGTTTAACCCCAGTTGGCAACTAAGCACCACACAGCTGCTCACTCACCCTTGCCTCCTTCCCCCACCCCCAGTGGGATGGGGGAGAGAATCAGAAAAAAAAAAACCAACAAACCCGTGAGCTGAGATAAAGACAGTTTTTAATAGGACAGCAAAGGAAAATACTAGTAATGATAAAATAATATACAAAACAAGTGATGCACAATGCAACCACTCACCACCTGCTGACTGATGCCCATCCCATCCCTGAGCAGCGATCGCTCCCCCCCCACCCCCCCGGCCAACTCCCCCCAGTTTATATACTGAGCATGACGTCGTATGGTACGGAATGGTATGGAATAGCCCTTTGGCCAATTTGGATCCACTGTCTTGGTTGTGCCCCCTCCCAGCTTCTTGCTGGCAGGGCATGGGAAGCTGAAAAGTCCTTGACTAGTGTAAGCACTCCTTAGCAACAACTAAAACGTCAGTGTGTTATCAACATAATTCTCATCCTAAATCCAAAACACAACACTATACCAGCTACTTAGGAAGACAATTAACTCTATCCCAGCCGAAATCAGGACATAGGGATATGCAAGAAATGGTAAGGCTGTTTAAAGAGAAATTCCTTGTGAGAAGCACAAAGTTTGGAGAGATTTTAAACTGTTCAGAAATCAAGCACCTGAAGGCAGAACAGCTGTGGTGATGATCTTCAACCTGTGGGTGTTGTAGAAGGGAAGATAATACTTAGTCTTACCTCATCTTCAACAACCTTGTCATTGTTTCTGCAGATTTAACACAAATTTCACTGAATATTTCTTTTTTTGGATAAACTAATGGAATTGAAGAACGAAAGGGAAAGAACAACAGTTCATGTCAGCATATCCTTTCTGTATCAATATTTTAAATGCCCCGTAATACCCTTAAATACCTTAAAATAGATGTAAACAACATAATGTGAAGACCTTAAATATTGTCGTTAAGTTTTTCATGGAGAAGCATCATATGTATAATAAATGGATTCTTCTAAAGAGTTGGTAATGCAGATTCCATTCCTCAGTATAGTAGCCATGGGGTTCCATAAATGACTTCAAGCACAACTAGAACTTGAATGGATGTTTTCCATTAGTTATTATCTAGTCATTTTTGAAAACTATACCTGGTGCCAGTAAAACCTGTTGTTTGTTTGCCCCGATGTTTATGGCAAGTCCGTGCTGGATGTGTGGCAAGTGAACACAACACAGTACAGAGTGTGGTAAACATTGTAGCATTTACTTTTTTTCAGAGCAAAGTCATTACTATTAACCAGTTTTGTCTGGACTTTTAATTTTTGTGGAGTCATATTCTGCACATTGTCCTTAAACTTCACTGTGGCTTAGTCATGTCCGTATCAAGACAAGGCACTGTCAGCAGGACAGGTGAACAGGATCGTTCTTCATCCCTCTTCTTAGAAGCATAAGAATAACTTTACTGGATCAGACTAGAAGTCTGTCTGGACTAGTATGCTGTCTCCTAACAGTGATTACCAGGGGAAGAATGTAAGAATAGGCTGAGCATCCCCAGAGCATTCCTCCAGGCTCTGACACCCTGTATACGTTTGTTATTTTACAGATCTCTGCCATATCCCATTGCTTCTTTTTGAAGCCAGATGAATTCTAGTATAATCTTTTGTTCCTTGTGAGCAGGTTGCTCCATCTTTTTGTCCTTCTCTTTTTCCAGATCTACTCTAATCAATTTGAAAATCCAAAAACTCTATATATGTTATTCAAAATGCAAGTGTACCAGGGATCTATACAATGGAATAAATTGTCTTATTCTCTGTTCCTTTCTGAATACTTTTTTTGAACGCTGCTGAGCACTGATCTGATGTTTTCTGATTATAATTCCAAAATTTCATTTTTGAGTGATAACTCATCACTGATGAGCTCACTGCTCATCACTTTAAGTGTATAGCTAGGGTTTGTTTTTTTTTTTTTTCTATGTGCATTACTTTATATTCATCAATGCTGAGGCATATGAGACTATTCCAGTGGGAAGTGGAGGGCAGCATTAGCAAGCAAGAGAAAGGAGAGTCAGGCTATTAGGGGATTTAGTGCCTATATTATACCTAAATTCTGTTTCAGCTCTCTTAAATCTTTTCCTCTATCTGTCCTTAAAAACATTATGGTATCTGCGTTAAATGTTTCATTGGTATGGGTATAATAACAAGTAGAAGAATGACTTCATCATCCATTGGAAATGGGCTGTTTTTCTTTGTGAATAAAAAGAACATAGTGAACTTAAAATTATTTAAAAGGTAAACTTCATAACAGCCTAATGAATCACATGTCTTAGGTAAACTTACTCATTTAAAGAATTATTAGAAATAAAAATATGTTTTAAAAATTCTTTTTAAATGGTTAGATTTTTGTTTGTTTGTTTTTCTGTGTTTGCTAGGCTTCTAATCGTAACCTAGTACAAAATAAGATAAAATAGTTAACCTTCTGCTGCAGGATACATAAATACCTTGACTTTGTCCATTCAGAACATGGTTGTGTGTATATAAGTATGCATACATTCTATATGATTTTATGATGACTACATGTTGAATATGCCAGCAAACATTCATTGTATATTGCAAACATGGTTAAATTTATAGCTGTCAGAAGGTATCCGTTGCAGTTTAATTACTTACAGGAACCGAAGTTTTGAGGTGGTAGGTAGAGAAACGGTTCCCAAACAAGTGACTAACCCTGACTGGGATCACATGCATTCTGGATGAAGTCCAAAACTTGACAGAGATGTTATTTTTATCTAGATCATATGCCCAACAGAAGCAGAGTTTGTAAGCAACTGGTACTCTGTGTGTGTATGTATTATTACTAAATAATTGACTGTATATTACAGTATTATTATTATTTTAAAAAATCAACATCACCATGTTCATCCTCTTTTAACTGACTAGTATAGCAATGGGAACATGGACCTGGAATGGATCACGTGGACCGTTGTGTCTAGTCATTTACAGCCTCAGGAAACCATGTCATAGAAGCTTCATTCAGATGGGGTTCACTGAGCATCAATTTTGCGCACCCTTACCACAAGCCACAGAATGTCTCCCTGCAGTCTAAAAAATAACTTAAGATTTATAATACAAGACCAAGACATTAAAACAGTAATGCTACAAGAAAAAAGAGGGCAAAATACTGAGGTAATTTTAGTTTAGAATAAAGCGTAATACTTCAGTTATGTTTGTATGCCTTCTGTGCTCATCTGTGAAGATACTTAAGCAAAGCAGTTACTGTCACAATTTTTTAAGGTCTGCTATTTTAAATTTGAGTATTGGAGAAGATGGGAACAATATTACCTCTTATTCGAAAGTGTGACTATTCTCACGGGGAGTCTGTTTCCAAGAATTGTACTTCTGTGAAGCTGGTGATCACACTTGATTGAAAAAAATACATTTCCCATAAATTATTCTGTATGCACTACTCATCATTATAAATAATGCTTGTAAATAATAGTGCTTATAAATAATACAGTGTATAGCCTTGCATTACATCATTTCTTTAGTCCTTTTAGTAGGAGTTACAATTCTGTGACATGTTACATGAATCTAAGTGAAATGTTGTTCAGTATTTCATAGGTAGTCTGAACTAATGAGGTAGACTGGTGCCGCCCTGTTAGGTGTAAAGTACAAAAATTTACATTACAAAGGAATCCAAGCAATTTTATCTCAGTAAGAGATGTGTTTAATAATAACCACTGTTCTGGGCTAGTAAAATTAATAAACACTGAACACTATCAAACGATAATAGTGTGTTATTCTGTGGATCTGAACTTGCAAAGGTGAATATGATAAAGCAAGGGAATAGTAAATGAGGAAGGCTGGTGCTGTTGGACTCCAGTTACTACATTTTTTAAAGTTCACTTATTCTGAAAATATTGAGGTAGACTGAGCAGTGTTTCCTATACTTTGAAGTTTTGAAGAAAAAATGATGCATAGTATAAAATCAATGCATCATAATGCTGACTATTGAGATGTGACCTGCGGTATGGTGGGTATCTTGGCAAAATTTATCAAGTTTATTTTCTGTGTGTTTTCCCTAAGCTATATTTGCGTTATGGCCCTCATAGCAGATGCACAGAAAGCATATGCAGGCAGCTTCTAACCTACTGATACTCTGAGGGAGTTACATGAGGATTTAGACCGAGATGAATTCATGCCTCTGGAACTGTCAATGACCTTCCTTCTGCGTGTGAAGCTGCTGCTGACATACGCGGGAGTTTCACTCGTGCAGATTGTGGTACGTAGTCCCTGAGAGAGGCTTCGGTTAAGTGATTTGCGGTCAGTAACATGGGAATTGGTAGTGAGCTGTATTTGAAATGCCCTGCTGCAGGCATAACTTCATTCGTTTTGGAGACCTGAAACCAGAAGATGTGTGGATCTGATATGGATCTGGTATCCCCCAGGGCTCTGTGTTGGGGCCAGTCCTGCTTAATATCTTTATCAGTGATCTGATAATATCACTGATAATATCTTTATCAGTGATCAGGACGAAGGGATCGAGTGCACCCTTACTAAATTGGCAGATGACACCAACTTGTGCGGGAGTGTTGATCTGCTTGAGGGTAGGCAGGCTCTGCAGAGGGACCTGGACAGGCTGGATCGATGGGCTGGGGCCAATTGTATGAGGTTCAACAAGGCCAAGTGCAAGGTCCTGCACTTGGGTCACAACAACCCCATGCAACGCTACAGGCTTGGGGAAGAGTGGCTGGAAAGCTGCCTGGCAGGAAAGGACCTGGGAGTGCTGGTTGACAGCTGGCTGAATATGAGCCAGCAGTGTGCCCGGGTGGCCAAGAAAGCCAATGGCATCCTGGCTTGTATCAAAAATAGCGTGGCCAGCAGGACTAGGGAAGTGATCGTGCCCCTGTACTCGGCACTGGTGAGGCCGCACCTCGAATACTGTGTTCAGTTTTGGGCCCCCCACTACAAGAGAGACATTGAGGTGCTGGAGCGTGTCCAGAGAAGGGCAACAAAGCTGGTGAAGGGTCTGGAGCAGAAGTCTTATGAGGAGCAGCTGAGGGAACTGGGGTTGTTTAGCCTGGAGAAAAGGAGGCTGAGGGGAGACCTTATCGCTCTCTACAACTACCTGAAAGGAGGTTGTAGAGAGGTGGGGGTCGGTCTCTTCTCCCGGGTAACAAGTGATAGGATGAGAGGAAATGGCCTCAAGTTGTGCCAGGGGAGGTTTAGACTGGATATTAGGAAATTTTACTTCACTGAAAGGGTTATCAAGCATTGGAAGAGGCTGCCCAGGGAAGTGGTTGAGTCACCATCCCTGGAGGTATTTAAAAGAGGTTTGGATGAGGTGCTTAGGGACATGGTATAGTGGTGGTCTTGGTAGGGTTAGGTTTATGGTTGGACTCGATGATCTTAAAGGTCTTTTCCAACCTATACAATTCTGTGATTCTGTGATATTTAGTTAGTTTTATAACCTTCAGATTGTTAGGTGATTTTCCTCATAGAGGACTTGCGCATAAAAGAAGATGCATGTGCAGATGTGAATGTAATGTACATTTTTTGATTTTTAGTACAAGAAAAATATGCTTGAACTTTTTTTAATTATTTTTCTATTCTTCTGGATCTTGCTGTATTAGAACAGTGCTTACAACTCTGCTTTCTAGGAATATGTAAAATATATACATTCATTCTTAGAAAATGAATAGTTCAGTCACCAGTCTCTAGATATGGCCCTTTTGTCCTTGATCACTTGTTCCTCTACTCTGCTGTATGTTATTAATCAACTATGCATTACACAGTAGCTTTTTCTGTTGCATTGATGCCGTGGTGGTAAGAATCTTAGAGGTATGGAAACATACTAATATAATCTAGGGAATGCTTTAATAACAGTTATATAATTTTTAATGCTACATGGAAATATATTTTCAGTGATACATAGAAGAGTTTTGTAAAATAGAAAAGTTAATCTATGTGTGTAAGCTTCTTCCTAGACCGTTAGCTTAGTCCGTGAAATGTGCGACAGAAGGTGAGCTCAGCGCAGAGTTACTCACCTTGTTGTCCACCCTTTTTTATAGCATTTTGGAAAAAATTCCTGTTGCATTTCCTAAAACAGACCACCAGAAGAGCAGCTGAGGAAAATTCCAACCATGTCTTTCTCATAGCCCCTCTCTTACATCCTCTGACTGCTGCTGCAGCCCTGTTTTTTAAGTCTCTGCTGCTGCTTCCTCACTTTCTGTGTCCTTGAGCTGTTCTGCTTTTTCTTTTCCACTGGATGTTGATAGTGCACTCCAGGGATTAGGAATTGACGGTGGGAGCCTTTTGGGCTGATCTCAAAGGCTGATAGGGCACTGGCAGTGGTGACTACAGTGGAAGCAACTGCAGCAGAGAGAAACTGGATTTCTACTTGGCCAGTTAGCTATTTTTGGGTATTTTTTGTTATTTGGGGTTTTGGTTTTTGGTAGGGTTTTTTCCCCTTTTCCTACAGATTGGAGAGAACTGGTGTGTATAGGAAATTAAGGGGAAAAAGAGGGAGAATTATAAAATCTGTATCTATCTTTTCAAATACTTACTGCCTTGAACAGATGATGAGGGCTTCCCTCCCCCCCCCTTCTGAAATGGAATTCCAGTAAAAATTCAGGATGCCTCCATGTGGCCTAAGCTCCAGGTTTGACTTAACTCTGCATCTTTTCTTTCAATTTCTGCAAATGTCAGGTTTGGTTCGTACAGATACGGTATAGGGGAAAGTGGTTTGCTAGCATCCGATTACTGGTGGGCAGGCGCTAACAGGATTGTCATATGCACAGCCACGTTTGATTTACATTTTATTTCAGAGTGGTTTTGGGTACGTTTCCATTTCAAAATATTTACTTTTCTACTTTGAATGATTACAGCAGTTACTTATAGGCAAAAAGTCAATCCGCACTCCTATTTACCAAGTGCTGGCGCTAAAATTTCAGCATTGAGTCAAAGCAAAGCAGGTCGTAGGCAAAGATGCTCAGGGTTGAATGAGTCTTTCCTTTTTAAATGAAGGAATGGACTGTATTATTTTGTGGAAATTCCACTCCGTGAGGATTGCTTCTTCAGAGAGCCAAAGTGCTACTGTTAAAGATGGTTTGCAAGAGCAGACAACAGATTGACTGCCAGAGCAAAGCGGCAGGAAAAGTTGGTGGGAACAACCACATGCAATCAAAATAAAATCTGTTACTGTCTTCTTTTTTTTTTTTCCTTTTTTATTTTTTTGTGTGGGGTGTGTGTAAGACATGCTTCGAATCATTTTCCTGGTAGGTAAAAGCACAGTGGGAAATGGTTGTGTGGCTTTGAGAGATGCTCTGGAAATACTGTCGTGTTTTTTGGGAAAACCTGTTGACCTGAGTGGAAACCTCATGACGGCATCCTGCCCAGGCAGAGCAGGAAAACTGCAGCTGCTGCCGGGTCCTCTTGTGCTGCGGAGGGAGGCAAAAGAATGTGAGAATGGGAGGTGAAAGATTCAAGATAGGCGCATTCCTCCTCAAGGGTGAGAGGAGCCAGGACAGCCCTCAGTCTGCGAGCAAGGCGATGCGCTGTGGCTTTGGAACGGGTAGAGCAAGGAATTTTTTGTTTGAGGGCATAAACTAAACCCTTGGTGAATTCCAGAGCGCAAGAGGAACAAACAAAATGTTGTGGTGAGTGTTTGAGCAACATACAGTTACAGAGATGTGAAATGGTGCTCAGAAGAAAGAAGCACACTGGGATCAAGGATAAGTTGGAGGCTGTGATGTCCGGGAGGTGTGAAGGGGGAAAGGTTCTTTGACAAAGAAAAGAAAGGATGTGTCTTCATGTTCATGTTGCAATTGCTGTGATTTCATATCAAGTTGCTAGAAATTTTTTATGTTGTTTTGCCTGTCACTTTCTTTTATTGCTAGTATTCCAGTTCGGACCTATTTTGACAGGGGCATCATCTGCATGACTAAAGCAATTCTAAATATGAAAAAAAATGCTCCCTACCTCATTAATATTCAAACAAACCCAAAACAAACCAGCCCCAAACCCAGAACACCCATGTGAAGTGTGTATTACAAACCCAGTGATACCTATGTGTGATGTGTGGAGGGTGGGAGTTAGATTCAATATGCCTGTTATGTGATTTAGAATTATTATCTATATCTATAAAATTAAAGCAATTTATGGAACTGATGAAATGAATATTCAAGTTCTGTGATAGTACTCTTACTGTCATCTGGCTACATTACTGCTGTCTGTCTGGATGGTTGCGTAAAAGGATACAGTACCTTTGAACTAGACCATTTGACCAAAAAATACTAATAATCTAAGAGTGTTGGTTATGCTATGAAAACATTGGAATTCTTAGATAATAGCTGTTTAATGAAGTTAATGGGAGCTTTTGTCCTAATAGTAAGTCAGCATGAGATAATACGAAGCTGTACTGATGCAGAAGGTTATTGTTCTTTTGAAAGGGGTTTCAGATGACTTCACCAGGGGATTTCTGGGGATGTTCCTCTGTGTATCTGTTGTAAAATAACAGCTCTGGTGCAGTGTAAATAAGGATAGTATGCTTCTTAATAGAAAGTATTTGTTTTGGACTTAAATCAGAACTTTATGATTACTTCTGTATTTTACAGAGATCTCATTTTCAAAAGTAAGTAAACAGGGAAAGTCATGGTGTTTTTGCAGCATTAAAATTTATAGTTGCATTTTCTGTCAGAGAAATAGTTTTAAAAGAGAGTAGACAATAAAAAGACATGACAGTATTTTCTTCCTTTCTTGATGTTCTGTAGAGCAGGTGAAGTGCATCTAAGGTATTTGGCATGATGAGATTTGTTCACATTGCTGACACAGACTAAAGGAAAGGTCCCCCTCGCTCCCCCCGCCGTGGTCCTTTCTGTGGCTGTGGCATCCACACTGTTTGCAGTGTATCCTGTGGAAGGAGTGAGATGACACTGGTCAAACATGAGGGTAATGTTAGACTGTCAGATCCCAAACTTTTTTGCTCATGGCCATCTGGCCTCTCTAGGTCCATGCCGCCATGCCTGCTTCCTTTTGCTGGTATGGATGATGCTGTTCACTGCTCTGCTGCTGCCACGGCATTTGCGGGTACCTGTGGCACAGGGTGTGAGGGGAAGGGAAGGGAACCAGCAGGACTTGCCTCTTGGGAAAGCTGGGACTCCCTATGCAACCCCTGCCTCGTGGGGATCCTCATCTGCCTCTGCAGCCATGGAGCTGTCCCATGCGTGACCATCAGTCCATGTACCTTCTCACCTGCTTGGGTATAGATGAATATTGAGGGGATAACTTAGTGATAAAGCTACAGCTTTCTGAATTTTTCATAAAAAGTATTTAAGCTAGGTAAAAAAAGTACTTTGGGACATCTTGTTCCATTTATTTTTTAAGACTATTCTCCATAGAAATCACTGGAGAGTTCTTAAAACAGATGGCCCAGTGTGGGCCATTGTAATGCAATTTTCTTTGTAAAGTGCTGTGTCCCAGGGCAAATTTACCACAAATGGAGCAATCATGATGTCCCATAAAAGAGAAGACGTGTTTTTGCAACTTTTGATATATCTAAAAAATATGCATAACTCTGCTGACTCTGCCAAGCAAGCAAAGCTTGCTATTTTCAGTAAAGTGTTTTTGGGCTTTTGGAATATTTTGAAACTGCTAGTACAGTAACTGCTTTGACTATTCAGGAAAACTTTGTACATCCAAAATTTTAAACATCAATACATACAGTATTATCTGGAATTATGACTAGCAAGAAGACATGTTAGATCTCTCTCCCCTTGAAGTTTTTGGCAGAAAAATAATAAACATTTTTTGTTAATATTATTTACTGGAACTTTTTATAGTTAATATGTATAGATTTTAAAGCCATACAGTAAAGGAATACTGTATAGATATCAAAATAGAAATACTTAAGAGTCATCTCTCTGGTTCACTACTAATCAGTGTAAGTATCTATCTCATCTATTATCTGTGCCAACTTGGACTTAGTAATTAATTAAGCAACACTGTTGTGAGAGGTCTGCTACCATTATTGGTGACACCTGTTATTAAAAGGGCTAGATAAATTTCATGAATAATTAAAATAGGAGAGAAACATGCAAAACAATGTGAAAGTTTACTTATTTTCATCAGAATATTCTGATGTATCTATACAGAAATATATATGTTCATAATTTCACCTTTATCATAGGTAGGTTTCTAAAATACTAACAAGATATAATAGCAATAATGTTCGGTATACTTATCCTGAAGAAAAATGAAAATAGGAAACATACAATTATGTTGTACGTATATTTACAACAGGATATTTTTACAGTGAATTTTGTAGGTATACTAAATCCATGTATTCAATTCTTTTAACATGCCAAAAGAAATAACTTGCTTATTTTAGTTGTGCCAATTTAAGAAATGTAAGCTAAATCTAGTGATGCAATTGGTGCCTGGGAACCTTGAGGACTTGAAACTGCTAGTAAATGTTAGAGATCTATAATAATCTCTTGAATAAGCTTTTGTGTATCTGAGGTCAGAGTCTGAAAAAGGCTAAATGCACTGAATTCTCACTTGCTTCTGAAAACAGAGTATTTGGCATTTTGCAGTTTTGTATTCCAAGTAGCAGCAGCTTTTTCTTAATTTCTCTTTACTCTGCTTAAGGCGTATACCTTTTGCCCCCTGAAGGGCAAAGACAGCGCAGCAGTTAAGATTTGAGACTAGGTGATCCGTATTTGGTTTGTGCCCTAAGGCATATTGCTCAGCATCTCCATCTTCCTTTTATTTAGGGTGCTTTTACTGGGACAAAGAAGTGGATACATTAGGAGCGTTTCTGGCCTTTGGGGTGTAGGCTCAGGCCCTGGCCGCCTCCTCCCAGCACCATTTTGGATAGGGCTTGGGCTTGCGCTGGCCCACCGTGCAAAAGGAATGGAGCTGCTGGAACTGGGTGGGAGCCGTGACATTTTCCAGCCAGGTCCCCAGTGTGGGTGACTGGAAAACCAGGACCCTGGGGCAAACCACAGTACACATGCTCAAGTAATTTGAAAACAGCCACAGATTTCCAGAGTAGTGACATTATTAGACATACGTAGTTAAATCTGTAAGTGGTAATGTTTCCTCGGCAGTATCTACTTCCTTTGAACTACTTTTGTTTTAAGTAATGGTGTGTTAACTAAAGCTAGCCGTACATGAGAGACAGGGAATTTTAATTGAAATTCTGTGGTTTGGGTAATTAGATATCGATGATAATTTTTATAATCTATAGCTTTATTCTAAGTTATTAAATACTTTTTTTAGGCATTTAGACTTAAATTTACCAATTCAAACTTGATAGGACAGACAAAAATAAAGCTCTTAAGAAGTAGGACTGTTTTATTGACTTACATAAATTAGCACTGTTTGTGTGTTTAAATATATTCAGTTACAGATCTCAGTTCAGTTCCTGACTTTTCCACACGCTTCCTGTGTGATAGCGAGCAAATTATTTGAGAACAAATGTTTCAGTGTGTCTAGTGAATTTGAAATGCAATAATTAATGCCAGCTGAGATCTAGCCACTTTTTAAAATTCAGCACTAGGTCTATATTCATTTTGAGGAATTTCAGTTCTCCACTTACTTTCTGTAGAGTGAGATATTTGTCTTTCTCTTATTTTCTAGTCCTTGTACTTAAAAGTAAGCGGGTCAGTCCCTTGTGTATGTTGTACTGTCAGCGATATAGTCAATCTTATCTCCGTTTTTGCTTTTATAATACAAGCACATAATAATAACATAGTTAGTATTTACTTGACATTTTTCATCTGTTCTATTGGTCAAGCCAGCTTGTAAAGAATGAGCAGAAAAATGAAGTGTATTTAGGCACTGTTGGACATCAGAGTGCAGACATTCCAGTTTGGGTCAGAAAAGCAACGTAGAGCGCAGGCTACATAGTCCCAGTTGCCCAGTTCAGCTCAGCTCTGGGATTTCTGCCTACGCAGTCTAAGCAGCTAAGTCTAAACAATAGTATCTCAAATTTTGAATCGGAGATTTGCATGGATGCACTTGACCTGATATGGATGACCTTTCTCTGTGGTGGTTTTTTATTTTTGTTTGCCTTTTCTTCTTGTGGCTAATAGTCATCCTTTGTTCTTGGGTAAAACAACATGTTACTTGGCATGCCTCAAATGATAAAACAGAGGGGCTAACTGTCTTTTGATTTAGTGCAAATATAAGCAAAAAGAAATTAATTAATTATAAAAGTTGCTGGGGTACAGCAAACCACTTCTGTGAATATCCATTGGAACTTATGAATAAGTTAATTTTAAAGGCATTTTATCTTTTTGAGGATGGCGGGTTTATGAGGCTTTAGTTGATCTTTGGTGAATGTGCTCAGAAGGTGAACTTCTGTTTCATTAGTAAGTATAACTTTATCATTTAAAAAATAATCTTTGGAAAAAGAACTGCTCATGGAACAGTTTTAAATAACAAATAGAATACTTTTTCTCTTTCTTTTTTTAAATGTCATGAGCTATACCAAAATAGGATGACCTTAGTAAACTGAGTGACTTACAGATCACGTAGCTGTGATATTCTTGAGATATAAAGAGGATGCAAGTGGAGTAAACTTTTTTAGGCTTATTTCATATGTAGAAGAATTCAGTTGTGCATGTTTTAATACGAAACAGGTGAAAGGACTGACTCATAAATAACAAATCATTTAGTAAAGTGAAACACTATTATTTCTATTAACATAACTTTTTAAAATTCACATGTTCTCTAATTGATGAAAGTGAGTTCTCCGTGGGTGGCTCCTGGGATGAGTGTTATACATGTAGATCCTGTGCCTGTGGATAAGAGTAGACCACACAAAGAACTTTGGAAAATCTCTTCATAGATCAATTCAGGATGGAACAATAGAGAATAGTTCTTAACCCCTAAAAAATCTGCTTGTTTTTAAAAAAAATATTTGCATTTATATTTTCTCTTGCAAGATTTCAATGGAATCCAAGCTCTGTAATATACATATTTCATATACAGTCTTCTTATAAAACATCTAGACCTTTAGTGATGACTTTGTACAAGTAGATGGAAGAGGAACTACTACAGTGGTTACTGACTAGGTACAGACTGAGCTATATAAAGCAATTACCGGATAAAAATGTTGAAAAACAATGAAAAATGAAATGTGACTTAACAAGCCTGTGCCTATTCATAAGTAACAAGGTTTTCCTTCATAGTTTCTCTCTAGTTATGGAAAGCTGAGCATAAACCTTGTAGGTAATTTTGCAATTTGCAGGATCACGTAGAAGTTCTACAGGGCCGATTTTTTAACTTTTTTAGTTATCAGTGTAAATGAAATTTTGAACATTTCAGTTTGAGACACCTTTGTTCCAGTGAGTAGACCTTCAGTTGGCTTAAGATAGTTACACACGCAAGTTCTAAATGTGAAGTTGTAGGATCATAAAGTTTGAAGTAAAGGAAACAATTTAAAGGGACTTGAGCTTCTGACTTGCAATGCATCAAGTGCAGTGTGTGCATCCCAGTGCTTCATTGGAGAAACTAACAAAACCAGCAAAACAGATTACAGGTTGAAAGCAGAAAGACTTTTATAGATATGAAATAGTGTAATAGGTACAGGTTTGCAGTTGTTTGTAATTAGTGCTGCTGCTACAGAAGATAAGAATATACATTCATGGAGGCAGTACATCTGTAGTTAGTATTAGCAGCAGTGGTAGCACTCTTATCCGATACCTCTGTTCTGTGTGGGAGTGGAGTCCAGAAGATTGAATTATGTAATTATTCCACTTATAGAAGAACAAATGTAGTGTTACCAAGCTGCCATCCATTTTATTTTATTTTATTTTTTGTCACTGAAGAGGAATTCTTTAACAATTTAAGCACAGAAACAAAAATGAATTGTTTAGTTTCTTTTTTGTTTTTGTGTATTTATTCTGCTTTCCTTACTTTATCACCCCCTTTGATTTCTGGCTTTTCATTAGTTACCATACTCTAATACGTAAGTCTTTTTGATGTAAGGCTTAAAAATACTGTCAGAATGGACTATGTTTTTTTTTCCTTTCCTCACTAGATATGTGTGTGTGTGTGTGTGTATATATATATATTTTTTTTTTTAAAGGGAAGCAAAAGCTAATATATCAAACATTGTGTATCTTTTGCTTTTTAAAGCTATGGTAAAAAGGAATTGCACAGAAGATGATTAATTGTTTTCAAGTGACAATGTTTATGATTCAGAAGTATACATATAGACAATTTTTAGTTTATGGCAAATATAGTAATAGCAAAAGAAGGATGACCTATGCTAGAAGATGTCTAGTGCTGTAAAAGGTGTTCCGATATGGAGATAGAGATTATTGAATACTTGTTTGGCTCTTGACTACAATTTGTGGATAATTTTAAGACTCTCTTGGGAAAATCCTGTAGGTCCCCAGTGGAATTGCCGAGGATGAGGAAACACAAGCGTCAACATTTAGCAAAGTCAGGGGAAATAGTTTCAAATTTCAAGCTACAGTCTTATAAAGTGAGTTCAGCTTTGCATTCAACAACTGCCTATGTAAGGCAAATTGCTCACTGGAGTCTCGTAAGAACTTCACATGTTTATCCTGTGTCTCTTTTCAGGTAATTCTGAGCATGTTTTATAACTGTATTCTAAACAGGCTGTTCCCAAGTTTATCGGTAGTATAGGCAAAAAGAACTGTCAGGTGGCAAAATTGGACATTTGTCTTCACAGGCTCATGAGGACAGGTGATGCTGTCACCCTCAAGATGTCGGAGGGGCGGAGTGCCACCAGTGGCCCCCCCAACAGTATGTTCAGCAGTCTATAGACAAAACAAGCAAAACCAAAACCAAATCCTGAAGGATACGTGTGTGCGGTCCAGACCTGCAATAGGATACTATCTACCCTTTTGTCTCAAACTATATAATAACGTAGAGTTAAGTTAAACTCAAAATTGATCTTAACCTATACCTAGCTTGAAATTTCCTGCATCTGTTCTCAGCCTTGAGGAGAGGCTTCTGTGTCTGAAAGCTTCATGCGTTAGAAAATATTTTGCTACTTTCTGCCAGTCCCACATTTCTCCTGTCTTTAGATTCTCATACTTACAATAGCAATAACGTTAGTGCCAAGGACTACTGTGTAAAAACATAAGCTAAATCTGAGAAGAATTAATTGCAACATTTAGAGAGAGAAAATAATTAGGTAGAACTCCAGAGAAAAACATACTAGAAAAAGATAACAGAAATGCAAAGCCTTTCTCCAGAGAAAAAATATTTTAAAAATGCAAGCATAATATAAGCTAGCTCAGCCAAAAAATTCCCAAGGGAAAGAGGAGACAGGATCAACTTTTTCTTTTTTCTTCCCTTAAGATGGGAAAAACACAGGGAAACACAAATTAACAAAAGTAAGATTTTGTATTGAAAGCTGAACACCATGGAAAAAGAACACAAACTTAAGTTGCATAAAAGTGCAATTATATACCTTTGTCAATTAGAAGTGCAATTAAATACCAATTTTTAGTTGTTGGAATATTGGCATTTGTTAGCTGCAAAGCATTCTGGAGACAGCTTAACATGTTTAAAACGGTGGTGCTTAGGATGGAGTCTTTGGATGAAAGGCTGAACATTTGCAATGTAACACCTTAATATCCTGGAATCAGCAGGTGGAGGACAGAAATTTCACTGTCATCTTCTCATATTCCTCTGAAAAAATAGTACAGTTAACCATGAGGAGGTGGTGGTGTCCCGTCTGAAAGATGGGTCAGTGCATTAAAGTTGTGTCTTTACAACTCTAAGTCTGTCTGAGTGGGATGGACAGATGGACAGACAAATGAAGGACCCTCAGTCAGGAAATGCACTTCTATCGCTGGCCAAATCTCTTGTGTGTAGTTCCACAAGTGCCAGTTCTCTGTCTCAGTTTAGTCAATGGCAGTATATAACCTGTAGAAAAACTGATAAGGATATAAGGTGAGATGAGAGGCTTGAGGTATGTTTATGCTGTTGAAAGAGATGAGGCCAAGCTGCCCTTAAGTAGTAGTTCCAGGTACTGAGAGCTGTGAAACTGTGACAGCACGGACATGGACTTCAGCGTTGCTTGGGCGTGTGCGCAGGAGGTCGGGCAGGGGTGCGGAGCCTGCCCTGGTGCTCATGGTGCTGGGCCGACTTGGCCACTCGCTTCTGGCTTTGCTTCAGTAAAACTGCCTCACACGTGCTCCACTTGCTCATCCATGCCTCTGGTGGCAGTGTGGACGTGCCATCAGAGCAAGTGCTAGGAACACACAAGTGGCGATGTTCACAGAGCCTTCACAAACCTGGAAATTATCGTCTGCGTGTCCAGAGAAGGGCAATGAATCTGGTGAAGGGTCTAGAGCACAAGTCTTATGAGGAGCGGCTGAGGGAACTGGGGTTGTTTAGTCTGGAGAAGAGGAGGCTGAGGGGAGACCTTATCGCTCTCTACAACTACCTGAAAGGAGGCTGTAGAGAGGTGGGGGTCGGTCTCTTCTCCCAGGTAACAAGTGATAGGATGAGAGGGAATGGCCTCAAGTTGCGCCAGGGGTGGTTTAGACTGGATATTAGGAACTTTTACTTCACTGAAAGGGCTATCAAGCATTGGAACAGGCTGCCCAGGGAAGTGGTTGAGTCACCATCCCTGGAGGTATTTAAAAGAGGTTTGGATGAGGTGCTTAGGGACATGGTGTAGTGGTGGGCTTGGTAGTGTTAGGTTTATGGTTGGACTCGATGATCTTAAAGGTCTTTTCCAACCTATACGATTCTGTGATTCTGTGATTCTGTCTCCTTGGAGCTAAATTTGAACAGGTCAGGAACTGTGTGGGTGAACAGGAAATAGTAGTTTGAGATGCTGCTGCCATCACGTATGTACCTGTGGCTGCAGGTGTGCATTCCTGTAGGCAAGGGCCCATCCCACTTTATGATATCCCTTTTGGTAGCTCACTATCACTGAAGTCTTTTATAGTAAAACTAATGAATAAATATGAAACTGTTTGTAGTTGTCTAGAAGGCCCCACACTATCCCAGTGGATAGTGACGTAGTGCCGGCTAGTCATATGCCAGGACTACAATAATTTAATCAACTTCTGCATGTAGCATTCTCCCTAGGGAAAAAAGAAAAAAAAAATATCCAGCTAGTAGAAAACAACACAGCATTAACTTCTGCTATGAAATCCATTACTCTGCCTGCTAACCTGATCTCTATTCTCTGTACAGATTTCCTACTGAAGATTAAATCAAGTTCAAATTCTCACAAGTTATTTGAAAGGAACTCCAGTGCCCTGTTCCCAGTTTATTTTAAAAGTGCATAAAGCTTTGGAATGAGGACAGCAGTTAACAAATCTTTTCCTCGAGCGCAGTGGAACATTTTTGTCAGAAGACTAAAGCACAGCTCTTCAAAGGCTTATTTCTGAGCATGAAGTAGGAATTTCTGCTGTAGGAAATTAAGGATCATCAGAAATCTTCCCCAGTTGTAAATTACACTTTTCAGCTTTGCCTTCCTCTAATGTAATCACCCCTAGAGCACCTAAATGTGGAGAGATTAATTAAACCCAACAATTAAACCAAAAAACCCCTGTAGCTTATTACCAACAAAAGTTAATTGTTACGCAGAATTTACAGTTCATCCCATGAGAGGGAATGGTAAGAAAAGAGGAAGACCACGTGGCAGATGATAGTCGAAGAGCTTAACACTCTGCTAATACGGGCTCAGATACTTGTGGTGCCAGTTGTGGGGAGATCTATGTAGAGTTCACACCGAGGGGTGCACTTCTGGAGCTGGCTTTCTTGGGAAGGTGGTAGATGCACGCTTTGGAAGGCAGAGGTTGCCCCTAAAATGTTTATTCTGTGATGTTCTAAGTTTTGGAGGAGTTTTTGGTGGATATATAGAAATAGTAGTGGGTGGCATGGAAAGAATTCTGATTAATCCTCTCTACAGAGTGATTTATCCCATGGACAGCCAAATGTGCTGTATTACAGAGAACTTCCTGCAGATTACATAGTTATACCTATCAGATCCTGTGCTGTCTGTCCCAGATTGCTTTGTTCCATTTATTAAAGAATACCAGTCATAAGCCTTAGTGATTCAGCCTTATTTTAAAGCTTTTAATATTCAAATTGTGTGTTTTTGAAATTCACCAATTTCAAAATGCTAACAGCTGTCTGGAAATGTTTCTGTTTGAACAGTTTATTGTCTGTTTTTTGGTGGGGTCAATTTTTGTGGGTTTTTTTTGTTTGTTTTGTTTCCCTCTCCTAGTTTCAATATGTTTATAATCAATCACTTATACAATCAAAATAATATACAGTGTGATCATTTAGTCATAATTAGTACCAAATTTTAATGGCCCTATGGACAAATTTGCTTGTCTAGTCATTGATGTGAAATGATAAGATGGATGACTAACTCCTCAAATTTCCTTTTTAAATTTTCACTTTTTAAAATATATTTTCCTAAAATTGTTATTGAGAAGTTTTTAACATTGTGAACAGGTCTGTGACTCTCACTTAGAGAAGATTTTTGAATTATGTACTGCTTCTCTCATAAGCCTAGAATAAATTCCAGACTGAAAAGGTGTCAGTTTATTTTTAGTTTATTCAGTTATATTATTTAAAGCAAGAAGAAAGCCTTTATAAACCTATGATGCATCAGCACATATATGTTCTGCTATTTCCTTGTCCCACATTCTCCTTAGGTTTCATTTATTTCAATATTTCTTTTAGTGAAGAAAACACTAAGCAATTTGAATATAGTTCTTCTGACTTGGTAGATAATTAGTGTAGCAACTTGGAAATAGCAAGCCTAGGAGTTAGAAAAATTTAAGATCTATCTGAAGTTGCTTTTAAAGTAGTCATGTGATAAGGTACATGAAGAGCAAAGTAAAAAATGTAATTAAAAATGTATGCCTGTATTTTAAATGTAAGTAACTGTATTCAGTGGTGTTGCTATCTTGCATTCTGATCAGTTTTTATCGGCGCTCAGTTTTTGTTGCTGATATTTCTCACTGTCACAAACTGTAGTATTGGTGAAATGTTTTCTCAAAGATTCAAGTATTCTGCTTATCCTATCAAAATGGTTTTTGTGCTGCATGTATTCCCAGTGTTTACTGATATATTCCATATAAATAATTTGAGGAAGTGAATTTGAATAATTACTTCTCTGAGGAATACAGTCCATATCTTTGTATTAAAATTTAAATGGATGTTTTTACATGCCCCAGACTACTACACCTGGGGATAAAGGAGTCAGGAAAACATGCATGCTTTTGAGTTGTGTTGAAGTCACTCTTTTAAAGGGAGAGATTTTCAGCTTGGTAAGCAAATCTTCACTGATATCAGTGTATCAATGTTTAGAGTTTATATTTCAGAATTATGTTCATTTACGTCAGTAAGCATCCTTTGCTAAATTGAAAAAGAATGTGTACTACTAAAATGACTTCAGGTATGCTAAACACTGTGAAAAACAAGAGGATGTTGTTATGTAAAATATGCAATTTATGTAGGAAAAGGCTGTTGTGTTTTGATATGGGGCTCTTTTTTTTTTTTTTTCATCCATGCTGTTAATCCAACAGCAATTATAAATAATCATAATACTTCTGTATTTGAGAGTAAAGAATTCAGAATTGTGATTAGCAGATGCTTTTGATTGGATATTTTTTCCCCCAAAACTCTTCAGAATAAACTTTCAACTATGCAAATTTGGAGTATTTCTGACATTAGAGGCATTATTTTTACAAAGTGTAAAATGAATTGCAGGAATACCTACACAAATTGTCTTGTATATCTGTACATAACGCCTGCATTTTCAAGAAATTAGTTGTGGTTTTTTTTTTTTTTTGTTCAGCTGTTTTGACAATAGCAACCTTAGTGGAGAGAATATCCTGAGGGTTCAATAGCAAGTGTGGTCCTTCAGTGCCCGGGAAATATTATGTACTTTGATCCTAACAGCTTAATTAATAGAGAATAAATAGTGCAATAGTGCATCATAATCCCTCATATATTAATGTTACGTAGATCTTAAAATACGATCACAAGAGAATATATTTTACACATGAAAGCTGAGTTGTTTTGGACAAGTGTTGATGAAATACGTACTTTTTCATTGTTTGCCAGAAATGACAGTTTTCAGCGCAAAGGTGCTTTGGTCTTGTCAGTAAAAAAGAACGTACTCGCTTTCTGAACTGGTTGCAGGAGTTAATAGAGAAAACTGGTTCATGTATATGTGTCAGCATGTGGTATCTGACATGCAAAAATTCTCCTTTGGATAATCCATGATATCACCCACATTGAAATCACAGGATTCAGCTAACTGTGGTGAAGGTGTAGGACCCAACTAAAGGAAATACCAAGTACATTCTGTACAGAAAAGTTCTTGAAAAGGGTAATTGCTTCAGCCTCCATAGCAATTAAGGTATAAAATATGCCGTGTTATTTATTCCTATTGTTCAGGCAAAAATCACTAATCAGTCACGTTGTGGAGAACTGTAGTTTCCCTGGAAGGAAACTTGTTTCCTTAGGGTTCATGTTCTTTCCCTCTCTTTTTTTTTTTCTTTTCTTTTTTTCCTTCTTTCCCTATGAAAACATAAGCATACTAAAACAGAGGGAAATGGGAGAAAAGGACTTTAAGGTCTCAGTCTTGTATAGCATGGAAGATGCTTACTTAAGATCTGTCATTTTGTCACCTGCACCCCTTTTTGCCATCAGCCTTACCCTGTGCCCCCTTTATGGAGTAACTGGCAATTAATGATGAAATTGTATGTGAGAAGTACATTATGTAGGGGCTGGTAGAAAGCAAAAAATGGCTGAGTAATTCCAAAAGCCAGTTTCTAGGCTGTTTTAGGTTTCCCTGTTAATGGTGAACACAGAAAAGTCCCTTAAGGCATATGTTAAAAGAGTTTCATGCTCTCAGTCACGGCAGTGAGGATGGACTCCCCAGAAGAAGCCCTCCTGCCTTTCAGGGGAAAGTGGAGGGAGGTGGGTTGGTTGAGGAGCTGGACATGTTTGCACAGGCCACAGTCGTCCTCTGGAATCCTCTGGAATCAGTATTGTTGATTGGTTTTATAGGACTGAAAATAATTCCCCCCCCCCCGCCCCTTCCTGAAAGGTGCTGTTTCCTTGCAGTGAGGACTTCACGATGTGTAATGAGATGATTTGAGTGTTGAGATTTGTCATATAGGGGATGTGCCTTTATATTTGTGTTTTCCTCCATTGTATATTCCTTTCCCTTCTCCTCTGCTCAGCCTCTTTTCTACAGAGCAACTGAGGAGTTCAGTGGCATGGGGAATTCCTGGAAAGTTTGTTGGCATTGTTGGCTGAATGCTAAGTAATTTGATTTGTAGAGTTTTTAACAAAGCTTTGCTTCCTAGTTTGGGTATGTGGCCTGGTAGAAATCCTGACAGAAAACTTAATAAACCCTCAAATCCAGAAAGAAAAACACATTATAAAAGAGAGACTGGAATTCTAAGACTTCTTATTGTCAGTGGATAGAGGAGGAAGAATTTTTTTTTAAATTCTTTTTGTGATAAAATGAATGGTTTATTAATGTAGTGTTTCTAATTTCTCTTATTTGTAAGGCCTGCTTTGTGTCTGGTTGAGAGGGCTGTGAATCTTGCCTAAGCAGATACTAACAAAATGTGTGCACAGATCTGAGTTTCCTGGAATAGGTCGAACTCTTAGAGGATCGGTGGAAGAGTTCCTTACCTGCCATCCTGTGTATTTTAACTATAGTGTATTCTTCAAAAGCATTTATCTCTGCATGGAGAGGTCAAATCTCTGTTTGTATATGTTTAGTGCTGCTGATTTTTGTTTTGCTTGCCAGCAAGCACATTTGATTAATGTTTTAGTTCAAGGTTTGGGTTGATTTTTTTTTTTTTTTTTAAATCTGCGTGATAGTGTTATCCCTTTTACTGCTTTACTGCCTTCCTCTTCATGTACTTATGTATAGGTTTCTCACTGCATGACCTTTCTGGAGTACTGAGAAAAAGAACACTAAAATAAAGCTCAAAAGAATGCATTTAAATTAAACACTGCTGAAAAAGATAATGTAAATCAGTATTTTCTTCTACAGAAATTAAGATCTTGTGTAAGATATAGGTGTTCTTGAAATGTTTACCTTAACAAATGGCACACCCCATATAACACAAATATGCATTGATGACTTTTGTCCTCAGCATCTGTATAATGTGCTTGATTTCTTATATCTACATTATTATCTATATAAAATGGGAAAATGCCACTACAAAAGCTTTAACTGAAAACTAAAGGATGCAAGGAGCAGGGACCTTTCCTTATTTAGGACTCCTCTGCAGCAGAGCTTAATAGGAAGCTAAAAAAGGAAGCCTCTATATGGTTCCTTTTGCTGAGATTTTCCCCATTATATTTCTGCGTATTCCTGCATCATGCGCACTGAGGTGGTGTACAGGACCTGGCTGCAGTCCAAAGACCAAGTCATCCTCAGAGGGCTGCCTACCTCCCCATTACTGTTCCCAGATTAAACTTGGCAAATTAGTTCCACTAGATCCCCCACAGTGTTCCCTTTCAAAGGGAGGAACTTGCATTTGGAGAGTTTTCCAAGATAATAATGTAGCCTTAAACTCTGTTGTATCTTCCATGATAACTCTGCTGACGTACACGCAGGCTACATCTTCTTTCCTGTGGACTGCTGTGCCCATACTAAATTTTTCTATTGCTCCCATCTCGTTCAGGTCGTGTACCTTTTCTTGCAACACTGTTTGTACGCAGTAGAGCCTGGGTGTCTGGTAAAGGGGAAAGGATATCAGAGGTGGTCATATAGATCTGAAGTTGAAGAAGGGGAAGTCAATGGGAGAACAACTGTTTTCACTGCCCATGTAGTGTGTATACAACAAACCCTATAGACAGTGGTCAGCTAAAGGTATTGGATGTGAATGGATTGATCAGTTTAGAGCGCACAGCACTTACGACCTTGCTAGTGATAGCAATTCTAATGGTAGGCTGCTTATCACAAATATTCATATTAAATAATTGAGATAATCTCTAAAGGTACAGCATTCAGCAATGTTAGCTTTTACAGGTAATGAAGCTAATGTAATTAAGAATACAAAAAGTAATACTGGATGAAATTGTGGTAGAAAATTCTGGTTCTAGTAAATCAACTATGCAAATATAAAACCATTTTCAGTAAAACCTAATCAGTTGTCAAGAATATGAGAAAACATATCTCTTTGAAGAAATAAAACTGTCTTCAATACAATCTAATCAACTGCCAGAAATGAAACATCTCTAATTTGATTAAAATGTCCCTGTTGACCATAGTTATTTTCTCTTGTCATAAATAAGAGGTTCTCAAGACGGAATGATGGCTTTTCTTATTGAATATCACTTTTAGCTTTTGTAGTTACTGCCCTTTTTCTGGCACTGACGTTGATTCACTGCTGTTTGAGGGCTGATGTGCCTTACGCTTGGCCAACTTTATCCACATCAATGTTGCTTTTTCCATCCCAGTCTCCATGCTCCTGTTAGTTTTTGTTATTTGTTCAATCAATGTTTCTAGATGTTGCCTCTCTCACTTATGTTTTATTTTAACTTGAGGAGATGAAGAGCGTAGGAATCTCTCTTCTGGTTCAATTTTAAAAAGACAAGACAGCTGCCAAGTAGTTGTTGTTGTATTTGGATACAACATGTATTTGGATACCTTACTTGCTCATAATATAGGTACATATACTCAAATCATACACCAAGAAGAGCCTGAGAGCAGTGAAAGCATGCTCTGGGACTAAGGTGTGTTTCTTCCCAAATTTCTTTGTCCAGGAATGATACACACACATATGAGACAGGAAAAAAAGATGTTGTCTATCATTGGGTTAGTGTATCTTTCTTCATATGCTTCTATTCCTAGCTACTCTATTTCTTTTTTTTTTTCCTCTTCTTTTTTTTTTTTTCCTTCCCCTTATGACATTTTTGCTCCTGTGTCTGTCCTCTCCTAGCTGCCAACATCTTCCTCCTTAGCACTCTTTCCATTACTGTGTCAGTCTCTTCTGGACTGAATTTTTCCTCTGCTCTTTTTGTAATCTGACCCTTGTAAATGACACATTGCTAGGCATATAAAGAGATTCCACTTATGGTCTAAAATTAGCTTTCCAGTCTAAACTTGTCATCTAGGCAACCTCTGTAATCAATAGCGAAAGATAAATACCACAAGGCGGCAATTTATCACATTTTAAGATTATGTTGAAACTGGAGGGATTAATTGCTGTCTGGGCCACCTGTCTCTTTCTGCTGATTAAAGAGAGAGCCCTAGATGACAATCTGGGATGAGAAACCTGACTTCCAGATGGCTAAAATTAGATTAAAAGTATCCTACCTGTTGTGCAAGGAGTGGTGTTGGTAATGCATTGCGTTTGTGAGGTCTGTCCTATGGGGGTAAAAAATGCATAAAATCGGAATGAGATGGCACCCACAGTTTGATCTTTTTTTTTTCTGAACTGATTTGCAACGGTGCCAACAGTTATATTTGATTTTCAGTACTGACTTCAGCAATGTTGTGACATTCTAGAAATCAAACCCCTACTATTTTGTTAGAATAGTTAATATTTATATAGCTTTCATGTGAATTTCTTCCCAAACTGCAGAATCCATTTCATTTTTGACATGGGGAGTTAGAAGCTTCAGAACATTTCTGACAAGGCCACACAGCACTGTACAACAACATAACTGGATACAAACCCAGTTCCTTGAATCCCATTTTAAAATCATAGGGAACTACGTTTACTGATAGATAGTATCTACCATTGCAGTGGTTGTTACTGAAACAGAAACATCTCCACACAAGGTATCCAGATACAATTTGATCACAAACAATAATTTTTTATTATCAGTGCTGTACATAAGCATTTGGAATTATAAAAATAAAATTTGGAAATACATATGAAACTATTTATGGACAAATATTGTATGGAAAAATTTTGAGCAAAACTGTATGTAAGAAAATATTTATTAGTTACAATTATTTCAATAATAAAACTGGTATATATGCTTCTAATGCTTGATCTTCTTTTAACAGTGCTGTAACTCACCACTGAACCGACACATTGGGAACAGTTCATAGCATCAAAAACTTCATCCACATAGACTGATGCCACCTCTCCAGTCTCCAGGCACTGTGAACTGAAGCTACGAAGCTTTATGGAGTTTATGTCACCTGGGTCGAAGGGAATGTTTTTCTAATATTTAACGAGGACCCTTACTGCCAGTATGACGAGCCAGGAGAAGTGGGTTAACCTTAGTCCTGGAGAGTTCTCTCAGCTTCAGAAATATGCGGAATGTAAGTAATTTTTCAAATATATGATTTTATGGCTAATTAAAAGTTAAGAATATTTTGAATGCACAATATAATATTATTATATTCTTGATATTATTCACTGTCAAGTAAGAGGTTAAATTATGGTTTACATTTATGTTTTTTAATCCAAAATATTTGTTCTTTGGAGGGGAAAAAAAAATCAGTTGGGGTCTGTAACTTCTTTTTTTTTTTTAAACTGAACAATTATTATCCAGTATGGTACCACATAGACTGACTATGGGTTATGTGACTGTGGGTATTTGGAGAGTGTATTTTTATGGCTTTGCTACCTTAAATTGATCATAACAATTTGTAGGCCACTAGGGTGGGGTTTGTAGTTAAAAAGAAGGCTTGCTCAGTCATGGAGGAAACACAGAGATTCCAGGAGAAACACATCTAGGTGTTCAATATGAAGATGTTTCTGATACTATAAACAATGCGAAGGAGGAGTTGTCCTGTGAAAGAGCAGGAAACAAAACACTGTAAGCTGAAGATCCAGTCCTTTAGTTATTGCTCAGGCAAAACTTCCTTTAAGTTGCCTGAGCAACTTAAATGGCTCAGAATTATGTGCTTAGAAGTCAGATACTAAATCATGAGAAGTTAGATTTAGGAGGCAGTTTATGAAGCCTGATAACTGAACTGGAAAAGGTCAAGAACCTCTAGGAAGTTTTCCTGTATGATAAATAATCTAAATTTATATTTCTAAAAACTGAGAAAATCTCATATGATTTATGAATGTTGTTGATTCATTACTAAAGGAAACATTTGCATATAAAGTAAAATGAAGACTGCTGATTGGGGTTTTCTTGTGCCTATGACATCACAGTGTATACTTAATTGTATTTCAGTGTAGTCATCTAACAGAATAATCATAAAATTAGTATTAGAGTTAACTTTAATAGTACATTCCACTGGAATGTGATTGAGATTCATAACACTTTCATGATACCAGTTAAGCCATGAGTGATACTTTATATAATGCAATGTCATTGAACAAAAAAAAAAAGCAGGTAGAAATATTTACATGACACTTTCTGGAACAGATGTATTTGAGTCTCTCAGTTTTCTACAATTGCTGTATAGTTTAAAGTATTCTATTTATTAACAAAGTAAGTTTCCTCCTCGTGCCAATTTCTTGTCTCAAAGGATAAGCTATAGAGATGAAGCAAATTTGCTCCATGTACTGCTTTAAATCCTTAATGATGTTACCAAGTAAGGAGCTATTTGTTTCTCATTTCATAGTGGAATATGAGACATTGATACCTGTCCGGTATTTAATCAGTTAGGACCTCCTCCTTAAAAGAAAGCCTTAAAGATCTAGTATGAAACTGAGAAATGAAAATATCCATGCTTTTTAGTAGCTCTTTTATTTGGATGTAATGCACAGAAACATTAAATAAAGGGAAACAAGATGCAATTACACTGAGCTTAAAAAGAACACATCCAAATTTTGTATTGATATTCTGTTGCCTTCAGAGACCATTGCAAAGAAAATTTTGTATTACACGTTTGATATGAATAAGCTTGTTTCTTCAATTACATCACCAAATGGATAGTAAATGTAGTATAGCAGTTTAAAAAAAACAAACCCAAAACAAAACATATTTACTTCTGAAAATATTTACTTCTTCCTGGGAAAATATTTAAAAACTATTCTTCATTATTTTTTTCAATACCAGAAATTGAAGACTTCTAATAGAGAGAGATAGAAAAGTTATGTGGTGGGTTTTTTTAATGCATTCTTATGATTTAAGCCTTCAATGCAGCATTTGCCAAAATATTTGTCATCTTCCTTTTGGGGAAAAAAGGGCCTTTAATATATTCATTTTCTTTCTGCTTCCCTTTCCTCCTCCAGCACTTCTTGCACACACCATAGTTCAGAGCCGTTGCTTTAACAGAACTGTTTGTATCAGGATAAATAATTTGGTGAAATTGGTTGTATTTGTTTATGTTCAGGTTTGTGTGTGTGTATAAAAGAAAGACATGGTGTCCTCCGAACTTCCTCTCCTTGTCTGGAATAGAAGGATGTTAGTTGTTCAAAAATGTGAAATGTGATGCATCTTTGTATAAATAGTTCAATTTCTGAGGCCATTAGAAAAAAAATCGTTAATGGTATATAGACTTTGATATATAATGCCAAGGGAATATAACCTAGATATGGGCCTTATTTTGAATTTCTGAGCTGTCCAATTTAATTTTGCTAAATGACTGAATAGCAGTATCTTTAAATGCGTGATTTAAGACTTTTTAAAATGCAATTTAAAAAGCCAAAATATTTATTTGGATCCAACATTTTTGAATTTGATGCATTTTTATCTAACATGCAGAAATATGAAATGTTGTGACAGTAGATGCCTTTACTCACTACTATATAGTAATTAAATTATGTGGAATTTTATGAAATTTGAGTATATAATTGCTTTGATACTTCATTGTCTTTTTGAACACGGCAAGATAGTGAACTGAAAAATCACCAAAATTCTAGTAGAGTTTGGCTGGCTTGGTAGAGTTTGATTTATTTAAAAAAAAAAAAAAGAAAAAAAAAAAGGAAAAAAAAAAAGGAAAAAAAAAAGGCATTGCACCCTTCTCTCCAGCATGTGACTTGAGGGACCAGTGGGTCTCCTGCAGGAAGGAGAGATGATCTGGGTGTCAGAAGGTAACACAGTAGGGAAGTTTGACTTTGTGACAGTTGCCCGCCAACAAGCGTTAGTGATGAGCCCCCAGCTTTGCCTTGTGCTAAGGAATGGGTTTCACTGAAAGACTCCGGAATACAGTAGGGAATTTATAGCAAGTGATTTGTTTTCCACTCACCTGCTGATATCTGGGGGTGTCATTTGCTCTGCCTTTCATTCTGTTTGGTGTATAGACTTTACTTCATAAATCTTACCTAAATTACAACATTATTTTAACTATGGAAATTTTTAACAGGTATACTTTCTTGAATTTACAAAATACAATATTTATAATCCCTATTTTAGTTTGAATCAGGCCTAAAGTGAGTACTGGAACAAAGAGTATAGTCTCCCAAAAACCTGTCTACTTTGGATGTCAGTGACTTTGGATCATAGTCTTAGTGGCTGATAGTCACATCTACTTAATGAGGTCACCAGAACCAGAATTACTCTTGTACAGCTGTGGTGGGTTCACCTTGGCTGGATGCCAGGTGCCCACCAAGCTGCGCTATCACTCCTCGCTCTCTTCCCCTGCTCCAGCATGGGGTCCCACCCACAGGAGACAGTCTTCCATGAACTTCTCCAATGTGGGTCCTTCCCATGGGCTGCAGTTCTTCACGAACTGCTCCAGCATGAGTCCTTTCCATGGGGTGCGGTCCTTCAGGAACAGACTGCTCCAGCATGGGTCCCACACAGGGTCACAAGTCCTGCTAACAAACCTGCTCCAGCGTGGGCTTCTCTCCATGGGATCACAGGTCCTCCCAGGAGCTTGCTCCAGAGCAGGCTCTCCACAGGGTCACAGCCTCCTTCGAGTGCATCCGCCTGCTTCAGTGTGGGGGTCTTCCACAGGCTGCAGGTAGGTATCTGCTCCACCGTTAACCTCCATGGGCTGCAGGGGGACAGCCTGCCTCACTGTGGTCTTCACCACAGGCTGCGGGGGAATCTCTGCTCCAGAGCCTGGAGCACCTCCTCCTCCTCCTTCTTCACTGACCTGGGTGTCTGCAGAGTTGTTTCACTCACATATTCTCACTCCTCTCTCTCAGCTGCTGTTGTGCAGCAGTTTTTTGCCCTTCTTAAATACGTTATCACAGAGGCACTACCACCGTTGCTGATGGGCTCAGCTTTGCCTAGCGGCAGGTCTGTCTTGGAGCCAGCTGCCATTGCCTCTATCGGACATGGAGGAAGCTTCTGGCATCTTGTCATAGAAGCCACCCCTGTAGCCCCCATGCTACCAAAACCTTGCCATGCAAACCCAATACAACAGCAAGCTGAAATATGAAAAGAACTGTTCTTTTAAGTTCATGATAGAAATGTATATTTTATTATTTTTTTTAATCTGAGTCAATTTATGCAGGTATTTGATAGTAAAATATGTGTAAGATTGAAAGAAAATAGTACAGCCCTTCAAACAATAAGACCTACAGAAAGAGTTTTTTCGGTTGTATTAGTGTACACACATTTTGGTGTGCAAATAAAAAGTAATAATACTGAATGGTAAAGGCTTAATTAAAAGAAAACATAAAGAAATTCTTAAAAAAACTGTTAGAGAGGAGTGTACTAGACTGACATGAGCTCAGTGGATAGAATTCAGAATTCACACTTACACATCTGTATCGTATTGGTGTGCTCAAATACTAAGTGTTGATGATTCACAGCATCTACTATCGTTGATGCAAAACCGATACCTTCAGCAGGTGAGCCCAAAGAGGGGATGTGCTGAGGTGCCTTGCGCTAACCAGTAGGAAGCTTTAAGCACAGGGTGTATTTCGATTTCTGCTTCTCTTTGGAGCCTAAGTAAATTTAGCTAAGAAAGTTTGCTCATTTATTTTCAGGAGAGGAGTTGGTGTTCTGCGTTTCATGTGCCTGTCCACCCAGAAAATATTATCTTTAAAATGCGTTTGCCTGTGTTCTGCATGTTTGCTTTGCGGTCAGAAAAAACCCTCGCAGAGTTCCCTTCTCAAGCTGAATCCCCTCAACCTCAGCTGCCTACAGCTGATACAGCGTTCTGCTTGTGTGACACCCCCAGCCACGGCCCTCCACCACTCTGGTCCGATAGCCTTAGTTTTGATTCAGTATTGGAAGGGGTGGTAACCCAGACTATTCTACTGCATAGCAGACAGAACACACTTGTAGGAGTTGAAGGATTTCACTTTGAGTCTTTTGAGGTTGAACCTCCATTTGAACACATGTCCTCAGTCTTTCCCCTAACCAGAAGGCAAGCCTGTCTCACTTCCACCTGTTTTATGAAGATGACTGTTGCTGCCAGACTTTGCTGAAATCGGTCACATCTGCAAGTATTAGGGTTTCTGTGAATAGCAGAGGAACAGGTCCATCCAGGTTCTAAGAGAGAAATTAAGTGCCTCTTCTTATTTTCAGACTGTAACAGAACTTAGGAGGAGCCTAGATGAGTTGCTTCTCCTCTGCATCAACTGACTTTACTCATGTAAAGCGATTTTCAAACCATATTGAGATACAGGCCGCACAGATAGTAAGCTTAAAGTACTTCCAGAGTTAGGTTATATGTGCAGAACTGCAGCTGATTGAGTGTGGACATTATAGATCCAGCTGTCCTGCGCTTCGAGGTCTGAATTCATCCTAAATCCCCTTTTTAGTCACTAACGTAGGTGTGTGAATCTTTCACTATAAAGCCTGTTAAACTCCTCACATGGATTCTAGTGCTCGGACAGGGACACGTGCTTTTCACTTTCTGACTGAAAGACACTGCTCCAGTTCAGTGTAGTTCCACTTTTAATGCATCTTCTGTCAGCTTGATGAAAGCCTGTCTACTCTTGCAAGTATAGTTAAACAAAGAAGGCCTGCTCCTGGCTCTGTGTGCAAGAGTATTTGTCCTTGGTATCCCATTGAGAAGTTCCTAACACATCTTGTCTGCCTGTCGTCTTCATCACGTATTTATAGTATGATTCTCAGCTTTATCCAAGTGTACTGTCTGGTGAACACAAACCCTGAATGTAAAATTTCTTTCCTGAATACATACTAGCTTTTCCCAATTTCTATAAATGTAACTGAACAGCAAGGGAGAATGAGTTCTCCACCACTTGTTCCTAATCACAAAACATTTCCCCCTAAGTGACACTCAGAACTTAATAGTAAGGGAATATCTTCCAGTAAATTAATCCAAGGAATATCCATAATTTCATTTTACCAAATTATTTTCGAGCTCAATTCAAGGCAACTTTATACTTCCAATTTAAGACCTTTCTTCGTCTGCTCACCACACTTAAATAATTTGGGGCTTCAAATGAATTTTTTTGAACAGTTTAAATATTACTTTAAAAAGAAGGAAAACGTATTTCTAGAATTCAAAGAGCATGTTACCTAATACTTGGCTCTTTGCAGTTAATATGCATGTGTGTGGTTTTTGGAAGAATAATTATTTCCAAAGACAGTTCCTCTGTGTCCTCCTTGCCAGTCAAATTAAAAATCTCCTCTGTCCTCTTGTTCTGAAGAGAGAATAGTAGAAAATATTTTGCATTAGCTCTTTGCCTGGTTTTAAAATGCCTTAGAAGAATATGTGAAAAGAAAGAGAACTGAGATAACTGCTGTGCTCATTATAAAGTAGTAATAATAACAATAACAAAAATAATGTGACCCACACCGAATCCTGAAGATTCTAGGGAAATACATGCACTCAAGAGAAGAAAATTCATATTTTTTTTCTCCTTTAGATTTCATGATCAGTGCTGGCTGTAGGAAAGAAAGGTGAAAAGATGTAGGGGTTTTTCTGCATAAAAATGTCACTTAAATTGCATAGGGTAATGTACATACAGGACTTTTCAGGCAGAGACTGTTTCGCCTAAACTGTATAGTACCAAATATGTGCATAGTTCTGTACTACTCCTAACAGCAGCCTGAATTGTAAGGACATTAGAGAGAAACAATATAAATAGCTTCATTGTGATTATTATCTGTATGGTAAGTTTGATTAGTTTGGACAGGGTTTTTTGTATCCTTTTTATTAAATGAATTTTGTATCTCCTTTTTATTAAATGAAGTTTTATGGCTATTGTAGTCCAAATTATATGTTAAGGAAGTTTAGAGGATCCTGCTCCAAAAGCAAGTGAGAAAATATTGGAGGGATTGGAAACAGTTAAAGCAAGACTCTTTCATGATTCAGCTAGGCTTTAAAAGAAAGCAGGAAGGTCTGCCCTTCCCTTAGTAGGCGGAGAGAGGTGGAGGAAAAGGCCTCTGAGCTCTGGCGGCATGTGCACTCTGGGGAAATAGCTTGGTTTTGTGTTGTCCTTTTGAGTTTGTCAACAAAATGTGCCCCGAGGAAAAAGCCTGAAAAAGACTTTTTGCAAAACTTTTGGCAGTGATTTTTTTCCCAGGCTGGTGGAGAACTTGGGCAGACTGTCACAGCCTGAAGATAGAAATAGATGTTGGAGTGCTACTGAAATGGCTGTGAGAACAGGAACAGCATCAGCAGCTGCAGCATCTTTTGATGTAGCATCAATAGCTACTGCAAGAACTAGACAGTGTAAGAATTTTATAGGGGAACAGGAAGGAGGAACTTGTGAAAAAGATCTCTGAAGGAAAACAGGAAGGTCAGCAGAAGTTTTGGTCCAGAATTAAGTTGCCAGAGACTCTTGGGTGGGTTTGATTCTGCGACCCTCACAGATGGAAAAGATTTTCTTTTACAATGGGTATAAATGATAACCTGCGGGAAACTTCATACTGGTCACCAACAGCTATGGGCTATTACACAATCCTTCAGAGGGTCCCAGGCTTTTAGTGCCACATGAAATTGTGCTGATTCTAATGAGGGAATGGGCCTCATCAAAGAATACAGATTGCTAAAACCAGCTATTTTTCACTGTTTGGAAAGTGGAGAGAGAAAACTGCTGGTGATTACTGGGAACAGTTTTACCCCAAGTATTGGATTTTAGGAGTGTGGTGTTTCTGCTGCTGTTAGTAAAGATGGAGGAAATTAAGTTTTCATAAAGTTTTGTCAGAGCCTGTCAGACTGGCTGAAAGATGGAGTCTGCCAGTGCTGCCTGTATGATATTCCATGCATTTGGAGAACTTCATGGGGAAGAATAAGGAGTCTAGTGAGAGATCCCCTCTTTGCATGCAAGGCCTGCTGGGGATGGAGTGGCCAGAAAAAGGGGCCGGTTGATGGTCTGTGGAATCCGAATCCTAGTTCTGAGTCTGTGACTGGGCACTAAAAATCTGACTAAGAGAAGCTGGAGTCCCACTCAAGGGTTTGGTCGGGCACTTGCTTTAGTTCTTCTGAGAGGTGAACGATGAACTATGCTTATTGATACAACACTGTAGGTTTTTTCCTTAAGATCTGTGGATTTAAATCCCTGGTGCACATTCCTGTGTGGTACCAATTTAGAGAAAATGGGATAGAAATACTATATCTGATAGGTTTAGGCTCTAGTCAGATTTATTCTTATAAAAAGCTGAACTTTCGAAAGGAAGGTGGTTATATGCAGTCTGCACTAATGAGGATATTAGATGCAACTTTATGACTTCTGTTAGACTGAAGTCCAGAATAGAAAAGATACAAAGTTTTTGTATTTTTTGTTTAACCAGTCATAGCTGGGACTTGGCCTCTGAAGATTGTTTCATAGATGAAGTTGTTGTGGGGGGGTGGAGAGCAGGGCACCAATGTCAGCAGCAGAAGTATTGGTGGATTTCTTTCCTTTCTCTCATCAGGAATTCTGTGTTAGGTTTTGAAGCGAATGTAAGATAGGTATGATAAGCTGAGCATTTCGAAAAGAAAAAAGCTGATAAACATACAGTAATACAGTATGAACTGGATCTCTGAGGGGTGCTTTCTAATGACTTAAAATGCTTAGTGTTCCTGCCATGATATATGCCTATCTGTGACTAGCAGATATGATTTTACCCAAACAGAAGCCAGTCAGTTCTCCAGTTAACCTCTCTAGGGTAAACAGTGTCATACTGACTCTGTCCACAACTGTGAGTAAGGAGGAACCCTCTCATGGCAGTCGGGTGGGATGCTCATGCAGAATCTGTTTCCTGCTTCCATCCCCATACTGAAGAAGGGCATCCAACTTGTTTAAGGTACAACAGGTTATTTAGGGAAAGGGACAATGCAGAAGAGAGTGCTGACTTCCTTACTTTGACTAAAGGGTCTATCAAATTATTCAGGAGTTACTTTATTTCATGACAAAGGCAAATGCATTTGAGTCCTTTCAGTCCCTCTTGGGCTACTATATATTCTAACGTAAAACAATCATTTAGGAACTAATGGCTTTCCTAGAACTTTATTTGAATTGTACGTAGTAATGGCACAAAGTAAGTCACACTGAGTGACTTTTTGAGTATCCTAAAAGTGATCTTATTACAGTATTATGTTCATGTCTTAGCTAATGTCAGGGATCCTCCCCTGTCTTCTGACTGCAAGAAACTTAGTATGCCAGCTGCAGGGAGACATGTTTTAAGAGTGGAAAATAGTGCATTTATATGCATTTGTGACTATCAGATGGCAAAATTGGGACATACTGTGCTGTTTATAAGATACCCTGTTCCTCTGCAGAACAGAGGATGCTCCCAGAAATATCTGACTTGTTCAGGAGTTCTGATATAAAGGGATTATAGCCAGCAAAATGCAAGACTACTGGCTGCTGCATGCTGTTGACTGGAGACTGCTAGCAAGGGGTCATATATCGTAACAGAAAGAGACTTAGTCCATTCAGTAAAAGCAGAGAAGGCAGTAGGCCTTTAGAGTAAACTTTTAATTCAAAATTTTTAAAGATGTTGATGAATTGGTCCAGAATAGGGTCAGTTCAATGAAGCACCAGCTGGTTTTAGCTTCAATTCCTGTCCTAAAGAGCTGCTTCTGGTTCCTGAATGATTGAGTTGCAGGGTCAAAAATACAATGGCTCAGAAACCTGCAACTTTCATTTAGGGGTAACAAAAGCGTTATGGAGCAAATGGTCGCGGTTGTGCTAGTGCTAACACACTTTATTTGCCTATTTTAGGAAAGCTAGTGAAAGTGTCAAGGTTTTGTACCTACTTAGATCTCATATGGAAGAAATGTTAGAGGAATTAGAGAAGGAAAAAATTGATGCAGCCTGTTAGATAGTACCAAGTTGCATTGATCCCAGGCTCCAGAGATAAAATACTGTTAGAAGAGGCTGTTATTATTACAAACCCATCCTTTGAGCAGAGAGGGGCACTGACCATGCTTGCTGTGTGATGAATAGGACACTGTCCCATCATCAAGAGCACTTGGTGGCCTCACTAGAAGATGATAATTTACTTGCAACCATCTTGCACATCTGCTTCATCTGGGATAATGGGGGAGAGAAGGCGATCACAACACCTGGAGAAGATTGTAATGGTTGCTCAGCCCACTGAGCAGTGAAACACAATAGTTCAATACAATACAGATATTGAATTGGTTGTGTTGAGACTGGATAGTGTTTGACCTTTATTTTTAGGATAATCATGTTATTTTCTAGATTATGTTACTAAGTTTCCAGTGTTTCCACTGAGGGCATGTGGCTGTTTAGGTAGCTGGGAAAGGTTAAGTTAGTCAGAGCCCTAGCACTGCCCATAGTAACAGGGATTGTGTTAACTCTTAGACATGCAGGTAGATCCATGGTTCTGGAATAATATAATCAGGCTCCCAAATGCTGGGCCTTTGTTGCAAGAGAAGGGAATTATGAGCAAGTCTTTAGGGGAAAAGTCAATGACTATGCATTTCCATTTTCAAGGATATTGTTGCAAGAAGCAAATCTAAAGAGTTCCTACAAAGTCCAAAATAGAAACCCTAGTTCTCAAGTTTCTGTGGCTGTGGGATCCATGGTGTGCGGTGGCTGGCAGCGATACCTCCTGTCTTAGAATCCTGAAAGGCAAATGGTGTCATCTCACCTTGGTTTCTGTTTCCTCTGTCAAAAATAATGATTTCTGTCTAGAATTGAGGCTGCACAGATACGCGCTGCCAGTCATTAACACCCAGTGTTGCAGCATCAGCTGTTACAGGCGTTGAACACATATTGTGGTTATTACACACCTGACATACGGTCATAAAATTACTGAACGTGTATTTATACACTGTAAAAATGTATAAACATTGATTATGCCTTTGTTACATTTCCTGTGTTTCTATGTATCTTCCATATTTCTTTTCCTTTATTGTTTGGTTGTTTCTATGGACATTTGCATGTAAACAGTGAGAAGCTTTTGTTTCTTGAGAGTTCATCTGTTCCTACTGCTTATTCCCTATTATAAAGATTTTGGGGGATAATTCAATTGGTTGCTGTGGAAATGAGCCTGATGTCACAAACAGAGAATTACAGTTCACCAAGCATTGAAGAAACAAAACGAAGGCAGAATGGACTAATTGGGGAGCCATGTGACTGTGGCAGAATCTCAGCTCTCATTAAAAGCATGTATTTTTAGTCCTTGTGTTTCTATAGAAGAGCTTGAAAGTGTAATTCAAATGATGACAATCCATGACTCATCAGACGAACTGAAAAAAAAAAATGGCTCTGAGAGAAAGGATGCTCCCTCTTTTTGCTTTTATGGGATTCGAACTCAAACACCCAGTAGCTCGTGGCAGGTCCCCTCAGCCCAGCAAAGCTTCATATGCCTGAAGAGAGAAGGGGAAAGCTGCTCGTCCAGCTTGTCCACTGAAAAAATATACTTTGCTATTAGTGTTACGGCTTACACTGTTCTGCCTCTCCTGGATTGCTGAAGAAAGGAACCAAAGCTTCCTTCCTGATTGCTCTTGAGAACAGGAGATAGGTTGCTCTTGGTGGTTCAAATCGAGAATCAGAGGCCTCTGTTTGAAGAAGAGTAGGCTTAGGGCTGCCTGATGGTGTGGGGCGGCCTCTCTCCCTGTGCCATTTGTCAGGGTTGAAGGGCCCTGGATTGCATTCCTCTCCGTTGTTTTCTGCCAATTAAAAGAAGCAAAAAATTTAAATGTGCTTATAATTATGTATGTTTTCATTGTTTTTTTCAAGCACTAAAAATATATTGCTTTTTGTGTGGCTTTGGAAGATTTTTGGTGGGTGTTATGGAGTGTCACTGCATAGTTTTGTTGGCTGCATTGCAAAATGTAATGGCTTTTTGAGGACGTTACTGATTGCTAAATTCATTTTTAGAACTGTCAGATTTTGTGTGGTTCATAATTTATAATTTTATTAAAACCAGTATGGCATATTGAGAAAAGAACTTGCGATTAAATTCCAGTATAATACTTTCTTGTATAGTTTCTGAAAATATAAATTCTTGATTTTATTTTCAACATAAAAGGTTATAAATAATTTGTGTTATTGAGACACTCAAATTAATTGTAGCAGTATTGATAGTTATTGATAATGAATTTGTTTTGAAGAATGTATTTCCCAGAATTAACTGGCCTAGTAATAGATGTTTTCATTCATGAGGGCATATCAAATAGCTTTAAAATGCTTTGTTAACTGTTGTTTGTTTGTTGGTGGGTTTTGTTGTGGGTGGGTGGGGTTTTTTGGTGTGGGTTTTTTTGGTTTTTTTTTTTTTTTTTTTTTTAAGTAGAAGTCCATTTCTACTTTTGATGTGTTATTTATGATTGAAATTCACTACAGAGATGGGACAGAATCTAGCATCCTTACCTGTATCAGAATAGATTAATTAAAGGCCTGGCAGTCATTATTGACATCACTGCTTTGGAAGAAAGCACAGGCTGTATATTGTATAAGAGCCCATATATTGTAGAGATTGAAACGAATGGAAGGAGACACAGTGAAAATTTCAGACAGTTGAGAGAAGGATGGGAGGACAGTTTATGTACTAAGTATGTGTCTGAGTGCTTATTGAACAGAGGCACTTCAATACTGGATAGGCTCTAAGAGTTTGAGAAATTATTGACATGATACTAGAGATGATGAAAGCAGATTGAAGAGATGCAAAGAAAAAGAGTGAGTGGCAAGATAAGTACATTACTCTAGTTTTGGACTAAGGTACAAATGTACCAAGGTTACAAATGCTGTACCATTTTAGCAGCATAAATATAGGAGATTCAAAGTTCTTGGGATGAAAAAGATGAAAGTCCTGAAGGGGAAAAAATTATAAAAATAATTGAAAATTAAGCCATGGGAAAACAAAACAAATGACTTCAAATAAATTTGGAGTCTACCAACTTCTGGTAGACAAAAATTCATGGATCCGTGCTATTTTTACAACTCATAGGTAATACACTGAGTGATTTAAGGAAACCGAGAGAAGAACAGATCTCAGAAAGAGATGATTAGGACAAAATCAAAGTAGGCTTTTAAAGAGTCAGAACAGCAGACAGGAGCCAAAACAGAGCTCAGTACCTAAAGGTTGATTTTTGAAAATTCTTATTTGACATTCGGGTGTTTGGTCATAAAAAATAATTTAAAAAAGAATTATGAAAAACAAATGGTGAGATTGAGAGGAATGACCTGTGCAGAAGGTAAAGAATTCAAGTAGAACCTTAGTGGCTAGCCAAATTTTATCTTGTAACAATGATTTAAATTACTCTAAGATAACTGTTCTGTCTTCTGTAGAGAGCCCTGTAGAAGTCTTTCTATAAATTCTTTTTTATTAAAATCTGTGAAAAGGTGCACAAGTGCTATTATTTTTGATTCTAAAGCTTGACTACTTATTTAGCTAACTTTGGCTGAGGATGAATCCAAATAAATACTCAAACTGGAATTTGAATTAAGCCACTTGCTTTCCCTTTGGAGGTGCTGTTATTCTAGAATAAATCAGAAATGATTATTCATTCAGAATTATTTTAGTAGATAAGATGTTAGTTAATTAGGAATTAGCTAATAGTTAAAGGAATACTGATCCATTTCATATTCCTTTGTTTTAAGTATAGAACCATATTTTTATATTTTGCTTCAGACACAATGAATTTTGTCATGTTGCTCATCAAGTCTAAGCTCATTATTTCATCTATGGTTTAACATGTGATACCTCCAAAGAGGACCATGATATGTCCAAACAGTATATGACACTATGATATAATTTTAAATGATCAGTGCTTTAAGAGGATTCTGAAAGTTTAAAGGATCCACAGAAAGAATGACAAAATATAATTAAGTTGTCCCAAACAGTACAAAAGCACATTCTGAATTATTTCCCAGTGTAACTATGTGTTTAAATTAAAGCTTGCACTGAAGTTTTTCTGGATTAGGTTTCAAGAAGCAAGTGCCAGAGTAGCGCTTCCTTCTAATAGTGTTCTAGAGATGTAGTGCCTGATTACGTAGGAGGACTACTAAGCTGCTCTTCAAATTGCAAACACTCCAAGACAGACTCTACTCTTAAGATAAATACTTTGCAGCTCTGTGTACACATTGGAGCTTAAAGTTATCCGAGCTCATATTTTTAAAAGTAACTTGAATAAGTTTACTTTAAATTTTGTGGTTTTCCTACCATTAACAGCTTTCATAAGAAGCTGAGTTTCTCCCCCCCCTCCTTTTTTCCATCCCCATTTTGTTATCTAGCCACAAAACCTGGGTAGCATCTTTGGCTAACAACGCTCCCAGCCCCCAAACAAAACAAAACCAAATCCCCAAGCAAATCCAGTCGTCTTTACTGCTTAGCATCCTGTCCCTGGGAGGCATGCATCTGAAAAGTTTTGTAAGGGTTCCAGGCACAAATTTGTTAATCTTTATTCAGGGCCTGTCTTGACATAAAAAGCAATACCAAATTTTGCATAATTTTGCACAATGGGCTATAATCACATCTCCATTTAATTATTTTAGTGGAAACCAGCAATATGGTCTCTGCACTACAGAAAGTCTCTGGCTTGAAACTGAGTGAGACCTCACTGAGTGTTGTGTTGCTTCTAGAGCATAAAGCTGCATAAACTGCTCTAAATAACTTGGGTTAATGAATAAGGAACATGTCATGTCGCTGCATTTTTGTGTGTTAAAATTGCCAGTTGATGTGTACTTCAGCTTTTATCCTGAAAGATGTTGTTTAAGGTAAGGAACGATATCGTTTTATTGGATAGGAATGCCCACCTGAGATGTTGTAGGTACAGAAAGTTGTTGTCTCCCTTGCAGAAAGAATTTGTCATGTCCTGTTTTTCCCCTTCAGGAGTCATGTAGTAGCAATCAGGGATACACAAGAGCTCTGTTCATACGCGTTTGCTGTTCATGCTGCCGGTGATAGAGAAGTTGTGTTCACTTGCTGCTGGCTGCTACACAAATTATAATACCAAAGAGCAGTATGTGTAGTATTCTGAGGTGGTGATTAAGGCAAACTCTGTTAGGGTTTTTAATTGCGATCAGTCTTGTATATAACAGTAGGTGAGTTTTTATAAGTGCTCCTCTTATTCAGACTCCTAATACGTAACTATGAACTTGTCTCTAATAACATTCTAGTGTTTTTGATTCAAGCTTCTTACAGACCACATACCCATACCTCTATCTTTCAAAAATAGAGTGATAATAAGAAAAAACATATGCCCACAGCTCTCAACTGGTTTTAGCTTAGAAGAGTTGATCATCTGCTTTGTTTTACAGATCGTGAAGCATCTCTGGGGATTTGATTTCTGCATTGTTTTACTAAATGCCTGTGTTTATCTGCTCAGTCTTTTCCATAAGTGCTGTCTCAATGCCCTATTCTGTTTTGAGGAGTAGATTCTGCCTCATTTTCTTTCTCCTTTTGTGAAAGAGATGAAAATGCTTCCCATTTCTCCCACCTGTTTAGTTATCACAAACCCATAATTGTTGTTGTGTCAAAATGAAATAGATGGTGTTGTCTCACAAATGGGGTTCGTTACCCGGTGTGCAACACCCAATACACACACAGATCCGAGATACCAGTTTATTTCAAGTTTTGCGCAAGACTGGGTGCTAGGTGGTAGCTCCACAAAGCTAGCCCCCCGGCTTGTTCATACAGGTACAGTATTTGTGCAGTCTAGTTATACATATGCATAAGTAATTATGTAAAGCAGTTTTCTATTGGTCTACATTTTCTCGTCTTATTCTTAAAGCCACAGTATTACTTTAATATTCTACGCATGCCCAAAGGTGAGGGGTCTCCACTTGGGCCGGGGTCTCCAGCTCAAAGGGTGTGACTTTTAGTATTATAATGAGGACCGTTCTCATGAGGATGCTTCTTATCACACTTCTGCTAGCAGCTTCAGATTGTTCCCAAAACATCTTAATTAGCTTACATATTTCTCCAGGATGTGTTTCACTTCCCAAGGACAATAATTTTAATTAGACGTTCCACATTCTGGTCTGAATCTTCCTTATCAACTTAACATAAGTCCTGGCCTTCCACCAGCTCCTGATTGACTACAATGGAAGAAATGGGAACCATTTTCATCCCTCTCACAAAAGAGGAGGCGAACAAAGTCCTTTATCATAGCAGATTTTTATTATTTTCATTATGCATTTTTTTTCTTAATCAGTTTTTAATGTTAATAGTTATGCAGAATATCAGTCTTGTCCTAATCTTTTATGAAACAACACTTCACCAGGAGAGATTCCCGCTTTTACTGATAGTGACTTTCAATTTAATGTAAGTAATAGTCTTCCATATAATTCTGAAAAAATTATTTTCTTTGCATACATATTCTAGAGTTTGTTTTTTTTTCTCCCCCACTATACACATTTAGTCTTAGATAAAGGTCTAGTATCTTATGCTGCATAACTTCAGTGATCAATGGAGCTTTGTGGGTACTCCCAGCCCTTGCCAAATGATGATCAGTAGATAGCTTTGGAGCTTGCTATCAGAGCCGAGATTTTTTCAAACTGCTTTTTTCATTGGCATCCAGTTGCATTTTGAAATTTTATGCAGTAATGCTGTTGAACTAGTAATTCTAACAGTCATCTTAGGGGAATGTAGAATGTTCTGCTTCATTTCCCTTTGCAGGTCTGGAAATTCAAATAGCATCTTAAAACTTCTAAGTTTTAAGCTAAGACTGTTTTTTAGCAGTCTGTTTTTGGAGTTTTGAAAAAACTGAGAAAATTAATCATAAATCTTCCTGACTCATAAAAATTAAATTTTGTTTTAACAATGTTAATTTGTACAGGGTATGCATCACTGTTCCCTATGAAATTAGTTCATTATCAGTATTTCTTCTGAAAAGACCATCCCATTTCACTTTATCATGCTTTCTCTATTTTTAATCATAGTCAGAACATAGTAGATTTTTAAAATTACATGAATCTTTTGCCTTAAAAAAATGGGGCAGATCAAGTACAAACATGGACAGAGTGAACAAGGAGGCAGATAAGGTCTGATTTTCATTAGCTAGTTATTTTGATTAAAAGATTGCAAGTATGTAGCCATCAGGAATAAAACATAAGTAGTTAGGAGGCATAGGTGAAAAAAGCAGTAGCAATTAAGAAGGTTGAAGAAATTTTGAATAAAATAAAATAAAAATAAAGACAAAGAGGAAAGAAAGCTTAATGGGAAGCAAGGTAGTATGCATGAAATGATCAAGGTTTTTGTGAGGGTTGGAATAAAGAGAGAAGCTACAGAACTGGGAAGAAGGTAAAGTGAGAATAAAAAAATATACAGTATTCCTCCAGTGGAGGAATTTGTTTATTATGTTCTCAGAAAAGTAAGAAGTAATACTTTATTAAAAATGCATTTGTTTTTCTGTATTCAAATTATCTACTGACTTGCACGCAAGCTTTTAAACAACTTGAATTATAGCTGTTCCCTGTAAAATTGGACAGAAGTCAATTCTTGATCTTTGTAAAGTGCTCAATGCCTTCACAGGACACACAGCAGGCTGAATAGAAAGCCGTCATTCTGATTTTCCTGCTTTTATGTGGTTACAATTAACTCCATATGATGCACATTGTTGTATTTGTGATTAAACTTTCCAGGGAATCACCTGAATTCTGATAGCAAGAAAATGGTGTATTTTCTGTATGCAGTGTGAGTCCAGCACTGGCAGCCATGTTGCTTTGTTGAGCTTTTGAGAAGCTCCGGCTGCCTGCAGGCTGTCCTCCTTATTCATGCTCTCAGCAGCAGTTAGCAACTGTCCCTCCTACCCCTTTCACATGGGTGTCCCCATTTCCACCCCTTCCCTGCTGGGATTCACGTCCTTCCCCCTGCATCTCTCCACCATCCTCGTGCAGCAGTGCCACGTCCAGCCCCCACACAAACAGTTCCACTTCTGCTTAAGGCCATCCTTACGACCCTGTTTGGCAAGGGAATGAATGCTCGAGGGTGAAACTGAGAACCTGCATAGAACCAAAAGGGGCTCTGTGTAGGTACCCACGTCGTGGATGCTGGCTTGGATCTTCTTACAAGAATAAAAGGCTGTCATGTTTGGGAATTTCCCAGGGAAGCAACATGCTTGTGCTGTACCTTGCAGTGTAGTGTAAAGATTCCTAAGCTAGAACTGAGCAGTAAACTGGTGCAGCAGCACAGCTGGAGTCTATTTTCAGTTTATTTTGGGAGCTCTAGAATTCCTCCAGTGCCTGATTCAAGCTAATCAGAGTATCTTTACATAATAGTGCCATTTGTAGGCACACAGAACAACAAATTCTTTTGATGAAACAAAACATTGTGGTGTTCCTTTTGAAACATTTGGATGCTTACAGAATTAAATATTTCAATATTTTACTGGGAAAAAAAAAAGTAAAGTGAAATCGGATTATCAAAGAATATGAATATTGGGTTTATTGGAATATGTTATCTACTGAAGCATTTGGTTTTTATTATAACAAGGGAAATTTCCATTAAAAATTTTATCACGTTGTTTTGATGGGACAAAAGCAAATAGTTTGCACAGTCTTACATTAAATGTAACATTTAAATATAAGTAAAATCATTAGAGAGAGATTTCTGTATTGCCTTAGGATTTTGACTTGGGTGATCTCATTTCTGAAGGCAGCTTCAAAAATTTCAACCTTTACTTTGTTGTCTAAAATAAGTTATCCTCCTGTCTAGCCATTTTATTTATATTCATATCCATATCTTATCTTGGGTGGTGGTTTTTTTTTTTTTCCCAGATTTAGAGTTTGTTAGAAGAAACAGAAAAGGAGTGTAAATTGTAGATTCTTTATTTTAGTGTGACTTACACGAATATATTCTCTGGTTTGCTATCTGTGAGTGACACTAAGCTTGAGATATTCTGACAAGGGTCTGGCATATTTCTTAATGGTGCAGAGGAATGTGCGTCACTACTTTCAGGAGACTGGGTCGTTATTATATGACTTATCTTGAAGCCATGATCTCATACATATTGAAAGATAGTAAGTCATTTATTCTCTGTCATTTTTTTAATGCACAGTCTGGGATAAGCTCTATTTTACTAAGTGCACACAATGTTAGAAAAGCATTAGAACAAAGCCAAGTCATTGCTCTGTGAGAAACTCGAGCATAAATGTGGCTACAGTTTTCTTATATGCTTAATCTGAGACATGATCCAAGCTTAAAAATTTACCTTTTAAGAGAATTTACCTTGTAAGAGAAAGAACAAGAACATATAGGGCTGCAGCTGCAGGAGGAGTGGAACAGCCCAGCTTGGATCATCCTAAATGTCAAGCAAAAATGACATATCTTATATTTATTGCTAATTGTATTTGTTAGGGAAGCATGTTACCTGCTAAACAGCATTCAGTAAATCCTGGTTTTACAGTTGTTTTACGTTTGTCTGGACAGTGGTATTTAAAACATATGATAGGCTCTAGCAAAGCATTGTACCATTGCTTAAGGAAAACCATACTGCTCAGCTTATCCCCATAGACGTTAGAGTTTATCTTTCCTTAAGATGAAATGTCTTAGATACTTTCATAAGAGATTGTCTACTGTGTATTGCACTTACTGCATGCTTGGCTGGCTCCACGACCTCCAATGTCTTTTTTCAAGAACAGATTCCTTGGGTTAAAATGTTCTAGAGCAGCGTTTTTACAACAGAGTTATTCAAATGTTTTGCCTTTTCTAACTCTGAAACAGGATATAACACAGGAAAGGAAGACCCCAGCTTGAAAAGCGAGGGAGAAGTCTAAAACGTTTCCTTTACCATCCTTTGACAAAGCTCTGAAGTCACTGAAGTCGAGTTTTGTTTTTCTTTTCTTTGCGCTCTCTGATGTCTTACACTGAATCAACCAACTTTCCTTTTCCTCAGCTTTTCCTGAACCAAGGCAAGCTATACCTAATAAGCCTGATCTCCACAAGCAGTTGAGTCAAAAATTTCATAGATGGTTTGCTCTTCCATTTACTTGGAATGTAACTCCATTGGAATTGGAATGTAGCTCCCTCTCAGCTAGTCTGTTCCCCAGGTTTTTAAGTGAATTTATTTCTAGTCATCCTCTTGCCTCTTTTTCTTTGCTTAAATCAAACTATTTTATTAACATATTACTACATTTAAATACTTTTAGTAATGAGACTTAGGAACATTTGGAATGTTCAGCTGCAAGTTAATGACGAATACAAAAATTTGGGAAAAATTAAGGTTCTGCTCGTGATTATGATTTCCTATTTCTGAATGCTCTAATACTAACTTGTAATGTTGTTTTTTTTTCTCATGTAGAGAGCATTTGATGGAATATCTCTATTCTGAAAAGGAAGTCATCCTTTTAGATCATCAGAAAGTTAAGGTGTCTGGAAACTTGGAAAATGATGAGATCATGCTTTTAGATTCTTTAAGGTCTTTGTAACTAGTATAGCATTTCTGAGAGCTTTTTCTCTTTAAGATACATTAGTTACAACTTGAAAAAAAAGGTATGAAGGAGCAGAAGAAGAGAAAGGTGAAAGAAGGGAAGATCAGAAGAATCGGAAGAAGGTGTCCCTGCCCATGGCAGGCAGGTTGGAACTAGATGATCTTTAAGGTCCCTTCCAACCCAAACCATTCTATGATTCTAATCAACTTTTCTTTCCTCTTCTGTTTTGTCTTCCTATTTTTGAAGTCTCATCTGCCTCATCCTATCTTTCCTTCTCCCCATCTTTTCTTTGTCTTCTCCTGTCCCTTTTATCCTTTTTGGTGATTAACTCTTCATCCTTCTTTCCTTCTCATGTCTTTTCTGCGTGCTTTTGCTCTGTCAGATCATCTTTGCTGAAATTATCTTGATCTTAGATGCTCTGGAGAGTACCATTGTTAATCTTCCTAACTGAACAATATAAAATTAAATAAACAAACCTGTCCTGTGTGAGCATACTGAGATAGAAGTGGATGGATCAGGGATATAAATTTGAATCCTGGAACCTGGGAGTGTTGTTAGTTCATTACTGTTATGTTGCCACGGACAAAAGGCAACATTAAGTTGATGAATGCCAGTGTCATGTACTGGTGTTTTGCTACTAGGTTAGATAACTTAATGTTGTTATAATACCTGTATTTTAGGGCTACATGTTCATAAAACATTTCAATAAGCTTATGTTAAGTTTATATTAAGCTTACAGTAAATAGACATTTATCTTTTTCTTCTAAATATACACTGAGTTTAGCTTAGGGGCATATCTTTGTAGTTTGAAGCATAGGTGACAGAAAAGATGTTTTAGTAAATTGATTTGTATATCTCCTTCCCAGTTTTTTTCCTAAGCTGTAATATGGATTGGCAAGGCAAATGATTCTTGCTCCTAAAGTTATTGATTGTTGACAGGATTTGTGGCAGGGATGATTTATGGAAAGACCTAACCAAAGATGGGGAACTCATTTGTGATTTAGAAACAAATTTTGGTGAGGAAATTCTTGGTGAACTTGCCAGGAATTGCTAAAAGATGTTCTGACCATAATGACAGGTAAATGATAAAATTACTTTATAAAAATTAGTGATTTAATCAGTATTGTACTTACAGTAGCTGTTCATAGTGGGTGCTAACCTGTAATGGTCCTTTTCATGGAATAAATCAGTACAGTATATGCTCTTTAAGATGTATGTATTGTGCCATTTTATAATAGACCTATCATAGGGCTGCGTGTTTCTATAGAGGAGAATAGTATTCAAAGGTACTAAAAGTTTGATATAAGTAAATGGAAATAAAATTAACTCAGAGTATGGTCACATTACAGTCAAATTGTGATTATGTCTCACACAGCTTTAAAGGAACTGGCTTAATTTAGCTACTTTTGATACCTCAAAAGTACATTTTTCACAGAATTACAGAATCACAGAATCGTATAGGTTGGAAAAGACCTTTAAGATCATCGAGTCCAACTGTAAACCTAACCCTACCAAGACCACCACTATACCGTGTCCCTAAGCACCTCATCCAAACATCTTTTAAATACCTCCAGGGATGGTGACTCAACCACTTCCCTGGGCAGCCTCTTCCAATGCTTGACAACCCTTTCAGTGAAGTAAAATTTCCTAATATCCAGTCTAAACCTCCCCTGGCGCAACTTGAGGCCATTTCCTCTCGTCCTATCTCTTGTTACCTGGGAGAAGAGACTGACCACCACCTCTCTACAACCTCCTTTCATGTAGTTGTAGAGAGCGATAAGGTCTCCCCTCAGCCTCCTTTTCTCCAGGCTAAACAACCCCAGTTCCCTCAGCCGCTCCTCATCAGACTTGTGCTCTAGACCCTTCACCAGCTTCGTTGCCCTTCTCTGGACATGTTCCAGCCCCTCAATGTCTCTCTTGTAGTGAGTGGCCCAAAACTGAACATAGTATTTGAGGTGCAGCCTCACTGGTGCTGAGTACAGGGGCACGATCACTTCCCTAGTACTGCTGGCCACACTCTTTTTGATACAAGCCAGGATGCTATTGGCTTTCTTGGCCACCTGGGCACACTGCTGGCTCATATTCAGGCAGCTGTCAACCAGCACCCACAGGTCCTTCTCTGCCAGGCAGCTTTCCAGCCACTCTTCCCCAAGCCTGTAGCGTTGCATGGGGTTGTTGTGGCCCAAGAGCAGGAGCTTGCACTTGGCCTTGTTGAACCTCATACAATTGACCTCGGCCCATTGATCCAGCCTGTCCAGGTCCCTCTGCAGAGCCTGCCTACCCTCAAGCAGATCAACACTCCCGCACAACTTGGTGTCATCTGCAAACTTACTGAGGGTGCACTCGATCCCTTTGTGCAGATCATTGATAAAGATATTAAGCAGGACTGGCCCCAACACAGAGCCCTGGGGAACACCACTTGTGACCGGCCGCCAACTGGAGTAAACTCCATTCACCACCACTTTTTGGGCCCGGCCATCCAGCTAGATTTTACCCAGCGAAGAGTACACCTGTCCAAGCCATGAGCAGCCAGTTTCTCCAGGAGAATGCTGTGGGAAACCATGTCGAAGGCTTTACTGAAGTCTAGATAGACAACATCCACAGCCTTTCCCTTATCCATTAGGCGGGTCACCTTGTTGTAGAAGGAGATCAGGTTGGTCAAGCAGGACCTGCCTTTCCTGAACCCATGCTGGCCGGGCTTGATCCCTTGGTTATCCTCTACATGCTGTGTGATGTAGCGGATAACTCAGGATGATCTGCTCCATCAGCTTCCCCGGCACCAAGGTCAGGCTGACAGGCCTGTAGTTCCCCGATCCTCCTTCCGGCCCTTCTTGAAGATGGGTGTCACATTTGCTAAGCTCCAGTCAGCAGGGACCTCCCCAGTTAGCCAGGACTGCTGGTAAATGATGGAAAGAGGCTTGGTGAGCAATTTTTGACACAGAGGAAGTCAGTATACTTTTCAAATCTGTGAAACTGAGGTCTGTGCTGATGCAACTGTCCTTTTATCTCTGTGCCCAGTCATTTGGGTATGAATAAAGGAGCCATAGTTGCAACTTTTGACTTCAAAGTAGACAAAACCTTCCCTTGGTAGAGACATTTTCAATATATTTAGTAATGACCTGTAGGATGAAGGAAAAAAAACAGCTTTCCAGTTCATTTAGAAATATCTGCTTAGACTTCACTGAGGTGAGAAAGCCAAATGATTAATAGGTGCGGAAGTTAGGCAGCGGGAGTGTGTTCTTATGAAAGATCCTGTTGTTTGCCTGTTGTTGTCACCAGCATTTTTCAGACATTGTTTTCAAGGCCTTATTCTGAAAAATTCAAAGGTGGAAAAATACTTGATTTGACTTACACCGTCATTTGAACTGTAAAAGAATGATACTCTGCTAACCTTAATATAGGGTTTTTTGAGAACTGGAAAGGGTAATGGAAGAAGGTGCTTGTACTGGTGTATTGGGTGTGTGTCTAGTAAAGTCTCTAAGGTAACTGTTTCAAGATGATTATAGCAACAGTTCCTGCTGTAAATGGAATCTGCTGTGCTGTGTTATTAAAGGAAAGACAGACAGTGCCATGTTTTATCTTAAAGATTCCCATCCTACTAGGCCATGGCAAAAGTCCTGAAATCTTGTGTTCAGCATTATAGCAACCTCCATAGCTTTGTAATTTTAGTAGATTTTTATAGATGTGAGCATGTTATGCAATAGTATTCAAAACAAAGACAATAGAAATATTTTGAATAAAATATTTTGTATAATACTAAAATTTGCTTGACTTGAGTCAGGGACTGGTTCCTCTCCTGGTCCAACTGTTGGTTAAATACCCCCAAAAATTGCATAGATCACTAATTGATGGCTAAGAAAACTCCTTGTGAATGTTAGAAATGCATTTAAGATGATTTACTATCTTGGAAGTATCAGGAATAAACCCCAAGTTAATGCAGCTTAACTCTGAAAGTTTTGTATTTATTTAACAAGTTCCTTATCTTATTTGGCATAGTCCTTGCTATTCTTGTAGGTAAGAAGCACTACTATGTAGGTATTCAGAATTCATAGAACTTTGTTTTATCCTTCACTCAGTTAAGTTATATGCATTTGTAGTATAAGCTGCATTTTCCCCAGTTTATTTGATGGGGTTTTTGGTTTGCTGGGTGGTAGGTTTATTTCATTACATCAATCGTGTATATCTTTTTCTCTGTACACTCAGTGACTAAACTTGTTTAGTAAGTAGGAGTCACTTGGCTTTCATCCTTTTCACATGATGCCTTCATAATTACATCTTTGTTCATTTATTCTAGTATATTTATCCAACAGTCCATCACCAGTGTTTTAAGGCAAAAATCAGTCTAGATCTGTAGTACTTCTCATTCCTTTCTCAAGACGTTCCCTTTGAATAAAGGTCTGTCTTCCCTATGACTCAGATTTGCTGAAAGCAATCCATTTTGCATTTCCATAAAGTAAAACATGGTGATTCTTTCAAAGACAAGGAGGTAAGCTTATAGGGCTGGACAGACAAGTTTTAAAACACAGATACCTGTGTACTACTATATACACCACACAAAAACTATTAATTGGTGGTAGCACACAAAAGAGCAAACATCTATCCTGGGGAATAAGATCGGAGAAAAATTAAGTAAGTAGTGGGAAAATATAAATGAAGAACAGACTGGTGGGATAAAACCATGGAAAACTGATTATAGGTTAATTTTAGGATTAAAGATATTTCTGAGGGACTAGAACAAAGATGGCTGAGAATTTATATATTCTTTTTTGTTTGTTTTATTAGCTGAATAGGGAATTCCAGAAAGTGATAACGGAGAAAGAAATAAAGCTTAAGAGAGCAAATGGGCTCTGGCTTCTAAGCCTGTAGAGAGCAACTAACCCAAGTGTATTAAACTGCTTAAATTACATAGTTAAGCAGATATTGTTTAGGATTATTAGAGAGCTCTATAAACTTGCTTGAGGGACCTACTTATCTTAATAATGTTATTACCTTGTGAGGTAAGTTTCCATGAAAATGCAGTCTTCCTTGGAATGTCCTCTCCAAGGACTGTTTTTTTAACATTAAAATGTCATTGGATAAAGTCACAAATAGTCCTGGTAGTAGGGTTTAATACTGCTTTTATCAATGGACTATATTATAAGGTTTATTCTTGCTTGCTGTCTCCTTAGAGTCCTGGAATGAGCAAAGAGTTGTCCTATTCCAGCTTTGATGTTAAATTGGAAAGGTGGAAAACTAAATCCTGTCGAACTAAGGCAGATACAGACTTCAGGTCTAATGTATTTGTAGTGAAAGGGAAAGGATTTGAGATGCATCAAGCAAGGGTCAGTAGAACACAGCTCTCCAGGAGCATAAACTGATCTTAGGAGCTTTCCTTTCCTTGATGTCCATGCACAGTACCTCTCTCCTGTACTCTCTGCTTCTCAAGTATTGTCTGTTATGGTCAATATTGTCCATAAAATCTCTTAAGAAATTAATGGGATAAAGCAGTTAATTAATAGGAGAAATTATTGAATACTGGCAAAATAAAGACTTGATATAGCAGTGCTGTAAAAGACCTGTTTAACTGTACCAATCTTGGACACAGAGCTGGCTTAGATGGAAACAGATTTTTTTAAATTTTGAACTCCACAGCTAGAAGATTTATAGTAGTACTTGAAACTTGAAACATATTTGTTTCTTCGACCAATGAACATAAAGCAGACTTCCCAGAATAGGTTTGCAATGGCATATATTGACCTTAGGTAATGTGTGAAGGTATAATATAAATACTGAGTTGCTTTGCTCTAGTAATGGAAATAGGAAAACTCACAATCTTCCTAATATACAATTAAGACAAACTTGTAGCCTCTTATCAGTCCCTTATTTCATTAAACTTCAAGTTCCTGGGCATTAGGAGAACAATATTATCCCAAAAGTTAGATCCTGAACTGGAACTGAGACTTCTGATTTTTACTGCTCAGTCTGTAGCCGTTTTTCTTTGAGTTTTTTTTTTTAATTCTATGTATTCAGCAGTACGCTTTTTCAGCAGCCTTATAAGGTAGCTGAATGTATAAATACCACAGTGGAAACAATCTCTGCATCAGACCGTGCCTGTGTAATTGAGTGGTGGCTGGGAGGCTGTGACTCCAAGGCAGATGTCTACTTAGCAGCTCATTCCTATGGACAACACAGCTGTTATTTTTTCAGTGACTGACTTTAAACTTTCTATGATATTAATGTTTCCACAGGCTCAACACCTGTAATACTGTAAGTACTCAAAGATTGTATCCAAAATGGAATTATGGCAAGATTCTCAACAGAAGCGGTGGAAAATTAGAACTGCTGTTGCAGTGTGAACACTTTCAACACATACAAACTTAAAAACCCTCTACAAAGGAAATACAAATTAAAGCGGCTTTATATAAGCAATATTTATTTATTTATTTATTTATTTTTAGTAAGGAGTATTGAGTCATGAACCTTCAGGCAATTTCTTGTTATGTAAACTGGAGCACAATTTTAACAAATGCGAAGTATTGTGTAATGCCCCAAGCAGCCAAATCTGCTTATGTTCTCCAAAGATGTATAGAATGTAGAGGAGACTTTCCCTTCCCCAGACTGTATATGGCCACCTGAAGCTAATTTTTATGGAAATTCGATAGGTTAGAACAGGTAGTATGGATTGCAAAAATTGATCTGAATTCACCAAAATGAACATATATGTGTATGTGCATGTATATATAAACTAAAATGCAAGGGTTTGGCAACATTCTTGGCAACGTAGTATGTATCTAGGTATACAGTGTGTATATAACTACATCATGTGGAGTCTCCACATCCAAATCTAGTCAGGCAACAGAGAATTTTGGGCATGCCAAAAGAACAGTATACAATAACGGTACTACTGTGCTTGCTAGAGTTTTTGATAGTTTTTATTGCCGCTAAATATTGAAAAACTTTTGATAGAGTTGTCAAGGCTTGTTCCTCTGAGTCCTGGGGAGAGCAGGTTCTAGCAAACACTTTTTCAGCTGCTCTTCACTACCATACCACGCATGTGATCACGAAGAACAAAAGTTTAGGAATCGTATTTAGAACAGACAAAGGGCAAAACAGCTTATTACTAGCGTGTATCCTCAGCAAGTACAGGAACCTTCATAATTTGTAGTTCAAGATCTCAAGCAATGTGTACTTGTGTTGCTAATTCTTTTAGTTTTATGGTCTAGGTAAGTATTTAAATTTAAAGCCTTTGCTCCCAAGATAAACTGTAATAGAGAATCATGATTGCAAGAAGTGCAGATTTTGTTTTCAGATAACATTTCTTTGCAATAGTAAATACATCTTGAAGTGGAAGGTAGATGTGTCTTAATGGATCAGAAACCCATAACACAAATAAAACCAAATTGAGTTGGATTTTTAGTTTTAAAAGTAATCCCTTGATTCAACATTTATATTCCCTTATTCATAAGATAATTAATTTTATGTTAAGAAAATTGCCTTAGGTAAAAGTCAGAAGAAATGTTGCCTCCAATGTCAAGAGTGCTAAACTTTAATCTCTGAAGTACAGTTTCAGTACATAGGATGTGAAGAACTGTCACTGTATAAACCTTTAAAACTTTGTAAGAGGAAGAGTAAAGTGAACATGATACTTTGCAAGCAAGAAACATGGTAAAGCAAAATGTTATCTTCCTGCTTCATTAAATCTTCCTGCTTCAGGAAGACTACAAAAACATTTCAAGAATTGTCCATGCTGCATGGAAGAATGGAAAAACCAGATGTAGCTTTGAAATTAATTCTTGCGATGGAACAGAGGCTTTAAGGCAGGCTGTTCATAAAGAAATGGGGGGACAGGGGAAAACAACCAACAAACCAACCAACCAAACAAGCCCCCAACTTCATGGGGCAATTTACACCACCTGAGGAGCTTCCCTGAAGCTCTTTATTTTAAAGGCAAGCAATCAAAAGAAGCCATGGTACCTTGGTAAAATATGTTGCCAATTTTGACTCACCCTCATGGTGAACAGGTGAAGTGTGTTAGCTTGAACTACTTCACAGTTTCCCTTTGCACAGTTACTATATTTCATATGATGTGTGATAATTTAAGTGGTAATGTAAATTCAAACCCACAAGTTTTTAACATCTTTGTATGCCTTGGTATTGCATAACCCCTTTGGAAATTTTATATTTGGGATATATGTGGAAATATGAGAAACTTGTGTACCACTTTTTAGTAAGTATGTGTTGAAGGATTACACGGGGGAGCTAAAGTTTGCCGATAGAAAAAAGATCAGGCATAAGAATAACGTGTTAGGTAGAAATAAAGTGTCTTAGGCCTATCTGTAGAGGCTTGGAAAGGTTATATGGTAATGCTTTCTTAATTTACTTTTAGCATTTTTTAATTTTTGTTATTTTGTGGACTTCTATAAAATATTAATAGGTATCTACTTCCATGTTAGTTGGAATGCTTCAAAATATTTCTAATTTCTGACACAGAGCATGCAAATATTTAATTTTAGACATGTGAGCAATCCTGTGCCATTTTTACTTCACTTCTTTGAGCTATTTGTTTTTATAACTGCAAAAATGATGTTTTTATAGACCTGTGTTTAAGTACATATGTATGTAAGAATATACCGTATGTTCACATATCTTGCTCCATAATTTTGAAGCCGTAGTTAAAGTTTAGATCAAATAGGTAATGAGTTCAAAGTATACATATTAAAAATTATAAAGAATAATTTTAGAGCAAATAGAAACAAGTGAACTAGCGTATTTTTTAAAATGTAGATTCCAAAACCAATACAAATATTCTCAAACTTGTAAAGCCATTTCCCTGTTTCTGCTTAAAATCAGAAATAATACATGCTAAGTTTCAAACCAAACTGATTTGATTCTTCACTAGAAAGTTAGTGCTTAGAGTTAGCGTTTGGGATGAAGTATGTTATCAGTAGCATTACTTCCTTAATTTAATAGAGAATGGTTTCATCATCATTCTAACTGCAAAGGTTATGAGCTGGCAGCCTGTATCAGATATTGTGACGGGCTATAAATAAGCAGGAAATGAAAAAAGGGAAAGAAAGAGCCACAAAGTTACTTGCTAAAGGTTTGTATTAGTTTTCAGGCTCAAGCAGGGTGACAGTATCTGAGGGCTGGAGAGGTCTCCTGAGGTATCTCCTCCTCCTCGGTCTCAGGGCAAGCTGTTTCTGAAGTATGGCATATTAACTATGTGCACAAATACTGCATTTTGCAGCTGAGTATTAGAATGACTTGCAATATCATGGTTTTCTCACCTCGTGAGCTTAGGATGAGGGAATCCTAGATCCCAGAGGATCAGGGCCTCTGGGCCCTGAGGGTACTGCCAGGCCCGACTGCCCCTGCCTGGCCTCCCCCAGGGCTCCCAGACCCTTCCTGTGGCCCAGGACCCCATGCCAGCCTCCTGGGGCCTGCCAGCCCTGCCCTGGCAACGCCGCAGCAGGGCTGTTCTCCAGCTCCCCAGAGTCGGTCCCCTCCATGGGCGGACAGCCTTGGGCTTGCCGCATCCCCCAGGCTGCCCTGCTCCCGGCAGTGGCAGGGTGACAGGCCCGGCTGCCAGGCCCTGCCCTGCTGCCCCGGGAGAGCCGTGGGGTCCCGGCCCCAGGGAGCCTCCAGCCCTGGCAACGCCATGACACCCTGAACCTTGCTCTCAGAGATGTGCCCTGAGGATCTTTCAAACTGTTTCAGCCTTAATTTTCTGAATGTCAGGAGACAAAGGAGTCCAAAAGAAGCTGAGTTAGTTAGCTGTAGTAATTTTAAAATGTAAAGATGGTTAGTTCTTTTTCTTCTCAAAATGTTTTTAAAGTACACACAGGAACTACCTGCAGTTCCTCTCAAGTCCTGGAGTTTTCTGTCCTTTACTTATTTCTTCCTTTCAAAGCTTATCCCACTAGCAGACAAAAATTAAGCCTCCCCTACTCCCCCTCTGATCCCTGTTGTTTGCCATATACTTTCATTTGAAAATCTGCTGTAGGGAAGTGGGATTTGGTGGACATTTTTTATTAAAGTGGACTAAAGATGTGCTGGCGCATGCAGTCAATATTGCTTTTTTCACAAAGAAGTCTTGATTTTCTGTGTAAGCATCATTTAGTACATGGCAATGGATAAAATGGATCAATCTTCCTCTTTCTAACGCTGGGCCCCAGCAGGGAAAACGGGTGGAAGAGGCAGCTTTTGCATCGGCATCAGGAGGAAGAAGTTGTCCTCCTCTGTCCTCACCTGCCTCTTCTTCCCCCGCCTCCATTTCCCGTTGCAAAAGTCACTTGCCACAGTGTTTATTTAGGCAGCATCGTCCAATTCTGCCTGCCTTTCTAAGAAGCTTTTTCCTAATTGTTTGTCACAGAATTCAATGGGAATGTGATTTGCTGGAGGGCGTAGTCACTCAAATTCTCCAGTTTAAGGAGTGTTACCCAAACCATTGGTAGCAACTAGTGAGGGGAGGTCTCCTTTAGACCACTGGACAGTGATTGCCTTCCCAGCCTGGCCACTCTTTTCAAGGCTGTGGTAGGTTTTAAATTCCAGTTACAAGAAAACCAAAATTAAGTGTTTATCTCACTTAAGGTTTTAAATGTTGTTTCTTTTGTGAAATTTACATCACAAGACCACTTGTAAGTCACAAACCAAAACCGAGGCGTGACCTATATTGAAAGAGCTTTGCCAGCGAGCCTGCAGCCGTACGTATGGGAAGCATAGGACATGAAAGCTACTGGATTCTGCTGGTTCAGTGGCAACCATCAGGCATCTCTTACCAACACAGACATGCTGCAAGACTGAGTCATACTAGGTAAACCATGTTTTTACTGGAACAACCTTTTTTGTTGGAAGGTGAACAGTTTTCACCCTTTGGTGCTGCATACAGATTTGTTGGCAGGCTTAGCCTTTTTAACATACTGATATTTCTACACCAGTAAAGCTCTAGATTAAGCATAGCTATAGCCTGAGCAAAAGCATTATCCAGTTGTCTGAATAAAATAAACTATGCAAAAGGAAAAAAAGCTGTGTGTATAAATTTATATATATACCCACACATTTTTGTATGGTTGCATCCATAAAAGAAAGAAAAGTCCGTAGAAGAATAAGAACCCATATAAAAATTGCGATGTCAACTGAGTGCTGAGTTTTTCCTCGTGCTTCTCATTGGCTTATCTATCAAGCAGGGCTTTTGAGTTTCAGCTAGGCTTTGTTGACATGCAGAAAATTGTGTATTGAAGGTTGCACCTTTTTTTTCCCTCAATCACAAGAAGATGTATAGAAAAATCTCTTTGTGGCTTCTATATATAAATTCTGAATTTGACCGTGGTAGGATTTTGGATGCCTGGGATATTTTTCATATTGTATAAAGGTTACAAAAGGGGAATAGAGGTAGAAAGTGGTTATTACTCTACTTTTTATTGTGGGTGTTAAAATTAGTTACAGTCCAATAAGTATGCAGGTTATTATGAATTTTTGTTGAGATTGAAAAACATATCTGGATTTATAAGGGGATTATTCATAATCCAGTCATTGTTTTCTAGTGCTTATTTCCCTTTAAGTTGTAAAACAGTTTTATGTATATAGCATGTGATTTGTGATTTATGATGAGTTTTATATAAGTTCTCTTATAAGGTTTTTTTCTTTTTGAATCCTTTTCAAGATTTTTTTTTTCTGGGAGGATAGGGAGAAAATGTAGACAAAGTGTGTGATCTGGGTAAGCTTTCCTTCTGTTTTGTGTTTTCTGATTATGGGGAGAAATAGTACACCCAATTCCAGTCTCAACTGAGTGCTCAATCTTCCTCATCTAAAGCTGAGTCATTTAAAAAAATGAATAATAATTTTTAATGTGGGCTAAATCTTAAATGGTTTTGAATGTAAATTTGTCTTTAGTTATAAAAAGTATCTTTGTTAGGACTGAAAGACAGTTAAGGAAAAATTATACACTTTGACACTTTTACTGTTACATATGTTGGTTTCTTGTTTCTAGTGTCATGACTTTAATTGCTTTGCCTTTATTCTGAAACAATACAACATTAGCCCAAGTCTCATCTATATATCTATTGTTTTGGAGTCCTTATTTTAAAATACATTTTTTGCAGCACTGTGTGGAATCCAGCTACTTTTCTCCCGTATACTAGTAATAGCTTTTCTTTTCAGTTAGCAGTCTTCCACACCATGCCTAGCCTGTTTGTTCTGCCCCAAACTCACTGGACCATGAGGTGGGAAACCACATCTGACCTCATCCAAGGACAGCTCTGATTCATGGGCCACAGTTTCCCTTTTTCTCCTTCCATCCCCTTGGCTAAATGAACACTGCAGCATTCTATCCAAATTGCAACAGAAGATGGGTTGAACGATAAGGGTTTAAATCCATTCAGGCAGAGGAGAGAATTGAAGGTCTTCCATATTTTAAGTGAATGCCCAAAGCACTGGGGTGGTGGGTAATAAAAATAATAAAATTGTGAGAACAAAAAAAAGATTATTTTTCATGAAACAAACTTTATATTTAAAGCTACCTGAAATTCATACTTTCCAGCTATAGCTTTGCGGATACGATGGGATTTAAGCACTACAGTGACAGGCTATGTGCTATATCTACATGTATTTAGAAACTGTCTCTCTTGAGGAAAGCTTGGAATACAGAGACTTAGACAAAGAAGGAATTTGTCCTTGATTTAAAAAATAGATAAGAGTTATCCAACGGAGTTTAAGACCATATTTGTATTTTAACATGAGTGGTGCTTATGAATTTACTGAGACTGCTTACAAAGCAGTAATTTGCTAAGTTATGCAGAACATCTGTACTTGAAAGTAACAGTGAGAACATAGGTTCTGTTTTGACACTTATGTTTACACCACCATTTTCCAGTGAGTATGTAGATGATTCGGATCAGGCTAAATAAACTGTAATGGAACCCATAGCATTGTTATTTCCTAGTTAGGAAACGTAGGGAAAAAAGTTAGGAAAACTTCCTAGATACTTCTGTGTATAATTTCTGGAAATTTTTGTCTATTTTCGGTGGAAAGCATTTACTTGATTTTTTTTTAAGTAGAATTGAGCATTTTATTGGAGTTTCTCATTTTTATTGGCATAGAGCTTTCCAAGACAATGCCTCTTGTATTTCTTTTTTTCTTTTTTTTTCTTTGTTATTTTTGAATGCGATCCCCAAATAACAATGAAACTTGAAAGTTTTCCTATTCTTCATATTCTTTTAGGTCAACTTATTAAAGACGGAACATGTTCCTAATACTAGTTTGCCTACTAGAGGGTGAGGAAGGAGAATTAACTTTTCTGAGGAATGTCAGCACTGTTGAAGAGTACGCATGCAGAAGATTGTCAGTTGGCGTTTGACTTAAAATATCGATATGTCGTTTCATAGCATTTTAAAAGATCTCAATACATGTTAGTTTGGACACTGTCACATGAACTGAAAAAATGATTGAATGACTGTGAACAAAAGATTGTGAAAAATGGTTCTACCTTGGCTGTGAAATGTGTGTCATGGTGCTCATAATAAATACAGCTCCTGTCCAGAATGTGGAAATCTCTTGAAGAGTTTTGCTGGGACAAGCAAAGCAGAATTTACATCCACAGACCATTTTTTCATGACAGTTATTTCAAGTATGGAATTAGCTGTGCTTTTTGGTTGTGGCTGCTTTAAGCTCATGCACAAAAAGGTGAATAGTTGTGTTGTTGCTGGAATAGAGAATATTTTCTATCTTAATGATACTCTACTAAGACAAATATGAACAAAATTAACAGCAAAGATTTGATTTATTTTTAATAAGTAACATAACACAAGTTCTTGGTTTTAATTAGAGTTGCATAGGCATAATACTCATTTAAAGTTGAATAGAATTTGTCTGGCAAAATAGGAAGTGAAAGAAGCATGGTCATTGCTGGGAGGAAACCTCAAGACACTGTTGTAAAACTGCTGGAAAGTGGGCCCATTTCTGTTTTATTTATTTATTTATTTATTATGAAAGGTGTGTGGGGAGACCTTGCTGTCTTTCTATTTGATGTGTGTTTAACCTCTTTCCTCCAAAGTTCAGAAAAATCGTTTTTTAGGATGGGGTTCAGTCACCTCTGTCATGCATCTCACACTACCGCTGTTATGGTTATTGGCTTCATTATCATAAGTTGCAATGATTTTTGTATACAAACTTGTATGTGACTACTGAAAAACATATTTAAATAATAGAGATCAAGTAAAAAAGAATTTTTTGTCAATCATCAATCTGTGTACATGTCCTAATCAGTAAATATCTAACCCATCAGATCCTAATTACAGTTCTTACTAAAATTTATTTCTTGACATATTGATTTATTCTTTTCTATGTTTTTTTTTGTCTTTTTCACATAAAGTTGTAATTGTTTGCTGTATTTCAAATGACACAGCATGAGTATAGATGACTTTATCAAGTAAATATTTTCTGTGACTGCCCACGAGACCAACTAAACTCTGTTAGTTACAGTTGACAGTAACATTGAAATACATCCCATTAGTGAAAATAAACTGTTTTATTGAGGCCACACATAGTCTTGGGTGTTTTCATTTAAGAAAATTTCATAAAATGACAAACATTAGTAAAAGCCATTCTTATTACCATCTAAACTGTGTATGGGGGTGGGGGGGAAAGAACTCCTCCAGCACCTCTTAAAACTGAATTTTACTGGTGTGTCCTGTTTATAGCTGTTACGAACTGTTACAAAACTATTTTTCAAATCCTTCGCTGCTACATTTTCTCCTTCCAGGTCACATAATTTACTAACTATACTTTTTTTTTGAGTCAGGTTTAAGGTGCTGAATTTCTTTAACTTGTAGGAACTATTACAATGCTATATTTTGTTGATGTAATTAAAAAAATCAGTAAGACTAGGTCCTAATGTTTGTAATTTTAAGTGTCTAACTAATTGCTCTATGTTCTTGGTCCACTCTTTGCTTCTCTCCTATCCTTGCAAGTTTTGCTGTAGAAATAAATGTACAGCCATTAAGTTTACCTGTTTTCTTCTGTAATGCATCTGCAACTCATTACTAGTTCATGATTTACTTCAGTGTTGTGGCCATTATGCGCTCAACTACTGTATTTTAAAGAAAAAATTTAGTTACAGTTACTTCTGTTGTATTGCTGAGATACTTAAAAGATGGTAAAGTGAATCTGAGTTTAAGGGTTTTAGGTAGTGGCTACTTATTGAAACAAATGTTTTGTTATTCTGCAAGTAGATAATTAAAAACAAATTGGACAGGTTAGACCTATGTGCTTCTGAACTGCAGGGATTTTGCACAATTCTGTTAGACAAAAGTATTCCTAAAGCTACTGTAGCTGACAGTGGTTAGAATATCTTAGAGGTCTGCAAAACTTGAGGTTTCAATAGCAGTATTTGTTTTCCGTGACGTGACCGCAGAAAAAGATTTTTTTCTTCAGGTTTCCCCTTTATCTTGATATTATCAGGCACTTTGACAGTTCATCTACTCGCTGACAGCTATGCCAGAGGAGATCTAGTAGCTCTGTTGGGAATGACCATGTTCTGTAGATGACGCAAGTTTCAAGGACAAGAAAAGTGACTTGAAATAGTCCCTGCAAACAACTCCTTCAGAAATATGCTACTTAACAATAGTTAAGGATTGGGTCAAAGAGTGTTTGTTTCTGAGCGTTTTGTGTTTACTTGCTGATTCTTACAGTATTTGATGAGAGGGTACAGGATGTTCTCATTTTCTTTGTGCCCACAGCTCTCATACAGCTAGAGAGAATTAGTAATGTGCATTGAGAAAAGCTATAAGCAGTTTGGTTGTTGTTTCTTTAATTACAGTTCATATTATGCAAATCAATTTTCTGTATTTTCATTTTCTCTCTCTTTATTCTTCATCCAGATTCCACCAAGAAAATTAAGGATGTCTTAGAAGAGTTCCATGGCAGTGGTGTGTTAGCAAAATATAATCCTGAAGGGGTAATTCTTCTTCTTTCTTCAATGGTCAGAAATGGTGGGGAAAAATATTTACAAATGTAGCAGATCTAAGCACTTGGAATAGAAGATAATATATAAATCAGCTGTTTAGGGTATTTGAAACTGTTTGGAAAACAAAAATATGAGTATTTTGAAGAACTAAAAGTTTATAAACATCACATTAGACAGACCTTCTTAATAATTTCCCTAAACCCACAATTTATTTTCTAATATTTGAACAAACAGACACAAAACCCCCCCAAACTTATGGTAAGGTTAACATGCTTCCCAATTTTTTTTAAAGATTGGAAATGTTAAGCATATTTTCAAAAGATAGAAAAGTAAAATCTGTTCAGTTAAGATTCCTTTTTAAATTCTGTTTCTCTTATGTTGTTTGTGGTAGTGAGATCCCCATTATTATAGGGGAATTTTTTCATGATGTTATGAAACAAAGAATCCAGCTGAAAAGAAAGTGTGTGTGTGTGTGTGTGTGTGTGTGTGCATTTTCGCTACAGATTCACTACTAGACAAAATATTCTGTTTTGGCTGGTAGAAAAAGCCAGATTGTTTTCGTTATCCTCAGTTGCAATTTGTATCTGCTTAGCACGTCCTAATAGTGTGATTCAAAATGTAGCTAAATAAAAACCTGTTTCAGTAATGTTTCCAATAGTAATGTTTCTAACTATGCTTGCATTATGTGGAATTCAGGATAGAAAAATGTGCTAACCATTATGAAAATTACTTGATATTACATTTCAGGATGTAAAAGATGAATTATTGTCAAGTAAGGTAGTTATAACTCATTAAGTATTGAAAAATTCTTTGACACTTTGAACTTTGCAAAGCATAATGTTGGTCATTTTAGTTTCTGAGGAAAATATTTCATAGTTCAGTAAAATAGTATGAGTTGATCTTGTAAATGATCATCTTAAATCTCCATTATTTTAACTAAATAGAATAATAGATTACAAGAGGATTGGAATGCTGTGATCATCTAATTTATTCTCCAATGTAACATAGGCTGTGGGACCTCCCTTAATTGATTCCTGTTAGAAAGTAGACACTTTTTTTTTTTTTTTAGAAAAGTGTGAACTGTTGATTTACAAACTCAGTGCTTGCTCTTTTTTTTTTTACTTTTAACTTCTGCAGTTTTCTTTGTGCTCATAGTGCTCGTGATAAAATGGTCTTAATTTATTATTCACATTTTTTTCTTGAAATTCTGCACTTTTCAGTCATCATACAACGGTTTCAATTTTGTGAAGTGTAACCTTTTAAAGTACAAAATGATTGTGTATTTTATGCATATTTAAATAACATGTCGCTGTGTAGGTAACATTATCAAATTATGAATGTTGATGTATAAGCAAATTGGTATTTAAAGTTGTGAGATTACTCTCTTTTAACAAAGTCATTCCTCCAATTTGGGGGTACGTGGAGGATGAGTCATGGCAAAAAGTGATCAGTATGGGCACCTGGACAACTGCTCTGACTGAAGCCAGGTGAGTTGGCAGAATTTGTGCAAAGCTGGAATTAATAAACACAGTTGGTCCTGAGCCGAGTCTGTGACTCTGTATGGCATTTCCCAGAGTTCTTCATTTCACAGTGATTTGTTTGCAGAATCCTACCAATGTACTGAAGCATCCAGGGATTATAGGGCAGCACAACACCCAAACCAGTGAGCAGGATGGGAGGATGGAAGGGAAGGAGGGAGTTCAAGTCAAACACCCTGTGGTGGCTTCAGTGTCTTCAGCAGGGATCAAGCTATTCAGTACTACGGGGTCAATGTTGGACCCAGGCTAAACGTGACAGCTTTTGCACCATGCTGCTTAGCACTTAGACTTCAGGGAGTGCAACATAAGGAAAACACAGCTAGCAGCAAAGCTACTTGGGATCCAGTAGGATTTACTAGGTCAGGTTTCATGTCCTAAACTGCTGAATTGGAAGCAAAGTGGCTGAAATTTCCTTTGCAGTTGAGTGAATATTCCAAGTCAGACAGAACTGCCTTTGCACAGGTGTGTCTATATTTTTGGCATGCATTCAACCGGCTATGTGAATAAACTCGTTATGGAATGATTTGCAAGTTGATTGTATCTGGTCGGACGAGGACTCTACGACTTGGACGTACTATTTAAGTGAAGTCATTAATTATTATCTGTAAATGAGATGACAAAAATTGACTAATCCAGCTGAAATCAGTCGTAGTGCAGCTTTTTACTTCCACATATTTTAGACAGCACTTCTGTTTTGTTGTTGTGGTTTGTAGAGGATATCATCATGTTGCCATTTTGGCTCTTTCTTTCCTAGATCATTATCTCATAAGCACTCCAAGTATTTTTCAAGTCTTTTCAATATTCTATCAAAAGGTGGTGCCAGTTTTTTTATCAATAAACATGGAACATAGAGCTATGGCAGATTTAACAGTGTGATGTATTTATGTACTTAAGAAAAAGCCTTAAGAACTTCCTGTTACAAGCTTCTTCCTGCTTAAAGGGTTCAGGAATTTATTCCACTCCATTGCTTCTATATTGCCTTCTTTTATCACAAGCTGATTTAATGGGACACAAATAGCAAAATAAAAGCTATTGGTATTCGAAGCTTGTTACCTGAAGTCATCTGGTTTGTTTTTCCATTATCTTATATCTTGTCAAGTGAATGGTTTTTGGGCTTAGTGGAAATGATGTATCTGATTATCAGAAGGTCATCCAGTATAGGGAGTTTATTTACGGAGCTTTTATTCTCTGCTTTCAGTGTAAGGGAGATGACTAAACCTCTACAAATGCTACTGAACCTCTGCCCTTCCACCTTCTATAAATCAATGTCAAATATGTAATTAAGACTAGGTTTTATACCCAATGTAAGACACACAGGTAGGTTAAGATCAGCCTCCTGGAAAGCTGTGATTATAAATAGTCTTTCCATCATTTGAGATTCATCTAAATTAATTTATTTCAGCCATTTCACTTTGAGGGGAGCACTGAATAGGGTAGCAAGAATTAGGAAAGCAGATGGAGCTAAAGACTGTATCCAAATGGGCAGTAAGTACACATCATTGTGTGCTTGTAGTCCTAGTGTTGTCATCCTTTTTGAGGGATCTGTTAGAATGCATCATAATTCCTTGTTTACCTGCTTACCTATTTACCATCTAGAGCTCTTAGGGTTAATCAGCGCGTGAAGACTGAGGGTGGAAGGTGTGTGGAGGGGTCTCAGCCAGACAAGCAGTCAGGGTGCAGCTTGGGTCTGCACATGGAGCAGGGCAGCGCTCCAGAGTTCCACAGTTTGGATGTGGATAAAAAGAATAAATGTCCATATGCAGAAAGACCAGGAAAAGAAAAATTTCCAGGAAGGTTATGACAGTGAGTGCATGACACAAGGCACATTCCATGATCTGATCTGCCCAGAGAGGTGAAGCCCCAAGTTTAGCAGAACGCTTGCAGTCAGGTTGCAGTCATCTGCCTACTCCAACGGATTTTTGCATTTTTGGATGTAGTGCAGATACTTCTAAGAAGCTTTCTCCAGGGTCCTTCTGATTTCCAGAGGTTTTAGGGTTTTTCTAACTTAACTCTGTGAATGTTTCAAAGATACATCTGGTAACTCCAGTTTAGCAAACGTCTGGCAGAATCAGTGTAATTTATGCAGAGAATACAACTGTATTTATAATTTTAAGGTAGTACCTCTTACTGGGAAGTAGTGATGGCAGTTTGTGATTAAGGTAGAAAATTAATACAGCACCTTTATTAGAAGGAGTAAATATTATTAGAAACTAAAGCAGCATGTAATAATGACTTTTGTGACAGTGCTTGCTAGTGTTTACAGAATCATAGAATCAGAGTCATTTAGGTTGGAAAAGACCCTTAAGATCATTGAGTCCAACTATTAACCTAACACTGCCAAGTCTACCACTCAGCCATGTCCCTAAGTGCCACATCTACAGGTCTTTTAAATACCTCCAGGGATGGCGACTCAACCACTTCCCTGGGCAGCCTCTTCCAATGCTTGACAACCCTTTCCATGAAGAAATTTTTCCTAATATCCAATCTAAACCTGCCCTGGTGCCACTTGAGGCTATTTCCTCTTGTCCTATCGCTTGTTACTTGGGAAAAAGAGATGGACATCCACCTCTCTACAACCTCCTTTCAGGTAGTTGTAGAGAGCAATAAGGTCTCCCCTCAGCCTCCTTTTCTCCAGGCTAAACAACCCCAGTTCCCTCAGCTGCTCCTCATAAGACTTGTTCTCTAGACCCTTCACCGGCTTCATTGCCCTTCTCTGGACATGCTCCAGCGCCTCAATGTCTCTCTTGTAGTGAGGGGCCCAAAACTGAACACAGTATTTGAGGTGCAGCCTCACCAGTGCTGAGTACAGGGGGACAACCACTTCCCTAGTCCTGCTGGCCACACTATTCCTGATACAAGCCAGGATGCTATTGGCCTTCTTGGCCACCTGGGCACACTGCTGGCTCATATTCATGCGGCTGTCAACCAACACGCCCAGGTCCTTCTCTGCCAGGCAGCTTTCCAGCCACTCTTCCCCAAGCCTGTAGCGTTGCATGGGGTTGTTGTGGCCCAAGTGCAGGACCTTGCACTTGGCCTTGTTGAACCCCATACAATTGACCTCGGCCCATCGATCCAGCCTGTCCAGGTCCCTCTGCAGAGCCTGCCTACCCTCAAGCAGATCAACACTCCCGCACAACTTGGTGTCATCTGCAAACTTACTGAGGGTGCACTCGATCCCTTTGTGCAGATCATTGATAAAGATATTAAGCAGGACTGGCCCCAACACAGAGCCCTGGGGAACACCACTTGTGACCGGCCGCCAACTGGAGTAAACTCCATTCACCACCACTCTTTGGGCCTGGCCATCCAGCTAGATTTTACCCAGCGAAGAGTACACCTGTCCAAGCCATGAGCAGCCAGTTTCTCCAGGAGGATGCTGTGGGAAATGGTGTCAAACGCTTTACTAAAGTCCAGGTAAACCACATCCACAGCCTTTCCCTCATCCACTAAGCAGGTCATCTTGTCATAGAAGGAGATCAGGTTGGTCAAGCAAGACCTGCCTTTCATAAACCTATGCTGACTGGGCCTGATCACCTGATTGTCCTGTGTGTGCTGCATGATGGCACTCAGGATGATCTGCTCCATCAGCTTCCTCGGTACCCAGGTCAGGCTGACAGGCCTGTAGTTCCCTGGATCCTCCTTCTGGCCCTTCCTGTAGATGGGTGTCGCATTTGCTAAGCTCCAGTCAACTGGGACCCCCCCAGTTAGCCAGGACTGCTGATAAAGGATTGAAAGTGGCTTGGTGAGCACTTCTATTAGCTCCCTCAGTACCCTTGGATGGATCCCATCTGGCCCCATAGACTTGTGAATGTCTAAGTGGTGTAGCAGGTCCCTAACCATTTCCCCTTGGATTATGGGGGCTTCATTCTGTTCCCCATCCCTGTCTTCCAGCTCAGGGGGCTGGGTACCTGGAGAACAACTCGTCTTACTATTAAAGACTGAGGCAAAGAAGGCATTAAGTACCTCAGCCTTTCCCTCATCCTTTGTCACTGTGTTCCCCCCCACATCCAATAAAGGATAATTCTCCTTAGCTCTCCTTTTGTTGTTAATTTTTTTTTTAGAATTTATCATTGCATTCACTTCTGATTAAGCTGTTTCATTAACAACTATTCTGGGCAACAAGTAATTTTTTATGTTTTTTTAAAGTACACAGGGATGAAAGACAAACATTGTATTTACTGTTTTTTTCCTTGGTTATCTGTCATTGCATGATTAAAATAAATTGCTTGCACTCTCTAATCAAGACTAGAATGCTGACTTGGACCATTTTCTTGACACATGTGCTAATGCAAGAAAATGGGGTATTCTATCTAACGTCTTAAACTTGTTCATCTACATCACTAGCCTTTCAGCAAAAACAGTTCTATTATAAAAACAGAGCCTGAGTGTTACGACACTGTACTAATGTATGTGTGTTCTTTCTTTCCTTGCATGCGTTACAGAAACAAGATATACTTAATCAAGTAAGTAATCTTAATTTGATTTTTTTTCCTTTTGTTATGCATAGGAGCAGTAACTTTTATTTTGTAGGCTTCCATTGAGATATCACTTATTAATAAATACTGCATGTGGCTATTCTGTCAGATAATAGACAAATGTTTAAAGCTGAGAGCAAAGTGCACTCATTTTCTGTTTGCAGACTTTTTCACTAGATGGATTTCATTTTTGTCATTCACAGTACATAACTTTGCTAACATTAATTGAGAGGAATATGAAAACTAAGTTAAGAGCAAGTAATTAACTTGTTCCATACTTGTCACAGAGATTCCTGCTTACTAGTGAGATCTCATAATGGTTTGCATTATTCTGTAATGACAATAACACATCTCAGAAAAAAATGTTAAATCCTTTTTCTATAACCACATAATACCATTTATATTTAGCAGGCTTAAAATTGCAGATTTTATAATTTGAATAAGGCTTATAGTGTGCTTTAAGCAATTGTGACTTTACAGCAATTGCAAGAGAAATGGTTAAAGAGCTGATCATCAACCCAAGACTACTCCTGAGAAGCTTCAGTAGCCTAAAACCAGGTATAAAAATACAATGGGAAAAAAAAAAAAAACCAACCTAGGGAAGAAGGACTAATCAAATGAACTAGTTTTTTAAATGACCTAGTTATTCTTCCTTTGTAGCACATAGGTGTTAAAAAGCCCCTACTCTGTTGCTCTGGGAAGAGGCAGCTGGAACATGAGAACAAAGAAAAAGTCAAGAGACTGAAAGAATTAGTTTTGTAGCAATATCTCACTTTCTGGGGTCAAAGGCCGGTTAAGCTTTTGGAGGTGTGTTACTGAGAGTAGTATTCCCCATTCACAAAAGGGCTCAGTTTTCTTCGGATGACCAACATTACTTTTTTAGTAAGCCAACGGAGTGACTGCAATGGATCTTGAAAGTATTCAGGTTAAAGCAGTGTCTAGGACCAGTTATGAGACTAATCTCATTAGTATTCTTGCTAATAACTTTGTCAAAAGAGGTAGATGAATACTAATAGAATCAACTCACTAAACGAAATTTGGGAATTGTTGCTAAAATGGAGAAAAATCTGAATATTATACTGGAAAAGCTTGATGACGTTATGGACTATAGTAAATGTAAATGTAAATGGAATGAAATGCACTAGTGCAGAGTACAGTGTACAGTGTGGTGTACCCTGGGACTAGTGGCATTGTTAGATAAAGAGCTGAGTGTGGTAGTTGATCACAAGATGATTGCAAAGCATCAGTGTGGTTTGGTCATGAAGAAGAGAAATATATTACTGGGATATTGTAGCTCCTGTGGCCATGGTGGTCTGAGAACAAGACAAGACTTGTAAGAAAAAGTAGTGTCTTAGGCCAATTCACATAAGTGGAAAACTAGTTAAAGTTTCAAGCACACAGAAATATGGATTGAAAGAAGGATTTTTGTGCTGTTTCCCTCAGCTACATTCTTTGATCTGACAGAAGATACTAATTTACTGTAAAGACTTTGCCTTATTATAATGTATAAAGGGAAGTATTTCTACTCCAGATAAGGAAGATTTAATTTTCTATAAAAAGGTGCTGCAGAAACCACATCTTTCTGCTTTTGACCAAATGATGGGACAAAGTGAACTCAAATTGGAACTAATGTACAGAAGGGTTAGTAGGATGTGAAAAATTATAGGTTATCTATTATGTAGGAGAAGCCTGTCCCTCACATTTAAGAAAGTGAGGACTAAGAAAGGATGTTGTATCTTTCTAGCTACAAAAGAGAAAAAATTAGCAACTTGTGAGTATCAGCAGGAGAAAACTCTACCCTTCAGACACTGGGCACTCAGTGTTTTTCTGGCTCTCTAGGCAGAATTTCTAGGGAAACAGCTTCCTGGATACCTAGAGAGTTGGGAAGCCTGCCAGGCAGAGATGCTGGCAGTCTGGCTGTGAGCCTGCTTTCTGTGGAAAGTGTTGAGGGCACCGAGGTGTAAAATGTTTCAGATAGTCAATTTCTGCTGCAGAACTGTTCAGTTTTGAACATTTTTTATGAGCTTGAGTGGTCCCTCTGTCTCCTTTCCTCAGTCTATGCTAACATCTCTCCCTCCTTGATGTCTTCCTTCCCTTTTGATACTTCACCTCTCTGCCTTAAGATCCCATTTTTATCTTTTTTTCCCCCCTACTTTTTGCATTGCACAGTATCTTATGTTTAAGCTTTATGAGCCTCATACTGCTTTCATTTACATGTTACCTGTTTAATTCTCATAGTTGGTTAAATGGCTAACTCAAGGACTATTTTTCAGTTCTGATGTGCACTAGATACTGTTTCAAAGTATTTTAAAAGAAAAAGAGTTTATTTTTTGGTTTATTAGGGTACCACCATCAGTATTTAGATAGAAGTTGATAGAGAATTTTAAGCTGTCTTGATATTCAGGCCAGAGGGACCATTCTATTTCAAAGAATACGCTGCTTAAAACTACATTATTTTTAAAGGAAAACAAACAAACAAAAGTGGAGGGTCACACTGGTGTCTGTTTTATTTTTAACATATTTTATTTGAAGAGTGACAGTTGAACTCTGACAACTTTTTAGCTCCTCTAACAGCATGAAAACAGAGAATAAATGTGGTACAAATTAAGGTACTGAGTTACAAAGTATGAAAAATACTATCCTCATATTTTCATATTAATTTGAAATATCAGCTAAGTTATTCTTTTCTTAAAGTGAAATAAACACAGAAATAAATCCCTTCAGAAAGGACACATTTAGTGTATTTCTTGATTTTTATGTTGCCATTAATATATATTTAAAATTGATGCATTTCAGCTCAAGTATACATGCAATGGTGCAATATTTATATATAATTTGGAGATACAACTATTTATTCTGCTAGTCATTGGTGATAGATTTAATAATATTTAACTACTAAGATTCATTTAACATCAGTGGAAAATTATTTGTCTGTTTTTAAATTATTGTAATTTTAATTGTATTACTCTGTGCCTTCATTTGATCACTACATGTATGAATGTTGCAAAATAAATAGCAGAGGAGAGGTATTTGGCTAGTGGGTATTTGCACTCTGTGAAACAAAAATGAATAAAGACATTTTCTTAAGAGAACAGCATTTAATGTTGAAATTCTGTTGAATTTATAACAGTGAGAATTCTGAGCCCATCAAATTTGTGCTGTGTTGGTGCTATAGTGTTTTTTGGTTTACATCCTATTTGTAACAGTTGGATAATAAAGGACTATATGGTACTTGTAAACAGTTCTACAGGTGTTTATGTTACCTGGTCAAACACAGGGATTTTTCAGGGATTCATTAATTTTGCTATTTTATTTGGTTTTAGTCTGAAGCATGCCACCTACCCCATTTTTCCTAACTTCTGTAGTAATTGTAATTTTCAGATGACTAATTCTGCTGTGACAGAATGCAAGCTATCTACTCTTCACTTTGTTTAGTATGTAATAGTTTATGTATATTTCCTCTAACATTCCTTATTGGTAATACATGTAAAATAGACCCTGGGTGATAATCTGCTACAAGAGCCTTCTAAAAGTATGTGCCTTAGCACTCTTCCTTCTTAAAAAAGCCCCACCTTTGTAAATATAGCATATTTAGTAAATTTATGTATTAAATATATGTATTTATGTGTGTAGTACATATGGATTTACACACATATATAATCATGTACTAAAGAAAACCTGCTGGTAGTAAAGTTTTGGTTTTTCTTACCCGGATATAAGACTGGGATATGACTGCAGTGGTTGGTGAATACATTCCAGATTTATTTTAGTAATTAGCATCAATTTATTTTAATAACATGAGAATGCAGTACAAGGTTATGCTTAAAAATCTAGTTATTGCATAAAAATTGAGTCTTCCCATTTCCTTTTCAGATGTTTTGTTGCATTTACTTCTTTGAAGAGACATCCTAGCTGCTCTCAAATATTGCAAAGTAATTGTTTCTGATAGGAGACATAAAGGGAAAATTTTGGCAGTTATGTATATCTGTAGTGTTGGTAATATGCAAATATTATTTGGCGATATCGACTATTTGGTAGGAGCAGCCTGTGAGAGCATGTGATTTTTTTTTTTTTTAATTTTCTGTAAGCTTTCATTGCAGGAGATGAGAATGTGGATGCTGCATTATCTAAGAAATAATTTTATTTGGTTACCAGAACTTTCAAAATGAATTATGTATTAAATCAAATGCTTAGATCAGGAAACGCTAAGGACTTTCAATTTAAACCAAACTTTACCCTGATGCACAAAGGCAATCTCCATGAGGAACTCCAAATTTAGTGTGAATTTCTGCCACATGAACATTAAAAATACATTTTAAACACCAAAAACATATGCATTCTTATGTAATTCATGTTTATGAATGGTCTCTCTATATGGTCTCTGCTTTTTTCCACATATTTTGGCAAAAGTCAGGTTTTGAAACGTTGTCAGAATCAATGAATCTTCAAAACTTGGACTTTTACTGGGGATGCTTTAGCATTGCTTTTCACAGCTAATCATGTAATTGTCACTAGTGCACTAGCATTAATGTATGCAATTGTCATAATATTATATGTGAATCAAAGCCCTGTAACATCTACTCCTTTTTCAACAGCTCATTTTTTCAGATATTGGGTCAATATAAATTGTTTAAAAAGAAATGATCAATTAAAGAGCCCTACCCACAAACAAAAATAACCCAGAGCTATTACTGTCAGTAGATTAAAGCTGATTATACTCTACATTTTTGGCACCATTTGGAGATCAGGCAACATAATTTAAAAAGTAATTAATTGAAAATTACGTTTCAACATAATTCTCTTTCCATTTTCCATTATCTCTGAAATGTTCTCTTTAATAAGTGAAAACCATATTTCATGGAAGTCTGCTGGAATGAGTGATTTCTCTCCCCATCCCCCCCCCCTTTCTGTTTTTCAGGATGACAAAAACAGTGGCTTATGTTGAAATATTTTGTACAAATTTAAAGGAAGAAAAAGACCAAAGAGAATGTGGTATTTTAAAAGAATTTATGGGTGGAGATTAATTCCAAACACTAGATCATGCCTTGTTCCCATTTATGTGACCACTGTGGTGGGGAGGAATAAAAGGAGTTATTATTCTACCCCTCCCTGCCCTGCCCCATCCACAATGACAACTCTTTTGTCAAGAGACTATTAATGAGTTGCTTTTTTTCCATCTTTTGAGGAGAAAAAGTGGAGTGATACAGCTTCCTTTCCTTCCTTCTACATGTCATCCAGCAGAACTGGTGGTTGCATTTACACCAGCCAGGAAAATATAGCAGGCAGTTAGACCTCTTCTATTGCAGTTTGGTGTTAGGGTAGATCTTGAGTCAAAAGCTGTCAGTTTTTTCTGTCTAAATTATTTGTTCTCTTCAAATGTCTTAATATGGTAGGAGTTAAAATATTACATAGTATAGTTAAAACCTCTGAATATTTTTCTTTATAATACAATAAAGGATGAAAATTTGGCTTTTCTTGTATATATCCTATTTTTCACTGAGAAACCATGTTTTGTGTATTCTCAGGATATACTGAGTTGTGATGTCTATACCATGTAGAGTTCTGTGTATGTTGGCACAGATCATACACATAAATGCATAATTCTTCACAATATGCATACTTGGATTTTTCTTGATCTTACATTTCTGTGTACCACCAGTAAAGCAGAAGAGCAAATTAGAAAATTGCACAGTTTAACTGCAGTAGGAGAAAGGAAGAAGTCACATACTCACAGTATAGTATTTCCTTTATTTCACGAATTCCCCACTTCTCCCCTGCCCCATGCGTCAGTTCTGCTCTGTGAGATGGACAAGCAAGGGATGAGTTCCTGCAGCTGGCTTGCCTTACCTATAATCACATTCGTAGTTAGGGATACCCCAGCCTGAAATGCACAATTTAAGGGATATTAACTTCTGCTTACCACAGGAGGGAAAAAAGCTTAATTGGTGTGGGGGATTCAATAGCTGTATGAATGCTTCATATCTTGTAAGAAGTGAGAGGCCAGTGAAAATTGCTGACAGTGTGTCAAATAGTTGGCTTATAGTTTCCTGTGTGTTCTTGCTTATGATTCCTATGGGTTCCCATGTCCATATTTCCTGAGCTTGCACCAATGCAGATTTTCACTACAAAACAGATAAATTGTGGGAAATTTTGTGACATCATCAATTTCCAGAAAGTAGAAGGCAACATTGTTGTATATGACCAGTCACCTGAGATCAGTCCTATTCAGTATGTAGTGGAGGATAAGCAGAGCATTGTACATTTGCTCTGGATTGTGGAAGGACAGGTTTCTGTTCTCTGCAAAGAGTCTGGAATTCATAGAGGTGATCCTATGCTTTCAGTTAGCCAGGATAGATCTTTTAAGGCAGGTTTTACAACCTACTAACGTGGCAATGCAGAAGGAGTTCAGCCTCCTGTCTAGCATACAAGATGTTAGAAGCCATTCTGCTGTCTGGACAGAATCTGGTATTTCAGGCACCTCCATAGCCTGTTGTAGCCATAATCAGAAGATCAGAGAGCTGAGAAGTCCCTGTATTTTCAGTTGACTATTGGTCTATATGTGTCTGATACAAAATTAGAAAACTCCTGAAATTGTCTGTTGTTTTTCCAAGCATGGTCATAGCTGCTACTTGGAAACTAGTGCTTCAATTCTGTTTTCCCTGAGACTGAGAGACTCGCCCTCTATGGACTAGGACTAAATTAGTGTAATGTATTTATCAGTGAGTGCTTGAGAAGAAACAGAACTCTTATCATAGTAATTGGAGATTTTTTTAAGCATATTAAGCATAGACTGACCTCCATTTCTTTTTCCTTGGAGTCCCCCATATTCTGGGAATATGGGATTCAAAAGAAACTGAAGAGTGGGAAGTAAGAGCTCTGCTTTATGCCGCTGGTGTAGAGTAGAAAGAGAAGATATAGACGTGCTTTAGTGGTATTAGTAAGGTAAGAAGTTTCTCATCACATATCTATGAGATACATGGGGTAATTGCAAAGAAATGTGCATATAGTCATGATAGCACCATGGAAAATAATGGTCGCTTTATTGTCAGTTTTGTAGTATTCTATGCTGTAACAGAAGAATAAAATTCCAGACTACTTTGTTAACTGACATTAAAGAGAGAATTTTTAATACCTATGAAAATCCAAAACTAAGTTTAATATTTTAAAGTTTGTTTCTTCAGAGTTGAGTATTGTTAAGTGATCAGTGTCATCCTGGAAACTCTCTTGAAAAGTGTAGTTCATCCTCAAAACTGTAATTTATTTGTCTTGTCAGTTGCCAGGACTTGGTGACTCTTGGTGACTTTCAGCTCTGCAGTCAAGATTCCTTAGTAACATTTTTTCCTAGTTCAATGATTGTCATTTGTTTGTATGTGTCTTTTTATGTGTGCTTACTGTTCTGTCATAGGATTTCCTGTGCTATGTTGAAAAGGATACACTAGTGATCAGATTCCTGAGGCAGAGAAGGAGAATAAAAGCCCAGGTTAAATAATTTTCTACAGAATTGGCTTTTTAATGTATTATTGTAGAAAAATAGGAAAGCATCTCAGAATGCTTGGGCAAAGCCATTAAGGAGTTTTCCAAGAGCTTTTAGCAGCTGAGGAAGAGAGAAATACAATGCTTCCTATGGAGGGACTTTCTTTTAGATCTTACCTCAGTTACCTTCCACTGAGTGTAGATTATAACTCAAAAAAAACCCTTGTTGTCTGCCCCATCACCATTTTCCTTAATAGTGTCTGGCAGCTGCTGCGAGTTGGTTGCCTTTAGATGTGGTTGAAATCTCTCACGAGTCCAACTCTGGGGTCTGTAGCTCATTTCCAGCCTTCCTCCCCACCCCATACACACTTACCCAGTGATGCCTCCTTGGCTGCTGCCAGAATGGAGGAAAAGAATTAAGGAGCAGAGATGCAGTGGGGCAGAGGTGCTAACAAATTTGGAAGAAGGGTTGATAGTCACTGCTGTTTCCCCCTGTGCCCACCTGGCTCAGATGTTACCTCCCTGCATACTCCAGTCTGTCCATAACTGTCGTCGTCCGTCTCTCTCCAGATACTTAGTTTAGACAAAATAGGTGCTATATGGTATTACCTTTTGCAGCTGCCACTTTGTATATCCATATAGCTAGCGTTTTTTTAATTTTATATTCTTATATTTTACAATATCTATAAGACATTGTAATTGAGTTCCTCGAGTAACTGTTTTTTATCTTATTCCAAGAATATTATTATGAGGATAATTCTTGGTCTAATTATTTCTGTTTTATCCTGGTTCTTAAAGGGCTACTTGAGGGAAGGAATTTTCATCAAAGTAATGGGAGTTGGCAGAGCAAATCCTAATTGTTTGTGTTTGTAGCTTACTTGTAAAGTGAAGGATGCCATAAGTTTCAGAAAAATTTCCACCACAACACATTGGTTGGGTATGGGTTCTTTAACAGGACAAATTCGGCTGAAACTGGAGATCTGGGCAAATCTGTCTGTATTCGCTTAGTCAGACATCGCAACAGGAATGTTCTCGTAGTATTTGGAAAGAAGACAGGTTAGTCTGTCTTGTTTCCCTGTTATAAAAACTGTTTCTGCTATTCTTAAACAGAAGAAAGTAATAATGAGTTATTTGCACTGATGGAACTTCTTGTATGTAATCTGTTAATGGCATTAACATTAAAAAAACCCCTGTTGAGTGTTTTGGACTAATGCATAGTTGCCAAAATTTAATTGTAAAATATATGCAATATGTGAGATGACATGTTATAGTCCCAGAGGCACTGAATGATCTCTCTGAACAATCTATAATTGCTGTTTTCTGCTTTGTTTAGTAAATAATACTGTATATAATAGTATATATACATGAATATTTATTTATATATATGCAATATATAAATTTGTTCTGTTTCTTTTAGCATAGACTTAGATCCAAAATGGGTTACTTCCACTCTAAGTGAAGTTAGCCCCCAACTCTGGTATGGCAATTTAAAAAAGAAAATAAATAAAAAATTTGTCTCAGCCATTTTCTATAAAATTTACCTAAGCACCTTAAATTCTTCCATGTGTCCAGAAGTACTGCCATAACAGCTGAAACATTTTGGTATCTGTTTTGATACATCTCCCTGACTAACCTTATGTCTTCAACATACTCAGATCACCTCCTAATTCCAAGGACTATTTCAGTAATTTGTTCAGTAACAATTTTACAAGTAAATATTTATTCATTTTGTTGGCATAGACATACTGAAACCTCTTTTCCCCTCAGTGAATCTTCAGCTCTTTTCTGATATTTGGATACTCTCTAGAGAAAGAGATACAAATTTGAAGTTCCCCAGGCAAAGGAGGGAAATCAGCCAAGGGAACCCCCACTGGGGAGGTGTCTTTACCAGGAGATTTTTTTTTTCCAAAAGGTGGGAAAATCTGTCACTTTGTCTGTGATTTTGGAAGGAAATGGTGGTCTCCACTGCACTTGGTGCACAGTCCCTTTTTTGTGTGTGTTTTTTTGTTTGGTTTTTTTTGTTCGGTTTTGGTTTTGGTTTTGGTTTTTTTTGTGAACACATCTAGTGAGACCTGGTAACACAGGTTTGTGTACCCTAATTGTCTTAGATGTGAGACAAATAATGAAATCTTCAATCCAGTGAAGATTGTAACGTTTTTGTTCATGTTCAGAAACAAGTCTGTGGACACCTTAGGAAGTTAAAGTAAAAAACCTAAAGGGTTTATAAAGTGCTTCATGGATTAGTAGCACTTGAGAGTCCTTCAAGATCCCACTATGAATAAGAGCATTAATATAATACCGACGTCCAGCTTTAGGGCTCTTCATTCCTTTTCTGAATTGACCCATATTGTTCTCATTAGACTGTAATTAGCTGCTTGGTTTTACAGTTACAAAATCGAGTAAGAGGTTTCTTAGTCTGCACAGTGTTGTGAAGTAAAAGTTATGCCTTATCACGGTGTATTAATGAATGGGCACAGTTAATAAAGGCATAAAAGACACCTTAGGATGCCTTTCTCTATAAATCTGTTGTGTTATGTAGTTGGATGCAGTGGGGCAAATCCAGAACCTTCTTTCTGTGGTCAGTCAATCATTTAGAACTCATTATAAACTTTGGTCTGTTTCTTCTTTTTCAGTTTATTGTATGGAACTGTTTGGGGGGAGCTTACAGAAAAACAGTACTTATAGATTAAACTTTTCTTGGCAGTTTAGTGCTGGGATTAATTTTGAAATTTTGTGGATGGCTAATTAAATGTTATGGATTGTCTCTGACAATTTGTCACGTAAAAAAGATGCATATTTTTAATTTTCCTCTACACTGAGTCATACTGAGTCCGGTTTCATGTTTGCTTTCAGAAAAGCTAAAAAATGTTTAATGGTTGACACATTTTATTTGCTAAAAAGAATTTAAAAGTTAAAACTGTGCAATTTTGCTTCTGCTTTCTGTCCTTTCTCCTTTCCTTTTCTCCAAGGTGGATATATACCTTGTTTTTGAATGTCAGGTAATTGGAAACATTGATAAAATCTATAAATGGGAAATGATAATAATAATAACTGCTCCTAAAAATAGTAGTAAAATTAATTTTATATGGATGTTATGGTTTAAATTAGCTGAAACTCAATGGTGTTTTTAAATGTGTACAACTCTGGGCTTATATCAAAATGTTTCATTACCAAATGAACTTTTATTACCCAATAATATAGAAGATTATGAAGATTTATAAAGTCTTATTTTGTAAAGTTTATTTTTATAAAACTTAAGAAAAGGAGCTCCAGTAAACTTGGTAAATCAGTTGTTTAACATATAAAAAGAGGAATCCATTTATATATGATTAATATAAAACCACCTACCTTTCTGTGACCTACAGGCAAAGCATTTGGTAACTTTTTTATTTGAATCAAAGCTAAAACAGCATAGATTTTTATTCTCCCCCCCCCCCCCCCCCCGAAGACTTAGGCCAAATGATTTGAAAGTTCTTTCATATTCCTCTGAGTAACTATTGGCTGCTTGAACCATGTCCTTATATATCTCCCCGTTATGTTGAAAATTTTCCTGAGATCCCTAAACTTGTGATCATAATCTCCCTATGCCCTGATAGTCTCTTGTGAAATGGAATGAATTAATTTATGTGCCAGGTTAATTGTAGTCAGCTTGGTACATCCTCTCACGCTCTCATCCCCTCACTTGGGAAACGTCATGGAAAATGCCTTCTGAAATGCTAAATCCTTCTTTCTCAGGTTCATTTGAATTCAACTGGAGCTTCTGGAAGCTAAGCAACTGTTGGAAATTAAGCAATTAGCCTGCGTGCTTAAGAAAACAACATCCACCGTTATGGCTTATATATTATTCTGATATTATTGATCTGAACTGTTTAATTAATGCTTGAGAATTCATTAACAGAAAAAAAAATACTTTCAAACCATACCAAAATGTATTGAACTTTTCATCTGAGAAATTCTGATATGACAGTGCAATTTAAAAGGAAGATATTGTGGTTTACATAGCAGAGTGAGCATGATCCATGTTAGTGTGGAAGATGAATGTCCTCTGCTTTCCTTTTTTGTCTTTTTGATTACCAAAACATTGTGTGGTTCCTTTGAAAAGTAGCTGGGGTTGGGGGGAAATGCTAGTAATTAGAGGAAGGGTAGTTACTTACTGAAGCATCTTCATATTTTCCATGAGGAAAAAAGAAGAATACTATTTAATTGCAGAATAGAGAAATGTTCATAATATTGTGTGTTGTTCTCTCTTCTGTGAAAGTTATTTTAAATTAAGCTGAGCAAATGTTTTGCATCTTTAAGTGTTCTGTTCTAAATGAACCATACTCAATACTAAAACCTCTACTTGGTGATAATACCGTAACACCTATAAGTCTTCTACAGTGGTCCTCACAGGATTTCTTTTAAGAAATTATTCCATTTTTCTACAGTTATGTAATGGCTTATGTATATTACAGTGAGAGAGAGGTGATAGAGAAAGCACTGGAAGTGATTTAAAGTGAGCTTTTTTTGAAAGCCCACCCCTTTTTCATTGGAAAGCTAGATGGATAATTTAAACTACTCCTAGATCTGCTATAGTCTAGCTCAGTGCTGTTATTTACTGTATATAAATTTACGAAAACAAATTTCCAGAAATGATGGAATTACTTTAGAGCTCAGTTCTGATAGGATAATCTACACCAAGTATGTTAGGTCATCTTGAAAATGTTTTTCATCTATGGAGTATTAGAGTCACGGATTTTGTGGTTTTTTTTCATACAGGCAAGAACCTAATCACAGGGCTCTATGCATAGATCTCCTTTAGGCAGGACTGTTGTTGCACATTCATTTGATACAGCATGTGGTTTTGCATCTGCATTTTGGGCTATTATGAACATTTCTGATGTGTATTCAAGTCACTTACCAGCTCCTAACTAACTTTCAGCATCATTTGAAAGCTTTTGGGTATGCAACGTCTGAACTCTGGTTGTGTGAATGTTGCTGCTTCCCAGGGGGAATACAGGTCACAGAGCATGTGAGGAGAGGATAAAGCACTTCCAGCTGAAGAAATCTGACTGTAGAACAAGCTTGTAGAACAACCACCCACTTTCTTTTTTCCTTTGCTGAGCACCTTAATCAGCAGCAGTCAGGATGTCAAATACAATAAATGGACATGGTAGCCAAATCATGTGTTACTTTGATATCTGTTGTCTTTCCTGGCTAGAAAATATAAGGCAGTTTGGAACACTTGCTTTGGAGGATGCTGGGGTAAATGATAATCTGACCATCTGTAGAAAATACTGAAAAGTTTGAACATCTTTGAAAAAGAGAGTCTTCAGGAAGAAAGAAACACATCATTTTAACCTTATTTATTAATCCACATCTCTACCCAGGCATAATTCTGAGCCTATAAATGGTAAAAAATGTAACATTAGGGATTTAGTTATTGCTGGCAGCTTGGTGGACCAATATCACTCAGGCAGCAGTTTAAAAATCTAAGATAGCTGTAAACTCAAGGAATATTTTTGGCAGTATTACATAAAACCCACAGACAAGGTAAATAAAAAAAGCTTTATGTAATACAGATATTTTATATGTCCATCCATAAACCTTAACTTAAATGGGATAATTTGTTTTTCTGTTTTCCTTTTTCACTTGGTTATTCCTCTTTGTATGTAATTTAGTGAAATAGCTAAGTGAAATAGCGTTTCATTAATGAATAATCTAACAAAGCAATTTCACGTTGTTAAAGTCAGTTGATTTAGTGATCAATGTATTTGTTATGTTTGCAGGTAAAAAATACATTTATATAGTGTAAACTAATGACCAGTTTACTTGGATGCTGATACAAATCCTTTTGCCATTGTGGTTTCATACTTTATAAACAGCGAATTAAATGTCAGTGACTTTATTATTGAGGAAAAACATAAAGTTTGTAGCATGAGTGAAACAGTGTATGATTTGCCAAAGTAGAAGAGAGTGGCTGAAACAATATGATGAGACAAAGATACTTAGTCCATGGCCAAGTAGATTATTTCTGTTTTATGCCCCACTTGAGCCTTGTGGAGGCAATTTTTTTTTTTTTGGTCTCTGCTATTTTTGTGTTCAATAGGTAAGAGTTTTATTGATTTCACTGAACTTCTTTCTTAGATGAGGTATTTTGGATTAGAAGCTCAGCACAGATACCCTCTTGCCAAGTTTGCGTTCCTAATAATAATGACTTGCACAAGATAGTCAAATTTTGCAATCTGTGTTGTTGGTCCCTAGTGAGGACAGTGATACACATTTAAAACATTACCCTGGGGCAGTTAGGTCTTGGCCTTAATGGAAAACACTTTATTTCATGTGGACATAAAATTTCTACATCTCATAAATATAAAAAGAAAAGAAAAAAAAAAGAAGGCGGGGGAGAGAAATCCCTGCTCCAAAGTGTTGAAATGATATTACAGTCATTGTAAAAATTATTTATACTCTGACTCAGATTCCAAAGTCACTGAGGCACTTTGAAAATTTAGTTTCAATTTTCTTTTTCTGGCATGGTTTCAAGCTGATTTCTTGCTAGTCTTTTCCCTCCTAATGCTGTGTTCACTGTAGTGAACTACAGGAGTTGCACTGGAGTTTTCTGTGGAGAAATGGAGTCTTCCTGAAGCATGGGGAAATGTCTCCAAGTCAATTTTCTGCTATAACGTGGCTTTATCCCTTAATTATTTAGTGGTGAAAAGTTGCTGTCCTGTTTGATCTAGAAACAAAGACAGCAACACTACGCTTTGCAGATTAATGACTGATAAGCTATTTTAAAACATCACATATGTAACTGGGTAGCATCATTGATAAGTATGCAGTTGTGTCACAGTTATTTCTGAGATAAAACTGAATTGTCTCAAGCTCTCTTGATATGTTTCAGGACACCTTTATCTTTAGCGGTTCTATATTAGCAGGATAAAATAGGATCATAATGCTTTACACTGCTATGACCTCATCGCAGTCTTACACCTTCCTCAAGGGGGGGCAGTGGAGGGGGAGGTGCTGATCTCCTCTCTGGTGGCCAGCGAGGGAGCACAAGGAAATGGAATGAAGCTGCGTCAGGGGGAGTTCATACTGGACGTTAGGGAAAGGCTCTTCATTGAGAGGGTGGTTGGCCACTGCAACAGGCTCCCCAGGGAAGTGGTCACAGCACCAAGCCTGCCAGAGTTCAAGGAGTGGCTGGACGACGCTCTTTGTCATATGGTTTAGTTTTAAGTAGGCCTGCGAGGAGCAGGGAGTTGGACTCAATGATCCCTATGGGTCCCTTCCAACTTGAGATATTCTATGATTCTATGATTCATTTTATTACTTAAAACAGACAATGCTGTCTTACCAGGAGAAATCATCAATGAAGTTTCATTAATCAGCTCTTACCTTGCTGGCAAAAGCAAAACCAAATTGAACTAAATGACAAATGTTTCAAATCAACAACTTTTTTTTCCCTGTAAGTAAGGTTGCTTGTCTCGGCACTATCATTTGACTATTAGAACCTATTTGAGACAGGATGATTAGTTTCTCTTTGACAAATACCAGCAAAACGTGTTGCCACCTAGGAAAAGACAGGAGGCCTTCAATTCCGTGAATTAGGCATCCTAAAATCCCCTGCTTGTTGTCTGCCTAATTATGGGAAAAGCTAAGGCTTGCTGGGTACATCCCTGTGAGCTCCATAGCTGCCTTTGGTTGCAGTTTTGTACGTGCTGTTAAGCCATATTCCAATCAAGAACCTAGAGAGCATGGAACTTAGTTTCGGGGTCCTGATAAAAGTGCTCTGAATTTACTCTGGGCTATCTTACACTGTGCTCTGGGCTATTGTAGCAATACTGTGAGTTTTCAGAGTAATACTTAATTCAATAATCAGTCACTTTCAAGAATAGGTATGCCAGGCTATATCTTCAGAAATCAGTATTTTCAATGACAGTCTGAAGTTTTTGTTAACAGAATATTATTTGATGGATTAGTATGAAAGTTTTTGCAAAATGAACAATTCAAAATACTTTTTTTTTCCCCCACTCTAGACAATTGATTTAGAGGGGTTCAAGCTGTTCATGAAGACTTTTCTGGAGGCAGAGTTACCAGATGATTTCATTGAGCATCTTTTTACGTCATTTAGCAACAAAATCTCTCACTGCAGCCCGTTAATAAAAAACAAACCGCAACACCTTTCTGGAGGTAAGTAATAAAATCGCAGTAATATAAGAGCTCAAGGTTCCTTCCCCCTGCTATTTTACTTCTAATAGCTATAAATATATGGAATTCTAAACTATATGTATTTCTTTTTTTGTTCTGATATTTGTGAAATTGGAGAAACTAAGTCAATCATGAACAAGAAATACTGTGAAAAGAAATGGAAATTAAATGGTTTTCCCTTTTTAATTCACAATAATGATGCAGCTGAGACACCAAGTGGACAGTCTTTGTCACGTTAATGCTAATCAGATTGCTATGGTTACATGATCTTGCTGCCTACCCTACTGTATAAACACTTAGAAACCTTCAGAGCTTCATGCAGAAGGCTCCTGCTGGTGCTCTACAGTTTCTGTGCCCAGTTACTGCTGTTTCTCTTAATTGTCTAGGTGTGATACTGCTATTAGTAATCCTACATATTTCTCAGCTACTGATATTTTAAGTGTCCTGTAAGTGTTAGGATTATTTCTTTTCCCTATATATATAAACGGATCTTCTTTAATGCAGTTTGAAATTTTCATGCTAAATCACACATTTTTATTAAAAGTTATTTTGAGTTCAGAGGACGTAACATGTTCAAATATTTCCATGCAAAATAGCATTAAAAACTGTCAACTTAACAAAATTTTATAAAACTTTTAAAGAAAATTTGCAGAAGAAATTTAAGGTTACCTTCCTAACTTGAAATATTTGGTTTAGCACTTTAGCAATTTGGGAACTCTATCAAAATCCAGTAGCTAAAAGCAGAAGCTAGACTAATTTAATGAAATAAACTGCATGTTTGAACAGCTGGGATAGTCAAGCTCTTAGAGCAAGTTACCAAGTGGTTTGATGGGTACTTAATTGCTTGAATTCTTTAAATGAAGATTAGGTGTCCTCAAATTGCAACTCATCCAGAAGTTGTGAATTTGGTACAAGTACTACTAGCTGAAATCTTAGCTTTTCTTGCAGATACCAAGCACTAGATTTCCATAGATGACTAAGTGTACAATACCAATTGTAGGCTTTCAGATATCAGCCATTGAGTCTGACCTGGTGTTTTTTTTAGTGTATGCTGTTCTCAACTATGTTAAATAGATGGGTTTCAGTTATTTTTCTTTATTTAAGTTTACACTACCTGTTATTTCCACTTCTTAGCTTTATATTTCCTGGCAAAACCCACCAAACAAACAAACAAAGCAAAAAACCCATATTACATTATCTTCTTCTATTATATTGTAATGTATATATATAATGGTCATTAACTGTAATTAGATTTAACTGAAAAAACTTTTTTCTGCTAGCAAAGCTTGCTTACCACATCGAGGGTATAATTCTTCATATAATTTTTTTTTTTTCATTTGAATTGAATTCTTCAGGTCTCTTTTTCTATCCTTTTTAATCAGAAGTGACATGGACACATCTCCTTCCACAAATATCTGCTGTGTAGGCAGTACATTTCCAGCTTCTTGGGCTTTTGTTGTTAGTTATCTAGACTGGTTCCATGTGCAGACCTTAGTGGACTATGGTGTAGTCAGTTGTGTGGAGTATTCAAAACCTTCTGTTGCTAATTACAGCTCTGATAATGACTTACTCATGGGTTTAGGCAAGTCATATAGACCAGTGATTCAGTCCCTTGCCCTCAAAGATGCTTTGCAACAGAATCTCCAAGGGCATGTCTAAATGTATTCTTTATTGTATGCTGCAGGGTATATTTTGGATGTCATCAATTTTCAGCATTGCATTTTTTTCAACTATGAATATAGATTCTGTTGCCTATAAAGTCTCAGCAGCGTAATTTAATTTCCACTTTCATTACTTTTAATTTTTCATTGATGTTTTCATCAATGAGTAGCATCAGCAATAAACATGCACTGTACCAGCCACCAAAATTTGTAATCTTTTACACTTAACACTTTTTGCCTGATAACTCCCAATAGCAGCTGCCATTTAGTGGTGCATATTTATTAATTATGCTGTATTTTTACATGTGTTGTCTGACTACTACTATTTCAAAAAAATCATCTTTTATCATTCTGGTGTTGTATTTCTATGGTTTTGAGACTTCATATGTAGAAATGATAACAGCTGGTTTTAGGTCATTGCCAGGGTTACAGCTAAATTCTGCCCTGTATAGGCCATGCTCAGCTTTCTTCACTTTCACTATAATTCTCTCTGTTATGTGTGGTATACTACTACTACTACTGCTACTACTACTACTACTACTACTACTACTACTACTACTAGCTATTATTATTATTGTTGTTGTTTAAACTGTATACTAAGTTTCTTATTCTAATGCTACCTCCTAGAATTTTTTTCTCCTTCACTCACTTTTCCAAGTTTGTAGTTAATTTTCATCTTTTTCTGCTAGTAAGGACTTTAGACATAATGTAACATGAGACCAGATTAGTAGCCTTCCATATGCATTTAGTGTAATACCAGAAGGACTGTTTGATAAATTGTTATATTCAAAGAATGTTCAGAGAGACAATCAGTTCACCTCATGCAAGAGTTATTTGTGCTTGAAAATATACTGTTCATATTGTAATTCAATTACCTGAGATTTAAACTAGATGTTATATCTTTATAATTTGTAGCATTAAAGGGAAAAAGTGTTCATTGGTACATTTTGATGCGCAAATGAAAATTATGGAAACCTTTGTTTTAGGATATCTAGTAAGTTTTAAATGTCTCCAGTAGTGAAAAAAACTGACTGTACTGGGAAATAAATTTGTCAGAAACATTTGACATTCTTCTGGAAAATGGAAAGGTACATGAGAGCTAGAGAAGATCACAAGGAAAGTAGCAGGGTTCATAAATCTCTCTGGCATGTGTCCATTTTTTACTTAGTGTCTCTTGGTCATTTATGTCTGTTTATAAATTGTATTTTCAGTTAAGGTGTCTGAAGAGAGATGGAAACAGATGCCAGGTAAGCAGCAGCACTGTAAGTCATCTGTAAGTCAGCACATTGCAGCCACCCCTCTCCCACCTCTGATTAAGAAGTAATACTTTAACCTGTACCTTGCAGCTGATGATAAGCTAAAAGATACCTTAAAATTTGTATGCTTTTTCATTTGGATTTCAGGACTATACATTTTTGAAACGAGCTAGCCCAAGTTTCATAATACATTATATTCTGTGCATAAGATTCACGTAAGACTGGAATGTGAACTATTTGTGTAAATTATGTGATTAAAGCTAGCATCTTAATTGATTAACTTTTTATAATATCTTAATTTTCAGGGCACTTAACTGATACACAAGCTTATTTAGTAGAACATTGCCCAATTAAATCTTTTTATTCATTTAAATATTTACTTTCAGTGTTTATTATCTGCCTGAAATAATGAACATGAACTTGCTTCAAAGATATATTTTCTGCATGCCAATTTGCTCTTATTTACTGAAATTTTTTTTAACATGTGTACCTCAATAAACCTTTGAAAATGTCTTCAGATTGTAATGAAGTTTTTCAGGGGCAAAAACCCACCAGAATTCTGTTTCCATTAGCTACAGTAATTAACTTGTCCAAGACAAATGAATGAGAGAAATTATGTATGCAGGTTATATGTGCACTGACGAATCTGTTCTGAATTAGTTATAGAAAATATTTAAGAACAGTAAATCCTTTTGTAAAGTTTCATCTTTAACATCACTAAAGTCAGTGAGAAATGTAATAAACTTGTAAAGAAAGTTTTATTACTGCTTTCTCTGTGTTCTCCTGTCCTTCCCCTTTTTTTCCTCTATTTATTGGTCCTGCATATTCCAGTAATATCATCAGGACCAGTCATATTAATGTTCTCTTGAAACAAAAAGTTTGGCAATGTTGAAACTTGTATTCCAAGTGGTATGCTGGAACTGCTCTTGATCACAATGTTTGAGCATTTATTATGACTATTATTTAAATTCTGTGTTTATTTTCATAGTATTCTGTGGCCGAGGCTTCCATGTTTTAAATGTGTGTTCGTCTGACACACATCTGGCTGTGTTTTTGGGAAGACTACACACTTGGGTATTATCAGAGTTTTCTTTGACACTAAAACATCTTCAATTAGTGTAGCTGGTGTCAATCTATAAGTTAGATGAAGCTTCTACAAGCACAAGGAAGTGGATGCAACATTGGGCAGGGATTGTTTTAATACTTAAATGAACACGTAATGTGGTAGAATAAAAATACTCACCAAATTTTTTTGTAGTCAGATGACATCAGATCAACACAAATGAAACAAAGGGTTATGCCATTCCCATAACTGATTTTTTTCCAATAGTTTGCTCTACCCATATAATATTTTAGAACCTCATTATCATTTTAATTCTGCCTTTGCTGGATAAACTATGAACATGAATTGTTTAAAACTTCACGTTAATATTTAAATTAAGACGTTATCTGAGATTTACATAAAACGAAGATGCATGTATGCAAGAGTTATATTTTCATTTTCTGCTTATATCATATGTTAAGAGTAACAAAGGCTATGTGTTATTTCCAGGTCTGAGACTTAACAAAGGTACCTCTACATCCCGACCTCCTACTCCTGCCAACTTACATTTACCAGACATGATCCAGCTGAAAGATATTGTTTGCTATTTGTCACTGCTAGAAAGGGGAAGACCTGAAGACAAGCTAGAATGTATGTTCTTTTTTTTAAGCTAATTTTATATATTTATTTCAATAAGTCATCAAAAATTCTGTTTCTAAATTTTCTGAGTTTAAGACTCAGTTTTGAGTAGCTGCATTATAAAAATATGGTTCTAGGCGACCATTATTGCAGAAATGATCTTTTATTCTTGCTAATAGTATTCATTTGATGAGATTTTAATTAAATTCTAACACATGCTAAGATGGGGAGTAAGTATCATACATTCTGCTGTTAAAATAATCCTTTCTATACTGTCGTCTCTTGATTAGTATCAGATCTGAGAAAAACTAAATACACTGAGGATGCTTAGAGCTATATGGAAGTGGTGAATAATGTGTAGAAAACAAGCTAATTCAAATGAAGAATAGTTGTTAATATAGGCCGTGGGCTCTATAATATTAGTGAATACAGAAAAGCCAAGAATGATCCAAGTCTGCACCACTGTTGGAAATGAGTGTTTGACACTGGAAGTTGATTTTTTTAATTAGGGGCCCGATTCATTAAAGCCCAACACCTCTACCTGTTCAAAAAATAACTGAGAGTTTGATCTGCGAATTGGAGGAAAAAGGAAAGAAACCAAGTGTTTCCCCATTATGGAATTTTAGAAGCCAGTTTTCCAGATAGATAAACAGTCAATCCAATCATATAGTCCTTACTGAGGCCGAATATACTTTGATATACGTAGCTGGTCTGTCTATAAAAGACCTGTGGGATCAGGCTCTAATACCGTATGGAAAGTAAATACTCAATATGATAGGAAATGCAAACAGTAGGCTGCTTCTGCCGGAATGAGAAATTCATTACAAGGTTACATGACCGCATGTTGTTGAAGTATCTTGATGTTTCATTACCTGTAGTTAGCTTACAATGACTACTTTGTACTGTAAGGTCACTGATACCTTTGCCTCAGCAAAGATTATAAGGAGCCATCCTCAAATTTGGTAATAACAATTTGGTATCATATGGTTAGAATATGAGGATGTATGTGTGAATGCGCATTCAGAACACAAGCACAGGAAAACTAAGATCCTAGGATTTAATTCAACTTACAATATAATAACTGTTTCATGGTAGCAAGTTATGCAAGCCTTATCAGAGCTCTTAAGAGCTCTATGCACAAACCATAGCATGAAATGGAGATCAGTTGCCTCCTGTGGTGTCAGGAATTGGTACAATGAAAAGGGGGAGGGACAGAGGACCAGGTGATGAGTTTAGTTTAGTTTAGTTTAGTTCCATAAACTTCCTGCAACAGGAACTGCATAGACAAAAGACTATGAATGATATGTATGATTTAGGAGTGAGAGAGCCTGATCCAATAAATGTATGGTACTTACATGTTTTGTATATTCAAGATCATTTGCATTTACTACATATAATTAAGGACATGGTTATTATATAGGTTTCTTTTCTACTTCGTCATACAGAATTGAAATATAGTCACTTTTTAGTGTCTAAATTTTGGCTTATCCTGTACCACTCGTATGCAGAAATCCCTGTTGATTTTAGTTGAATTGTCCTTATAAATTAATGGTATAATTTAACCCTTTGTCTGAAATAATTTTATAGCAGTAGGTCCTGTGGCTGTAAGGTACATTATGAATTAGTAGCAGTGGAGTGAAAAAAGAAAGGATGGCTTATTCCAGAGTTGCCAACATTAATATTAATACTAATCTCAAATAATGATTTTTTTTTCTGTTGACAAAAAATGGAAACACTCTGAATCATAGCTGAGTGTTTGGAAACTTGATTCATGACAAGCAGAACATGGAAGCAGTGCTTTCAAATAAAATCTGATATAAGCTGGAGGATTTTTTAAGATAAAATGCACTAAGAGGAAATAGTGTTTAGGTTTTGGATCTGTATGATCTATGGATTTTCATAGATTTACAAATATGCCAGCAGATAAATGGATTCTCTAACCTATTAACAGTGTATTTCTAGAGGTCTTAAGCACTGTGAACCTCATTTGTTTGTCATGCTTGGCATATCTATTATTCATAAACTATAGAGGGCCTGAATATAAAGAGTATCACAGACTTTCCTAGGAGAGATACATTGGAATAATTTAAGTTCTCTTTTTAAGGTCATATTGCAAATAGTTCAAGGCGTATCTATATTCTTAAGTACCTTCATGCTCTGTGGCTCAACCTGTATACTTGATCCATAGAAACCATTTTCTGCTCTCCATGTTGTTTTCACAAGTACCAAGCTTTGCTTGCTGGTGTCCACACTATGATTCTTGAATGTGTAAGAAAGACCCCTTGTAAATATGCAGGGTACTTCCTAAGAACTGAACAGTGGTGTTCTGTAGCTCAACTTTTCTTCCTTTAATGACCCCAACAGCAGAAATTATTTTAGCTCACAATTACATGAGGCTTTATCAGCACAACCCATTCCTCAATTTGTATGTGTTTTTTATCAGTATAACCATGGATGCCAGACATGTATCTCTTGTGAAACTGTTCAGAGAAGTGCCAGGAGGCAGTATGAGGGGCATTAGACATAAATGGTGGAGGAAGCATACGACCTCCACAGGTACCATAGCTTTACAAGCATAACATGCTTACAAGCTCTCAAACTTCTCGACACTATTATGAACAGAAACTCCGAGAATTATAAGCTGTGGGGTTTTTTTGCCAGTTTCTCTTATCAAGACTCTCTCCAGGTTCTTCTGTTTCTGTTCTTTCCATACCAACAGAAGCTTCAAGAATGCCACACTGTTCTTTTGTATTTTTGCAGTAATATGATTAGTTATAGTCTGTCTTTTTTCTGTGCTAAGCAGTTCTTGGACCCTCAGGCTTCTGTGGAGAGTGACAAGCCTTACAGTTTTCAAAGTACATGCGCTGGTGAAAATAGAAAGTGCATTCAGCACTTGTTTGTGCATGTGTTTTTGAGAATGAATTCCCCAATTTCTTCTCAAAAGAACATAATTTTGAACTTTTGGAATTTCTGGGATGCCACCTTTTGTCATATGAAAGGTTAGAAGTCCAGAGGTTGCAGGTGAAAGTATAGTGGTGCAGCAACTGATCTCCTCTTGGTAATTTTATTTTAATACATTTTTAATTACTTACAAAAGGTATGCAGTCTAGTAATAGAAATCAAGTGTCCAGTCAGTGCTGTCAGGTAAGGGGATGGGAAAAGAAATATAAAAGATTGACTTGGGTGCCGTAGTTTGCATCAGAACTTTTGTTCAGTTGTTTTTATCATTTTGTTGTTGTTTTTTCTCCTAGAGTGCATGAATCAGCAAGAACATGAATATTTAGCAGGGTATGAATAGAAAAGAGATTGCATGCAACACCAGTAGCATAGTTTTTCAGAGTCTAGCCAAGAGCACAGATTGAGCCTTTTCACTACCCAGTACATATGTAATCGGAGAGACTTTGTTTGCTACAAAGGTGAAACAGTTATAATTATGCTAATGTCTGTTTTTAAATGACTGATTAGAACTACTGATTCATGTTAAAGGAAAAAAAAGTTGTAAGCACTACTTCTCTAGAGTGGGTAAAGATCAGGGAGATGCTAAAACTTGCTTTCATGATAACTGTGGAACATTCTTTCAACCAGTGCATTACAATCGCAGAGGAGGAGGAAGGAGAACCAAATGATTTGAACTTTATCACTGAGTGATTCAGTGATTCATCCCTATGGAAACTGTGAATGCTTAATGGTACCTTTGCCAGATAATATTAGCTGTCGTGCTCTGCGCAGCTTTGGTAGAAGGCGTACTAGCAGGGACAGTACCAATCTCTGGTGGCTTTTAGCATTAGCTCTTGTTTTACACTGAAACATTTCTGCTATGTAATTCACAGGCAAAGAAAGATATTTTTATATGTTTTCTTAGCCTATCACTAATGAATAATGGACCTTTGTAGCTTGAAACAAGGTACTACAGTAAATATCTTCAATCTTATATTACAGCTCTTAAGAGCAGTGTGATGTAGAGGCAAAAATTGCTGAAGTGGTAGAGAGGTATAGTACTTACCTTTTCTCCCCACAGTTAGGTGAACAACTTGGGAATAAGACGGGGTATATAAGGGAAGCAAACCAATCCGTATAGCAGTTAAATATGTTTTGCTGTAAGTCAAAACCAGTCAAATTCTTTCTGAAATTTACTTTCTAATTGCTAAGAATTTCCTCTCACTTGCCATTATATTGTTTCCTGAAAACTGTGATAAGCTTTGCTTGCAGAATTTATTGGACTGTAACAGCATTTGCTGTGGATCCAGTGTGGTGGGATTGTTCACTGTTGAATAGGTCATATGTTATGCCTTTCCAAAGGCATCTGATAAGACAGTTTGTAAGCAGATTGCTCAGTTTTTGCTATCAGTCAAGGCATTACAGTGTCCTGGAACCACCTGTACATGGGCTCTCTTCTTACTCCATAGAAAATAGATCTAGGGGGAGAAAAATGAGCATTTTTGAAGGGGATGGTGTTTAGATTTCAGACCTCTGACAAACTGGCCCAGAAAGTAGGGACAAAGAGTGAGGTATTCTTAGGCTTCTGGTTTTCGTCTTTAGCCTTTTAACAGTATTCCTACCAAAGCTTCAGGCTTCTTTCTGCTCTGCAATCTAATGTGGTATATGATCAGCTGAGTAAGCTGCTTTGAAATATCTTGGTAATGGTGGACATACCCGCTCTTGTGGCTGGAATCAAGTGATGATACAAACTTGGAAGTATATATTTGTCGTGGTTTAACCCCAGCTGGCAGCTAAGCACCACACAGCTGCTTGCTCACTCCCCCCGCCCCCGGTGGGAAGGGGGAGAGAATCAGAAGAGTAAAAGTGAGCAAACTCGTGGGTTGAGATAAAGACAATTTCACAGGTAAAGCAAAAGCCGCACACACAAGCAAAGCCAAACAAGGAATTCATTCACTCCTTCCCATGGGCAGGCAGGTGTTCAGCCATCTCCAGGAAAGCAGGGCTCCATCACACATAACAGTTACTTGGGAAGACAAACGCCATCACTCCGAATGTCCTCCCCTTCCTCCTTCTTCCCCCAGCTTTATGTGCTGACCATGACGCCATATGGTATGGAATAGCCCTTTGGTCAGTTGGGGTCAGCTGTCCCAGCCGTGTCCCCTCCCAGCTTCTTGTGCCCCCCCAGCCTACTCGCTGGTGGGGTGGGGTGAGAAGCAGAAAAGGCCTTGACTCTGTGTAAGCACAGCTCAGCAATAATGAAAATGTCCCTGTATTATCAGCACTCTTTTCAGCACAAATCCAAAACATAGTCCCATACAAGCTACTATGGAAAAAATTAACTCTATCCCTGTCAAAATGCAGCTATTCTTGTCTGAGTAGCTCCCCAAAATGTTGGGAATACATTTCCAAATTGATGAAGCAAGTCTGATCCTGGGAGGAGTCATGCTGGTAGTCTGTGAGGAATGTTTATTGTTGGATTTGGCTGATGAGATACTTCAAATAATAATCTTCTGTTGCATTGGTCAGAAAGCATTTCTAAAGCAATATCGCTGTTGAATAGTGATAGCTGCAACCGAGGGAGTAGGGTAGTATTGTAACTTAAGCAGGCTTATCAACATTTGCCTGACCAATTGTGTCTTATCCTATGTTTGGTGAGATGACAGAGAAGGGCCTTTTGGCGGTACTCACCATGAATACAGATCATCTCCAGGAGGAACCAGAATTAAGTTCACAGACCAAATTAGCTGTTGGAGTGATTATGTGGAAAAGGTGCAATTGTACTGTCCTGCTTATATGTCTCCTTGGAGGCACTGTGGCAGGGTAGTCACTGAGTGAACCTCTCACATAATATGAAGTGTTTGGTGGGTCTACAGTTAGTGTGATCATGAAAGGGAAATGTTAATATTTGTCCTTTCTTTGAAACTCACGTTTGGTTGTTTTGTGTTTGATTTTTTTTAATGAAATAATGTTGTTACTATGGGTTCTAACAGAGTTTCCTTCTCTTTTTGTTCCCTTTTTAGTTATGTTTCGCTTATATGATACAGATGGGAATGGATACCTGGATAGTTCGGTAATGTTAATTTATGTATTTTAATGTATTGTAAGAGTATGTCATAATGGCATACCTATACAAAGCTACATTAATCCAAATCAAGTTTATATTATATTTATCCATTAAGCTGCTGCTTCTACAACTGTATAAATTTTCAAATGCTGACACTGCTATCGTGGAGTCCTATTCTATAGTCCTCTGATTTTCAATCATATTACTGTAGGGAACACATTAATATCATTCCTAGAATTCTAGTATGCTGCCAGGAGATGTGTATGAAAGCACCATTTGTAAAGATTTCATTAAAAGGGGAAAGTGTGAGAGTCACACAGTGGATGTATGTGGAGAGATGTCAGAACATCCATGATGTTATTAAGAATGGAGACAATGGAGAATTAAAGACAAAGTTTTGAGGAGTAGCCCAACGAAATGTTTGAAGGAAAATCAGAGAAATAGCAATCATTTAAAAAATGTAACTTTTTTTTTTCTGTTACCTAACAGAAAGAAGTATTTTATTGGCAGCTTTCTTTTTTCTTTTTCTTTTTTTTCCTCCCTTTTTTACCTCCCTGAAGTAAGACAACATAGAGTGGATTGGTAAAGAAAAGGAGGTGATTCCCTTAAGTGATAGGGGAACAGGGAAGCTAAGTTACATAGAGGTGTAAAGTAAATACTGTATCATAGTTTTAGGCAATACAAAATATTAATTAGATAGCTAGTGCATAATAAATACACATGAGAATTCAGAATGGTTCTAGATAAGCATTTGGGCATGTTTACAAACCAAACTGTATATATGAATGTGGAAAAGCACTAGTGGTATGTGATCAACGGAAATTACAACACTGTAATGGTAAGAAAATATCTCTGTATTAGTTTATACTGTCTACTTTATGCCTTATTTCCATTCGAAAGTTGCAAATTATACAATTGCTGTCAAAAAAATAGTTTGTTAGGGTGCTGGAATTTAAAGGACCTCACATCATTATATCACAGGGTGGACTTCAGATCATGAAACCAATAGTTGAGTGAACAACTAGGAAGGAAGAAACTATTACTACTTTCAACCCAGAGTCTGTCCTTTGGTTGTGGGGCTGCATTTCACCTCCCTGCATGCTTTGCGGTTCATGCCTGATGTTCTGCTAGTGAAGTAGATTCACCTAAGAGTGGACAACTTCCACTGTAAAGGACATTTTACTAGGAACATTGATGAAACAGTGTCACTGAATGCAGTATGTTTGAATTATAAGTTGCTCGCAGCAGAATTTGTCTTTATAATATTGCATTAAATACTATCATTCTTTTTCTTTCATCTGTAGGAGCTGGAAAATATCATTGCTCAAATGATGCATGTTGCAGAATACCTTGAATGGGATGTTACTGAACTGAGTCCAGTAAGCATCCATTTTATCACAATTTTTTAATGTTGCTAGAGACGGCATTTAATCATTTTGTGATACTTCATGTCAACGTGTGATTCTGTATATTAGTAAGGTAGAAATAAGTCTGTGCTCCACTATGACGCTGTCAATTAGCACTTTCATGAACCTTTTTCTGATTAAATCTGATCTGTGAAACATTCTTGCTACAGTTTAAGGCTTTTCTTCAGTGCATGTAGTAATTAACATTTATAACACAACTGGTTTGTCTCTGAAAATTTCTTAAAAGTAACTACCTGTTATTTGTATTTTAAATAGTATGTACACAAAGGGACAAAACTTAGTTTGAGAACTTTAGGTGATAATAAAATGTAAATAAGAATATGACACTTTATTTTCTGACCTCTCAGTACTTGTTGTAGTACAGGTGCCATACAAATAATATTTTCCTTAATTTTTGCATGTGGATGAGGGAATTGGAGATCTGTACATATCTTCTTGCTATATTAGAATATGGAATTTATGAGATTTTTCATTAAACTGTGTAGATCCTTCATGAAATGATGGAAGAAATTGACTATGATCATGATGGCACTGTTTCTCTAGAAGAGTGGATTCAAGGAGGAATGACAACAATCCCGCTCTTGGTCCTCCTTGGGTTAGAAAATGTAAGTATTAACCTAAAGAGTGTCAAGTTTCTGCTTGCATGTCAGCTGTGGCCCTCAGGTTAGTTTCTCTGTGGCCTGTGTAAGGAATGGCTTTTCTTTTCTCTACTATGGCTGAATGACATGCAAAGAACAGAAGTGTGTCTTCAAAGTCAGAGGTACATTAGCATGTTTGAAGCAACACCAAATAAGCAAGCTCTGGAGCTGGAAGCTGTAAAAAGCTGATTAATTTGTCCTGTTAACAGCATATTGTTAATTCCTAGCTGCAGTAGTATCTGTTAAGAATGTTTTACTGCCCGTGTGTATGTTACAGCTGGCTTGGAGCAGTGTCTAGGCTTCTCAGCATGGGGCTGTGTTGTGTGGCCTAACCATATGGAGTCACAGAACAATCTAGGTTGGAAGGAACTTCTGGAGATCACCTGGGCCAGCCTCTTACTAAAGGCAGGAATGCAAATTGAGTTATCCAGGGTCCTGTCAAGCCTAGTCCTGAATAATTCCAGTGATGTGGATTCCACCAGTTCTGCGGGCAACCTCTCCCAGTGTTAATTGTTCTCAAGGGAAAGAGCTTTTTTCTTATGCGCAGATGGAATTTCTTCTGTGGCAATTATTGCTGGTTGGCTCTTGTCCTGTCATGATACATCCCTGTGAAGATAGTTCTTCCGTCTCTGTAACTACCTTAATAAACTATACTAAGTAGCAATATCAAAGAGAACACTTACACCAAAGGGTGAAGTGTTACGAAAGAAGAGCTTATGCTTTGTACATTTACAACTTCACATTAAAGATAAGACAGACATAATATGATCGATTTTATACCAGTTCAACACCGCTGTTTTAACACTGGCATGTTGCCAGTGCCACCTGCTGTCCTGTATTTGAGCTAATTTTGAGCACATGTATCTTAGCATATGTTTCAAAGGCTTTTCTGTTATTTTATAGAAAACATTTTTATTTACTTTTTTTCTGAAGTCTTTTTCAGATATTGAGGTGAAATAATAAATAATATGTACTTTCCCCATATACTGCTACAGCCTGAACTAAACCTAGACTGCCCTAGTTGCTCTGTGGTATTTTATTTTCACAAAGAATAGTCAGACTGAGACCTTCCGTAGGGAAATATGCATACAAAACAGTGCATTTAGCAGAAGATCTCAAATTCTTGCAAAATCTTATTAATCAAATTACCAGCTAAATATCTGAATTGAGGATAACTTTCAGTACATTTGGATCACTGTAAGTACTAATTCCCTAATTCTGTATGTGTGACTGAGTAACAAAAATGTTAAATTACTTCCCTGTCATCAAACAACAGATCTTTGTCAGGCTGTATTCCATTATTTCCACAGAATTACTCTAAACAAAGGGCAGCAAATACTCTCAAGCACTCAGTATAGCAGAGAACTGGTAGTCATTTTCAGTACAGATTTTTCTTTTGTGACAGGTAGTGTAGTTGTTCTGGGAGTATTTTTCACTGTCTACATGTCATTCTTTCTAAATTTGAAACTCAAATTCCGTGATAAATTAATGCAGATCCTTCTGTAGAGATTTATTTTCATACTAAAGCAAAAGCTATATAATTAGAAAGAAGCTATGTAAATGTATGTTATCAGACATTTTATCCTTCTGAGTATTTTTACTAGTTATTAGGTAATTTATCTTGCTGTGCATAGCTTTACTAGGGAATTAATAAAAATACGTTAAACAATGATCAAAATTCTGTAGCCTGCTGTCAGCGTAGGTCAGTGTTTCTGTCATCAGGAAACACTGTGTGTTTCTTGTGTTGAAGAGACATATATGTACAGTTGTGAAAAAATATTATAATAGTATGCAAAATATCTTTTTGATCAATAAACACAGTTTTATTAGTTGAAAGTTGGAGTAAAATGGATGGGGTGGCTTTTAATGCTTTTCTGATATTTTACTTCCCTGTGCATGAAGTCCATTAGCTGCAGAACTGTACAAGCTGAATTGCTAGTCATTTGCTAATTATTTACTAGGAAATGTTGCCATCCTCTAAAAGGGATCCCATTTTTCTTTTCATGTTTAAAAGTGCTCTTGGTTTCTTACACCATTCGCATAGTAGGTAGAGAAAAGCCAGATTTTAAAATTTCCCATCAAACCAGCAAAAAGTTACTACCTCTGTTTGTACACAGTTCTAAATTATCAAATCTAAGTGTACTTTAGGACACTGAAAAGTTAAATCAAGAAAGTTAAAACTCTAATCCCTGTCCATCGTTATTTTGTGTAAACTGATAGCGTGATTTTCCTGGTTTTACAGCATCTAATGTATTACCCAAGGAGTTCATTCCAGTGCGTCATTCCCAATAGTGGAATACTGTTACTTCTTTTTACACGCTGTTGTTACATTTTGCGAACCCAGCTTTCCAGGACTCTGCTTTTTGGCTGTCTTTCTCTCTCCTTTTAGTTATGATAATGAAAAGTAAGGTAAGAGTCTTTTGGACTCAGTAATCAAATAATAAAGTTCTGGTATCTTAAAGTTTTCCACAAGCTGATTAGTATGTGAAAATGAAGGGCATAACCTACTGGCTTATGCTGGTTAGCATGTCCAGGTAGTCTTCACATGTTGAAAATAAGCAAAAAAACCCCCAAAACAACCAAACAATTCTCTCACCTTCTTTGAACTTTAGCCAGCTATGCTTTGGCTCTATGCTGAACTCAGGCAATGATGAAATTTTACATCCAAGAGATCAATTTCAGAGCTTGTCCGGTGTGATAGTGACAATTGTCGCTGTAGTTTATTTAAAAAAAATTATGATACCAGTGAAGTCTTTAATTTGTTTTGTATTGGGGTCCATTAACTTACTGTAATTTACCTAACTCTTGTACAGAGCTTGTACAAACAATACAAAATTCTCAGCTGGTGTAATTTGTTATGCTAATATCAGTGAAGTTATGATAATTTATTTCAGCTGAAGATTTGTCATAGTATCTTCAGAATTCAGCTACATTCTTTGTACTTAATCTTTAGTTTCCTTTAAGAGCTATATAAAAAGGTCAGATATCATGTAAAAGTTTTATATTACATTTAAAGCCTTTCAATCAGTTTTTGTTACATATTCTATTAGATGCTTTAGTTACAATAATTGAAAAAATTCAAAGCAGCATTTAAGTGGAATATGGAATTATACAAAAATAAAAGAATAAGCAAGTTAGTGTTGTTAAAAAATGGGGTTGAGATAGCCTAATCTGTCACAGGTTTGTGGTCTTTGCCCTCTGACTTCATCAGTAATCCCCGTCTGAAAGAGACAGGAGTATTAGGTTGTTACTACAAATATTAGCCAACCAGCTGTTGCCAAGTTAAAAGAAGCAACAAGGAAATCTGCCTGACTTTCCTTCTGATCTCTCTCTCTCTGCCGCCTCTCCCCCCAGCCCTTTTTCTAGACTTTCATGAAACTTCTACTGCCCTCTCAAATTTAGTTGAGATTAGTAAATTAATTTAAAAGTTGCTGGAGCAGTTTAGAGTCATGGAGATAAAGGGACAAAGAGCATAAATAAGTCTCACTTCTCTAGGAAATCAACCTAAATATCCAGTTCATTTTATCTTACTGGGTTTTATGCTTTCTATTTCCCCCTAAAACTTGAGTTTAGAGTTGCTGTAAAGGTAGAACTTAGAAATACAGAGAGTTTTATCTCTGGGAATGTTCCAGGATAGAAAGAATGTATTCTTATTTTGGTGCTTTTCAAGGCAATTGGTGTGCTAAACAATTTCAGTACAAGATAAGGGACTTATATAAGAACTTAATTGGTTCTTATTCTATAGGGGTGCTGTGATACACATACTGTTTTGAAATTTGTTTTGCAAGAAGAGACCTTGGAATTGTTTATGTGTATAATCCATTTATACTTGGATGACTACACGTTTTCCACTTAGTAATGGCTGAATGTGTTCTGTACTGCCCCTACTGAAACCTTTGTCTTTAAGGCCCATAATTCTTACTCTGAGGTTTAGTTGTTCCAAGAAATGCTCTCATGAAAAGTGAGAATTTCATGAAGGAAAAAAAATTAATTAGGTAAATATAGAGGAATTTGTTATTTATGTGGTGCAATTTTTAATAATAAATGTATGAGGTAAGAGTTTTTTGCTGAGTGTCACACTTGAGTCTGCAATTTTCACAGCCCACATCAACTTTCCAAATTTGTTTTTGCTTCCTAAGGCAAGAGTTTGTTTGTTTCACATCCAGACACAGATTCACAGATATGTCCTTGCAATTACTCCTTCTGGTTGATAATTACACTTTTGGGAAGTGGCCTATTGCATACTAGTGACCAAGAGGCTATTTATTCTACTCCTCCACGGTAGAAACCTTCAAAGTTTCTGACCTTTTAATTTCATTCTGCTTTAATTTAAGCAGATCAGCATTGTCAGTGAAGTTTGAGAGTTACCCCATTGACTTTCCTAGCATTGCTTAAAATGTGCTTTGTAATCTGGGCACAAAAAGCCAGTTAATGATCGTTTGCTCCTAAGAGTTTTTGTCAGCCATGAACATTGTACTTTGCTCTTTGCTAGTTCCTCACTTGTACAATATTATTCCATCCTGTTCTGATAAAAGCACTTGATTTCTCTTCTAAAGTAATTCCATGCCAGATATTTTGGTCTCACGTCTCTTGTAACAGATCATTACTACCACGTCTGCCAGTAACTGTACAAAAAGTAGGTGTAAACTGCAAGTTCACAAGTGCTAGTGTTTAAAAAAATCCCGTGTTTTAGGAGTGGAAAGTGTTTTATTCCCTCTTCACTGGCCACTAGATGTCACAGTTGCACTGCATCTGGTACTGTACAGTTGCTGAAAAGCTGCCCTAAGGTGAGAGAGAAATTGAACAACTGTAAATGCTTCATAAAGTCATCAATAATCTGAAACCAAGCCACTATACCTTTCTTTTAAGTTACCAGGTGTAATCTTCAACCCATGTCACCTTTTAAATCAAGGTAAATCTCAATGGGCCAAACACATTTGTGTTGAAGTGTGACTGTGCTTCAATTAAATCAGAAGGATATGCTCTTACAATTTTATTTTGGATCCTCAAGCAGCAAATATTATGCTATTACACTCAAAGAATTTAAAAGGTAACTCTTTTTTAACCTTTTTGATTAAATATGGGATGGAATACTCGAGTGTGAATCCACACTTGGGAAATAACTGCTTCTTACACTGTATATTACGTTATTGTTGGCTTACTTTTTGAGCTCTGAGTATGTGAAAGTGGAACCAAACTGGGGACTTGCAAACATTTGCAAGTCTGGTGTGGGATCTGTTGCACCATGAGGAGTCCCTCTCAGGCTGAAGTCTGAAATGACTATTTAATACCTAGGCAATTTCGTAGAGTTGTATTTCTTTCATTCAGCAAGCAATGAGGGTGATCTGGCCTTTTATTGTCCCCAGGGATATTTTTGTAAGTCCTCTCTAAAGTCTGGTGGGTGAGTTTTCTGAAAAGCCGAAGTGCCAATGAGCCATATGCTATTTCCATATGTACAGAGGGCAAAACCAAGCCCCTGCTAGAAGAAGCTGTAGCTTACCCTCTTTGTGCCAGCTCCTTACCAGCTGGGAAGCAGATTCACCCTAAGCGATAACGGGAGCTATTTTACCAGTCTCATTTCACGGCATTGCCAGCAGAGGGGGTAATGTTAATGCTTTCTGAGACTTCATAGCAAGAGCTGCTAAAAAAGTGCACATCTCTCTTCTTGACACTGCTGTCTACTTTTATGCTGTGCTAGCTCCCACTTCTTTGCAGGAAGTTTGCAAATGCCTTTCCTTACTACAGTCCTGCTTTTCCTTTTGCCTGTAGGTTAGTAAAAGCCCAGAAGTCAGGAGTAACTCTAACCTGTTCTGTGTATAAGATGTAAAATAAATAGTATTTCATGCAGGTATACAAATTTATCATTACTTAAAATGTAATTTCTGCAGCATTTCAGTCTCTGCAGATGACAGGTGACTACCAACTTAGGGACAGGGAAACTTCATAGTGTGTCTAATTATGATGCTTGTTTAAACACATTAATTTCCCCTCCTCTGCTCCATTTTCTATGCTGTCATTTTCTCATGTGCATATTAATGCTTAAGCATTTCTGCATGATCAGGATAGTATACTGGTCAGTGCATGGATGAAGGCTGCGGAAGTGATTTCCCCCCCCCCTTTCTCCAGCACGCACACACAGACACACACAAAATATCTTGGAAGTTAGAAGTGAGGAGCCCTCCCTTGAATGAGGTTACTCCCTCTCTAGTTGTACTAGAACAGACTTAGAACCCCCTCTCCCCAAACCAAAATGAACAAAACAAAACCTGACATGAATTCTTTGCTGAGAGCTACCAAAGGAGTATGGAACTTAACTGCATTTGTATTGAAAGGAGGTGCTGCGTGGTTTAATGGACACTCTTCTCACTGACTGAATACCCAAATATCAGTCATAAAAATGTCTTTAAGTCATGTAAATATTTTTAAAATAAATTAAAATAACAGTAGGCATTGAAAGAATAACTTAGCAGACTCTCTAACATCCGTCTCCCTAGGTTGCTTGTTATTGACTCTTCTCATAGAAAAGACTGAGCATGCTGGTATTTCAGACACTCTGTAGCTATTGTAAGAGGGAATACTTGCTAGGTTGAAAATTTATCAGTGATTTCATTACCTTTTTTAAGTCTCAGAATCTTGACTTTTGTGCTTGAAACCTTAAGATCTCTTTGGGCACCTTTATTTACAAATATCTAAAAAGCTGAAGTAGGTTAATATTAACCAGATTAGAGATGTGTAGCTAAATTCTGTGACTGCATAAAATCTTCCACTCATTCTAAGGCTGGCTCTTTCATGGTTGACTTGCTTCTTAAAGGTCAAGTCCCTTTGGCAATCAAATCCATGGTAGAAGGGTCAGGACCATAAGTTAAGAGAACCATTGTTAACAAAATAAATGTTGCTATTGTCATTATGTGATAAAGTCTGCATATGGCATATGGAGGCTTCATTTTCAGTGATGTATAATGAAGTGAGGAAGAGATTTTTTTTTTTTTTTTACTGTACCTGCCTTGCTTTGAGATCTTCTTAATGACTATTTGTTTTTAAACTCTTTTTCAGGATATGGAAGCAAAATGAGTGAATGTCAGTAAATGCACTGATGTGTCAGAATTGTGGATTTTATTCATACTTAAAGACTTGCATTGAGGGGGCTTTGTTTCACATTATGTCTTTTTTTTTTTTCTTGGCAATGTTTTAAAAAGTTATGTGCATGCATAATCATATGCAGCACTTTATTGCTTATTTTTGGCAGTGCACAAGAGCAAAAATTTAATTTGCTATTTTCCAAAAGTGCATTGTGTTTATGTAATGGATTTGCATCAGTTGCAGTCTGTAACACAGTTAAGTGTTTTAATTGGCAGAACACCCACATCAAGACTTGTTTGTTTTTCTGATAAGGAAAATGCCAGCTAAGTTAGTCCATATGTTCTGTTCAAATAAGAAGCGACATATTCACATGTAATGGCCATTCTTTAAAAATAAAATGAAAAAGTAACACAACTAATGTGGAAGAGGGGCAAGTTTATGCATAATTATGAATTTTTGTTAATTTTCAGAAATAGCAAATATTTTGCTAAGGAAAGCTGGTCAGCTTGCATTTTAAGTGCTTGTGGTCTATGACTGTATCTGTTGATGACCTGAGTAATGTTAAAATGAAAGTGTACATTGTTTGCTGTTTTTTCTCAGAAGGATTTACATGGTCTTTACTCTCTAGTGAATAATTGTCTACTTTCAGAAGACTTGAAACTCACATACTATATTAACATTACTTCAAAATTATTATTACTAACAATTAACTATTAACAATAACTTCAAAAATGTGTGGAATGTGGTAGTAAGATGGAAAGAAGAACAGAAGTTACAGAGCTCCGTTTAATGAAAGACATCCTTTTCAGCTGCCAGTCATGCAGGAGCTTGACAGACTTCTAGTGCTCCACAGCTGCAGAATCTATTTCTGCTTCTTCAGGGGAAATTGGAAAACTTCCACACTCTTTGCCAGCCCGAGAATCCCACATTAGGCATCTGTTCTGCTCTTTCTGCAGAAAGGGGACCCTGACATTGCCCAGCTGTCAGAGATGGCATTTGAACTCCTGCTGATAATATCGGGGGAACTCCACTTAGGCTCTGATCCTGATATCTCAATAGAGGAAAAATATTCCAGCTAACTTCAGTTCCTTTTGTTTCTAGGTAATTTGTAGGAATTATTCAAAGTTGTGTTCTGGCTAGGACCTGGCTTTGAACCAAACATTCTTAATTTCTTGGAGTGCTGATTTTCCTTCAGGATTTTTTTTTTTTCCCCACAGGGGTAAAGAAGTCCTCGTCATCTGTGACTTGTCATTAACAGCTAACTCTTAGAAGAGAGCAATACTGATTTTTAAGGACATAACTCATGCAAGATATGCTAATATAGGACAAAACTAAATTTTTATTGAAGTTTATGTCCGCTGACTTACATTGACTGTCCTTACCAATGAAAACCATCATACTATTGAAGATCTAGTCAGGAATATTGTATATACATGATGACAAATAGTAGTAATAGTTTGATGTGAGAAATCAGAAACTGGGTGAGAACCAGCTGTTGATTTGGCTTCCGAGAACCAGAAGTTGATGTGGCTTCCTTTAGCTATGTGACAATTTCCTTTTGGTAATGAAATGACCAAGAAGTGGTCATACAGTGTTTCAGTAATACACAATGAAGAATCAAACTACTGCAGCCCATTTCCAGCTGATAGACGTTAACTGCCTTTGTTCTATTGGATGTTATATTTGGTAAAATAAATAAATAAATAAATTAAAAATCAAGTGCTATTACATTAGGTTAATCTAATTTTTTTAAAAATCAAAACCTCTGATGACTGCAAAAAGGAAAAAGTCTGATGGCCACACTTGCCAAGAAACCCAGAATTCACAGAATTAATTTAACATCTGTACCAAGTGCACATAACTTTGAAAACCTTCTAATAACAGTGAGGTCTCAGAATGATTCCATTAAGAAGGAAGAGGAGAATCATGCAGCTGAAAGCTTACTTTCATAAACGTAAATGATTTGATAATATTTTAGTTGTACGCTTAAGTTACAGTGGGCCTCTGAGTTGTAAGTGCCAATCAGTCTATTCATGCTAGATTTGAGTATAGTGCTACAGCTAACTGAAAAATGTGGGCTTACATGTAAGGAATTCAGTTTTTGGAGAAGAGGTCTAGGATGTAAATCTCACCCTTAAATACGTGTTTTTTGATAGACTATCAGCAGTAGATTGACATAAAGTAAAGCTGGCAGTAAATATTATTGTGGTGTGGTTAGATTTCCAACTTCACATGTTGATACGTGTCCCTAATTCTAAGGGTCATTAAGAATATCTCTGTAGTTTTAAAAAATCCTTTTTATTGTTCATTTTGGGGAGTTTTACCTTCTAACCTGCAGCACCTTTATTTTTAGAATTAGTCTAGAACAAATTTTAGTCAGTTTTAGTACTAGTTGTAATTTAATATCAGCCTAGATTTATTGCTAGCATTGTGTTGCAGTGGTGACAGCAGCCTGGTGTTTTTTCTGAGTCGTTTTTGAAACACATGGATGTCCATGAGCTTCTGAAGAATTTTTTATTATATCATTGCCTGTGTATTTAGAATGATTATACTGTGATCTGGTGCAGAGTATTAAACGAAGTAACAGCTTGTCTTTTACGTTCTTGAGTCAATCTCCAATTTTTATTGGCACTTATATCTTTCATTGTTTATTTTATTAAGTGAAATCTGTTTCTTTTATGTCCTGTGCAGAATGTGAAAGATGATGGGCAGCACGTATGGAGACTGAAACACTTTAACAAGCCTGCCTACTGTAATCTTTGTTTGAACATGCTAATCGGAGTAGGCAAGCAAGGTCTCTGCTGTTCTTGTGAGTATAAGCATTTCAGCATCCATTTGCATACATGTCTATTCCTAGAAATGTTGTGCTCGCTGCATAGCAAAGAATGAGTAGCTTCCCAGTACAGAACCATTTCCAGCACAATGGTGTCTCCCCCTTTGTTTTCTGTGCTTGAGCACTCAAGGTTCCATTTTTAATTTTTCAGGATATTGGGCTTTCAAAGCTGTTGTTTGAGGGAGTTTTCTGTATTATAATAGCTCTCAGTGTTAGTTCCCTTTGGAGTCTGCCTCTTTTTGGTTCTTTCTTTTTTTTTTTTCTTTTCTCTTAGCAAGTATCATGCTTAAGTTTCAACCTTATGTTTTTGTTATTCCTCTTTGTATTTATTAATACTTATTCATATTCTTTAATAGGTATCAACTTGACCGGCATCTAAGTCCCATATTTGTTTATTCAAATTTTGCACAGAATTCTTGTTTTGTTAATTGTGAAGGTCAAAATCCCAGTTTCCCAGAAATCAAGTTTCTGTAACACTTCTAAAGTTTTTTATGTTTACTTGGTTTGTAATCATAAATCTTGGTCTTGCCATGCTTTCACATATTAACTGATTATAGATTTTAAGGTAAAGAAACACAGAAAAACTACTGCATCTAATGTGACCTTCATTGGACTGTTAGATACAGTTACTACAGTTCAATTCCTTGAGTTATATCTATGTATCTCCTAATAATCTGTGTTTGACCAGCTCATAACCTGTATCTTGAGAAACCAAATCTTGCCGAAAGATACCTCGTCTCTGTTTGAATATTTCAAGAGATGGATGATCCATATCTTTCTTTTGTGGTGTGTTCCAATGATTAATCATCTTTTTTTAAGACCTATTTTCTGATTTGAATATGTCTGGTAGACGGTTCCAATGACTGGTTCGTGTTATGCCCTGCTCCAATAGATTAATGAGATCTTTAGTACCCACTGTATTCTTCTCATGATGGTATCAAGTCACCTTTCATTGTTCTTTTTGATAAATTAATCAGTTTCTTAGTGTAACTTACTTTCTCCATTTTTGGTATGAAAGATAGCCCATCACAGCTGTTCAGGACCTTTCTGCCTGTACAGTTCTATTGATTTAATTTGAGATTAGTCTGAATGAATGAGGGTTTTGGAATCGACCATTTCTCTCTCCTCTGTGGGCCACAGCTCTCTTTGAAACATAATTCAGATGTAAATCCTCCACATATGTGTTTTCACATCGTATCATTTCATTCACAATACTATGGAATGGGAGAGATACGTTTATTAAAATTCAAACAAATAGAAATTGCATAACTTCAGATTAATAAATGCTGATGACAGTAACTGGAATATATATATAAAATGCTGAATTGACTATTAGGTCTTGGAAGGTTACATTCTTTAATATTCTTCTATGTCAGACTGATGTAAACTTAATCCTTGTGAGGAAATATAAGACCCATATATGTTTGAATGAGAAAATTCTATTGAGCAAATAATGTAGATCATCTTCTTCAGTAGTTATCAGGAATGTGTAGATGAGTTATATAAAGTAAACTGCCCCCAAAAGACCAGCCTTACAAGAGCTGTAATTTTCTCTGCTGCTATGTACCTCTTTAAAATTTCTTTGTTATTGTGCTTGGCATTTATGTGCTGAGAACAATGGTCCCAGAGTATCTGAAGAACATCCACATGCTCCTTTCAGTTACTTCATGCAGCAAGGGGCATGAGTCTACTTAAAACATTATTACACTATTTCCTTATCTTGCTAAAGCTTCTTCTCCAATATGTTTTCAAAGCATTGCTATAGATTTCATTATTTGCATTTTAGATTGTGTGGGAGGAAAAAAAAAAAAAGGAAACTGCAGGGGGCCTCACCATCCCTCCATGGTCCAATCAACAATGTTACTCCCTGCAGTTTGTCTGATTAATGGCTGCGCCTCCCACTGGGTTTGTGTAATAGGTGCAAGCAAGGTGTTTAGAAGTACTTTGTGCTTAATTGCTCTTGAGGTCAAAAGCGTGAGACGTATACCATGCAGGGAGAAATTCATTCTCAGTTTTTAATAGTTGACTCTATTGAATGAAGGTATAATCTGTAGCATTATTTCCTCATCTAGGCACAGTTGTATAGTTGAAGTCAGGAGAGCTTTGCATTCTACCCTGACATTTGTATATTTTCCAAATGCAGCTAGTACGATCTTTACAGACCTGGTCAACAATAGTAGTTACCTCAGACTGGTATGGAGGGGTTAGGAAAAAAAGGCTTCTCAGGAGCTGGTATTTGGGAAAGTAAGAGTTAAAGTTGCGGTGATTACATGGAATACATGAAAACAATTGCTATCTGAAAATGGACTAATCAGCCATTTAAGATTTATAAATCAATAGAAGGAACAACGTAAATTCATTGGCTTTTATTTTTGTGCTTGCCAGCTGCTCTCATGCCTATAGTTTGTAAAATATAGATTTCTTTCTACTAGCAAATGACACCAAACCATTTGGCAGTCATCAATTTGTCTTTAATATTTTTTGTCATTTGGGAATTATTGTGAAAAAATGTAGTGAGCTCTGATTTAATTAAGCATTTCCTGTTATGCAATGATAGTGCATTCTTGGATTTCTCACTTGCATAATATTTCCTGTTCTAATTGGCCTTTTGTATTCCGTGGAAAAAGCAGTCTAGTTTGAGTTTTCATTGACTGATTGGATTGATTATATAGAGACGGCATGCTGGTAACGTTATTTGTTTCATAAAAATGTAGTCAGAAACACCATTGCCTCAACATCTATTAATGTGTTTCTTTTTTCAGTTTGCAAGTATACAGTCCACGAACGCTGTGTCTCAAGAGCTCCTGCATCATGCATCAAAACATATGTGAAGTCCAAAAAGAATACTGATGTAAGTTTGGGGTAGCATTAACTTTGCCATGTATCTGTTAATTTAGTAACTGTATGTATATCCACACTTTTCTTTTGCAGGTAATGCACCATTTCTGGGTAGAAGGAAATTGTCCAACAAAATGTGATAAGTGTCACAAAACTATAAAATGTTACCAAGGCTTGACTGGACTTCACTGTGTTTGGTGTCAGATCACAGTGAGTATACTATAGTAAAACCTTTAGCACAGGTTAGAGAGACAAAAATCTGCATATCTTTTTTATAGCCTCATAATTCAAAAGGTCTCATTCAGTTTTGTCATCAGGAATGGACAGTGTGTGTTTAAGAAATGGTATATGCAGAATATTCGTAGGAGTGCTTAATTGTTGCAAGCAAATACGCTTAAAGGTGTACTCTGCTTCAAGACAATATACAAATGGAAATAATATATGTCATTCTAAAGAGCTGAATTCCCAATCTACATTACAGAAAGATTATAAAAGAGTTTTCAGTACTGGGGAAAGTCAAGGTCACTGTAACACTAGGGCAAAATCCTAATTTGTGGTGTACTGACAGGCAAATGAAATTGAGGACATCTGGTAGGATACAGTGATTTCAAGTGTCTGGTAATAATAGCAGAAACATCTTGATAATATACTAATCTGTGCACCAAGTCTAATATATACAACTTTTGTGCTCTCCTTATTCAGCAGGAACCAATAACTGGAACTAATGACATTCAAGGAACACTGCCCTTATAAGTGAGATCTTCATGCTAGAAGGAGCAATGCCAGTATTTCTGTTCCTAGCCAGGGCAGGATTTAAATCTAAATGGGGAGAGATTCGGCCTTCTTCTAGGGTTTTTACCCTTTTGCTGATAACATTATTATTATTATTATTGTTATTGTTATGGAACAGCAGTTGTTTGTTCAGTGTTTTAAATAATAATATGAGACTGAGGCATTAGTGATTGTTTGTTTTCAGCATACAAGTTTGGATGTTTTATGACATATTTTCTTAAGACAAGAATACAAAATATGAAACATCATCAAAGAAAATGGATCCAGGATACTTTCAGTGATAAGCTGTTATGATTACTTAAAACCCAATATTTTAGAAGAAAGCAAATATGTAGTCCAGATTGCTGTCAAAATTTGGATAATTTATGTAGAGAGTAAAACACCCAATCCAAAATTTTCGCATCCAGATAATTAAATTTAGGCAATGGCTATTTGTGTTTAGATAGATAAATAAGAGTGTTCCGCTCTAGATATAGAAGTATTTACATCTGTATAATATGTGTATATCATTCAAGAAATACATATTTTGTAAGGCTCTCTCTTAAAGTCAAAGGAAGTTGCAAATTCTGTAGCTCCTCAGAAAAATGATTTTCCCATTAGTTCATGTGAATCTGGACTAGATTTGTAAAGGCCTTTTACTTCTTGAAGATGCACATGAAGATTTAGAGGAATTCTATAAGAACTGATATTCACTGAGGAAATACTGAGGAATGATTTATCATTGAAACCACTGTGAAGGAAGAGGCTAAATTCTTTTGAAAATATCTTAGGTGCATATCTTGTGTGCATATTTAAATGCTTAAATATCTATCAAAATTCCAGTTAAAAATGGGCCTATGTTTTTGGACAGCCAAAATTGAAAATGTTGGCACTGAAGTTTACAATTTTGCAATTGTTTTTCCATCAGTAATTTAAAGATTTTTATTTTTTGTAAAAGTATTGTTGTATTTTCAAAATAACTTTATTAATCTTTTTATTTAATTTTTATGGCTTCAGGTGTAAATTAGACACATAACTAAAAAATGAGTATTTTTAAAGTTTTAAAAATACTGCAAATTATTTGTTTTTCAATCTCTTATTCACTTGTAATTCTGTGTATTCTATATATTCTATTACAATAGCTTTCTTTGCTAATAGTAATAACTTTATTACTGAAAAAACAGTGTTTTAAATTTCTAACAGATAACTGATTTTTGAATGGATATTCTGAAGTTATATAATTGTCATCATATCCTTCATACATTTTCAACTCCTTGTACAACACCACATTTAGGGCTTGTTGCTGACATATTTTTGTTATTTAAGAGGGTGCTAGTTATTACACTACTAATTCTGAGCCTCTTTCATGTATTTTAAATATCTCTCCTTCTTACAACTTAATAGGGTCACTTCTGATGTCAAATAACTGAATCAAATCCCAAAATTTAGAGATGTTTTTCACTAGGGAGGCTTTGTTATACTGAGTTCTCAGCCAGGCCTATGATTCTCTCTTCCATATACTCTATAGTTCTCTACTACAGTCTTGTAAATGTTCTTTACGTTGTTTTCTCTCCAGCAAATACAGTTTTTCCTACTTTGCAGGCATCTGGTTGTGAGGGACATAATATTCTAAAGGAGCTAGGTTTGGGGTAAGGGAATTTTGGGGAAATGTATTTAAAATCTGCTAAAACATTTTTTTGAGAAGAGATGCATATTATTTTATTTCATTATGTCAAAGTGTTATTTTCATTAAAGCTACATATCTTCTACCATTTCTGTTGTCTGCTATGCACCAATTCTGTTGTCAAAGATCAGCAGAGACTAATAAGAAGATTAAGCTATTTTTTTCATGGATAAGTTTGCATACCACCGAGTAGCAAAGCTGCTAATTACCACTGAATGTGTGAAGATACTTTTATTTGATGTAATATGGCCTGGTGTGCATTAATTATGCTACAAGTAGCCTTACCACTGAGGCAGAGAATTAGCATGACAAATGATTTAGATTACAGGACTACCAAAATACCCTCACAATAAGGCTTTAATACTCAGAGTAAATCGAAACTCGTTAGACTTTTATTTTCTGTTGCTAAGTAACTGCCTGAAAAGGTAACTTTGCAGTATAAATGAATATGGACAAGGTTAATATTAGGTGCCATTCAGTTCAAAATTCAGAAATGTTATGTCAACATTAACTGTACCAGATAACTTTATGAAGACCATATTACCGGTAAAGCTTATATACACCAGCAACTGGTACAATTTTATTGTAATTTTAATAGAGTTCATACTGACATAGTTAAATCATCTAAGGGAAGATGAATCAGTCATTGGAAAAATGTGAGTTGCAGATTCAGGCATTGAACTACAGATTTTATAACAGCTATTGAACCTGTTGAACTAATGCTGTATGCTACCTATTATACTAGTTAAATCACTTGTTAAATGAAATTTTTACTTCAAAATTTCTGTTATTTATTATGCTGCTTGTTTTTCTTTAATGCAAATATACATATCTTCTCAAAAAATAAAATATTAATCTCTATGGGAAATGCATATTACATGAAGAACTTCATGCTCACTTTATTGAATCAATGCAGAAATAGAATCATAGAATCATTTAGGTGGCAAAAGACCTTTAAGATCATCAAGTCCAAAATAATAAGCTTTCACCAAATTTCACAACATTAGGTTGTATTTTATTGTCGCTATCTCTAATACTATTGCGAAGTATAGCAATTAATTGTGAATGCTTTGCATGATCCCTCAGTAAGTTTACCCTCAGTAAGTTTGCAGATGACACCAAGTTGTGTGGGAGTGTTGATCTGCTTGAGGGTAGGAAGGCTGTGCAGAGGGACCTGGACAGGCTGGATCGATGGGCCGAGGTCAATTGTATGAGGTTCAACAAGGCCAAGTGCAAGGTCCTGCACTTGGGTCACAACAACCCCATGCAACGCTACAGGCTTGGGGAAGAGTGGCTGGAAAGCTGCCAGGCAGAAAAGGACCTGGGGGTGTTGGTTGACAGCCGGCTGAATATGAGCCAGCAGTGTGCCTAGGTGGCCAAGAAAGCCAATGGCATCCTGGCTTGTATCAAAAATAGCATGGCTATCAGGACTAGGGAAGTGATCGTACCCCTGTACTCGGCACTGGTGAGGCCACACCTTGAACACTGTGTTCAGTTTTGGGCCCCTCACGACAAGAGAGACATTGAGGTGCTGGAGCGTGTCCAGAGGAGGGCAATGAAGCTGGTGAAGGGTCTGGAGCACAAGTCTGATGAGGAGCGGCTGAGGGAACTGGGTTTGTTTAGCCTGGAGAAAAGGAGGCTGAGGGGAGACCTTATTGCTCTCTACAACTACCTGAAAGGAGGTTGTAGAGAGGTGGTGGTCGGTCTCTTCTCCCAGGTAACAAGTGATAGGACAAGAGGAAATGGCCTCAAGTTGCACCAGGGGAGGTTTAGACTGGATATTAGGAAATTTTACTTCACTGAAAGGGTTGTCAAGCATTGGAAGAGGCTGCCCAGGGAAGTGGTTGAGTCACCGTCCCTGGAGGTATTTAAAAGAGGTTTGGATGAGGTGCTTAGGGGCATGGTATAGTGGTGGTCTTGGTAGTGTTAGGTTTACAGTTGGACTCGATGATCTTAAAGGTCTTTTCCAACCTATATGATTCTGTGATTCTGTGATCCAGGCACACAACTGTGCCTTTGTACTGTGTGGCTGGATGTGTATGTTGAAATATTCTGTTTAGAGACATTTGAATTGAGTTAAATCCTAAAATATCAACAAGAACTCTTGATTGCTCATGCAAGATATTTCAAGAAATATATCATTATTTGTTGGCGGTTTTTGTCGATGTTACATACGCATTTTTCCCTTCCACCTTTTTAACAATACAGAATTAAGCCAATGTTCTTTCAGTCAGCAGACCTGAGGATATTCTTTGCATGTTTTCAGAGTAGAACTCTTCTCATTGCTTTCAGGAAAACTGGATGAACGCTAAGGATAAAGTAGAAAAAGGAGAGTAATTCAGGTTCCTTAACAGTCAATGGAAGCCTGAACATTGATTCAATCAAGACCAAAATTTCTCCAATATAGCTTAAAGCTCTTAGATAGTCCTACATTATTCTCTTATTTGTATTTCATATATATTTTCATAGATACTGCAGCATCAGAGTTGAATCAGTAGTGACTTTATCAGCTTCAGGTAGGAAGCAGAGTTATACCAATAATGCCAAAGGCTGCCCTGAATTACCACAGATTGCCCACTAGTAGTAACAGAAGTTCCTGGCTCAGTGCAAGAATCTGTCTTCTGAAATGAAAGTTTTGATCACCAATAACACTATGCTGATGTTACTGTACTGCCATGCCATATTCTTATTTTGTGTGCTGGACCACATGTGCAATTTCCAAACGGGAAAATATTTTGATTCACTGTTCTTTGCTTCAATATAAATTAATTGGTTTTGTCAGTCCTAAGAGGCTTTCCACTGCAGTGTGTTTCATTTTCCTTGTAGTACTCTAGTAATAATTAGATTAATTAAACTCACCCCATTCTAGGATGCCCATTTTCTTAGACTGTAGTAGTAAAATGTCTAAGTTGAATTTTCATTTTCTGTCTTTCTGTAGTTGCATAACAAATGTGCTTCACATCTCAAACCTGAATGTGACTGTGGACCTTTGAAGGACCATATTTTACCACCCACATCAATCTGCCCAGTAGTATTGGTGAGTTGTCCATATGTTTATTTCAGATGTAATCCTCTGTCGTAGGTAACAGTAAAACAATGCTGGGACTGACTGCCACAGTATTTGTTAAATTCACAGAACTGTGTGAACCTTGAACACAATGGGTAATCCTGGCTGATGAGTTTATAGGCACAAGCGTGCTTTATCCTCCGCATATTGCATTTTCCTTCATGTGAGAATGAACTTTCTGTAGGGCATATTATAACTGAAGCTGACTCAGGTTTTATCACTTACTCAGACGGTACTTACCAGAAACTGTATAGGCAGAACACTTCTACATTTTACATCTTTTATAGATCCAACTTCCCAGAATAATGAAGTTATTCTTATGGACAGTTTTTGCTTGGGATGCATATTGTATATCTGCAATGCTGAGGTCTCTGATCTAAGCCGGAGGTTACCTAGAATGATGACACTGGTCTTGCAGTAAGCTGTGCATCAACATTATGGTATATTTTATTCTGCAGTCGTGGACAGTAAATTTCTCTGTCCACAAAAACAATAACTCAATTCAATGAAAATAAAAATGCATGCTATGTGTAGGTTTTATAGAAAAGAGCTGACCAGTTTATCATGAAAAAAGAGCTTTGGAATTAACTTCTGTATTCATATATTAAATTGGATGTTTTATGCTGATGAAAGTCATAGCATCATCATATTCATAACAGAACAGACGTGTGGTCCTTTAAATATATTTCATAATAAGAGTAAGAAATGCTTGAACTTAAGAAAGAATGATTTATTGCAGAGAGGAAAAACAAGAAAATATACCTTCTAATCTTCAACCTGTTTCTGATCATTAAGAATAATATTAATGCCTACTGTAAATTACTTGTTTTCTGATTAATCCTTTTGGCTGTTTGTTTATAAATCTGCTAAGGGAAGGATGCTAGACTTTGGCCCTCTACTTGAATAAACTGGGACTATTCCATTGCTGTCAATGAAGGTAAAGCAATGGAAAGCTGGCTTTAATATTTATGAAATATTTTTTAATATTTTTAAAAAGTCATAAGAATAGTTTTGTAGTTTGTCTGTAACAGTATTTTGATATTACCTGGACAAGTTCTGAATAATAATTGCAAAATATTATTTTAAGTTTGTTGGATGATTACATTCTGCATTACATTATTTAATTTTCAGGATTTTAGGTCATACTTTAAAAGTTAACATGTAGAAATTATGATTTTGTTATTGGACTGTTTTCATTTTATTGTTATTTATTGTTTGCCATTCTTATAAACTGAATAAAGCCTCAGCATGAAATTTCATCTTCAATTATATTTGTGTAACTCCATTTTCTTTTCAGGAGAGGAAGAGGGATAGAGGAATTAAGATTTTCATTCCACAATTGGACTTTAGTTAAGTTGTTTAGAGGATATATAAAACCACTCTAGAGTCAAATCACCCTTGAATAGGTTTGTTTTATCTGCAAATTTTGAAGGCATAAGCAGAAGTAAATATGTTTTCCTGTATCAGAATCGTGTTTCAGTATTACATACTAATAATGTAACATAAAACATGTATTTTAGCACATGTATATTGTTAGGAATAGAAAATATATTTTACTGTGATGTAATGGGAACTTTATAATTTCGTAGTACATTTGTTCATCCAGTAGTTTCTTCCAAAAATGCATTAAAATCCTGAGTATACTTACATTACAAATAATACATCGGTGACCTGGCTAATAGGAATTCCTACTAGAAACGATTGATTACAGTGTACATATTATTTATCTTAATAATTTTTTAATTAGTTCTCCCATTTCCTGTTACGGGGATTCCTTTTGAGAAAGATAATACTTCAGTGTATGTGAAACCAGCACTCTCAATAATGACAGCAAAACCAGTGAATATATCCATGTCAAAATTGTCTAAAGATACAATAGTAAGTGTGTTTGTTAATAGAAATGATGTGTTCAGACATATCAAATCTGATATACCTGACAGTGGAAGGGTCTTTAGCTTCAATGATCAGCTGAGCAATAATATTCTTGCAATGCTACATATATGTGGAAGGTAAAGAAAAGCAGATAACCACAATGCTTTCTGTACTAGGCTTATCCTTGAGTATTTTGAGGTATCAAAGAAGAACGTATCTCCTTCTCCCATAGGATAAGTTATAGGAGTTGTGGGGAAATAGCAAGTTGAAAAATCTTGTTTCTTTGATCTCCCAAAAGTTTTGGCCCTCCCTTCCATCTGTAACTTTGGTAGTCCAGACTTCTTCCAGAAAACTGTCAGAGTTCATCTCAGACCAAGATGCCTTTTCATAAGTTTTCCTTCAAGGGTACAGGCTAAATCCCTTCTCATCTTTTCTCTTTTGCGGAACTGAGGACATTCATATTTTTACCTTTCTCATCCAGCATGTCTCATTTCTTCAGTTCTTGTGAAGTCCAGCCTCGACTCCTTATGCAGAGATAAAGAGAATTTTTTCATAAATTGCATTTCACAGCACTATGTATTATACCAGAGCTACCAAACTGGTGTCTCAGCTGCAATTTGTTGTTTAGGTCCATATCCTTTCAGTTTTTCCAGTTCCTAGGTATCATTGACATCCAAAATCACTGCTGCAACTGTGAAGAATAAATAAAAAACCTACTCTTCCTGACTGTAATGTCACAAAAGGTGACATTTCTCTCCCCCCCCCTAAACATAGCCATCTCAGCTCAGCTGACTGTTCTAAATTACTCATTTTGGGGTCTCTTTAGACACAAGAAAGATTCCTCTAAAATAAAGGACTGGCATGATCCTCTCATACTGTCCCTTCTCTTAATGGCTGGAGAGAGAACCTGAATGCCTGGAAAGTTAGATGACTAGTCTAGGTTAAATAAGAGGGCTTCCATCTTCAAAACTACACAAAATGGAACTTGTCAAATGTTATTCCTAAGTATGATAAGCTACATTCTCAGCTGAAAAAGAATCCATGGGGAAACTCATGCAGTTGATATCACGAAAGAATCACATATCTATCTTGATTCAATGCCATATAAAGATTTTTCATATCTCACTGCAATACTTTTAAATATTTTAGTAAAATGTAGTCTGTCAACTTTAAAACTAGTCCTTTTTACTTTTCTGTTTACTGTATATAAGGCTTGTTGTATGGTGCAGTTTTTTGTTCAGGTTAAATGAGTTTTGTTATAAAGTGTGTGTGCAGATCTCAAGTGATAGTCTTTTAATAGATGTCAGATACACTTTAATGTTACTCTCTTTTATTTCGGTAACGTTTTAATTAATTCATACTGATTGAATAAATGTACATTGAGACTTGTTTCCTAATGAGGGCACATTTAGAGGAAAGGTTTTGCATCATTCTGATATCCTGTGGGTAATTATATTCTAATTATATGGTGGGGGGGAAAAGTCTATAACTCAGTGCTGATATTGTTCATTGGACCCAATTAATTACATGCACATAATGAAAGTTCATGATAAGGTTGACTGGCAGTGAGTTTAAAAATCTTTAACTCAATTGAATCCTAGCCTACCAAGAGTACAGAATTAGATCATAACCAGGTTAAAAACTAGGTGTTGGAATGAGATGAGTGAGTAATGAAGAAAAAAGATTGGTCTCTCCTTATGATACAGCTTCTCTCCTCCTGCTCCTTTGTAAGACAGAAAGGGAAAAATGCTAACATACATTTTGGCTTCTTCATTGCATGCCTTCCTTTACTTTGCTGCAATTATTGATGAACGCATAGGGTGTTCTAATTTGTATTTATGTTTGTAGAAAAGTAATTAGATTTTTCTGTTTCCCACCAAAATAGATATAGCCTTGAGTAATGACAAATCAACCAATAGAAGCCTACTGTTTAATAAATATATATTTATTTCATAACGTATGATGATTTTGAGTCTCCTATTGTTTATGTGAGTTTTACCATGAATTATTTTTGACTTAATTTCTAACATCAGTTTTGAAAAGTATAATTAAAACTGTTAATAGTGGAATAAAAAGAAAATTATGGAATAAATTGTAAAACATAAGGTACCCTGATTACAGCGTGAGCGTTACTATATGGCAGTTATCACTGTCTCCATAGTAACCAGTTAATTTCAAAGGGGGGGGGTCTGGTGTAATATTGAAGACAAGAAGTGAAAGAAATAAAATTTAAAATTGGATATGTTTCCTTGTGTTCGATTTTCAACTTCATTGTTCAGCATTCTGGGACAAATTGGTCATCATGATAAAAAGTTTGGAACAACTCACTTTTTGTTTCTTTTCTCTTGTGAATGAATTTGGCTTTTCTTTTGTCTAGTGAAGAAGCTTATAACTTTTTAGGACAAAATCTTTTAAGCATAAATTCTATCTATATAAATATAGAATATATATAGAGAGAATTCAGTATATATAAAATATATATAGAATTTTTATACATCATAGAGTAAATTTGTTTATATACATCTAATATAAAAAAACATCGTAAGTTGAATTCACTTGACCTCTTATTTTAAAATATAAACAGCTATTTATTTTGGTGGAGGAAACATGTATCTGATTTGGGTTGGGTTTAGGTTGGTTTGGCATTTTATTATACAAGAACATAAACGTTCAGAAATTTTTCATTTATAACTAGTTCTATTTACACATGTAAAACAATATACACAGCAGATTACAAATGTTTTACCTAACCAATGTGCCTTGTGCTACTAACCAATACATTATGATCTGTAGCTTCAAACTTTTTTGTAAATATAGCAAGTGTGTTAAGATGCTGGCAAAAAGTAATACAGAATTAAAGTTGAAAATTTTGTACAAGAATTTTATTTAACTATCAGTATTTAGAGAGACTAGATAGAATAGCTAATGGCTGTGTTATAATTGCAACATAGTTCAACAGATACTTTTTCCATGTCTGATAATATGTTTTACTAATACTATTTTCCTGTGAGTTCAGTAGATGTTACTCACATAGGAAAACAGAGATGTAGAGAGAGAAAAAGGGAATTAGCAGTTGCTGGTTGAAGAATGAGCTTTCATAATCCCTTTTCGAGTTTTTAATCCTAAAATGATTCTTCTGTTTTTATCATAGTAGAGATCAGTTTTAGCTCAGTTGAATCCAAGCTCGACATGGAGAGCAGAAAGTCAGTGCAGTGTGTAAGCATCTTTATGAGCAACTCGATCCTTTGAAGTTGAGTACTAGCCTTACTCTGAGTTTCTGAACAAAGATACTACAAAAAACCAGTTACTTGAATATATATGCTTCTATGGGGGGCAGAATTTAAATCTGGTTGTTGAATATTAGGTAATGACATAGCAATTGAAACAGATTTAATAAACAAAACAAAACACTTTTTTCCTTTTCAGTTGCGTACCATATTGCAGATTCAGTTTTCTGAGAATCTAAAACAGACTTGAAATATAATGGTGTGCTTATCTACACTAAGAGCTTTTTCATTTCTTTGAAGTCAGAAGGAAATTAATAATTGCCCTGGAGGAAAATGTATCTTCCTAACTAATTATCTGTTCGGCAAACACAGTTCAATGTTAAAATAATAAGATGCTGATAAACTGAAATGGCAGCCATTCAATCATTTTAAGTTATATCTAGTTGCCTGCCCACAACTCGTCACTACTGTCTGTCCCTAAGTTTATTCCCTGCATCCTCTCCCATTGGAGTTTAACATGTTTTTATTTTCAAAATTCTTTTCCAGCTCTTTTGTCTTGCTTGGACGATGTATATAATTGCCTGCTATAGCCCCAGTTCATTTTAGGTAGCAAATTAAATTAAAAGTCTTGGGCCCTACTGTTGGTGCATGTTGATGCATATATTGAATGGGTGCAAGATGTAAGGCAAGTCAAGTCAGCTTCAGCCAACTAAATGAACTAAGGCCAATGTGCTAAATGAGAAATAGCGTTTGTGATTTTGATGTGTAATTCTTTACATCTTTATTAAGACATATTAAACAATCAACACAAAGTATATATATAAAGTTACCATGTAGCAAGTCCTTGTTCAGAACAGTCTTGCGGTCAGCTATTTTGGAAGGTATTCTCAAATGACATCGTCTCTGTTCCAGCCTTGTCTTTTTCCACGTATTTTGGCTACTAGTATTATGGATGACAAAATACCTCCTTCTGAGTGACATAATATGATTTTTTTTTTTTCTTTAGCTGCAAACGTTTCTGTCAAGACAGCTCTCATAAATTAGAAGCCTTATGTTTCTTTTATAATATGGCCATGTGCAGCTCACTGGACAGTATTTTTGCTAGTGAAGTGGTCGCTAATCTTGTCCACAGGATGACTTTTAGCTTCAGCCCACGGATGTAGAGCTGGGTATTGTGCTACAGCTCTGTGAGCTTTCAAGACGGCATGATGTAGTGTCCTAATATTGGCCCTTCTGATTAGTATGTACACAGGGTTAGAGCTGGAAATGTGGAGAAGAATTTATAAAGTAAATTTTCAAAATATTTTAGCACATCTAAATCATAGTTAGTTGGATGTGATATCTAATAGATATTACAGATAGATTGCTCTCTAGAGTTTTGGGGTAGTGGTGGTGGTTTTTTGCAGTTTTCAGGGTGTCTGAGTCTTTGATTCTCTTTGGCTATTGTGTAACTATGGTCAGAAATTGCATGGAATGGAATTTTTGTAAGCAAGGTCTTGAATACCACATAGGTTAACAAAATGACAGTCTAGGGGTACCTATTCTAATATTTCATTGCATATTGAAGCACAGGTTTTGCATCCCTTCGAGATTCCTATGTCATTAAACAAAACAGCGCTAACGAATCATGGAGCAACCTTCCTCCAAGTTCCTTAAAAAAACCCAAAGCATCAGTTTGGTATTCAAGTCACATATTTAAACTTCCATGCCCTTCATCCTGCAAACATTTGATGATTCCTTTACATGGTATTCCGTGCATTCTATCTGATCTTCCATGACCAGATTCTCCTGATCAGTATCTTTCAAGTTTCAGGGTTCTAAAATAAGATATTTTTTGATAACTGTTTCAGTTTATGCATATTAACATAGAATTCAGTTCTTTCCTTATGCACCCGCAGCCCCAAGTTGGGCTTTAGGGTATACGCCTCGTCTGAAGGCATATAGTATAAAAGAAGTAATTATCATACAGAAGTAATCTCAAGTTTTCAGTAGTTACTTGGCAAACTGTGTAATGGTACTAACTATTCACTGATGGCTTTACAATCCTATTTAATGTATAAATAAATTGTTGATTAATGTATAAAATAAATTGTTTTAAATAATCTCAGCTGTGTACAAAATAATCCAGAAAACCAGATTTGCACTTATTGAGAGACAAGGTGAGAAAAAGCAATTTTTGCTGCATTGGCACTGGAGTCTGTGTCAGCAGTTCAAATGTAGGGAGGTAGCTATTTAGTAAGCCATTAGTTAGTATCATAGCTGGTATAAGAAAACAAATTAATCAAATATGATATTTCTAAATATCAGTGTTTTGTGTAAAGGAAAAGACCATACCTCTATATAAAGAAAGTGTAGAAATACTTTTTGAGGATGAATGTTGTATGGCATGTCAGTTGTAGTAGAAGAAAGATTCCTCGCTTTGGATGAGGATTCAAAGACTTGGAAAATAAAAAGAATACTCCCTGGGTACCAAGTATCTCCTTTTACTATTCAAAAGAATATAGTCCTCAGGTTTTAAAATATTTTTAGCTGGTGATAAAATGATCCCGCACATACTCGCCAGAACGTAAATTATATAATATGACAGCCAAAACATTGGGGGAGTACGGTTGTGCAAATGTGTAACAAAGCACCACGTACGGTTGTTGTTAAGTACCTTGCTGCTGCAAGGTAACGTTCCTCGTGAGCGCTCTCTCCATGCCCCTTGCCGTCCCAGCTGTTCGGTGTTGCAGCCTAACATTCTCTTTTTCCAACAGACGCTACCCACTTTAGGAGGTTTGCTCCCTGAGGTGCGTAACGGGAGGCATCCATGTATGCACGAATACTAACGGATCATGATATTGTACATTCTTCTTGCTATAAAAGTGCATTTTGGGGCTGAACTAAAAATCTAGACGTGGTATTCTGTGTTGTCATTTGAAAGGCCCTGTCTTATTTATCAATTCTTTTTTCTTATTTGGATAAATAAGGGATAGATACAATTGAATAGTTCTTATCTGACAGTGATCTCTCTGGAGCAATATTGAATGGTAGAAGCTCCAGTTAATGGATATTGACTTCAAAGTGGGAGTTCCAGGGGAGAAAAGAATGCATGAGAGGTGCAAAATGGGTGGAAAAAAATTTTGTTGTGGTAAGTACTATTTTGAAAGTTATGTGCTCTGGCACATACCAAAAGAACAGAAAAGCTTGATTCTTTGAGCCATCAAAATGTACAATAGCTTTTAAAATGCTGTATTCAGTATCTCTGTCAACCTCATGCATGTCCACTAAACAAAAGGGTTCACAGATACATTTATCATTTTGTATGCTTTAATTAACAAGATATTAAATACAGCACAGCTGTTGTAGAAACATTTCTTACCTTGAAAAATAAATTTTTGCATTTTGTAAAACCATTTATTCAATGCATGTCAAATTTGTCTTAACGTTGCTAGAATTTGTAGGCTATTATCCACAGGTGATTTTATTAAACTGTTATTATCTCACCAAAAAATGACACTGTTTAGTTTCTGACACTCTTGGATAGCTCAGTAATGTTACAGTTCCTGAAAGAAAGTTATTCAAATAGTCATGTATGACTGGATTAGAAAGCCAGCTTTCTATTTCATCTATAAAACAAATTATCTGTACAGGAATATTTAAAAGAGATTTTTTTTTTTTTAATAAAACGGTAATTGTTTTGTGTTCCATTAATAGATTTATTCAGTAGAATTAAGATACACATTATTATATTATTTCATACAAACTGTAAGTCAGATCCTCACTAGTATGACACAGACCTAAAAATTATAGGATATATAACTTTAGGAAATCTAGAATCTTCTATGTTCTTCAGAAATATTTCGAGAGCACTGTTGGTACATGTGGTAACATGTATTGTGGTCTCATATGCATATAAGGTGGGTGATATGAAATACTTTATTTGTACTTTCTTCAAAAATCATCACTGAAGGAAGCAGACCTTCAATGATAATGAGGTGAAGTATCCATATTTGATTTTTTTAATAACACTCTAGAAAATTCTGTATCATGAATATAGTTTTTTCTTTATATTGTGTGAGGTGTATGGCCTAATCTTGTGTAGTTACTGCTTAGGAGAAGCTGTCTTTGTCTGTGAGTGAAGTAATTGTTTTGCTTATGGAATAGGTAATATAAATTGGAGAAGGAGTGTTGCTGATGCAGCAGTCATAGGGACAGGGCCAGCTGAGGGTATTTGCTGCTATCTGTATCGTGCTGGAACAAAAAAACCAATATCCAAAACTTTGCTTGAGGTAATTGTTACTGCATTTTGCTGGTGAATGATTGATAACAGCAGGTTTGGGCACTGTGGTAAGCATCCTTTATGTAAAGGCAGTTCTCAGCAGTGTATAAATACTTTTCCTCTAAGTAATAGCATGATATATACAAGAAGATTTTTAGTGCTACACTTTATAACTAGGCCTCTTTTAAACGGCGTTTTTTTAACCTCTCTAAATGCACGTACTCAGTGTACTGGATCTGTTCCTTTCTGTTACCTTTTTCTTTGAACTATCACGAATATGTTGTTTAGCTTAAAATTTTTCTAGCCTGTTTAAAATTTGTTCTCCATCTCTGATTTTTGTTAGAAATCAGGGTTTTTTACTAGCTGTGTGTCTGCATTACTGACATCTGATTTGATTTTTTTGAAGATGTTGAAATATCCAAGAGTCAGATTTGGCCGTAATATGAGATCCTCTTTAACGTGGTATGCTTACTTTTTCTAAAATGTAGTGACTTTTAAGGGTAGTTATTCATGAAGTTGTTTGAAACCCCAAAGCTGCTTCTTACACGTGTAATGAGGTATGAAGCTTCCTTCATACTGAGGTTTCTTACTGTCTATCCTTGGCACTAACCAATACTGTTGTGCATTAATGTTTTGTGTTAGTTCACAAACGTTATTCTGTTTGGATGTCTCATCCTAGTTCTAATTTCTAAAAGATCGCCAAATAAATAAGTGCAGAGTCAGTGATTTCTTAGGCAGTGGTATGGACAGTGCTTGTCTGTGTTTTGAAGGTTAGGGCTGAGATGAATAGCTCTAATTGCTTTTACTGTTTTCTGTTTAAAGCAATGATATTGTAGTCTAGACTCTTGGACCTCCTCTTGAACTGATCAAGTTACTCAAAACATCCAAGAGCTCAGTTAACTAACCTCTTAGGAATCTCACTGCATATGGGAAATAGTGTAGACTCCCCTGTTTTTTTTCTGTGGCATAAGTTTGTCAGTCCTTTTATAGGAAATGTGATCAGATTGCCACAGTTCCCCAAAGCACTTGGCTGCCCAAAGCAGCCTGGGATGACTTGGACTATTTGCATCAGGACTAGATTGAGGCTGTGTCAGTCTCCAAATTTAAGGAAACCCAAGATGGTATAAAAACAGTGATGGTCCACATCTGTGTTACAGTAATACTAGGAAGGCGCTGTATTAAGCTGGGAGTTATTCCCTTCCTGCCAGAGAATCTGTGTCAATGTTTCTTCCAGTTTAAACTGCTCCAGAAAGAGTGGCGTGGATTAATTGCTAGTGCAATCCCTAAGGCGTTATCAGAGGTACCACAGAGATGGATTTGGCCTGGTATAGAATGTAAATGGTAACATTTAATGAACTGCTTACTGAGTGCAGTTGCAGGGGGTGCAATAGCGTCCTTCATGCTCCTTTCTAGTGCAGCAGCTTTGTGCCAGCCCATTCCCCTGACTAGTTTAAAGCCTCCTTGCACTTGTGAAGTGAGGAAAGTGACTGGGGTGCAGTCGGGATTGGGGACACTGATTCTATTTGATAAACATCTGCTGTCTTAATTTATGGTGCATTTTTGGACAACCTAAAAGGACATGCTGGGTGCAGTTTATAAATAGGATAAATGAGATACAAAGAGGAAGGACTTTTTTTTTTTCATTTAGAGTTCTCTGAAATGACCTGACAACAGTTGAAAATACGGTGACAGCAATATACTTCTGTCAAATAACTATCTGATTGTGCTGCGTATCAGCATCGAAAGGTGCCAATGGCTTAGAATCTGATGTAGATTCTGGTTTCTTTCTGATACAAAATATGTATTTTATAAAAAGCCACTCGGCCAATTGATTATGGTACATTTTGAACGCGTGTATTTTGCCAAAGTGGTAAAGTACTCTGGAAGCATCCAACCTTTGCTAGCAGTTAGGATGAAATTTTGATAAATTACTGATCTCTTATCAATGTGCTTATTAAACAATCAAGTATTTTGTATGATTGGCTTTCAAGTTTCAGAATGCCATCGTGGCGATGTCAGATTTATCTTTTCACATCATTGCATTAATTTGTGTTGTGACTGCACACTTTTCATCCATCTATTGCCTTGTCATTATGGAATGTCCAGGCACATAGATAGATGTTATGTGAAGTGGCCAGACATTGTGTAATAACGACTGAGATCTCATTTTCATTAAAGCAGAATCTGACATTACTCGCTAGTCAAAAAACAACTTTGTGGAGGCACAGTCTCAGTTACAGTTGTATAGCATTATATTACGTGTTAAAATGTTCCATTTTCTCCTTTTCTCTTCTTTTTTCAAGGAAAGACAGGCAACAGTGAAAAAAGAAAAGAGTTGCCCACAGCAAATGAACAAACTAGGAGAACGGAACAAAATGCAAAGAGCAAATTCCGTCACCGTAGATGGACAAGGTCTTCAGGTGTGATTATTGTTATTTTAATTTTAAGGAGATACTTCTAGGTGTATGAAGAAAATGACAGAGTGAGCAATCTTTAAAGTAAAATGTTTCCTATACATTCACTTTTCTAGTATTTCATGTTTACATATTTAAAAATATAATAATAAAGTCAATTCTTCCATCTGTACAGGAATCCTGTGGTGCAAATCTGCTTCTCGTGTGATTGGTAGGATTTCCTAAGACATTAAGAAAACTAGCTCTAAAACATTTATATTGTGGGGTGAAGCTGAACTTGATTGTTTTAGTATCTGTCACACAGCATTGTGTGAATTTACATTATAAATCTGAGTCTACATCTTGAATACTGTTCACTGTTCTCATTTGGACCTGTTAATTAATAGATGAATGGAGTAAACTTCAATGGTATTATTTGTCCAGGTATTTCCAAGTAGGGTATTTGGCACATCAAAATTAAGAGTGGAGAGAAGCAAGGTGATTTCAGTAATAGTGATATCTAGAATAAAAATGGAATTTTTTTTCTACTTGAAAGAAAAACCTGTGTGTGTGATGAGCTAATGTTATTTTAGAGAGGTTACTTACAGCCATGCCAGAAGTTCTGCCTGAACTGCTTGATTTCTTTCCCTTGAGAATGAGTAGTTTTGAGTAAAGTCAATGTTCACATATATGATGCTGCTTCTTTATTTCCTCAGGACTGAAATGATCATCATGGTAACAATGTGATAATCATTTGATATACATAGTTGACTATTCTCTGTATCTTTTGATGTGTTGCAATTGAGGTTCAGTAAAATGTAAGATTCCATTACCATATATCAAATGCTGTATACCTCATAATTATTTCATTATATACCTTAATGTATCAGGATAGAAAGGCTTATTTTATTGTTTCATCTTTTTAGGTTAGTGAAACATTCTTGTTATGAAAACCCAAAGAAAAGAAAAAGAAAAAGAAAAAAGAACAAACCCTAAAATGTATGCAATCACATGGCCGCTCCATTGATGGTTTAGTAGAATATTACAGTGATCATTGTCCATGGCTTTCAAGGTTCTCTTCCTGTACTTACCATCCTCACAGGCTGCATTGCTATCCAGATCATCCATGACAGATAGAGCATGAAGCAAAAGGGCTAGAGTATTCACTGACAGAAAGCTCAAGTTCTGTCTAATCAGTCGCAGTGTGAAGAGTTGTTCTAATAAACTGGTGCTAGAGGAAGCACACAGAGTTTTCTACCTTTTGGGTGATATCTGTGCAATTCCAGTGAGCCCAACTGCCCTAGAGAGAGGAGCATCTTTGGCATCTCCTTTCAGTAGCAGCACCATGTATCATTATGAATTGTGGTTTTACCCCGAGCATTAGATTGCTTATGCTCATAGTATATTTTCAGGTATTTTTCAAGTCTCTGTTTCCCACCCATGGGATACAGTGCCTGGGATATAGTTCCTGGTCTGTTCAAAATAGCAAACTCCTAGCACCGCTGACTCTTGCGCACACAACCTTAAATTATTAAAATTTCTGCTTTCAGATCATTATGGCATAAGATTTTCTATAGGTTTGTTAGTATGATCCAAAACTTATGTTTTATCTTCTCTTTCCATGATGAATCCAAAGCCTAGGATTCATCATTGCTTTTATTTATTATTGTTTGAGAAGGAGAGGAAGAAAGAATGAGGATTAAGATGGTAGAATAATTATTGAATGGATTTAAGGTGTGTTCTGAAGTGCTTGGTATTGTTCTGTAATGCCACATCTACAACGTAGTGCACGATGCAATACTAGTAATCATAGTGGTAACATTAGAAATAATTCCACAGTGATGACCCTGATTTGCTGATTATACTGTGGTCTTTGTTTTTCTCTGTTGGATAAAATTGTTGTGGAGTAACAGGAATCCATCTTATCAACAACTATTAAATTTTAGGTCTGTATCAGTAATGATAACCTGGTCATTGTGAAGGCTGAGTGGATCTCGAAGGATACCATAGTGAAAGGCTAGGATTAGTGAGACTGTTAGGGGTTTTTTCACTCACAGATTGTATAATTTTGGAACTATTTCCACAAAGATGTAAGATTCCATAAATATAACTGGTAATTAATGTTAGTATTTTGCCTAAAGATGGTCTGGAGCAAAAAATTTCTGTAGCTGATCAAAGTCTACTACTCTAATTGTCCCATATCGGGCCAAAGCATGCTACTGTAATTCTAATACTCTAATTTTGCTGGCATGGTCTCATTTTAACATGATCTTCAGCGATTTCAAAGAACAAGAAAAAGATTTTTGTGACTTGTGTTTGGAACTGTTTTTATTCAGAAAACTTGATCATGATGTCAATTGCATTTGTTCATGATTTAAGTTCCCAAGATAACAAATCAAAGATACCCAGGAAATCATACTACTCCTGCGAGACCTCTGTTTTCATATGGGAGAAGCTATATACAATTGGTCCACCACTTTTTTTTTTTTTTTAAAGTCACTTTTCCAATAACTTTGTGGAGATTGCCTTTAAATCATGCTAGATTAAGGCTTGAAAATGTTCACCAATTTAGTCTAATCTTTAGTTGCATTGTTTATTATATGGAAAGCTCTACGTTATCTAGAAAAGTAATTTGGAAAAGCTGTAAGAAATTAATTGAAAGAGACCTAGTTTTGGAATTGAGTGGAATACAAACTGGTTATTAGATGGTCCTAAACCTTCTACTTGTAATAATATGGTTAAGTTTTAAAATAAAAGAATTAAAATAGAAATGAGTTCATCATTTAGCTTTTGTTGAGAAAAGTATCAAGACCAAACCTTCCTTCCATCAGACAGCAGTGAGCAGATAACTTAGTGGCAGTGGAGATCTGCACGACTCAAAGACAATTAATCATAGTTAAGCACATTCATCTTACTTCTTTCTAGCTAACCAGCATAATGATCAGGATTATTATTTCTAATTAGAGGAAGTAATAGATCATGTATAACCTTAGGATGAGTCTCATTAATTAACCTGCGTCCTAAGGGATTTCAGTAGGTAGTCCATCTCTGTCACAATGAGCACCATTGGTTTACACTTAGTTCACAGTAACAAACATCATGGGAATTGGCTAAATAACTAAAATTGATTAAAACAGTAGATAAAAATTAAATATATGACAACCTTCACTATATCCTGCAATTTGATATATGTTTCAACATACAGCACTTTACTGTAGCAATATGCTGTGACAGAATGTGATACTGGGTTGGTTTTATGTTACGTTTAATTCCACTGAGTTTGCTGGAGTTTTTCCTTATTTCTTGTATATATTGGAACAGATTTGGATCCATTGTTTGTAAAATTATGGATGGAGTTGACAGACTAGTGCCTAATACTTCCTACTAGAAGAAAAGTGCCTTTAGATGCCTGTAGGATTATATGCCTATGTCTATAGGATGCCTGTATGACTCCTTAGCTGTCATGTTTCTTGGGTTCTGCCTTAAATTACATTTTATGAAATCTTCAGCTGAAAAGATTTTGTTATTTCAGAAATTATGAATAAGGATTTGGAGCAAGAGCTTTCAATGTATCATTTTGAAACAGAGACAGTCGTAAGCTTCACCTCTCAAGTTGTTAGTGCATGACTTTAGAGATGTTGACTTTGAACTCTTAATATGGTTTTAAACATTCTAGAATTCCTATATGTCTAAGATTGATAATTTTTAATATGAATAGTCTAGATTTATGGTTTAAAAACAGATATTAGAGAGAGATCATGTGATGTAATTTTTTGATGTTCTTCAAAGTCTGTGGAGCAAAGGCAGTGAACACTCACGTCTTAAAGTATCTGAAAGTGCAGACTAACACTATTACTTTGAAGGAAGGTGTTAGTTTGTAAAGCTGAACATTAATGTGAACATGTAAAACTTTCCATGCACAAAAGAATTTAAAAACATGGTAGAAGTCATTGTTTCCTTCAGTCTATCCTCCTCTCCATTCTTTTCCTCCGGCTTGTCCTTCTTCCACATGTTTTCTCCTCTACTTTTTTAAGTTTTCCAGCTTTCTAAGGTGTTTAAAGGAACTCATTATTGTTATATTTGTTACATTTTAAGAAGTGTGTGATTTCATATCAAATATTGTAGGTTTCTGTCATTAAAAAAAAATTAAAAATTATTCTGTCAAGTTTAAAATTTCATATAGCTATATTTCACCTTTATAGTCTAGTGTCATTTCTCACTACAGAATACAGTTTCTTCATAGCTTTTTCCATAGGAAATTACTGTCAGAATCAGTCATACATTTCTTGCATTTAATGTTTTCTTCTCTATTGTTGGATGTAACCTATATATATCAATATTTCAATGGAATTATAGGTTAAAATGGCATCACAGCTGTAAGACAGACAGCTTAAAAAAAAAGTCACTTGCAATTTGTGGCAAATTAATGAAGTAAGGATTATTGCAAATTATGGAATTGCTTCCAGCTGGATTACATAGCATAACATACAGTTTGCATTAAGCTTTTTGTTTTCTGTCTACTATAGGAAAAAATGAATGCAACACACAGCATTAATGAGTGGCTGTGTTATTCCCTTCTTTTAGATCACTCCAGTTCCAGGCACTCATCCACTTTTAGTTTTTGTCAATCCTAAAAGTGGTGGGAAACAAGGAGAAAGGTAAGGTTTATTTTCTCTTTTTTTTTTCCCCCCTCTCTTATCTCTGTGATATGTTTAAAAATGAACATTAAAAGTTTGTATATGAAAAGAAATCCAACATTTTATACTGTTATGCCTCACATTTGAACACCTCACTGCCCAGTTTAGAAGAGGTACACACTAGCATATAGTTACAAATTCTGCGGTTAAAAACTAGAATGATTTCTATACAACAGTTTCATTTCAAATCAGAAAAAGTAGCTATATTCAGCGTATGGTTTTGTGTGATTTGCATGAAGATGTGAGTTGCTATATTTTGCACTGCAACTTTGAAGTTATAACAGTTTTCTTTTAATCTCTGTAATAATTATGCAGGCAGGCCAATAATTTAAATTGGAAATAGTATTCCATTTTCTAATGTATGACTTGCCTTTCAAAGATTTAGTGAGTAGAGTCTCCGGCCTCTCCGTAAGATTTCCTACAGTGAAGAAACCTTTTGATTTCTGTAGACAGGAAGCATTCTAACAATCCAGTTAAAGTATTAAAGTCCAATCACACAAACTTTAAAGACATGCTTAATTTTATATATATCATAATTATATTGATTTAAATTCAAAATGCCTAAGTTTATGTTTAAATGTTAGTGTATCAGAGGCATGATAAAACAGGTAAGGAGCATTCTCCTCCTACTCTGTCCATCAAACTCAGGCAGAAATGATGAATTAGGTACCCCCGAGCAGATTTTTCAGAGTGTACTTCGGAATCACAAGTGCTAACAATATGGCCATTTTTGATCATCACCAAAGCCCCCAAATTTTTATAGCTTAGCTTACAATGTCAGTGCTGTAATTTATCTTTATTTCAAGTCTTGAAAGGGTGACGGTCTTTTGGCCAAGATCAGGCTGAAGATGACACCTGTGGGTACTGGGTGATGTGGGTACCCAAAAGCACAAAAGGAGGAATCCAGTGTGTTTCTAAAGCTTGGAACCAAGCAAGTAAACTGCAAGTGGGTCAGCTTTCCCTACCTCTTCCCCACTGCTTCCGTTCGATCACTTCTTTCAAACAGTGTCCCTTAAAGTAAACTGACGAAAGGGACAAAATCCTGCAGAGTAGATGTTAGGGGAATTCTCAGAGCTGAAGAACATTTAACCAAAACTGCACTCGAAGATCTCTGAGAGAACAGGTTATCATTTAGGAGCTGATTATGTAGTCCCTGGACTAGTATAGCTGGATAGCAGCAATAGCAACAATGCTAGTTGTGTCAAAGGCAGTTAATGATCTAAAAGATTCATTCTAAACAGTTTCAAGAACATGCCTTTGCAATCACAACAAAACAGTATGAGCCATCTTAAGCATTCAGACACAGTAGCAGTGTGAGGTAGCCCTGGTCTTCTGTGCAGTCAGGGACATTGTGGAAGGTAATGCACTAGCACTCAGCCTGACTTTTATGTAGTACAGATATGAAGTGAGTAGATCAGGGATCCAGTCTGGAATTATGTAGGTGAGAGGCAGGTTAGAGAGCTGCACTTACATATTAGTTATAACCTAGAAACAGTTTAAGGAAATGCTGTTTCACATCTTTCAGCTTCCAGCTCATAATTGGTCCCAAGTGTTACTATCTGAATGGGCTTAATGCACGAGGGATGTCATTTAATGTTAGATATTCTCCAGAGTAAAAGCAAGTTTAAAACCTGATCCCCTTCCCAAACTCCTATTCCCATTCGTGTATTGCAGTCTGACACTTCTCAATTTATGTTAATGCAACTGTTACTGAGGCCCAGCAGATCACAGGAATGATTTGAATTTACAAAATGAATGCCTTATACACGCTCCATTCACTAACACTATTGCCTACGGGTGTCATTAAACAATGAAGTGTATAGCATGAGGACATCCACCAGCAACTGACTATAGTGAAGTATGAGAATCTCTTAAATTGGCTTTGATGCCACACAAAATAAAATGTTAAATTGCATACTAATGTGTCAAGGTTGCACTCAATATTTCTGTGTTAGGAGGAGCACATCAAAAGGTCAACTGCATAGTCATGTAGACATATCTCAAGTCATTCACCAGCAGGAGATAATATCTCATGGTTAGATCTAAAACTAGATTAAAAAAGGTTAAAAAAAGGAGTACTTTTCCACTTATGGACTATTTTATGAGAAGGGATTTGCCCTCTGCCTTTTAGGTGTTAATGTTTCATATCAATACCAGTAACATAAAAAAATTATAAAATAAGGATGTTAAGAGTGCATATTAGCTTGAAGATTTAGTCTAAGGGATGAAAATATTTTCAGGGGACAATAATATTTAACTTTTTTACTTTTCCTTGTTTTTATCTGACTGCTCTACAGTTAGTAACCAGAAAGAGAGGAATCCCATATTTCCCCTTCCCTCCCCCTCCAATTTTGTGGCAGTTATATGTTGTGAAAAGTAAAATCACAGAACGTTTGAAGACATAAATAGCTATGTAAAATGCACAATTATGGTGATTCAAGTCAGGCTTTTTGAGTGTAGCGATTTTGTAATCTGGTCAGGTATTGAGAGGCTAGGAGTAGAGGATAGGCTGTAACAAAAGTAAGATTTCCACAGCAGTGAGGGGAAAAAAAACAAACCAGAACCTACTAATTTTTGTAGATGAGAATTTCTTTATCTTGATTCATTCAGATTAAGGTGATCTTTTACTGAAAGCTGTTCTTCATTCTTTACTTAGGATTTTCTGTATTTGAGAGATTATGGTGAATGAAGTTATGATTTCTAATTGACTTTCATTGAACACAGAAAGGTTATTGCAGATACTGTCAAGACTCCAGTGTTCCCACAGTTCCCCGTATGAGATTTTATGCCTTGCCATATGGTAACCCAGCCCATTTCATTGCCCTTAGACTTGGAGAGAATGTATGCATCCATCTGACAACCAGTTGAATAAATGCACTACCCCAATAATACTCTGTCATTTCCTTTTGTATTTTGCAATTTTTTTTTTCAAATCTCTCAAATGCAAAGGAAAAGAACTGAGGGTCACTTTAAGGTTAAAAAAGTTAGGTGCTTTAGTTTTTGTTTTTGAATGTTGGAACAGAGGGGTGGTGGGAAACAAATGTAGAAAAAGTGCATTCAGAACACAAAAATACTTTCTCTACAACCATATCTGATTACCTTATCGATGTGTTTTAAAATTTCATTTCTCTTAGAAAGCCGGAGTTTTGCAAAATGTATAGTGATAAATATCATGTTCTTGAATAAGTTTCTCTTTTAAAAACCAATGCTATGACTTTCAGCTATAATTGCAAAATAAAGAACTATGAAAATAACCCAGCTATACTTTCTTCTCAATGGAGAGATTAATACTTACTGCCCATCACCTGAAACATAAATGCATTTATAGTTATTTGGACTTAAATGATTTAGTCCCATGGATAATACATATGATTATAATAAAATATAACAAAAATATAGTTCAATGTTTATTAAGATGAAAGTAGCAAATTAGAATTAAAGTTGATGAGTTTAAGCCTTTCACGCACCAAGAATAGATTTTAATTAAGCATGAGATTGGATAGGAGTTCAGCAAACCCAGTCAGGTGTCTTCCTCAGGCTATATCACACTGTAACATGTTTTCAGTGATCGTGCATAAAACGGACAGATGTAGTTAATTTCATCAGAAAAAAACTGAAGTACATCCATTTTATCCTAGAGCTACCAGTCCTGTATGTCGGCATTTAAGATCTGACTAATCAAGACAACAGCTTTCAATAATCTATGAATAGAATGTATATATTCAGTACATCATTGACAAAATAGTTTCTTTCAACAGAAAGAATATACAACAAGGATATAGTGCTTCTAAAGACTGTTATTGTTAAGGGTAATGCTTCTCACATAAGAGTCCTTCTAAATCACACTGTTGTTTTGCCATACTCATTACTTTGTTTTCCACTTCCCCATTTTCCAATTTATTTGCCTGACCAGCAGGTGAGTTTAAACAATTGTTTCCTTGACAAATGTGCGGTTGGATGCACTGGAGATCAGCTTCCGTACACTGACGTTTCCTGCTGACTCCACGTTCAGTGTCTGTGCAGTACAGGTTGATGATATGTTTGACCTTTGTTGTTTTCAAATAACTTTGGTTCAGAGTAGCTCTTCCCTCTTACCCTCTGATTAATCTGGATGTCTAAGGTTTCGTTTAGCATTGAGACAAAATGTAGAAGCAGTTTCAAATGATCTTTTTCAAATATTGTGTATCTAGGAGAGAAGATCACTAGCATTCTTTTACTTTTAGGTAGGAGTCCTCGGCTTCTTTCTTCTCTGCCATTAGAGTTAGATTAAGCCTATACTGACCACATCTTGAATAGTCACTCCCCCGATGACAGAAGATGCATCCCCCAGTTGGCAGAAGGTACTGCTATGGCCAACTTCTGCCCCAGTGTAGTCAACTCTACTGCCAGTTTTGAATTGCCAATGGGTTTCTGTCTGGTTTTATCTCTCTAAAGTAATGATCTTATGACTTCAGAAGATAGCTCAGTCTAACTCAGCCCAAGGTGCACTCGAGTATTTTCTGTTTAAAGATGATCTCAGCCCTCTTGGCCACTCCTGCTGTAATTTCCTGCCTCCTCAGTTATGCTAGTGCAGCTATTTTGAGGTTCATATGAGATCACAGGCATGACTGAAGTGAAGGGAAAAAATGACAATGGAGAAACTTTTCTGAGTATTTGTATTTTAAATTGAATCTGTTTAGTTTTCCAGATCACAGAATAACCCCACAAATGGTTACAGAAGCACAACTGTTTGTTGAGAAACTGTGTCGTGGGGTAAGAACCAGCTGCAGGTGGTGGGGACAAGAGGGAATTTCATGAGCTTTCATGAGTTCATGAAATTGCTCTCTATCACAAAAAGCTGTCTGTTGGGGCATTACCCACTGCACTGCCTCATGGCTTTGTCTGCACAAATCTCCAGTCACAAGGAAACCATGTCCAATTCCTTCCTTACATGCAGAAGCAAGACATTCAGAGACATGTCAGTATCAATAGACTATTTGGTACTGTAGTTATAAAACTGGAAGGCTAAATTACTGTCCATTTCCTTGTCTTGCATGTGTCATGCTGTTAGGTCTAGTTACAGTTTAGTGTGAAGGCAAAAATTTATAGACAGTTTATTCCTCTTTTTTTGGAGAATGTATGAATGGAAATGAACCATCAAGTTATGAATTTTACACAGACTAGCATACATAAATATGTTATAATAACTTAAAGCATGATTTGTCATTTACAGTGAGTCATTATAGAGTGATTATCTGCTATTGATGTTCGACTAGTACCTATGAATAGAATGCAATGAATCAAGTAGGATTCAATGTAATCTCTTCATTATTGCAGGTGGACTTCTGGGTTTTGGCTAGAGATGCCTAGCTCCCTCTTTATTAAGAAGACTTTTATAGCATTTGACTGATACCTAACAACAGTATTGTGAGTGTAGGTAATGGCTAGTATGTTTTGTAGCACCGAACTTTTAAGTAAATAAGTCTTAAGCCTTTTTGGACTTCGTAACAATACATGACCTTCTTATGGTCAGCTACACAAATTAAATCAGCTGCACCTTTGACCAGGTTAAATCCTATATGTCACTGAGAAGCAACTTACACATACTAGCTAGAAAATTAAAAATAGGATCTTTTTACATTGGTAAGATGCTGCAAGTGAAATGGAAATATTCTGTATTATAAATCTGTGTTGTCAGATGTCTGATTTAGTCGTCATCACAACCATTGACAATGATGTGTGCATGCTTGCAAAGTGAAACCAGTCATTTCACGTTGACTTTTTCTGTCAGGAATGGCATCAGGAATAGATTGTGTGAGTGTGTTTGAATACAATGCTTTATGAAGAAGCTGATACTGCTAAATAATTGAGAAATTAAGAAAATGTTCCAATTTGGCAATTTTAGACACAATTATAAATTTGTTTGTATTCAATATTCTTACACCTTTGTCTTCTACCTAGCCTGATAAATTATGCATTACTATTAAGGAAAAAAAAAAGTCCTCAATGTGCACATAGATTGTGTTTAAACAGTTTTATTTTGCTGAATTTGAAAACATGTGGACATTTTAACTTAAAATTCAGCTCTTATTATGGTTCTATTTTATTTAAGGCAGTAAAAAGGAAGAGATATTTCAGTGGAAAAATAAATGCTTTCTTAAAAACATTAAAATATTAATTAGCTTCAGGACAGAAACATTAAAATTAAAAGCAAGAAACAGGGGTTTATAATTTAAACTATTGTCATAGATCCCAGGTATATATTTATTCATGCTGAGCTCCAACTCTTTCATGTGCTTACTTATTTCTACGTCAGAAACGAAGCAGCTACCACATTGTAGTCAATGTAGGAAATTACATTTCTAATATTTGTAATGAAGAAACAAAATGTTTGTCATACTTCTAGGACAAGTAACCTCAAATTAATAAAGTTAAAGTTTTTGAAATATTCTGCCATTTAAAGAAATATTTGCTGGGGGTGGGACAACAAATGGGGTCCCTTATGGGGTATGACAACGCTTTTCATGCTGTATCAATAAATTGCTTCCTGTTATTCAGATAATTTTAAAATATGTGTAATTTAAGTAAAACAATGGGTTTCAATCTTTCTCATTTTCTTCTCATTCAAAAATAATCCAAAGGAGATGTAGTTGACAATAGATTTTATTTTCTCAGAATGTTGTTCAACTTATGGGGACATTTTTGGTGGGTGGCAAAGCCAATTTGCTTTTACAATTAATTATACTTGTAATTTTGTGTTCGCAATAAATTTCAGAAATAAATCTCTCCTTTACCATGGAGTTACTTTAATAGGAATCAATGTGGTCTTCCAAATGCTTTTTTGACTCACCTTTTCTTGTATCATTATACCTCCTTACCTACTTTTTTTTTCTGTCTATATACAGCATTTGAATTGTAGATAGCTTGTAGCACCTCTGTCTCAATTTTCTGCCCACAATACACTATAAATATGAATTATAATTGCTGTATTCATATATTTTATTTTTTTGTAAATGAGATCCTGCAACTCAAATAGTTATAGTATGTATTAACTTCTTTAATTCTTTCATTGATAGCTTTAAAAAAAAAAATTCCAAACATGTAAGTAAATATTTTGTCCTTGTCTCTTTTACCTCTTCAGAATTTATAGAAAATTTCAGTACCTTTTAAATCCTCGTCAAGTTTATAGTCTTTCTGGAAATGGACCAATGCCAGGGTAAGTCACAGTTAATATTATTACCAGGAACTCATTTAATAAAATGCTACATAATCAAATGAACAGACTGAGGCACATATAGCATGTTTTGAATGTATCAACACTGCAGACCTCTGAATGGCTGCAGAAATTTACAGGTATTATTTGTTTACATGTTCAAATAAAACTACGTATCATATGTTGTACTGATAACCATGCAGTACTCTATCAGAACAGTGTGATAAATTTCATTCTATTTGCAGCTTTTACTGCTATATCAGCAACCTGAGTTCATGTGGGGGTTACTTTAGTTACAAATAGCAAGCAGCCTCAAAGACTGACCTGCAGGACATGCATTTCTTTTACATAAACATATATGTGCACTTATGTATGTGTCTGTGTAATATATATAGTTTACATATATATATATTCTTATGCGTCAGATACAGAATCTTGTTTCAAATGGCACTGGCTGTGCACTCCTTATCAATTCCATAATCTTGGGGATGTAGTGGGCAGAAAATGACTGGACGGGCTAGATTATGCTGGCAGTGACTCTTTACAGGGACTGAAGTGTTACCTGAACCAGGTAGCGTTGCAGTCACTTGCCTAACATGCTTATTCCATGATTCTTCCTATTTAGCATTCACGTGAAGACAGGAGAATTGCAGTATATCAAATATCAACTTTTGCCACCTGAAATTGTCTCCTTTTTAAGTAGTGGGTACTTTGGTAGAAGAAAACAGACAGACCAGCACTGAACATCTGGTCTGTGTATCATTTTGTATGTATTGGATGTTGTATTGGATTTAGTTGTACATATTGGATGTATGTATTGGATTTAGTTATGTCACTGATACATGAAATTTTACATCAGTGAGAAGAGTTGCAGAAGGTTATTAGGAGATCTGTGTTCACTGACATGAAGTTTACGCTGTTGTTTGAATACTTTTGTTTTCAATCCTGGGAGTTTTTATTTGTTTAGACTTTTTTCTTTTAAGTAGTTTTCTTTTTTCTTTAAATGTACATGGTTTGTGCCTTGCAAAGTTATATTTCAGTTGTCATAGATATATTACTGGAAAGAGTATGCTCTGACAGTTTCTGCCAGTACTGCTGGTTTTAAGGCCAAATATGCAGGAAGCTGTTCTCTCGCAGAACCATTCTTGGTCAGCTTTCCATTCATTTATTGCGTTAGACTTGGGATGTGTATAGCATTGATGAAAGTGAAAAGCAGATTGGGCCCAATCCTTTTTGAAGTTAAGATTCTCAGGATACCTTGCACTACAGTGTAGCTAATGTGCAACCTGCAGAATGGTGCAAAACCTGCTCAAAACATGGAAATAATGACATGCATTAATTCTTTCATGCCTGTAATTTTATCCTGTACCTGGATGCTATGGCTGTTTTATTTCTCAAATGGTATTTCTTGTTTGTGTTTTGTTATGCTAGTCTTGACACATATGAAAAATTTAAGTAATCTTAGTCCAAAGAGTAAGTAGACTAGAAAAATTGCAGAAACTTATTTCAGGAATTTATAAGAAATTTTAACTGAGACAAAACTAGTAGCCAATATAGTTTTTTTCATATGGTATAATAGAAATGCCATAGTAGAGATTGAGATGACGACTTGTAAAACAACTGAAATAGTTTTGTTCAAATTAATCTTATTTCATTGAACCTTTTTAAAAAAAAATCTGAAAAAAAAAAAATCAAACCCCACTTACTGACTGCATTTCTGTCTCTAACTGACTTCTGGTTTTCATGAATCTTGTGATGTAAAGGAAAATGTATTTTAAGGCAGAAGCACAAGAGGGCAGTGTTAAGTTCAAACTGAAACCCTGCACTGAAGCGATTTAAACTTTAGTCTTTTGAACCAGGACAGTGTTTTTCAGAAAATATTTTCAATTTCTCTTGCTATTAGGAATCGAAATAGTTTTACTTCAGAGTCACTTTGAAGAAATTTCTAATTAATTTTCAAACAGACACTGCATTTTATTAAGCTTGTTTTGGTATTTTTTTTATTCATTCAACAGAAATGAATAATCCTAAATTTCCAGTTTATCTTCTGCCATCACTTCTTGCCCCTGGCAATACTATGTAGGCTGCATATAATTTGTCCCTTAAGCGAGCAGTTGAATAAACTCTGTGCTTCACTTGCTAGTCCTTGTTTCCCTTTCTGCGAGGGCTGGATTACCTAATAAAACCTGCCCATCCATCCATCCGTCCACTCACTCATCCATCTCTATAATGCCAGTTATACTGGATTGCCAATCAAAATGTTACATTTATTTAATATTGTCATATGTGTCAGATTGAAAGGGAACAGAGTGGGGGATTGTACAGCACACAGAAAAAAAAAGTGTATTCTTCATGCCAATAACTGTTATTGAGTGGAAAGGGATAAACATAAAGTCAATTTGTTTTAAAGCATTTGTGATTATTGTAATAGATTTTAATTGAGTTGATTTTGAGATTTTTTTCTTTTGAATACTAATTTCAGGCATGTTTACTTAACCTATAGAATGTTTATAATATTAGGGTAGAATGTGCATGGGTTTGGTATAGCCAAACTGTCTGCTTTAACCCACGAGTTAATGTTTGGTTTTTATTTATGATGGTATTTTTCTGATGGGCTGCTGTCATCGACCAAGAAGATAACATTCACAAGTTTTCTAACTCGAGTTCCAAACATCTGTGGCTAACGTGAATTAGTATTTCCAGTTCATTTCTGTCAAAAATCTAAATAACTCCTGTTTAGATAACAGGGAGAAAGACAAGAGAACTAGGAGACCAGTAAAACCCTAAATCTTAGGGGGACTGTGAAACTGCTGTATTTTTTTGAAAGAGTCAACAGCTCAATCACTAGGTCTTTCGTTCTTCCTCCTCAGTGGGATAACCACGTTCCTTCACAGAAATGTGTTGGAATAAAGGGCTCCTTAGCAGACCTGAGCTGTAACAGGATTAAAATAATCTTTGTTCAGAGGAAGAGGGGCCACTAGTGGAGTCCCATATTTGAATTTCCTTGAAATCTGGAAATAATACATTCCATTTTCCCTTTCAATCCTCTCCCTTAAAAAAAAAAACCCCAACAACAACAAAAACCACACACACACCCCCCCCACTTTTCATTATATCAGTTATTGCTCATTTTTTTATAAATATGCTGGCATGTAGTAGGTCAACAGAAAAATATTTTGAACAAGTTGACAACGAATTTTAGTATTGCTATCTGAATGTGCAATTAAGTGGATGTGTCACCTACTTTCATAATAGATGGGCTGGTCTTTGGAGAACTGCAGGACAGCAACAAAGACGTTTCTTGTAGCTTCTTAGCATGCCTAAGCGAAGGTTTTCAGAGCTTTTTATGTCAAGACTCATGTACATAATCTATATAGAAATACGTACATGATGCAAATAAATCGCACAGCAGCCGACTCGCTGACATTGATTCCTTTCCAACAACGGAAACTGACCTGCTGTGAGGCCTGAAAATCAAGGAGCTCTCAGCCAAAGGGCAACAGTATACTTTAAACACTGGTATAATAATTAATGGTTTAGACATTCTTTATTTGGGAGAGATACGGGTGAGCTGGAGAAACCCTGGAAGCTCTGCAGCTGAAGGCAGGCATAAAAGGTACTCCACAGTTACAGACTGCCACAGTTAACAAAGTGACGTGAAAATTGCCAGGCTGATACGTTGTGTAATTTGTGCCTAGCACCTGTGTTTTTAGCCTTGAAAAGAGTTTCGCTGTTTGGTTGTTATATCTCTATAGGAGTCTTCTACTTCTGACAACAACTGTTATTGTGGATTTAATGATCTTGAAGAATCTGAAATTCGGTTATTGTTCACCTCACAGAGAGGTAAATAATAGCTGGATGAATAGCAGTCGAGCCACAGACCCACATGACTCTCTAGAGAGGTCACCGTTTCACAAAGGCTTTGTCCCTCTGAAAAGGCTCCTGTTCCCTTAAGTCTATTATTTAAAATGTCTAATTTATGTTATTTTTATACTCTATAATAGAAATTATATCCACAAAAGTTGTATTTCTTTGTAACTCCCTTAAGCATTTAATTTGGAGAGCATATATTTTTTAAATTCTATCCGCAAGTTTACCTCAACAGGCCTTTTTAAATCTTAAATTCTGTCCACTTAAAAGATGCCCAAGACAGCCAAACTGAATCCCTACAACTTACTCTGTAATTTAGTTGGGAATCTACAGCACCTGGGCCTTTATAACTTCACAAAGCAGGAGGCCTATTTTGAAAATTACACTATTTTCCCTGATTATTGGAATTGATTGCTAGAGCATTTCTTTGCTGTTGGACATTTGGAATATACAGAGGGTACTGGGAAGACATATACACCAGGAATATTTTTAGAAGATAATAACTGCATAGTTATTTTCTCCTGAACAAAACCTTGAACCTGGTCCATATTTCTTTGGAAGAATTACATTTTTGCCAAAGAACGGCAAAGCAAGCCATAGTGGGTTGGTTGTACTCTAAAGTTACAGTTGTGCACCTTAAGTCAGTAATACTTAGAACTCAGTAAGTTTTCACATATGAAACTTAAACCTTGGGTTTAGAGATACATTTTAAACAGCTGTTTAACCATATTTTTACTTGTATGACATCTGTGATGTTTGCTGCATACATAGCACAATCGTTAAAATGTTGTGAATATCACCAATTTCCACTCCTATCTCAGCCTAGACTTCCCAAGTTGTGAGCCAGATTCATTCACCTCTCTCTTAACCACTGTAATTGTTCAGTAGTGAGTCTACCACACCCTTCCAGCCTTTGTTTGAAATCTATTTTTAAAGCCTCTGCCACATCCTTTAGCCTGCTTATTAGTTTGCTCTTGTCACATTCTTGAGGTCACCTCAAAATAAGTTTTTGACTATCACAGTTAAGTTACTTCTGAACATGTGACATCCAGCATCTTTTCTCCACCCCCTGCCCAGCATATATCGAATCACTTTGTGATTGTGAGACAGGATTTCCTAAAACAATTCTATAAGAATAAGGGGGTGTGTTTGTGTGTGTGGGGGTGTGGGTTATCTGGGCATAAATCAATTAAATGCGTGATTTGACAGCAAATAGTTAAGTCCTGTAGCACTGGTGTTTTATTCATAAATAGTTTCTCTGCATTCATATGGATTTGATGAGATGATTATGAAAAACTGAATTAGAGTAGTATAGGTAGTTGAAACAGTTGGCATCTTTCAGGTGAAAATTACTAATTTATCGGCAGAAACTCCATAATTGCCTATGTGTATGATCCTCGTGTCTGGCAAAATAAAATAAAAATAGGCTGGTATCAAACACCTTCAGTGGTTTAAATTTATTTGTTTTCCTTCCAGCAGATAGGAAACTGAATTAGGGAAGTCTAAAACAGTCTAAATTGAGAAGGGAGCTATCGAGGTGAAGATATCTATTGATAGGTTTTCTTATGACTGACCCCATTTACTATGTTAATTATTGACCATGGACTAAGAACTATGTGTATGCTTATGAAATTTATAGAATGTGAAAAGTTGGGAGATACTGTAAAAAAAGGGAAGCTGCGGTTTAATGATATAAGAATTCGATCATCAGGCAAGTATTATATGATTTTGTCAATTTTGATGATAGAAATACAGTCAAATATAATAATCTCTTGTAATCCACATTTAGGGATTGGTTGTATTGATCTTTCTCAGTAGAAAGAAAAATGGTTCATCTTCCGAATCATCTCACAATTCACCTAGCAAAAATATCCTACTGCTTTAAGGCCTTAGTATGCAGCCATATATTTTTTTTGTCTTTCTGTGGATTAGTATAATTGTGTTTTTTCATCTTTTATTCCCAAATGTGTCAGGAGTTTTGTTTGTCCTGTGGTAGGAGATGTTAGTAGAAGTTCTGCTGATCTTTCTTACTGCCTTTTTGCCAGTGACTGAAGAATAGGTGTAACTTGGGTTACAGTCTGTACCAGCCTAATGTTCTTATGTACCATTCCAGCTCAGCTGACCTATGTTATGATATAGGAAAGCTTTTTACTATAATGTCTATAAAAATCAAATCTGTATAAAAGAATATCTACCTATTATCATATCCATACATAAAAGGGGCATTTTTTTTAGTGGCAATATTTTTCTTCATTGAAAAATAATGTGTTGTATTAAATGATTCTCTGTGATTTATAGTACAAATTAATTTGATACAAATAAAATACATGTTTTGAAGTTTCTGATTTACCTGTTTTTCATATCCTATTTAATGTCTGTCAAGGTTATTGACATAATTTCTGTAAAGCTTATTGATATAATGGGCATTTGTCCTTTGTACTTAATGTCATACTTGTCATATTGTGCTACGTAAAGACTAATTGTCTAAATTGTTAAAAAATAATAATTTTTTTAAAAGTAGAGATAAAACTTTTGGGGAAGAGACCCATTGTAAGTACTGTTTTATATTTTTATGTTATTTGATGTTTATTATATATACCTAGAATTCTTGTACAATTTTATAAATCAGTATAAGAAAATAGGACTAAATTTTCTATTCTGGTCCTTTACATTAGTCTGACAGTGCACAAAGCCTTTACAATGACTTCCATTTTTTTTATTTCCACTTCAAACCACTTCTACTAAGTTCTGCTCCAACAATTATTTTTTTTTTTCAAACCATATAAAAATGTTCTGTGAATAAGAGGTAACAGGTGCTATTAAAACACTAATTGACTAAAGCTATCTTGATAGGCAATACTTACTCTTTACCTTAAGTTCTATTAAGAAATCTGTCAAATTCTTTCTTTACAATTATAACACTTACTGAGTTTGAATGAAACCTTACAAAGAGAAAACCATGTTCCCTTCCCAACTCTTAATGTAGGCTGCACATTCAAATTCAATGAATGAGATTTATTTACATATCTAATTATATAACTATTTAATTTTATAAATTAATTTGATTTTATAAATATTTATATTTGTTATACTATATTTATATACACTATATTTATATATGCAAATGTACAATGTAAGGGATATGATAGTTTATTTTTGTGTATTTTATGTATTATATATTTATATAATGTATGTATCATTTTTATATTTAAATTTATAAAGAGAAAAAGTCATGTGAACTTAATGCTGTACTATGAAATAATTTAGAAAATTCACTGTGTATGAATATAAAATGCTCCAGGGGAAATATGAATGAACCTTACTGAGAATTTTTTTGGCAATATGGTTTTGTCAGATTCTTCAATCCCCCACTTTCTTGGGAAGTTATACTTTTTTGATGAAGATTAAATACACAGTCAAAACAAAAAGAATGTTTGATAGCCATATGGTGAGGATGCTTGTTTATAAAAAGGGAGACAGAGGTTTAGGTCTATGTTCTGCCTATCTGGATTAATGCTAGCATCAACCCTGTACTTTTGGTGTTTGTTTGTTTGTTTATTTGTTTTTTCCAGACTTTCTTTTTGACATCTGTTACATGTGATAGAAATGCTTAAATATTTATAGAAGTTAGTACCCTGCCGTCACCTCTGGGCTATAATTTGATTTTGAATTAATCTGAAATACCCTCAGTACTGGAAGCAATATAATTAGATCTGCTAACTTTCTACAGACCCAACACATTGCGTCAAAGTGGGAATGCGGGTGATGGGAGGCGTCTGTCTCTTTGCCAGGTCTCGTGAAGTGACAGAGATGCACACCTGTGGGCTGGGGCATATCTCAGTGCCCACTCTTACAGTGGTAGGAGATGACTTTCCAGCAGAGGGTCTTTCAGCACATATGCTTATTAGAAGATGTGTTCCCCAAGTGTACCCAGTCAGATTTGGCACATGACATTTTGGATCGGAAGAGATCCTATAGCACTTGTCCTGTGGATGTGTGAAGTAGAACATAAGAGGTGAGAAGGGCGAAGCAGGGTTTAATACAGAATGAGTAAGCGTCCTTCAGATATTGTACTTGACACTTGAAGTTGACTAAGAGCTCTTCTGAGCAGAGAAAATTAGAGGGAGTGGGACAACAATGTGATGGGCTTAATTCCATGTAGCTTTGCTAACCTTGAAATTCTGGTCTAAAACTAATAGAACAAGTTGTCCTGTCGTCTTCTACATCTTCAGTAACATTTTTTGACCATTGTGCTTTCCATTTCCTTCTCCCATCTCTTTCTTTTACTCTGTAGTTTTCTTGTGTTCTCGATTTTATCAAGAGGCCTAAAAGAATTGTTAAAACTTTCTAGGGACAGGAACACCATTCTCTGTGCAGCATTAAAGTTTCTTAGGGAAATAGCTTGAATTAAACATTTGCAAGTTATTGTGTATATTTATTTGTATTTAAGAATCTGAGTACAGTGTACTAATTGTGCATTTATTAGGAGATTGCACACTGGAAATCAGACCCCATCACTAGCATATAGAATATGCATTAAGATGTCTGTGACACTAATGAATAGAATATACGTGAATGTACATACACACACAGATGTATATATAGTAATTCAGCAAAATTACTGGAAGGTTTTTGTCTAGTCACAATTTATGTGTAAGCACTAATTTCAGTATGTGTCAAAAGCTATCCTGAAAAGATGCTTTTAAATTTAAAATACTGCAACTTAGAATTGTTTTAATATATCCTCACTTTTCAGCATTATGGAACATTGGTATTGAATGAAGTGGATAATGAGGTGGTGATACTGTCCAGCACTCGATGGATATGGAAGCAGAAGTAGCCAGGCAAATATTACCAAAGATATTTCACTTTTAAAATATGGTTTGTAGGGTGATGGAATGGATGCATTCAATCTGATGCTTACTCATTTTGTATTAAACCATGGTGCAAAGTTGTTTTTATCAACCACAAAATGCTCAGCTTATTTTGTATTAGTGTACTATCAGAAATATGCTGTTTTCGGATGCTTTTATAGCCAACACCTCACAAGAAAATGTTGTGGCAAATACATCTAATAATCTTAGACTTTTCTGTCTCGAGACACTACATATCGATTTATAACTACGTAAACAGAGAATCTTTTCTGACAGTAGTTTCAAACAAGATTTGAACTGAGACAAAGATTTGGATTAACCATCAGGTCCAAGCTATTTCTAGTATTAGTGTACCATAATAACCCTTGAATTAACAATTTCATGTTAAAGTTTTCGGCTAATACAGTGTTGGATTGTATTTGTCTAAAAAATGAATGCATGAGCAGAGGTGATTATTATTTCAAGTGTTCACTTGCCATTTACTATTAAATGAAATGTCTTAAGCCATAAAATGTTTGCATAATGCACAATGCACTTATGATAATTAAATAGATATCTTCATTTACTGTTTTTAGGTTAAATTTTTTCCGAGATGTTCCTGAGTTCAGAGTACTAGCATGTGGTGGAGATGGAACAGTAGGCTGGATTTTGGATTGCATAGGTAATCAATAGTGTTCACATAGTTTTGCTTCACTCATGTTTTTCATTTTACTGCTTTTCCCTATGTACCAAAGTATGGGTACAGCTATTTCAAACAAGGTCTTGTTAATTGAAACTTTTGAAATTTATTAGTATGGGACATGATTATTTTTAAGGATATTCAAATTGCAAAGGATATTCAAAATCCCTAGACAAGTCCAGTGTTTGTAGTCCTCTGGATTTCCAGAAAGCAAGAAACTTGAATCAATCTATTTTAATTTCAGTTCATACTGAATCAAGTCTAAGTTGTTTCTTTTAAGACCATTTACCTTAGCTCATTTGCTTTTTTCAGTTACCAAATTTTTGTTTAGGCTCCATTATTCCATAATGGAGATAATGGCATAACAGTCCTTTGAAAAGGACTGTTCTGACAGCTGTGTAGATACCTGTGCAGCAAGGTATGTACGTCCTTTCAGTTTAGAGTTCTTTCAGTCAGTTGGCCGTAAAGTCCTCTGTACGTAAAGTTGTACGTAAAGTCCTCTGTATAAAGTCCTCCATCAGGAAGGCCCAAAACTCAAGATATTACAGACTTAAACTTCTCAAGGCTTATTAGGGAGAATATCTCCCACACCACATGATTGTTTATTTGGCATTAGAGAGGCTGCAGAGAAAAAAACATGGCTATGTGTGATGATGGAAATTAGGAAGGAGATGAAGAGAGGTCAAAAGAATCATCGGAAAGTTTGAATTAAGAGTGTTTAAAAGTGTGTGCTTTGTGGGAGGTGTGGACCAGAAAACCTTTTAAAGTTCAGTGAAAAGTAAAAATGATGTCATGGAGGAATGGATGACAGCAAAGGCATATTTCTAGTCTTGGTTTGGAAAAAAAAACCCCACCAAACTTTTTGCAAATACAAGCTATTGATTGTAACTCTCAAATAGCTTTCAAAATTATAAATCGATGTACATAAATAACAAGTGTATTGTCTAAACTTGGAAGAGGTGAAGTTTTGCAGCTGTTAATTGTGTCGTCGCTTTTTTTTTTCCATGAGGTCTAAAATGCCATGCAGTTACTTCCTCTTTCAGTGACATTATTTGAACAAAAAATTGCATTTTGTCTCAATAAAATACTAGCTTCTGCAGCAAATTTTGTGGTACAGAACTAAGAAATAATTTGGAGGATCCAGGTTCCATTTGTTTCATAGGTGCAGGAACTAGATTTTTGAATGCTGTCGTTTAGCAAACAAAGCCTTTTGGCACAAGTAGTGCATATAAAGTTTAAGAAATCACCGGTGTTGAGAAACAGACACTTTCTAGTTGGATCTTTTCTTCCCTGATCTCCTGATATACAAAGAATCTTAGCTGAGAGCAAAGCAAGAAGAAAAAAAAAAAAGAAACAACCCACATAGAAAAAAAAAAACCAACCAAACTTTTTGTCCTCAGTTTAGACTTTTAAACATTTTTATTACTATATTAAATGTTAAATTGTCTTAAAGATTTGCAGTACACTGGTATTGTAAATGCTAAGTCTTCCTAAAGAACTGAAGAGAGAAATTGATAAATAACAAGATGTCCCTGCCACATGCATTGGATATATAAATATAAATATATATATGCTGAGAATTGCTGATAATTGTGCATAATTCTATGAAGAAAATAGCTGATTGTTTAACTACTCAAGTATAACTTTTAAACTAGACAGGCTACTCATTCCGATTAAATGGGGAATTTGTCAAATTATATCTTTGAAATATTATACCTGGGAGGTATCTGCCCTACTTCCAGCTTTCAGAAAGGCTGTATTTCTTGACAAGGGTTTTCCCATTGGATTTTGAACAGAGATTCTTTGGCTTGAAATGCTAGGAAAGTACTGGTAAAAAGTCAAAAGACACTGTAAGTTCATACATTTCAAAATACTATTTATTAAATACAGAATATTGACTTAGACTCGATCAGGTAGATCGATGCTCATTTTGAATAGCAGGTTTAACTCCTGGCGGGCAAACCGCTGGTGTTGGTTCCAGGGAGTTCTTGGTAACGGTGCTCATGTATAGACACGAATCCAAGTGAATACACATTAAACACAAATTCGATTACCCAGATGAAAAAGTACAAGATTCGTCTCATTGTTCATGCCCTTAACTATTACTCTTTTGCATTCGTATCTGGGAATGGCAGAGCTGAGAGCAACAGAGAGCACAACATGTTCAGTCTTGGAAAGAACTTGAGTATAGTTGTTTATGAATGTTTATCACATCTATAGGTTACAAAAGTTCTTGTGATAACAATCAAGTAAAATAGGATTAAGGACAGAATATTGACTGGGGAAGGGGCTGGATAATGGAGTGGCTTGGTGAAATGCTTGTTGCTGAGCAGGTAGCATAATCTCATATACAAAACATGTATCACTGTCTGTCACTGAAACAAAACGTAACACAGTTACTGTATCGGTACCATACAATTAGACTTTTTTGTTCCTTAGTTGTGTTTTTCCTTCTTTATTCACAGAGAAAGCAAACTTGATTAAGCATCCTCCAGTTGCTATCCTGCCTCTTGGGACTGGCAATGATTTAGCAAGGTGTCTGAGATGGGGAGGAGGTAAACACAAATTAAAATACAATGCATTATGTAATTAAAAGGGAAAAAATAACTTTTGCATCAAAGTCTACTCTCAACATTTGGATGTATTTTTTATGATGTATGTAAAGAACCATTATCACCTTTCCTCTTTTTGGAATTAGCTGTCTGTAAATGTTATATGAACGATTTTACAGATATTAAAGGTCATAATCACTCTTCATACCTTGTTTGTAGCTTCTGCTGATACCAAAAAGGCTCCAAGGTGCAACGAGAGTAGTATATAGCTATTTGGTTGGCTTTTTACCATCTGTATTGCAGTTATTTCTTTGATCAATACCTTATAAAGGGAGTATTTTAAATGGATTTTAATTGGGGCTGTTCTGAAAGGGTTACTGAAAACAGCTAATAATGGGTTTGGAGTGGTTTCATCTTTTTTAATATTCATAAATATTAAATGAAAAATGTGTCTCAGCCTCAGACTAGTTCCTTTGATCCACTCCCCTTCTCTTCTCCTACCGAGGATTCCAGACAATAAGTGCTGTGGTGCTATTTATCAGGAAATGAGAAGGCAAAGAATGCTGAAGGGAGAATATATGTAAAGTCAAACCTTTAATACCCTTTGCATCCTTTCCTGGATGTGTGGAGCCTTACTCTCAGCTCCTCCAATAACTTATTTCCATTCAGGATTTGCATTACAGGATAACTTGAAGGACACACAAAGAATAAAGTCCTAGGCAAGACTCAGTCTCTGGTGAAAGCTTGTCAGTTTATAGGCTCACAGCCAGTTCTAGTTCAGGTCTCAGTTGGTCATTGCAGTCGAGTTGTTGTGTATTTGAAACTTGGCTCTTTATTTGCAACTTCTCAGCCTTTGTAGATATCTCTTCCTTCTTCTGTCTCATCATAGTAAGTTTCCTTTCCAAATGTCTGTCTTATTACCAGATAGTCTTTAGCAAATTCTCTGTAGTTTCTGTGCTACAGAACTTCTTTGTTAACCATAATGTTCTGTCAAATCATTTGAGGGCCTCCTTTATTTTGTCTGTCATGACTGGTGATTGTTTATTCACATAGTCTTAGGAAAGAAAAGAAGAAAAACCAACCCAAAACCCAATCAAATCAGCCTTGCTTCACTTTCTGAACAGTTCATAGAGTCGAGTCATAGAACAATTCAGGTTGGAAGGGATCTCAGGAAGTCGCTAGTCCAATCTCCTGTTCTAAGCAGGGTCAGCTATGAGAGTATTTGATTACGTTAGCCAGGACCTGTCCCATTCACTTCTATTTATTTACCTTCTGTTTTGAGTGATTCCATCTGGACCAAAGTAGAAAAAGACAGTATGAAAATATTCTGGCTTTCATCATTCTTTGCGCAGTTATTTTCAAATTATTTTCTCCAGTATAAATCTGATGCCCAGTGAAATCTGTAGAATTAATCTAAGTTTACATTAATTTAGCTGAGTGCAGAAGTCAGCTTTGTATTTGTACTCTTTTTAATGAGAGGTGCTGGAAAATTGTCAATACTTCACACACAATCCCGCTTTTCAGGTCTTATATGCATATTTTTCATTTTTCCAGTCATCTAGAAAGAGAAAGAAAATGGAACGAAACTTTATTATATTTGATTAAATAACCATTTTCATGTTTTGCTAGGTTATGAAGGTGAGAATTTGATGAAGATCTTAAAAGACATTGAGAACAGCTCAGAGATTTTGCTGGACAGGTGGAAATTCGAAGTAATACCCAATGATAAAGATGAGAAAGGAGACCCAGTGCCTTACAACATCATCAATAACTACTTTTCTATTGGCGTGGTAAGACTTATGCTTATCCTTAAGTGATTTTCTTTTTCTGTTTTGAATAAATATTTGCATTGCATGTCTTCGAGTGAAGAATTGTTGGCTACAGATCATTTATAATGTCATTTTGCTAGTGAAATGAATACATAGATGACTGACAGCAATTTACATAAATTTACTTCCACACATTCAAACCAGAATTATTTTTCAGGACCTTCTACCTTCCCATCTATAAAGAAGATATTTGTGGTTTTTCTAATGGTTTATGAGCAGCCATAGCACTAAATTTAGATTGTCATTATGAAGGTCCTATAAAAATATAAAGGAAAACTAATCACTTAATAAGAACTCTAAGTAACCTTTTCCGTTAGTATTCACATAATCAGAACTGTTTAAAAGAACAGCGGCATTCTTTATTTCTTCAGGGCAGTTTTAAATAATAAAGTAAAATAATATAGCCCCCCCCTCCCCCAATATCTTCTTTGTTTTGTCTTATGGGGATATTCACAGTTAGAATGAATTATGAGGAAGAGGGGTTTAAGAAGCATTTCGTGTCCTAGGAACTGCATCTCCGGCTTGTGCTTCTCTATGGTTTCCAATTATATCTGCTATCCACGCTGCATATATGAGGGGAATTAGGCATGTCCAGTCTGACTCTTCAGCCTTTTGCTTTGGATATGCTTTCAAACACAAACAGAAGGGCGACCATGATGAGGTCCAAATTTCACAGATTGAATAGTTCATAAATAAGATTTTTAACTCAGACACAAATGAAGTCTAATTAACTTGGGAACATGCCCTCCAATAGCTAGCGCTGGCTGTTCTGAAATCAAATTGTTCCAGATACGTTACATGAATCTGTATATTTTTTTTTTATAAAAATCAAAATCCACTTTTACAGGATATCTAATTCTGCAATCCAGTATTTCAAAATGCTACAGAAAAGTGTTTTAATGGGAAGTACAACATACAATATTGTAAATCCAAGGAAATTAAGGACGTGTGTTTAGTTTATTTGATCGCTGTGCTTCAGCATTAACAAGGTTCTGCCCCAATTTTAGGTGCTTGATGCAATTTTTACAGATTAATTTCAATTCTGTAATTTTGATATAGTGCCTATCAGCAACATGCAAAGACAGTCTATTCCTTAAAAACATTCCTTGGCTTCCTGTACTGTGTAGTCCTAAATGCTGAAAAAACAATTAATCAGGTCTCCCCAAGGTTAAGATATTTAAGTAATAAGAAATTGTTGCTGAGGCTTTTTTTCTTGTATAGTTTGGATTTTAGCCTCTGTTGTTCAAAGCAAGTGCAGAAAACAACTATTTGCAACAGAAATGACAGAAATTAGTATATAAAAGTACATAAATGCAAAGTATCTGCATCAAAACCAGTGCAAAATTAAGTTCATAAATAGGAGAGAAAGTGTAAAGGAAAATCTTTGGTTTCAGGAAAAAAATACCATGATAACAGAAAATGCCCAGCACAGGGGGACTTATTCAGTGACTTTGTCAAAAGGGAATATTGATGCTAAAGCTCACAAATGAAGAAAGAAAATAAATGTGTTATACTAAGGAAGCAAGCAAGAAGTGAGACGGAGGAAGGATGAGATTTTACACCTATATATTAATACAGTGCAATTTAAATAGTTTCTAAAATGTAGAGCACCACCACATGTAAAGACACAGCACAGAAACAGGAAATTGAATGCCAAGTAGATACTGGGACATCTGTGAATGTGCTACGCTTCAAAGAATCCTTTAGCATTTTTCAAGGGAAGAAAACAGAATTGCATTCAAGAAAAAAAGTTGAACTGAAATTATACAGTGGCAAGATCATAATAATATTAAGGGCAATGTAAATTACTTGTAGAATACTGCAGGAAAATAGCAGGCTCTATACACTCAGTTTTCAGTTAAAAACTTCACATTCATAAATGTAATAACACAAAACTTATGATTCTTCACATAACAGAAATGTGAGCACCAGAAAATTATACCAGGAATGGACAATACAATATGTTGCATTGAGAAAAGCTTCTAAAATTGTAAAATCACATTTTTGAAGGAGTAAGATCTGCCAAGTTTGTCATACGTGTAAAGACATAAAATGCCTGCTTCTCGGTTTCGTAGGTGTGGATAAGACAAAGCAAATGGAGAAAATCAGAAATTGGATTTTAGACTTGCTAAAATTGTGTAATTCATATATTAGGTAGCATTCATAATAACTCTTGAAAAGCCAGGCAAAATGTTTGTCTATGTAAATAGACAAAGTACTCAAACTTGGCTACAAGTAAAGTAAACCTAATTTCATAAAAGCAAAATTGTTTTCAGTACTTGGTGCCTAATACAAACTTTGGCAAGTACTGAATTGGGAAAGCAACAATCTACCACCATGTTGCGCACCAGTCCATAGCTGCTGATACCCAAGAACATAATTGGAGTCAAGCCTATAGCAAAAAAATACTAGTGCCGCCTACAATGTTATATTAAGAGAAACCAAAAGGATTGTTATCATAGATGATGTTATTCACAGAACCATAGAAAATCATTAAGTCATCTATTCATTCGTCTCCCTAAGGCAGCATCAGTGGTACTTGCCTAATTCCTGACAGATGTTTATCCAGTTTGTCCTTAGAAATTCCCAATAAAGGAAATTTGCCTGTGGTGACCTACTGTATTATTTTGAGGTCCTCACTCTGAAATTTCTTTGTCATGTCTAATGTGAATAGTCTTGGTATAGTCTGGGCCCAGGTCATTTTGTCCTGTACAAAGTGGAGATGGAAAACAAATTATTCCATTCCTCTGCTAAACTACTTATTATCTACTAGAAGATCTATCAGATCATCTGTTCGTCTTGTGTTCTGTAGCCTTTCTATCTCCAATTTCTTCAACCTCACAGAAAATGTTTTCTAGACATCTGATCATGTGTCGCTTTTATCTCTGTTCAAATAAAACATGAGAATTCAGTCCAATTACTTCCTTTGGTCCGTATCTCTCTGGAACTGTAGTGCTCCCAATTAGACACAATGCTGCAGTTGGTGTCTTATCAGCACTGAGTGGAAAAGAGGAATTAATTCATGTCTTGCAGAGGATACCTTTATTAAGAAAAATTAGCCTTCTTAATATTAGCATGAATTTTTTTAATCATATTTGACTTGTGATTCATTGTTAATTTCGGATACTATTCTGAAGAACCACTACTTCATATCTCATTTGGGTTTTTCATAGGTGATTCTTCCTGCCTACATGTGGAAACTTACACTTAATGGAATTACACCCTTTTATAATTTTTACTGTTTCTCCAAGGCACTGTGAAAACTAATGGTAACCTACAACATATTGCACATTGCCTCACAGATTCATGCCAAATAATAGGCACAGTCTCTAATCCAATATGAATAGAACCTTCTGTATGAATTCTGTAACAGTACAGCAAAAATTGTATTTCACAACAAACAATCTCACTATATACTTGGAAAGGCTAGGGGAGTAAAACTCAGTAAAAGTGTGCTTGACATGGGGGTCTTACTGCTGTAGGACCGTAATTCAGGTTGGAAGGGATCACAGGCAGTCATTAGTCCAATCTCCTGTTCTAAGCAGGGTCAGCTATGAGAGCAGATCACATTGCTCAGGGCTTTATCCAGTTGGGTCTTAAAAACCTCCAAGGATAGAGATGGCACAGCCTCTCTGGGCAACCTGTTCTGGTGCTTGACTGTCCTTATGATGAAGATGTTTTTCTTTATATCCAGTCTGAATCTCTCTTGTTTCAACTCACGTTCTTTGTCTAGCCTGGCTTTGTCTTTGTCCTGGTTTCAGCTGGGATAGAGTTAATTTTCTTCCTAGTAGCTGGTATAGTGCTGTGTTTTGGATTTAGTATGAGAATAATGTTGATCGATAACACACTGATGTTTTAGTTGTTGCTAAGCAGTGCTTATACTAAATCAAGGACTTTTCAGCTTCCCGTGCTTTGCCAGGTGCACAAGAAGCTGGGAGGGGGCACAGCCAAGATAATTGATCCAAACTGGCCAAAGGGCTATTCCATACCATGTGACGTCATGCTCAGTATAGAAACTGGAGGGAGCTGGCAGCAGTCGCTGCTCGGGGACGGGCTGGGCGTTGGCCAGTGGGTGGTGAGCAGTTGCAACACTTGTTTTTTTCCTGGGTTTTGTTCCTCTCTCTCTCTTTTGTTGTTTTCCTTTTCAGTACAATTTATTATTATTATTATTATTATTACTATTATCATTATTATTATTATTTTATTTTATTTTATCTCAGTTATTAAACTCTTCTTATCTCAACCCATGAGTTTTCTTACTTTTGCCCTTCTAATTCTCTCCCCCATCCCACCGGGGGGAGAAAGTGAGTGGGCAGCTGCGTGGTGCTTAGTTGCCAGCTGGGGTTAAACCACAACAGTCATCTTGATAACCTCCTCGTAAGTACTTGCAGGCTGCTATTAGATCTCCCTGAAGCCGCCTCTTCTAGCCTGTGAGCTAGGTCATCCAGTCAGCCTTTGTTTTTTAAACCTATTTTCCACCAATCAAGACCTTAATATCCCAACTTGGACGCAAGAATGCTGGGGTAGACAGTGTTCAAAACCTCACTGAAGTTGAGCATGACATCCACTGTTCTCTCCTCATCTACAAATCTAGTTTGTTTTATCATAGGCAGCAATCAGAAGGCAGTTTACCCATTGGAAGGAAAATGATGCACTAAGTTGAAAAAGGAATGTTTTACAGTAGTGTGTGTATGTGAAAAGTTTGATTAGTGTGTTCAAGCCAAAAAAGGCATTTTTTTCTCCAGCAGTCTCAGAGCTCTGATATGTACATCAGTATATGTACTATACTATGTTTAAGTACAGGGAAAAAAGTAAGAAACACAGAGAGATGTAGTAGCTGAATGAGTATGTGCAATGTTCAACCTGATGAAAGCACAAAGCATGGAAGAACTATGCAAAGCGTAAGCCAAGCTGTGTGTCAGTTTCAAAGCAGAAGCTAGAAAACATCTAAGAGCAATGTAGAATAAGATAAAGATTTTTCAAGTGCACACATCCATCATTCTGTCAGGATGGCAAGATACCAGGAGAGAAGTTCCATCTGCCTCCCAATAATACTGGAGTCACTGAAGCAAGCTAAATATCCAAGAAAAATATGTATTGAAGCAATCAAGTCATATTTGCTTTAAAAAACACCCCCCCCCAAAAAAATACCAAACAAAAAAACAACAAAAAATTCCTCCTCATGAATATAGTAGGACCACCTGAAAGTGGAAGCTTGTCTTGGAAAATCAAGGATTTGGTGAGCTGGACAAACATAACTGATAATATTAAAGGCCAACTGTCAGACAGCGGCAAGTAAAATTACTGACATATTTTGGAGAAAATAAAAAGTTTTTCCCCATAATCTACACAACCTGCTTTAATAGTCATACACTTATGCACTAGGTTGATACTGTCACAGTGATGATCAAAGACAGAGTTCAATAATGTTAGCAGTGGTGTGTTAACCCAGACTGTATTCTAGATGGTGGGCTTGCAATGCATTTCTGCAATTGCTGCAGTAATGGAATTTCAGTCATGTCACATCATTTAGCTAACTTGCTGAGGTTATAAACAATTTACTTGGAGTGTGTGTGTAGACAGAGTATGTCAGCTTGCGCATAGTATTTGTCATGGTTAGCCTTTTCCCCATGGATAAATAAAGGAAGTTATACTACTTTCTTCAAGCACTCAGCTGCTTACCATTAATGGTGGGTCAACATGTATATGTGGACAGTGACTTCAGATAAGCTTGTGTACTATAATACCCCTGCACATCTGCTTTATTTTATCCTAGCTGTTTTCCATATCTGTATCCCAGGCCTGTATTAAAAAAAACCCACTTCACTAATCAATTATGTAGCATGCTATATTAGCATAGAGAAATATTTTCACAAAATTCAGTAATAACTCTTCTGTTCAATACTTGAACTTAACAAAAAACCAAACCAAACCACCAAAAAACCCAAACAAACAAACAACAACACCCCCCCCCCAAACTAAAACCCTATATATTCATGACTGTATGCCAGCATTACTCTAAGTGGCAAAAATAAGAGGAAAAAAGTAGATATAGATACCCCCAAAACTAAACCCTGTTTTTGCAAACAATTGCTCACAAGTCTAATCTCAGATCTTGCCAGGATCAAACCATTTTCACCAGTCATGCAGTCACAACAAAGCATAGATACACGTAGTTACTTACAAAATGTACCAGTGGATGGGCATATATTCCATGAAATTCACAATAAATGCACCCAATTCAAGTACACACAAAACATATAAGCATGGAAGATGGTGAAATACTCATTTGTTGAGTGAGACCTGAGCAGTAGGACATGGAAGATGAACAACCAACAGACAGCAAGGCAAACTCTCGCATAAAACCAAGAAACACAAAAAAACAATGTCAGAACAGTCTTTGTTACCTTGAGAAGGACTTGCATCTGCACCATCATCAAACCACATAACAGCATGGTAAAAAATTTTACATAATGCTAAGATGTGAAGAAACAATCCTTTTAAGCTTACGGAAAAGTAGCTTAGTTGTCAAGCAATTTTAGTTAGATAATCAATTAAAATGGAGTGACTGTCCAGGCTATGCATCTTTTATGGGGAAGTTATTAAAGAATGTTAAATGTGTAGGGAAGTTACGATGCTTGTTTTTAGTGTTTCTCAAATGATTGTCTCAAAGTGAGACAAAATTGGTATTTTGGTAAAAGCTTTCTCAAAGAATGCCTCACTGAATGTTCAATTGTGATTAAGCATTGGAAACCTTGACTTTCACTAAATGCTTGGTTGAAAAGAGCATGTGGAAGGGGTGAGAAGCCCTCATATATACTTAGGGTTAGGAAAAATGGGAGAGAGCGAGCGAGCAAGAAACCTCTGTTACTTAGGCTTGCTGTGCTTTCTCTTCAAGGTGGATACTCAGGAGAAATTAGTCAGTGCTTCTCTCTCTACCAGGGCTTTCTTCTAAAACTTAGGAGGGGAAGGAGAACCACAGGAGTTCTAGGAACAAGCCGTAGACATGCAGGATGCAGGACGGAGACAGAGTTGTGTACCCAAAATAACTGTGGAGGTTTAGGGTTTGAATTAGTCAATTAAAAGCTCAGAAATAATATCAGCTAGGCAAAGTCCCTTCACTGACATGATTATAAAGGATAGGAAATTCACTCATACTCTTTTTTAAATCCTTTTTTGTAACTCTCTTCCACTTGGATTAGTCAATAAAAGTTCCTGGAAAATTGGCCAAAATGTCCTATTTTTCTAAGTCTGGGAGTACTAGCAGTGCTATAACTGCTACATGTGCATTGAAGATTAAAAAACAAACAAACAAAAACCAAACAAAAAACCCCAGAGAAATCAGGCAAAAATTATAATGGAGTCCTTTAAAAAAAGTCATTGCTATTTGATATCTCATGATGAACAATTCTTATTCCTAAAGATAGGTGAGTACTTCAGAGGCTCATGGTAACATCCTTGACTGGAGCAAAAAGCTGTAGGCCAAACCAGAGGCACAAAGGTAGTCAGCTGAGTACCTTTGTATCACCCTGCAGCAGCCAACTTTGCTAGACCTCGATTTTTTATATTTATTATGCAAACAACTTGAAAATCTTTTTTAAAAAATTAATCGTACTCAGATAATGATTGACCTCAAAAAAGCTAAAAATGTTTAAACCAAACAATTCATCTATCTCCCATTGACTTCCTTTATAGTTACTCATAGCACTTTGTATTTTTTTCCATTTTGTGGGTAACAACGCTGAAAGAAATTATGAGTAGGTTTGCATTGCTGTTAAGACGAGAGTCCTAAAGTAGGTTTTCCAGAAGCAAGCATAGTTTTGAATTTACTGTTCTGCCACTGAGTTAGTTTAGAGTTTAGCCTTTATGGAGCCAAAATTAGGTCAACGTGAATCAGTACTGAAAATCTTTTACCATAAACATTTTCTTCCTTTGTTTTCTTTCAATTTTTTACCTTTTAAATAAATCATAAATGTATCTGATGTTAATAGGAGATAAACTGTTAATGACACTGTTTAACTATCATTTGAATTTTTGCAACTGCATAGGGTATTACAGAGCATATGCTACTAAGCCCCTTGCAGCTCTGTAATTAGTGTTGGAGCATAAGAAGCTGAACTTTCAAACATCTGCATTGTCTTTTAGTACAAGTTTGTATAGAAAGAAATATTACTGAGAGAGATTTTTAAGGCAAATTATACTAGCTAAAGTGTGGCACAGTGCAACCTTCCCTATGTTAAAACAGTAGATATCATTCTAAAATGAAAGCAGTTCTCATTGATGTCAGTGCAGTATTCAAGGTGTAAGAGCAACCCAAATGCTATAGTAATGATCGGTATTTACAAATAGCAGCTGTTAAGATTGTACGAGCAACCATTGTATATCCTTGTGTTTAACTAGAAATGTTCTGTATGAAGGACTGATTAGGTAACTCTGATTTTCATCTCAATTTTATTCCTTTTGGGCCAGATTCCATTCAAATTTTAAACTAACTCATATTTTTGACCAAGTTATGTAGCTGTTATATATGTAACGAGCATACATACTCTCTCTGTTCACACTTAGGTGGATTGCCTAATGGTCTGGCCAGAAGGACTGCAAGGGGTGCTGTCTCTCAGGGTAACAGCAGAGTCCCTTAGAGGCTTACATTCTTTGTAGATCCAGAATTGCTTCTCCCTTGTCTAGGCTGATCAGCTGAGTGCATGCTTTAGGTTTGAGCCTACTTGGGATCTTTGCTATTGATGCTGTTCTGCATACATACCCTAAAGAGTTATTGTCAACAGAATCAAGCTCCTTAGGAAGCTTAAAGCTATAGCTAATCTTACTCAGACTGCTTCATTTGCACAAGATACTTAAGATGTGGAAAACATCTTATCTGTCTACTTACTGAGACAGGATTTAAATAAGAATCTTCCAACATCCCTTCAGCTGAAACTTTGAATACGTGTGCAAACACATACACAAGAACATATTGGAGAGAAAAAAGGAGTTGAATGCTCTAGGACAATAATTAAGACAGTAACCTGGAAGAGAACTGTGATATCCAGATTCCTGTTCCATCTGTTGTTTTTGTCCATTTGATTAACTTGTACATGGCAATTCAGAAACTTCCACTGCTATGAATGACTTCTTTTCTAACATCAATAGATACAGAATTTTAATGGCAAAACAGAACTTATGCAAGTGGAACACCTCAGTCTTTCATTCAGTCTTTACAACATGTGATAATTGATTTCATAGCAATATGGTGATATTCTCACTTGGATGATCTACAACAACAATATTTTTTGCAAGTGTATTTAGTTAAGGCAATAAAGATATCTGAATGTGCCTGGAAATATTCTGTAAGTTCTTTGAGAGACAAGTCAGTATTATATGCTGTTTTTTAAAAAAAAAAAAAAAATCAGTTATCAGGTAGAGGGGAAACTTCTTTAATACTAGTAAGTAATACTACAATCAGAATGTGTTCTCTGCAAAATTATTATCACAAAGTAGTAAAGGTCTACGACAAAGACAAGTGTACTTTTATGACACCTAATATGTTACTATCCAAATGCACTATCAAATAGATATTTGCATGGTTGTGATTTAATATCCTTCAGCCTTAACCAGTCACTAAGAGCCTCTTATTCTGCCAGTGGGGAAAAATATGATTCCTTAATTCTCATAATCATAAATTTGAACTTGTTATGGGTCTGCTTCCCCATCACTATGCTCTAAGTCATCAACCTCCACTCCCATTACATCTCCTTAATTCTTTTTTTATTGCAAAACTGAAAAAAAAAGCCTGTAAGAAAAATCTTACATGGAAGCATTATTTTTGGCTTTTCTCATGAAAGAACATTTTATTAGCATCAATAGAAACTTTGGCTATCAGAATTTTTAGTCACAAATACCAGAGTCTAAGTAGGGTTGTTCCTCTAACTGACAATGTGATCCCATCATCTTTTATTTAATCTATATTATTTTAGGGTATATTTATTTCTATAAATAAGAAGTTTATTATGGTATATATAATTTACAAAAGGGAATGAATTTTAGTTTTGCAGTAGCCACATATTTTGAAATTTCAAAGCGTCATAGCATTTTGCTGTTCATGGTGGTTAGAGGCAATTTTTTTTTTCCCATAGGAAAAAATCCTAAGGAAATTTGCTATTTAGGCCCTAATTCAATGCAGAATTTAAGCACATGCACATCTTAACACTAATTCAATGTGACATTTGAGTATGTGTTAAACTGTCCTGATCTAGCGAAACAGCTAAATACTTGGTTAATTTTTTATCCATTTTCTGCAGTTTCATTAATATGACTGGACAAATGCACATGTTGAATTCTGGGCATTTGGTGTAAGCTAGTTAATTATTCGTGTGAGATTTGTGGGTATACATAACTAAAAGTCATGTTTATTGGTTTGCTGAACTAATATGAATATAAGCACATGCTTAAGTGATTTTGTGAATCCTAATCATCACTTTGAATGTGCTAATGGAACGCTGTGATTTATTGCATTATTTCTGTGCCAGTGAGGGAAAGAACATTTTATAATAAACAATATGACTGCTCTGTAATCCAAATCACTTTTTTTCTGCAAAAAGGGTTAAGAGAATGAACAATTCATCTATGTGTGAATATTAATGTAATTTTAAAAGATTCATATTGATATTGGGTATATCATAGCCTCAGTCTTAGAGCAATCACTTCTACAGATTTGGCTACATCTGTGGAGAGAATTCCGCTCTCTTTCAGAAGGAGCATGTTCAGAACAGCTTCAGTCCCAGATTTGAAATACTATCTTATTCAGAAGTAATTGGTATTTCAACCTATAGTTACCTTGTTTAATCTCCAAACATTGCTAATCTTTTACAAATTAGGTATTCTAATTTGTCTTTCTAATAGCCTGTATTGGCTATTCTAATACAGGCTTTTGCTGTTCGCACATTTGAACCATCTTTACTCTTTTCAGCTTTTGTTGCTATTGAAATTCTTCTGCAGACATTTTGAACATCGTATATGGCAAATAGGGGTGATGCAGGGTTTTTTTGTTGCAGGTGGTTATTTTTTTCATACAGCAGAAAGCCACAAGCACATACCACATGCCATGGAAAGCTGGATCTGTAGAATAATTCATTGATAAGGAGCAATAGGAGCCTCTCTGAAGGTTTCCCCTTGCTGCTGTGCATTGATATTTCCCTGGACATGGAGAACGTGAATTCCATAGCTAGAAATACTAAGCCTTAGAGTTGGTAATACCTACATTGGAACACTGCTGTTGGTGTTTCCTGCTAGCTAGTTTCCTTCTATCACAGTGGCTTTAGTTTACCTTGTAAATCCCTCTTGCCATCATAACCTCCTACCATTCATAAGGTGTATCAGGGTACCCTAGCAAGAGACCTGCACTGTACTGCATGCAACGTGTAAGGTACATTCATGCAGAGAACCAAAGATTCATAGCTCACTCTACTACTTAATGAATCTTACTACTGCAAAAAATGATAGCTTCCTGTGGCACTATTTCTTGTGTTTTATATAAGTATAAAGAAATTCAAATAATTTAGATTATTGCTACTGTTTGTTTGGTAATTTATTTATTTTAATTGTAATGCTAAAATGTGAATGTATGCCAGTCTGTGCTGGAACTTCCTGAAAATATGTATATATATCGTATAGATAGTTTGAGAATTGTGTGTGTAATTTCCCTTACAGCGCAGCGAGAATACTGAGGACTGTGCTGAATTCACTGTAGGTTTTTGTCAGGTTCAGTGAAAAATACAGTTCTGTGGGCTATATTTACATTAGCAAGTAATTTGGCTCAGTAGGAGTGTAGCAACTGATGCTGAGTCCCTTCTGTCTACAAAACACGCAGTTTGGGAGTCTTAATTCAAACTGGATATAGTCTGTTCCCCTGTGATGAACTCTTCTGGCACATGCTTGTCCTAGAGTGACCTAAAAGACTGGTCATCAGTTTGGCCTGTGTGTCCCCATATTATGGGAGGAGCACACCGGCCACACTAAACGTGTTTCTGTCCAGAGGTATCTGGCTGAAATGCACCACTCTTTGCTTCAAACAGAATCACAGGAAGTGGGGATGATTAAGAGATTTGTTTTAAAATTTCAATGCTGCTCCAAAAGTTTAGCAATAAACCTAAAAAAGTGATATAGGAGTATAGTGTGTCTAACTTTGACTTTCCTTCTTCCCCTCTTGTTTCCCCACATAGATTTTTTTTTCCTTTGGCATTTTAGGTATTTGAGACTCTTTCATTTTACATTTCATGATGAGGTTAGAACAATGCTGAATACCTTCAACAAAGAAAGACTCCCTTGTTTTAGATTTATGAGTAGCTCGTGCACTTGCTATCACTTATTACCCATTCCAGTCATGTAAAATTATTCTTCTGGTATGAAATCAAAGGCTAGAAAGTGACTTGTTTCCTATAGTCAGTAAAAACTTTAAGAAGAATCATTGGGAGAGTCTTTGGCAGTTTCCTAAATCCTTCTCTTTAATTTATAAGGGATTTGGAAAATAGAACAATTTATAGAACTGAGAAGATGTATGTTAAATTTCATGTTTGAGAACGCTAGTTATATTAAATAAAATGCAATGAGGCATTATAACGTTACTAAGCACATACAATAAAGGATATTTTGTGGGCCGAAGTGCAGTAAAATGAAACCTGCAATCCTCTAGTGTCTTGTCTTTGCTTACCTTAGTTAGTAGAGATTTTGAGTCTTGTATGTTCAGGGATTTTGCTGGGAGTTTTTGTTTGTTTTGTTGGGTTTTTTTTTTGAGGGGGAGGGTGCATTTGTTTTCGTAAAAGAAGGGTCTACAAAGCAGCCTCGCCAACGGCTACTGTCGCAAGTGACAGTTATAAATGAGAGTATATGCCTAAAGACATAATTAATCTGCAATGAGCTCGGAACAGCTCCTTAGCTAAATGCAACTAAATCAGCTATACAGTGTGTAATTAACTTACAACTATATTAGTCCTAGTACAATATTATTCATTATATATGTAAGTTATTATTTTCTCCATATGAAATTTGTAATATACTAAGTAATGATTAAGAGTTCATTATAGTATTTCATTCATATTATCATAATATAATTGTGATGTATGTTCATCTTGTTAATGCTGTTATTCTTAGTTGTTCTTAAAAGAAATGTCAAGGATATCAGGAAAATATGATGTGGCTTTTTTGCACACAGACTGAGAAGCATCTGTATTCAAATGAAATTGAAATTTTAGTCCTTGTCTTGATTTCTTATTTCTGCTTGTTAATGATGACAGGAACGTATTGAGGAAAGGTAGGAGCCAACAATACTTTATACTGAAGTCAAGAGTAAGGTGAATAAGCTTTAAGGCTGGTCGTAAGACTCATCATGAGCTTCAAGTAGGAAGAAGCTTAGAGGACTGAGAAAATGACTTGAAGAAAAAAGGCAGAGATTTTGAAGATGTGAGGCTAGCAATGGAGGTAAATTGCATCTGGAAAAGGAGTTTACAAAACATACAGGCTGTACAGAACATAAGGTGGGCTGTGTGTACACTGATACCTTAACCTGGCTAAGCTACAAAATGTGTATCTGTGTACACATGTAAAACTATGTGACAAATAGCTCAGATTCAAATTGTAATCATTCTGTTTCCATGTGAGAGTTAATCCTGATATGTGTAAACAAGTTTATGTAAATGAGTTACTTTACCAACTTCTCCCTGACAACATCATTTACCTTTTTCCATGCCATTAAAGATCCTGTCTCAGACTTTACTTTCGCAGGTCTACCAGAGCCCTACTGAGTCTTTTCAGACTGCCTGTCTGTAGCTGAGAGTGACCAAAGAAATCATGATCATGCTGACTCAAGTGCCCATTGAGGACACGAAGTACAGTTATTTCTGAGAACACAGTATAAAAACCAATCTGTTACAGGTAACAAAGAGGGAGATCCATTTTATATGCATTTTATATCAAATTAAATTTAAAGATATTTAATTACATACATTTAAGAAATTCTTAAATGAATTAATTGCTTAGAATTACTTGGTTAGAAAATGAACAGTGTGATAGCCATTGGAAATTTTTTTCTCTGCCTTTCTCTGGCTTAGTTTAGAAGAACAGTCCACCTGTTGACTACGTTCAAACTTGCTGTTAAAACTAGAAAATTCATCTGAGGTATTGGTCCTTTGGGTGCACAATGAATACAGTATGATGCTATTTTAGCATATGTTATGTAGTCATAGCTGTTGTGTTCTCAACGCTATGAGGGAGAAAGATAAATCAAAAAAAAGTAAGGAAGGCATTCTGGCCGCAGACACAGGGATAAATAGGAGAAATAAACAAACATAGAATTCTGACATTTAAAGTGGGCACCTCTGCAGATTTAAAAGAGAAATTTGTTGTGTGAATTGGATGTTAAACAGGCACAGAGAATTTTTGTTTCGGCATCTGCCATACAATCATATGCACAATACATGTCTATGCGCAATCTTGAGCCCAGATAGCAAAGAAAGACATTATTCTTTAAAAAATCCAGCAAACACTATTTAGGAAGAAGGTTTTAGTTCTGAGAGACTTGTATATATCTGAGAAGTGTTCATGTTACAAAATGTATAAAAATATCAATGGTATATCAGCCATTTAAATTATGTGCATCATGGATTTTATGGTGTATATACATGTATTTCCCCCTTGTTATACAAGGGGGAAATATCTAAAATTCTCATAGACCTAGAGTTGTCTGCCATTTAGCGTTATTTACATATTTAGAGAGTTGATTCTTAATTGAGATTCCAGTGGTACAAAAATATTCTTTATATCTCCAGATCTGCATGTTTTCTACATTTTTATGGCAAAGTCCCAAAAGGAACATGATTTAACTAAACTGAAAGTGGGTGGATTTAGCCAAGAAACACTTAGTCTTATGTTACCATCCGAACCAGGTGGAACTAGAGGCAAATTACTGAACATAAGTTATTCCATGTCCTTACTGGAACAATTTGTACTAAAGAGCCTCTACAGACACATAGCCAAGGAAAACTCTATTCACTATTTGTGATTTTACAGTTTCTTCATTTAAACTGGAGTTCTGAGAGTAAAACATAGCATATTCTTTGTTTCTGTAACAATCCCGAGAGTACTTAGGCTTACAACATGCCAAAGAATGGGTCAAAATTGTTGCCCTTATGCTGTCATTTTATATAACTACTGGTGGTGTCACCAAGGCTGAATGGGCTGACGTGGCACACCAGAGTAAAAGTTATAGGACCACACATTTGAGTCAGTGCTTTCCAGTGCATCCTGCTAGGCAGTCTCACCATAGAGGATGCTCCCATCAAGAACCATGCAAGTACATCATAGAATCGTAGAATCATTTATGTTGGAAAAGACCCTTAAGATCATCGAGTCCAACCGTTAACCGTTAACCTAGCACTGCCAAGTCCACCACTAAACCCTGTCCCTAAGCGGCACATCTACACCTCTTTTATCGACACATTACACAGTGCAGTATGGTAGAGTATGCACCCACTTGCACCTCCACCTTAGTTTAGCACCACCAAGCCACATACACACTCTTCAATAACTGTGGAATGTAAACAGGGCACCCTTTTTATGGCAGGCTGTGGTACCATCCTAGTAATGAGGTTCCTGCCTAGAGGGCTGTCCTTCACATTATGTGCAGTACTGCTGCAGTGGAAAGACTGCTCATGCAGCCATTCCGGTCCCTACAGTGACGAAGGAAGAGCTCCTCAGCTGCTGGATTGTCTAGAGCATTCACATATGCTCTCCTTACTTTTCTGCTCTGGCTTTTCATGTTTTCTTTTCCCCTATACTCTATAACTCATAATGTTATACTTTATAACTCATGATACGAGTAACTAAGCGTCAGAATTGGCACCAGTCATTTCAGAGGTGGTCATGGTATTAGCCATTTACAGTTGCTGTCTAGAGCTGTTACCCTAAAAATTTTTTGCCACATTTGTCTCGCATTTAAAAAGTAATTAATCCATATCTATTGCATGTTACTGTGTTACTTCTCTCTTAGGTGTATCCTTGGCACTCAAACAAATCAGGTAATCCAGAATGCTGGAGAAGCAGATGCAAATTGGGATTCTATGGACTTTTAAACAACTAGTACTTAGGAACAGCAAGATACAACAGATTATGTAAATCTAGCCTTGCTAATCTTGGCCAAAGGGAAAAAAAATCAGTAAACCACAGAGCCTGGGAAGTCAATTCTGACCCTTACAGGACTTGTCTAGATTGCTGCAGCATTTTAATCCCCTTAGAAAGTAGCAGGAAAAAGGTCTGCTGCTTTGCATCTGTAAAATCCCATAGTTGGTGACTAAGAGATTTTTTTTTTTTGTCATTCTTTGGCAAAATGGCATCCTTTTGCCATTCTTCCATTTTAGGCAAACTCCATGTCAAGGGGATGATGTCAGATGTTCATTGACATGTTTCCCTGTTTGAAAAGGTTGTCTGTCACCTGACACATCCAACTGATATATCACCTACCAGAAATATCCAACCACATTTACTTCTGCTAGGGTTACCGGGAAGGAAGCATCCCTACTTCTCAGACAGCAGTGGCTGAAGAATCTTCAGGGAAGTGAATATACCCAGCCATAAGCATTGATGCCTGGGTAGAAGTTGGGTAATGCTAAAAATAATTTGTCTTTGGACTCTGGGTTCCTACTTGCCTCTTTTGATTTCAATGAGAGTTTCATTATGGTGATCCTATTTCTTTTGTTCTGTCACTTTTACACTGAGTATGCTATCAGACTGAGAGGAGGAAAGGCCCTGCTAATGTCTAGGAAAAATGCTGTGTTAAGCCAAAAAGAAACACAGTGGCAGGAAGGTTCTTTGATAGTTCTTCAGTTCAGGAAGATAACTATCAATTCAAATACTGACTATTTTCTGCTTTCATTGCAAAATATCTCTGAAGAAAGTTCAGCATTTTTCTGAAGGAAAAAACTAAACAATGGGGGTCTAATGAGAAAAAAGTCATTTTCTATGATCATTTTTGAAGTTATTAGATTAATAAGCACAGCCTTAGTTAAATGACATTTCTCTTCTTAGGAGTGTTATTGACATTTTGATATGAAACAGAGAGACCTTTAATGAGATCTCAATCAAAGGTAATATTTATATAATGATACATGAATTCATAAATGCTAGTCAAATAAAAATGCTGTAGTCCATTTTGGCCTTCACCTTATGGAAATCTGTACAGGTCATAAGATGAAAAAGCTCAGTGAATGACGACTAATACTCTCTCACTTGACTGTCTAATTATGTCTGGCTAATTGTGTGAGTTAATGTTTGAGGCTGAATCTTGCAATGTAACTTAATCCATCACCCAGACAAAACGCATTGAAAAAGATATTGAAATTTTCTCCTTTGTTAGACATATGATCGCCTTGATGTTTGAGTTTATGGTGATTTCCCTTCTCATGAGAAAAAAAAAAAGAGGTGTTAGCTTAAAAAAAAAAGGCAAAATTTATTTAAGCTTTGTTAGCTACCAAAGAAATATGCAGACAAGTAGGCAGATCCTTAAAATTCGTGTTTCAGACCTTTGTTTTTACTAATGGTTTTCGTTAGGAAATGCTTTGTTTTACTAGTTGAAATTAGTCTCTTACGTTTTGTTGTGGCTTCAGAGGGCAAAAACATATTAAAAAATCAGCACAGTGCATGAATTTCTTCACTACTGAAGAGAAAAGGGGGAAAGATGTATGAACTGCTATTTCATCTCTGCTTCAACAGAGAATAAAGTTTGACTGGTAAAATCTCTCTCTGTTACTTAAGCTGTTTTTAGGGATAGAGCATAGACACCAGGTGAACATCCTCGGTGATCTGAACCTGTGACAATATTGAAGCCTGAGTCCATTGTGACACCAGTGGCAGACAGGGAGAATGAGGGGGTCACTTGGCTGTTAGCTTCTAGACACTACAGACAATAGCACTTACTAGTACTTTTCAGCAAATTCCCAATGTCAGAACACTTGGAAAAGAGGCAGATTTCATTACGTCTGTTTTATTCATAGCTAAAGTGACTTTTAAGAGGCCATTCATGAAGCCATGGGTAGAACTGGGAACAGAATCAGATCTGTTGCGTTTTAGACAAATTTTATCTAGAAGGGAATGCTGCCTCCAGACTACTCTCATTTTGAGCTCTTAAGTCCACTCCCCATGTGTGAAAAAATAATTTTTCTGCCGTAACTTTTTTTGCATGCTTTGAATTTATACAATTAAGTACAGATAAAATAGTGACGTTATTCTTGTAGTTTTGATCATCTGCAAGTAATCTGTGCTGTGGATTTTCCATTACATGGGTAAAGATATACATCATGCTGTCTGAGCATGAGCTCAGAATCAGAGAAGCCTTCTTCATGTAATACTGTTCTGTGTGCACGTGTCAGATCAGGTCAGAGATAGCTTAGGGATGCACAGTCGCAGCATCACTGACTTTTATTCTTCATTACATCTTTTTTCTCTGTGTTTATAGCTTAACTGACATATGGTTTAATCTGGTTCTTTCTTTAGTTAAGTTATCCCAAGTCCAGATATTTGAAAAAAATGCCTTAGAGTTATAAATTTTGACCTAAAAATGTATTTACTTTGTTATATAATATATAGCCATATAATCCTTCAACTCTCACAATGTCTTCAAAATCTAAAGAAAATAAATTCCTTAAAATATTTCTTGATGAGGCAAGAAGGAATACTGTTTTTGGGATTTTTCAATTTCTAGGCTAGACAGCTTTTGGAGATAAAATGAAGCGATAGTAAATGGGTTACGGTTGTATTTTTGAAACCCTATTTTCAGACTTGTTGTTACTCAATCTAGCTTTATTTGTTTGAATGAGAGAGGCTACCAATGTCTCAAAAGGAAGTTTTCCTCTTCAGGACTTTTGAAAAGCTCTGGGCCACTTCAGTCTAGTCAGCTTTATCTGTCTGATTTTAATATTTAATTCTGAAAATTTCATGCTACCACTGCCAAATTCTTCTCATGGTGTTGTGGGGGTTATTTTGCTTGGTAGGTTTTGGTTTTTTTTCTTTTCTTTTTTTTTTTTCCAGAATTTCAGGGGAGAAAAAATGTCCATGCCAGAAAATGACATGAACAGCAAATAATCAGGAGGATCAATATTTCTGGATTGTCAGATGAGATTTTAAAATGAAGCTTACAACGCAAAGCAGCACTTGATCTTGTGAGCACAATATTAGATACCAGTTTTGCCTATATGGCAGCAACGTGTGTGTATGCAAACAAAATATAAAAAAAAATCATGGGGCTAATGAATTTGGGTTCTTGTAACTTTTGTTGCCACCGTATACCTGCATTTCATAAGCAATTGTCAAAAATTTAAGTAACTACCTCACATCGTTTCATTTTGTAACCCCAGAAGTAAGTACACTTAATGTCACTTGATTCGCAACTACATTCATGTTACTAGTTATCCCTTAAAAATGGCTCTCATGAATAATGAAAATAAATCCCCTTTCTACTCCCATAGCAAGAGGTTTTAAGTGCTACCACCTGGCATCTTAGCAAAAGATCATAATAAGCATGTTTTCTTACAATAGTTCGTTGAGATGGTACATGGCAAGAATGAACAAATTTCCACTCTTAGAGCCAAATTAGAGGCTCAGTCTCTACTCAGGCAAAAATCAATAGCAGCTTTGCCAGACCAAGACATAGATGGTTGTTCTTAGAAGCGTGATTTATAAAATCCTTATTTTGTCTTTACTGCTTCTGTTCTTGTTTGTTCTGTAGGAATTTTAAAGCCAAACTGCTCTCCTTTCCCCATGGTGTGTTCAGCCTTCTTTTCTGTTTTATCCATATTATCTATCTATTCTATCTTCATTTGTATTCAGCCCTTCACTCTTTTCCCCTCTTCATGGTTCATTCATTTATCCTATAATGCCCATTTATTATTACCTCATCTTCACCACACTCTCTTTTTAACTCTGTCACTTATCTGTCACTTTTGTGTGACAGGAATTGTTCCTGCTTAACAAAATCAGTTTCTAATTCCATTTAGCTAAGTAGGTTCAACTGGTTTGTGTGGACACTGAAGCAGTTTAAAAGTGGCTAAAACAGTTTTAGCTTAACCCAATTAAACTAAATCAATTTTGACCACTCTTTAACCACTTTAAAAGCAACCACACAAATGAGTGCATCAATTTTGTCTAAATTAATTTAGATAAATCAGCACATTTCACATCTGTAAACCCTTAGTATCCCTTTTCCCATTCTTTCTCATCAGAACACAGAGTCCCACACACTTTCTATTTGTTCCAGTACTCTAATCTCTGGACCAAGCTGATTCTGGAATACCTCTGAAAATTGTTAAGAGGAGCAGACTACAAAATACAAAATTTCGTAATACAAAAAATGGTTTCAGATCAACTCTGTCTCACTGGTCAACACTGTGATTAACTCAATAGTAGGGCACAGAATGTATTCTTGGAGAATACTTGGAGAATTCTTGGAGAATAAATTCACTATAATTAATTAGTGTATACTTCAGCCTGTCAGAAAGGTTAGCAGGGCTTCTCAGATACCAAATTTTGGAAATTGCAAGGGCAAATCTCAAAGAATAAATTAATTAACAAGTATGTTATCTGGATCAACCTCAGTCTTTCCTCTCTTCTCATTTCTTGGGTGGTAATAGCTGTTCTTATCAGCCAATATTAAGGGTTTTCTGTTTTAATGCTATCAGATATCTAGAAATGAAGCATGGGAATTACAGTTAGAAGACTGCATATGCCAAAGCAGCAACTCTGAAGCACTAATTGGCCATGTTCAGTGATCACTTGAATATAAGTTGTTGCTAGAAAGGCAAATATGATCCCTGACTTTCTTCTCAGGGGAACACTGAGTAAATGTAGCATGCTCTGGATGCAGTCTTGGTAAATGTGTCCAGCCATGGCATCCATATTTCAAAAAGGATGTTGAAAGATTCAAGGAAGTTCAGAAAAGTGTGACAAGAGTGGTTCAGAAGGTTTAAGAGCTTTATTGCAAAAGGCAGTGAAGAGCCAACTTGATCAGTCTAAATGTACCTTAATGGGAAGAAAATATGTGGTAGTCAGCAGTCTGTTAAGATAGCAAAGATCCTCAAGATATAAGCTGAAACTAGACAAATCAAGGTTGGACATGAGTCACTAAAAAATGAAGCAAATTAATCAGGGAGACAATCTGCTTACTTTCATCACTTCAGCTTTCAACTCAAGACAGTACCATTTCTGGAAAAAAAATATATCGCTCAGGAAGAAATGATATTTATTTATTTAGGAACGGCAGTGTTGAATGTTATTTCCTATTTAGGCAGGAAATCATAATGAACTCTGAGTAACCGGTGAATCCTTAGTTAGTGGGACCTTTCCCACAGAGTTCGATTATAGCGGGAATTCCCATTCCAAAGGAGAGAAGGAGGGGAAGCAGCAGCGCCTAGGTGAGCTGTTGCTGGGGCAGCTGGGGCTAGTCCTTCCCGTTGGAGCCTGCTGGAGCTCCTCTGGCTTCTCAGTTCCTCTGTCTGCCTACGGTTGCTTGCCACTCCAGTGTACATACTGCTATGCTGCTGCACATGTATAGCAAAAGAAATTTCAAATGGCAGGGTAGATACACAACTCAAAGGAGGCATAATCTTTTGAAAGCAACAGAGTTGAGAGATATTACAGTAACTATAATAAGACTTAAGTGTTATCATAGTATGAAATAAGATACAATGTTAAGATGATGGTGTCACAACGACTACAGTACTTATTAAGAACCTTTTTTTGATACGTAATACTGTGAGTTTCTATTTTGTCTGCCAGTTATCATGAGAAGGAATTTTTTACATAAAGGAAAATGTGTGGAAAACCAGTAGGCAAATTTCCAATTTTTTTTGCAAAGCTACAATATACAGTGGTTTGATGTTTAAAAAGCTGGCCTACTTGATTTGAACCCTATTACATATTTCTTCTTGAGATGGTTCATAATGTTCCCCAAGTATTGTCAAAGCAAATACTTTAATTAAAAAACATTCCATTCTTTAAATCTCCTCCTTGATCACATCATCTCAGCCAATCTCTTCAGCCTTTACTCCCTTTTCTGTTTGAAATCTCCTCAAAAAGTGATTGGAGTTGATATGTGCCATGTGGGGCTTCAATGAAGCTATTTAAAGACTGCTGAATTTAAAAGGCCCAATTGATTCATATGACAATTTAGAAGTGGGGTTAATGGCAAGAATAATTTTTTAGTTCAGAGAAAAAGAATAACTGAAAATGCTGCAGAAAAAGAGCACGTACATATGTGAAATTCAGTTGAAAAGCAGCACAGAATAATTATAAGGTCTTGCTCACCCTTGGCTCACTGCTTAAACTGTGTGGAGCTCTGTCATTTTGTGTACCATTTCTCTTTAACTATATTTGAAGATAAACAGCATGTATGGTGTCTTTTTCTGTCAAGAAGAGTGACAGCTTCTATAATTCCCTTGTTGCACAGAGTATAAATATTCCAATGACTGTTTTGATGGCTACAGTCATTGAGTTTTAACATGTATATTTATTGATTGCCTTGTTCTGATAATTTATGGTCAGCTGCCAAGAACAACTAAGCCTTGCAGTTAAAGATGTTTTTTCAAGTTAGACTAAAAAAATAAGATTTCTAAATGTAAAACACGTGTGAAATAACACAGATTTCTTGTATTTGGGTGATAGAAGCAGACTGGGCAATTGATAATCTCCTGAGAGGTGACTTTCTGGAAGCCCCTGCCTGTCATTAATTTGCATAAAATTTCAAATGCAGGATACAAACACTTATGAAAGTGCTACTGAGGAATCTCTAGCTCCAGGATGTATTACATAGCTTGGCTGGTCAGGTCAAACTAGGAGATTGCATACTGGACCCTATATTCTTGAAAATGTATAGACATTTACTCCTTGTGGGTGGAATATAAAATCCCCCTGGATGGCTGCAAAAATTTGCATTTTCTGCTAACTTGGATAGATATACACATATATACTGAACAGCTAACCAGTTAGTAACGCCAAATGGATTTAGGATTCTTATCTTTGGGAAAGTTTTATTACATTTCCATTCCTGATTTAGCTCAGTAGCAGAAGCAAAAATTGGTATTGTTAGTTGAAGTACTGTAACAGCTACAAGACTCCAAGGTCAAACTGGTAGCTAGTGTCTCAAATGGATGCAAAATACATGGTAATCACAAAGGAAAAAAAAAGTAGACTATAGTTTTACTTGCAGCAAGGCTCTTTCTTTGTAATTCAGTCAGTATATAAAGATGTCTTAGGTCAGTACAAATTTAGTGAAATGGTTAATAGGGCTATAGCCCTTTTATTCCCAGAGCTGTGCCCAGAGCAATGCATATCTTAACCTTTCTGGTATTCAGCAAATTTAGTATCACAAACATTTGACTATGAAGGCACAGTCTTGTTATGTGTAAAAGCTGATGATGAAATCGCACATTAGTTTGTCCTGTTTTAGAACAGGAATGAAAGTTTGTCTTCTCCTAAATAAATACATAACATCATTATCACACTTGCCAAGGATAGCGTTTATTATGCAATATTCTTCATATCGTCTGTAGGCTAAAGGACTGGAATATCTTCAGCTTACGGCCCCGTCAGATAGAGGAGAGAGTCAATACGTTCCTCTCCTTCCTGCTTTTCTAGCCAGTTGGTTGCAACCTTATGTTCTGCTTTGTCCAGTCAGTACCACCCTTGAATGTGAGTGACCCAAAAGCTTGCTAGAAGGGAGGACCAGGGTTTGTTTTCTCAACTATGGGTCAAGCTGCAGCCTCTCTGGAAATTGGCGCTTTTATGCCACAGAAGGTAAGATGCCTTATAATTTCATCATGAAACTTGCCTATGGGCTGTTGTCTTAGGTTCTGTATAAGCTATTGCTTGCAAACACATTCCTTTGAGGATCATACAGAACTTGCTTGGGTTTTTTAAGGGTTTTCACAACAATTCTTTGTTTGAACCAGACTGTATATGTTTTGTTTGTTAAAAAGGAAAACAAACCCAAAAAACATAGTAGCACAGTTCTGTTTTCTGTGGTGTACCTATATTTAGCTCTCAGAAAGTCAGCCAGATGAAGTCAGTATCAACTAGAAAAAATAGGAACTTCTTTCCACCCAGACTTTCTAATGAACTAAAGGCTTGTCCCTTTACCTGGCCAAAGTGCTTTTAACTGTGCTTTTAAATTTGCACTGACATAAGACATCTTTATATACGGACTGAATTACAAAGAGCCTCACTGCAAGTAAACCTATAGTTACTTTTTTTTCATTACCATCACCATTGGCAAGTATCTGCCAATAGTAATTATAGCATTAACTAATTAGCAGTCACTACCAAGTCATAAGTAGTTAGCCCCCAGTGGTTTTTTCTGGATACTGGGATCTGACTGTGAAATTTTTAAGCACATGATCAAGGTCTTACTGATTTCATAGGTCTGATAAAAACACAGGGTCCCATAGAATCCTTAAAGAATCATGTGTTTAAATTCCAGCTACTCTGGTCATCAGACTAACTACTGATTAAACTGTTGCAGGTAATTCTAGTTGTTGGTGCTATTTTAATGTTAATTTGTGAATGATCTATACTGCGTTACAAAAAATTCTGAGATGTACTGTTCTCTTCTTGCACTTGATCAGGATTTAAATAATATTTTTGCAAGCATCTAAGTACAATACCGCATTGAACCTGGATGGAGTTCATCCAAGTATCAAAGGGTACCAAACAGCACTGTCAGTATGCCATCTAGACATTAATTTCCCACATAAAGGGTTTACTAGCACTTTGCATGTAAGTTGTATAACTTGTGACCAGCTGCTTCCGTGTGCGGTGCGTAACTGATGGGAACATATGGCTTTAATTAAGTAGCCTATTCTAGCTGATTTTTAGGCATCTATCCACATGGCATACAATATTTGTTGAATCCAAATCAAGTTTCACAGCTGTCTCTCGAGATAAACTGATTGACTGACATGAGCTGCTTTTAAACACTCTGTCAGGTTAGTTCCCATAACCTCAGGAGATTCAAACAATGGGAAAAAATGGCTCAGCCATATGCATTAAAGCTCGTATGACTAGGCCATATGTATAGATGTATGTATGTTTAACATTTCAAGTTAACCTTAATGGATTTCTGTAGCTACTGATGCTGGCAGGCAGCAACACTGAGGCAAAACGATCAAGAGATCTCCATGTTTTTCTGATTTGACTGTGTTATGTACAGTGGCTCGACACCAATCTGAACTTTATCAGTACGGACATGCACAGCAATTGTGAAGTGGAAAAGAATAATTATCAAAGTGCAGAACTGATGCCTCACTGGTTCACATCAGTGTAGAACTGGCTGGTGTTAGCTATTAGGAAAAACAGTGAAAGAGACAGCTATCAGATACAATACAATTCTTGTTTTAAGTAAGAGTTTTGTTTATTTGTTAAGTGCATTGAACAACATTTGAATGAATCTGCATGTGATATACTCTGATCGTTGCACGTACTTGCTGATGTAAAGGAAATAATATAAAAATCAAGGTTATGAAATGTGAAGAAATATTCGTACAGCTTATAAAAGTGCAAGTGTATTTTCAGTAGTCTTTTGGAGTGATCCATGCTGAAAGGGAACACAGATAATCACAGCTGATCTCACATAATACACTGACCATAAATTTTACTAAAGGTTTCAGGTGTAAAATTAGAAGTTTTGTATTTTATTGGCAGGGTTGGGGAACACCTTATATGTCTGAGCTGTCTCTAGGTTTGTTTGAAAAGGTTGTATTTTATTACACAATATGTAGAAAGTGAAACATGGGCTAAAAAGGATTATGAAAATAATTTTAGAGGCCATGAAATTCTTCTTGGGTAAATTAAGCACTTGGAAAACTGATTGAATCTTATAATGAATTCTGATTTACTGATTTTCTATAGTATAGTGGTGATGGCAAGAGCCCAAAACTGACAAGTGCTGTGAGGGAAGGGTGAGAGCACTCTAAATGCCAAGTTTGGAGCTCTGTGATTAATAAGCTGTCTCTGGTCTCTATGAAGATATGAAGATAAACTAAAGATTGTGAATTTGAGAAGATGTATTAGTAGTGATAACTTCTTACAGTCCATGATTGATACATCTATGGTAGACCTGCGCTGTGTGACTAGTAGCACTCTTGAAGATATTGTGGTGAGCTGGAATGATATTTAAGTCAGAAGAAATAGGCTTAGTCAAAGGATGGAAGTAAAAGATACATTTCTTGACACATCTGCATTGAATAGTAAAATAAGCTAGACTGAGAGGAAAATGGGCAAGTGACCCTTAAACAAAGGAATAAAGAAGGTAAATGTAACCAGTAAACCCCTCAAGGCTTAGTCATTCATGGGGATTAGGAGTAGACTAGTTTCCTTATCTTTCCTAAGCCAGACAAGATGGTATAGCAGTTAGGAAAGATCTTTAGTACTTGTCTTGAAATGTGTTTTATTGTTATTTATTGCTATATTCCACTCTTGTAATGACTTTTGAATTTTACAATCAAGAACTTGCTCCTTTTTTGCTTGAATACATTTGTTTTCACATTTAAGCTTACTTAATATTTCATGTGAACTGTGACGTAAATAAATTTCAAATGCCAGATTTAACCAGAACTAATAAATCCAAAGGAAATGATGTTTCAGATAAAGCTTTTCATGCCTCCAATTCAGGACAGTCATGACAAGAACTGACCTTTTATTCTGTGTTTGTATAGCTCTTCTTTGCACTGGGAATCATGACAACAATTCTTAAATGCTGTGTTAATGCAAATAATAAATAACTGTGTCCTGGCACAGGGCAATAGGAAAACTTTCATGGAGGCAATCACGGTATTTTCGGCCACAGAATCCAGTATTTTTGTAGGGCAAGTAATACTGCGTTCTGTGTTCACACCAACATTTCTAACCAAATAGAATTAATCTTTTAGAATTAATCACTATGCAATTAGGTTCAGCAGCCTGGGGACTCAGAGTGTCTGTGTCAAACTGCTTTGCTCAGGGTTTTTCTAACTATTTTAAAGATGTTTGGGGTAACATATACCTGTAGACTTTATGGTTCTGTCATTAGCAGCTAAACCCTTGCCGTTTGGAAACCATGGCAGCAAGATACACGAATGAGAAAATGACTGTGTATCAGGGCGACGCTAATACTGGTTAATAAACTGAAGGCAGTTGTTTTTTAGAGAATTGTTTACCTAATATTGAAACCTCGTATTGGAAGTACTTCTGATCTGTGATCAGGGATTCTAAACTGCTGAATTTGACTTGTGTAATTGTGTGTGAGTAACTGAGTGCTGCCTAGTTTCCAGGGGGAGTGTGCGATAGGAACTTTACACCAGAAGATCAAATTAAAAAATCGGTATGATGATATAAAAAAGATTTGTATTTTTCTTTAAGAATTGTTAGTTTTAATCTAAACTTGACCTGCAAGTATTCTTTAAGCAATGAGTTTTAGTGCTGACTTCCCCCACAGAGCAAAGAAAAAGCTGAGTAACAGCACAAAAGTGATTTTAAACTTGCCTTTCCTTCAAATTCCCTTGTACACTGTGAGTTACTGAGAAACATCCCTGTATGTTTTTATCTGTGATTATTTTGGCTGTGCTCTCTCTACAGTTCTAGTTTTCCATAGCTCGAGGTCTAGAAATTTTGTTTCACTGAGGAAAGCTGTATGTCACCTGCCAGTGTGCGACAGGAAGGTTTGTTTGGGGTTGGGTTTTTTTACTTTATCCAGTTGGGGTGTTTTGCTGGTTTGGTTTATGAAACTGTGGTTTCCATCTGCCAGAGAAGAAAAAGAAAATACTGTCCTGTAGAGTCTGCACTTGGCTGTGAGTTGAGTCCAAGGTAGTTTTGCTTGTTCTGCTTTTGATTCTCAGTAGGTACATGTGTGTCGGTAGCCCTGGCAGCGTGAGCGAGGGGTCTGCTCCCCTCCCCGCTGTCCCATGCTATCTGCTTCACACCCTCCCCGCTGTCCCATGCTATCTGCTTCACATGTAGCTCACATCAGTTTCATCTATACTGCTCAATGAATTTGCTATGTCTGTGATTCCCCTCATTTGATGTATCTGTACCTTGCAGACCCCATTTTTGCTGTGGGATGACATCAGAGAGCTGAAAATAAAATCAGGCATGAGGGAATAAAATTGTGTGGGCAGCTGCCTGGTTACTGGGGATATTTTTGTAGGCTGGGAGTAAACCAGCTCCAGCCAGTGTTGTGTCATGCTTACGGAGGAAGGGTTCAAATTCAAGCCAGCCCCTGGTCTGCCTCCTGAAATTCAGTGCTGGCTTTCTTCACCTCAGACCAGGAACAGGCCAAAGTACGAACAAACAGGCAGGTTGTGTGAATGGAAACAAATCTGAGCTCAAGGTAGCAGAATGATGTGGAAAAAAACTGGGCAACTTTAGGACACTGCTCAGTGTACCAAGTCCCCCTGTGAGACTAGGAGGATAATACTTACTAAATGTTGTAATGTGCTTTAGTCCTATTAAAGTCAAAAAGAATGTTCCTGTAGACTTTAATAGAGTCCACACAGAGTCTTTGAGATTTTAGGTAAAAGTATTCGTCAAGGAGCCCCTTAGTGTTCCCATTACCACTGTTATTGTTTTATTTTAAAAATGAAAGTAAAAAACAAACACAAACAACAAACAGCACCATTTAGTAAACACATCTGAGGTAGTATTTTGACTACTTACAGGCTCATTTATATTTCTAGTGGTTTCCTCTGGCAGTGAATTCCTGATAAAGGGAAAAAACCAAATAGCATAAAGCCTTAAAGAAGTCACGTAAAGAAACAGCAACTGCAATATTATCAAGAGTTCAGGAGATTCTAGATCTCTTCTTAGCAGTAATAGATATTTTACAATCCTGATTATTTGTTTGTATATGCAAATTATTATGTGCAAAATAACTTTTCTGAATTCTTACTACATTAAGTTTGAGCATGTTAATATATGGCTATCTAGTCCATGACGTGTTTGTTTATTCAGTGCCTTCTCAGGATTGAATCTCTGTTTTCTAATAGTGGGGTGAAAGATATTTATTTCAAATATGTTTAAGAAACAAATAACTATGAATATATGATAAAGAGGAGTGTTGTATAACTAATTCATGACAAAACAGTATTTCAGTGGAATGAAGAATTATTTTCATTACAGTTGTAGGGATAAAAGTACTATTCATTTAATGCATAGGGATTTGCGATGATTACCTCCACCAGCATTGAATGCTGTGTATTTAAAAATCCAAATATAGAGAGCAGAGTAGGCTTCAAATGAATCACTCACACTTTAAACACTTGTGTAGTCAAAAAGATACAGGAAAATCATTAGAAAATGCTTTTGAGAGATTTCTTAAACTTTACTGGTTTTGTTGATAAAGACTTAATGTGTTGGTTTTGGAGTAAAAGAATTGTTCTGGAAATATATATCAGACACATACCTGAAATATATAAAGATGGTTTTCACTACAGTAGCTTCACAATTACTTTATATTTACTGCAGTGTATGGGTAGTTGTGCTTACAGTACTGTTAGCACTATGAAAGCTTTTACAAACTACTGTTGTACTTCACAAGTAAAGGATTTTTCTCCTTAAAGTTGTTATTAAGATAAACTAAGCTGCAAAGTGTTTATGTCTTTTGTTACAATCACAAGCTAGGGTCATTGAAAACAGAAACCTGAGTGAGAGGAAATTTCTCTGTAAGGATCAGAAAAATTGATCGAGTCATCAATTGGATATGAATATTTTTAGTAACAGTCTTCATTTGATTCTCAAGAGCACCTTCTGCCATATTACTGGTGATGGCCTGAAGCAGAAAAGTGATCAGCTCTTCTCCAGGCAGGGTGAGGAAAGCACTGCAGTAAGTTAATTATTGAAAAGATTGCTGCTCTGAATTTGTTACTCAGATATTTTTAGGATGGTCTTGATTCTGAAAAGAATGCCAGAAAAACACGATTTTTATTTGTAACAACTAGAATTTTCCTTTAATCAGTAGCACTAAAGCTATTTGAATCTAAGTGACATAGGTTCAAGTTACAGCACTGGATGTTTCTTTTTAACTTCTAAATAAGTAACCATCTATTTGATGATGGCATTGAGGGCAAATCTGTAAAATGCAGAGCTAAAGTTACTTTTATTCTTATCATCTCGTGCAGTATTTTTTCCATGACACATAAGATACGTCCTGTATACGTTGTCACGTGTTTCTTCACTTTACAATTGCTTGAAAGCACTCTATGAATCTAATCAAGAGTTTTTAACAGTTCTTTATTAGTTATATTTTGTAGTACATTAGTTGGCAAATAAGGAAACTGCTGAAATGCTGTACATGTAGTTGTCCTAAGTTGGATGTTATGAAGTCAATATCGCCCAGTGATTTTTTTTGCTATAGCTGTATTCTCTGATGTATTAGTCCAAAGAGAGACTCCACCGACACATTTGTAACATCTGCCGATGCAGGCTTTCATAAACTCTGCTGAAGAGGCTTTCAAGAAAATACATGAGTTCTGCGCTCGTTTGCCTGTTGAACTTTGGGAGCATTCATATATGTGTGGTCTGTGTCTGTGAGCATAGTTGCAAGTAGCGATGGTTTGTCACTATTTGCTTACTTTCGAATCACCCAATATGGGCTGCTCTCATGTACAACTGGAGGGTCAGGTGGGAAGGGGAGTGAAGGAGGGGAATAAATGCAGAGAAATGCAGTTTCCTTGGAACTGAGGTAAATCTCGAAACCTCAGTCTACTATGATTCAATGGCTGAATTACTAGAGCAGGAAGTCTAAATTAATGTTTCTCTCTTTGCCTTGCTGGCTGGGGTTTTTTTAGCAGGTTAATCATCCTTTTTCAATCCACATTTTCTGTTTTACTTGTATTATTTATCCTAGTGCTTTTAAATATATATATATTTAAATTGATTAAGAGTCTAAATTGGCAATACTAATCTACTAGGTTAGAGTGCAAACCCATATGCTGAGTGTAGAAAAGCCTTTAGTAGCTTTTAGGATTGATTAGTTAAAATAAATAACTATTCTGTATTCTCCAGTAGCCAGAGGAGGTTTTACTACACAGCATTTTACTGTGGGTATTTCATATGATTTAACATTTAATAAATTGAACTTTTAGTCATGTTTAAAAGAGAAGCAAGAGTAATTTGTATGCATTGGCTACTGATTGTAAATTATAAATCTGTGGGATTGAGTTCAAATTTCTAATTGGTGGAAAAAAAATCAGTAATTAACTGGGAGGACAGAAACGATTTTCTATCAAAGCTGTCTTCCACAGAGAATTCTACTAAAGCTGTTCACGATTATAAGGGCTATGATACATGGAAACACTATAATTTGTATATAAATGTCAGCATGGTATAATCTGATTATAAAATGCTTTTGGAAATTGGAATGTTCTGATTGTGTAAAATAGTTGAATACATAACTGTCTGCTTAGAGCTGCGTACCTGTATGGGGCTCCATGAGATAAGGATGCCTTGAGAAGCAGGGTAGATGTGAATTACAGGCAGTAGGAACAAAGCAAAGAAAGATAGATCTTTGCATTCTCTCTAGTTGTAATCTGATAGATGCCTACAGAAGCATAAACTTCATGGTGCTGCAGTGTCCAAGGGCCTGCAGTTTTGCATTTATTTTTGGACAACTATACTTATGACCACTAGATTTCCTGATTTTTCAGTTGAAATTTATGTTTAATGTCTGTATACTCATCTGTCCTAAATGTTCTTTGAAGCGTTTAGCACTTATGAAATGTGTTTTGTTTTTAAAAAAAATAAATTCTTTATAATTCACACTCCTTTTCAGCAGATGCCAGAGGAATTGAACCTTTACTTTTATGAGGTCATCTACTGGACAGATTTTTAACAAATACAAAATCACAAACATGTATCCATATCCACTTTCTTATTTCACTCATGCCTTCATTTCCTACAATGGGCAAATTAAGTGACAACTAAATAAAAAGATACACTACTGAAGTTTTAGATAAATCTGCCCTACTTGTAGAGACTACTCAAATTGGTGGGGGGACAGTCAGTTCCTAGGTGCCTTTTTTTTTTTTTTTTCTTTTTTCATGGGAGTGGGTAGAAGGTGGAGAGAAGGGTTGGTGATCTGGTTCAGATAGTAAGTCTACATCAATGTCTGATTTTGCACAGATCTACCAAAAGAGCTTAACCATGTCTGGAGAAATAGCGTTGAAAGAAAAGTAATCTATGCCCCTGGGGGCTGTCTGCGTACTCCTTTTTTTAAGTATTATTATTTTAATCATCTTGATCTGCGTTTTTTTCATCTGCTTCAGATTTTAAAATAGACAAGAAATATTATGGTAACAAATGTTTTCTTTTATTATCAGGTTGGTAAGAAAATGTAGCTACCTAGCTTTCTTCTCCTGTTTGAAGTTTATATTTCTGTCTTCAGTACCGTGAATTTTATAAAGATAACTATACAGATGTAGATACATATAATTACTGAAAATGTAGAAGTATTGGCATGATATGGGTTAGCTGCATTGGTTGGCATGAGGTCAGGGATCAGGGTCTGGTTAGTCTGTTGTGGGCAAATGAAGAAACAACATTAAACTGTAACAAAAATTATAACTTTTAACAACTGGTTTCTTTATGAAAACAGTAATGTAGGAGGATTCCATTTCTTTATAGTCCTGTGTTGTACTGCATTAAAATTTCAGCTGAGCATGAATTGCTAGCAAATCCATAAAATAATAATCCACATATCTAAATCTGTTGCAAGAAGGACCATAAGAACTTCAACTCTTCATTGCTTTTCCTTATGCTTGAAAAGTGTAAGATATAGTCTTGCTGAAACTCCATGAGCAAAATCTATTGATAACATGGTAAATTTATTTTTAGAGAAAAGGAATAGTCCTAAGAATTAGCAACTTAGTGAAGAAAAATAGTGCTGATAGGCAGAGCAAAAGTAGAAGGCAATTGCACAGTATATAGAAACTCCCATATTCTTCTCTTGCCGCCTTCAAAAAACACTTTTGAGATGTAGGGATTTGGTCTGGTGTTAAAGGAAAATGCAAGCAGGTGTGGCTTTGAGCTGCCATGTTTATTTAAACAGCAAATAAAGAACTGAATGGTTAATATATATCAGTCGCAGTTTCTTTTTGTTTCAGTAGCAGTACTCATCTGGGCAAGGTAAGGTTCAACACAGGTTCATAATCTCTGCTGAGCTACCTGAAGTTGGACTCGGTGCTAGAAACAGACCTGCAAAAAGCAACAAGGTCATGAATGGTGGAAGGCAAATGAACCTTTCCTCAGTTCTCTTGCTTTGTTGTTCATTCTCCAGGATTTTTCACTCATCTCTCTGCATGGTGTGCCTAAAGGCAGAATCGATTACCTTGTCCACCTCATCACTCTGAGGAATCTGGGTGCAGGGAGAGAGCTTGAGGAGACAGCAGGAACAAGTGAGTGGATGGGAGCAGAGAGTACCAGAGCAGCATAAGAAGGTTTATTTAAAAAAAAGGTATGAAAGCACAGATATAGGATGTTGCAATACCTAGGAAAGACACCTTGTGTAAGCCTCAAAGGTGGCAGGAGCTAAATCACAGATACACATCAGATGAAAATTTTGCGCATACCTGGCAAGGATTCATAGCTCATATTTTCCTTACCTGAATCCACTCATGCTGTATCTCCTTCAGCTACATAGACTAGGGGACTATACATCAGCTAAATCAGTCCTTGTTCCATTTTGAATGTCTTAAACTAATTTATTCCTTTCTGCACATTCTTATACAGGAGATAAACATATGGGCTTTTATCCCTTGAGCTTCCAAACATATTTTTTGAAGCAGAGTTGCAATCTAGTGTGGGCAAGTATTCACTGAATAAATGGGATTTACAGTGTTGTTTATTTATAGACTTTTATATGGCTCTCTTTGCAGTAGAAATGGTTGCAAATGAATATAATTTCAGAGTGTGTTTTGATATAAGAAAATAGTATTCCCGTTTTACAGAACCCAGGGCCTGAGAATAAGAATTTAAAAGCACCTAAATCTTCAGGAAATCATGTTCTGTAGTGAATTTGTTTGAAGAAACACAGGATTAGATGATGGTCTAGAAAAACTTTCTTATTTTTAGTTGTTATGTTGGCATTCTGCAGAAAGACTTGCTATTTAAGATTATGTATCTAATTGCACTCTTTAGAAACTGCTGTGCTACCAGGGAGTTATGGAGATACAGAAGGCCGAGGTACTCGTCTGTGTCAGTCTTTCTAAGTTCAAAGAGTGACTTGAGTCAATTTTTTTTTTCTCTCTGCTCATATTTGGTATATTTAGCAAGACTATTGTTGTATGAACATGAGAGGTTCGTTTTAGGATGGGATTAGTGGGAAATTCCATGAATTGATCTAAAATATATTAAAGTCCCTTTCGCAGCTTTGCTACTGTCAGTTTTGTTGGGTATGAAATTCGTGGACAAAATGTTTACTTTCAGGAGGTTTTTGTTTGGGTTTTTTGTGTTTTGGTTTTTTATTAAAGGGATAAAACACATCTGCTGAAATTTTCAAAGAAGCTGAAAGCAAGGTTTGCAGGACAAAAGATCTTAAAGTAATTTTAGAAGGCCCACATCCACTGGAAAATGTATGAGTAGTATGCTCTTAAATCACTTGGGAATTTTTGCAAATCCAGTTCTTTGTCTGAGCAACTCTGTTGGGGAAAAAACCCTCCTTTATTTATATTAAACAATGTTCAATCAATTAGTATTATTAGAGTAATTTTCCTGAAACTTTTGTACATTTTTGTAGAAAAATCAAAGAACTCAAAATAAAATTGTATTAATTCTGGCTGTAAGCAATCAATTAAACAAAGAAAGTCATTGTAGGAAATCTAGCGTAATCATAAGTAATAACTCTTATACCTGATATGAATGAGAAAAATTAACTTTTACTTTTAATTAAATATAATGCCAAAAGGTATTCAAGCCATTCTGACATATGTAGAAGATAGAATAATAAAGTACAGACCCAGTCTTAATCACTCCGCATTATTAAACATTAATATACTGTCATTAACAGTACCTGTTATAATCCATGTCATTTTGTGCCTTGCAAGAGAAGCACTCATCTCCTTTCAAATACTAATCACAAAAGCAGATGCTTAAGATACTGGAATAACCCTTTTATTGCCATGCTTTGCACATGTGGTTCCAAAGGGAGTCCGAGAAGCATCAGTGCGGTATATTAGAAAAAAAATGTTATGCTTTGGCTGTGGTGTGGTGGACTTCTCTAATTATATTGTAGGTTGATTCAAATAGCAGATTCCAATTTGGATCCATCTCACAAGCACATTTCGCCCAGTATTGGCCAAGGTCCCTAGAAATGTGATGACTTGTAGTCCTGCAAGAGATCCCGTTTTTTTTTGTTTTTCCAGCCCCTTGAGCATTGAGGTTGCAATGTACTGCCACATTTTCCATCGGTGAACTGCAGTTGATACACTGCTTTCTTGGTGTGAACGACGCTAGTAGATATTGTAAAATTGCCCCGTTGACATAAACAAAATAAGTCACTATGCAATAGAGCTGAGACGATGTCCTGGTCTTCAAACTACATAAACCTTATTGTCTGTATGTAGGGATTGTAACAGAATAGTATTTTTTTTCCTACCTTTCCCTCTGTGATGTTAAATCATTTAACATAAAGCCTTATTACACATCTGTGAGGTAAGTATGTAATTGTCCCCTTCTTGTGAATGGATAAAGTTAGATTCAGAATAGAAAACGTGTGCAGTTAAATCCAAATCTGGGCAATTTGAAACACTGATGTTAATGTGGTCTCAATCATTATACCTCTACTTAAATCTCCTACAGTAATTCTTAAAGATTGTGGAAGATAAATGGTTTTCATTTTTTTAGGTATTTATTCATTTTACTATCCTCCATTGCTGTCTTAACACACTCATACCCAAGAACAGAAATTACACAAGTAAATACTAAAATACAGGAAAAGACTTCTGAAGTTCACTACATTAGCAAAATGGAAAATGGAGAACATTATTTTTCATATATGTCTTAATGGTAGTAGATTTATGCATACTAATACCAGACGAATCGTAATAACAGGAGCTAAGTCATTTTGAGGCAGAAGTGTATGAATTACTTTTTTTAGTTGACAGTTTCCCTTTAAGTGACTTGAGCAAGGTCACAAAGACACGCTAGTACTTTCTAACTCCCAGAAGGTGCTAAATGACCATAAAACACCCTGCCCTTCACTGTAAGCGCATCTTGGATTTCAGCATAGAAATTTATGATCCACTTCTGGTAGAAGCTGCTGCTTTAGTTTTAAGACTTGGTAGGAATGTGGTTTTGCCAAATGCCATACTGAAATGTGAGGGTTACATAGGTTCCTTATTATTATAGGAAGACACGTAGTATTTGGATTTTTTCCTGGGTTATCATCAGTTCCAATTCCTTATTGTGTTTTCCACATTTAGATTCACCACTGGAAAAGGAATAGCGCTCAACATCATTCTCTACCCTTGGATAAGCTCAAGAGATATTCCTCTGGAATACAACTCCTTCACTCCTTCCCTGTTTTCTGTCCTCAGCCATCTTTGCAGCTTCGTTGATTTTAAATGTGTTCTCTAATGAAATAAAATCTAGGTGACCATATTGTATATCTGTGTGAGCGTTGGGCTGATTCCAGCAAAGTTAAAGAGATGCGAAGATGTCTCATTTGTGAAAATCACTAGCCGGTGTGGGAGAGAGGCTGCCTTTGAAAGAAAAGCAGACAGAATTCAGCTGTCAATCTAGTTCATAGCAATAGTGCATTAACTATCATACATTTAGTTTTGAAATAGCTACAAGACGCACAGTTTCTTGGCCAGCAGGGTTGTCTTGGGAGTTAGAGTTACATAAGCATAACAGACAGGTATGTAAACATAACATACATCAGTAAGAAACCAGATTTCATCAGTTCTGCTTCTTGAAAAACAATTTCTTAAAGTTCATTCATCTATACCATTTTTTTATCTGGTTTGTTGAATCATTGGCATAATATTCTCCTATAAAGAGTGATTTGGATTTTTATCTTAATGTCTTCCGTCTTCTAGCTCTTGCCAGCTTTAGTGCAGCATGCAGCAATGGCTATTTAAGTTCTTTCTTGACATCTTTATAGTTCGCATTCTTCAACACTTGGTCTCCAAAATATCTGTGTTTTTTTGAATAGTCCTAGCTTTTTGTCTTAAACTTTTGGTCTTTTCTTCAGATATAAGTTGCTGTCATTTGGAGGTTTCTTGCGGGTCCTCATTCTGAATCTTTCTCTTTCCCATTTTAATCAGTGCTGTTGTTTGCAGGTCTTCCTTGGTGAGCCTGAAAAGATAGGTGTCATTCATGAATCTATTTTTTCACTCTCCTCCTACACAGGACAAACCTTCCAGTTTCATCTTATAACATCAAATCCATCATGGCTTCCAGGACTAAATAGGGCAAATTTAAGAGAAAAGTGCCTTCTCTTGGATTCCTGAACCATATTACACAATCTGCTGTTATTACAGCTGCCCTAGACAAACAAGAAATTTGAAAGGCTTTTACATTCACAGCTATGATAAGTATTATAGTGGAGGGATGGATGCCATCACCAAATATTTATCCCTCTGCTCAACACGCAACATCCCTGTCATCTGCATATATATGTAATTTGTTCTCTTTTGTGAGCCTGATCAGTTTAACAATCCAGGCAATAATCTATGTTTCTGATGCCACTTACTAACCCATACTTCTTTTTCAAGATATAGTGGGAAGAAGAGGTTTAACCAACTGTACATATATGGTTTACTGAAAACTACTTAAAACTTTTAGCTCTGGAGGTAAAAATATTTTTTGCTCATGTAAGCTTCATCTCTGCTAGCCTATTTTACATATAGTTGTACTGTTAAATCCTTTTAAGAATAGACAGGTTCTCTCTGTAGGGTTAAAATGTTCAATATGTTCAAGACATACTGCAAAAGCAAAGAGCTAATTTAGCAGGCTCTTGACAATTACAGCTTTGTTTGGGATTACACTGCTCTTTTTCTGAATTTTGTTTTCTGTTTCAAGCAAACTGCTCTCTTTCAGTCAGTTCCTTGCACAAGTCAAACAGTAGACAGCTGCTAAAGGTAACCTATAATCACATAGTTTTTCCTCCACAAATATTCCTACAATTCTTAGTGATTCCTTATATATAAATCTTGATAATCTGGAATCTGTAATATGTTTACAGGCCATTTCCTGATCCTATTGAAATCAGTAGTAGGCTTTTTGTTGTTGTTCGTGTTTCAAGGGCACCAAATTTGTCTTCTTGTTTGCCAGATTGTTTGGCATATGCAAAAGGCATCCGTCAAGAAATGTCTTGAGAGACTATAGTTGATGGTCTTTTCTGCATTGTATTGAACATTGGTAGGTACACTATTGAATCAGCCCAAGTTATCTGTACAGAGTCAACTTATCTACACTGGTGAATTTGTAAGGATGGATCATTTAGTAAAACTAAATAAATTGCAGCTGGCAACATTTTCCCTAAAAAGTTATACTACTACATGTTATGTAAGCAAAAAGATCTTGTACCATTGGATGGGTGCTGATACAGAATCCAATATTGTTGCTTGGAAATAAAGTTTAGTAAGCATCAGAAGATTGGCTTGAAAAAATAAGTGAGCATTTTTTTTTTTTCCAGATAGTCAATTCTGTTTACAAAATGATGTCTGTCTTTTGTTTTGTGGGGGTTTGTCCCAACATTCAGAAAGATAAAAATGATAAATAGAAAAGTTATGTTTGTTTTGCATGGATGTACATTTACTAGCAGGGAGCATTTTTAAGAACAACAAAATGTAGTTATTTACAAGATTTCATTTGGAACTTGAAATTACAAAAATTTGTATCAAAATCCTGATTGTAAGAATTTCTGTTCATCCAAACAGAGAACAAAAACATTGTCATTGTAACCTTTCTGTACAGTCAACAAGCCCAACTTGGCTCTAACTGCTAAACATACATAACGAAATCTGTGGAGATTTAAGGATAAGAACCAATCACTGAAATGACATGGAAAATAATTTCAAGTAACTAATGAGCACAAAGATATCTTAATCTGTCTTGGGGCAGTTTGTAAGCAGAAAAGGAATTCATTCATTCATAGCTGGGTAATAATTATTAGCTGCGCTAGAGTACTGAAAAATGTAAATGAAATTTGCCTAGGCAAAATCATTGCTTTGGGTCTTCAGATGTCGCTGAGACATACACTGTTTGTAAAGATGCCAGGCAAAGTTGAATTAGAGCTCTTTCATAGTTCCATGATTATGGGGACAGACAAGGTTTGTAAAGCTCCATGTACAGTTGATTGTACCCAGCCATGGGTGTGTTCACAGTGCTTTGAATAATTCCTGTGAATCTCCAGAGTAGAAGAACATTTTGTTCTTTTATTTTGTGGGAACAGTTGTATAATCTGGGAACAAGAAGAAAGGGGAGGATGTTCACACAATCAACGTGCACTTTTGCAGCGCAGGCATTCCCTTACCCAAAGGCTAATTCTCTGCTCTTCGGATGAAGATCTTTGGCTGCACAGTATTACCACAGCAGCAAGCAACAAGTAGAATGGGTCTGGGAAACTGGGGCCCGTTTTCATAGCTGTACCTTTTTTTTTATTATTATTTGTTAAATGAAGTAATAATGAAATGAACACAGGAGTTCTCCTGAAACTCAACTATCTGCCATTTTCAGCTCCAGGAACATTTTTTATTTGAAAGATAATTTAGTACAAAGCTGGATTATTGATGACAATTCTCTATAAACATGAGCTTGTAAGATCAGGATGGACAACTGTTTAGACCTTCATGGCTGGGAATCATGCCATTACTACCCACAGCCGATGCACATACATGGCTATTTGGCTGTGTACCTCATGCCATCTGTTCAGATGGCATTTTGCCTGCTCACAAATTGGTTAGACCTGTGCCAAGAGCAATTGCTCTAGATGGTTACACTGCAAAACACTGCAAGTGGCTCCTATTTTGTACGAAGTCTCTCTCTTTTGGACACCACTTTAACACTTTGTTCTGTCCCGTGGACATACCTGTATACTGCAGTGATTGGAAATAGAAAAAGATCATGTGCTCATCCTAACTCTTTTTTGCTACTTGAAGCTACCTTTTCTAAATCCAAAGAGGGGGGAAAAAAAGTATGTGTCATTTGAATTGAAACTATTTCTACTTATTTTCCATCTGAAAAATACTTGTTCCTTTTAAGTTGGTAAAAGCTCATCAAAAGCCCACAGAAGTTAATAGGAATATGTGCAGTGATATGAGGGGGTTTTCAGTTGAAGTTGTAAATTACAGTAAATTGTGTGCTTACTAGTGGACAAAATCAGGTCAACTGACAGTTGCTACATGTTGTTTGTTGATTGTTTTCTGGGTTAAGTTTCTGAGAGAAGTAATGGGTTACAGAACTTTTCCTTTCTAGATCAGTTATTTAAATTCAGCTGAGGTATACAGTAACCAAAAGTTATCACCAAGTGACATTTATACAACCTATAGAATATTTCTGCTGAGTCTTCTCTATTGAATAGATATCCATGTCATACAGTTGGCACATTTGTTGACAGCCTCAACTGTGAACCATGGAAGTGAACTTATTGCTTGCCAGCAGAAGTAGCTCCTGCAGGTAAAAGCCAAAGGATATTGGCAAGAAAACCTAAGCTCAGTGGATAAATATAGGACTTTATGTAGAAAATGCTGTCATCTTGCCAGTTTTCATAGCCACTAAAATAATTTTAAAATCAAAACTAAAATAATATTTTTGTTACTAGCAAGAGCTACAATGTAGAATTCAGAGTATGTGTAAGTGTAAAAGAATTATTTTCCTTTTTCTCTTTGACTGTAATTAACTGTAGGAGTATTGTTATTTTCCTTCTATGAACTTCTCCCTGTGCATGAATGTCACTGCTCAGTTTGAGCATGCTTAGTTGAATCGGGATGATATCATTTATGTGGGTGAGTTTCCATATATTGGTTAGTGGGAGGTATGATATTTTGCTGATTATAATCTGGAGGTGTTGCCAAAGCCCTTCGTCTGAGTTTCACATAAGTAATACTGACTAGCTTTTGATTCTTAGAGGAAATCCAATGGGAAAGAGCTGGGTAAGCCTTAAAAAAGAAAGTAAAGAGATCAAAAGTCAAAACTGTTTGGAGGGCAGGATGTAGTTTGTTTGTTATTTTGGGTGGATTTTTTTTGTTTGTATAAATCACTATAAAGATAAGATAAAGTCCTTATGTAGAGGGACTATAAGGTCCTTTTAAGTCCATTATAAATTTTATATTGTGCAGCTCCTGTGTTGTGAGGTGACTCATACAGCCGATGACCAAAATCCCCACCAACTGAATATCTGTAAAAAAATTTCTCATTAATTTAAAAGAGGCTCAGTTGTTCAACTGCTGTTATTTGTCACTGCAATTTTCACTAGTAGAGCAGTTCATACTTGTTCCCATGATTGAAACCATTTGGTTCCATTACTCGTAACAGCTGAAATTTTGTCTAAGGACTGTATTGGTTTTGAAGAATGTGGAGAATGCTTTAGAAGGTCTGTCACTGTACATTCACAGAAGGCTAATACAACCTCTAATCCCATTTTAGTATCTCAAGCAAGCACCATTACAAGTTCCATGTTCTAATAAGGTTTAATTATTCAAATTTTGTTCAGTAAAAACAGATGACAAAAACTGTAGAGGTGAAAAAGATACCAATAATGATTTTGTAAAAATTGACACATTTTGTACTTTTCCGTATATCTATAGGGAAGACAGTTAATACAGAAATCTGTTGTGTTCACACTGAAGCTTGTGCAGTACTGTTAGGCTAAAAAAGAATATTTTACATTTACTTGTATTTTCATAATAGAAAATCGTCCTCTTGTGGAAATGGTGAAACTTCACCATTTTATGTGGCATAAACATACTAGCAATTTGGTGGGCAAAGTAAAAGCTGGTAAATTCTCACAGGTCTAGTGTGCACTGCATTCTAAGCTGAAAATTGGACATAGCTGAATACTTGGTGACCCTTCAGCTGAGGCTTTCTGAAGTAATCTGAATAGCAGTATTCTTCTTCAAAAATCCTTGGAACATTGGGAACTGATTTGTCTTACTTCCATGCAAATGAATGGGAATTTTCCTTTCACTTCACTGGGAGTAGGATTGGACGTTTCTTGAGTTGACCAGCACAAAGTAACATTTATAGGCAGAAAAAGGAGAGATTTTTTTTCAGCTCCGACAAGTTCATTTTTAAAAGGCACTTTGCTGTAACCATGTAAACCTACGTAACCCTACAGTTTGTTAACACTGAACTTTAATGAGTCCTGATAAGAAGCCAGTCAGTGGATATCCATTTAGCTAGTGATGATCTGAACTCCAGCTGATTGTCCTAGCAGCTGTGTGACTTCATTACCATTAGAAAGGCATACAGCCAAGCCAGCTGGAATCCAAAGAGGCTACTCAATTCACATAGCATGTCAGTTTTTTGGTTTACGTATCAGAATTACAAAGGACTCCTATTAAAAAAAACCCCTACAAACAAGATTATTTATGAAGATATAGTTTAAAGGCTAAGTTTAAAATCATTATTATACCAAATGGAGGCTGCTTTGTCATATGGATGTTTTATTTTTTTGTGCCATGTTATAGCTGTTTATATCTCTTTATTTAATGACAACTAGACAGAACATTTGCACTTTTGGTTACAAACACAGCCCTATCCTAGAATTCCTAATTTCTTAGTTAAGAAAACAACATTTTATTGTGTTTTGTATTGATGTTTTGAGAATTCATTATTGGTGTGTCTTATTGTTTGCAGGGGAAAGAACTGTTGTTCTTTAACAATTCAGATTTGTAAAAAACAACAACCCATAACTGTTGTAATGAATAGTATTTAACTGCTAGAGATAATATTTCTGAGGAACATTTCTACCTATGGCCATGGGTATTTTTAAAGTGTAGAAGGGTACAAAGTGAGAAAGGTGAATATGGTGGCCTTAGCACTGGTTTGTACATATAGCGCACGATAATCTTCTGTTTTAAAAAAGAAAAACCAAACAAAACAAAACCCAGAAAAACAAGGGAAGCGAATTCCAATTTACAAGAAGGGCATGAGGGAAGAGCCAGGAAACTACAGACCTGTTTTTAGTGTTGGTGCAGCCTCACCTTGAGTACTCTGTGCAGTTCTGGGCCCCACAATTTAAGAAGAATGTTAGTGTCCTTGAATACATCCAGAGGAGGGCAACAAAGCTGGTGAAAGGGCAGGAAGGCATGTCCTGTGAGGAGCCGCTAAGGACACTGGCTTTGTCTAGTTCGGAGAAAAGGAGTCTGAGGGGCAACCTCATTGCTCTGTACGGCTTCTTGAGGAGGGGAAGTGGAGAGGGAGGTGCTGATCTCTTCTCCCTGGTATGCAGTGACAGGACATGTGGGAATGGTTCAAAGCTGTGCCAGAGGAGGTTTAGACTGGACATTAGGAAGCATTTCTTTACCAAGAGGGTGGTCAAACACTGGAGCAGGCTTCCTAGAGAGGTGGTTGCCTCTCATGATTCCCCAAGCCTTTCAATGTTTAAGAGGCATTTGGACAATGTCCGTAATAATGTGCTTTAACTTTTGGTCAACTCTGAAGCGGTCAGGCAGTGGGACTAGATGATTGTTGTAGGTCCCTTCCAACTGAACTATTCTATTCTATTCTATGTAATTCTATTCTATTCTATTCTATTCTATTCTATTCTATGTAATTCTATTCTATTAAAATGGTCCCAGGAACTGTCTCCATAAGTTTGTGTCTAAAGTAAACTTCCACTGAATCTATTCTATTCAAGCAAATGAAGAGGACATAATTATGGGCTTGAAACTTAGGGAACATATCCCTGTGGAACCAGAATGAGTAAAAACTCATCTTGTTAGTCAAGAAGTATTATTGCTACTTTATATTTAAATTCTTTTTCCATGTACTATAAAAGTAGTCCACATAAAATGGACCAGAACACAGGAAGGACTTTCTGAATTAATTACTTCATCATTAATCCACTATATCAGTCTGCTCTGTTCCTTGCATACACCTGCACCATATACGTGTGCAGTCATGTCTGCTTTCTTGCTCTCATCTTTTCTCCTGTGTTCCTTCTCAGCGAATCTTTTATCCATTCTTCATAAGAGCATGACTTTCCCTGTAAAAATAAAGGAAACAATTTAGCCTGCTAAATTTACATGCTCTGTTTAGACAATGAAAATGTGGGTTTCAACCATAAATATCTGAGCATATTCCTGAAACTGGGTCTTCTGTTTCTTGGGTGACTGTTTCAGACTCTAGCTTATTGTATAAAAGGTTGCAGCAGCAGCACTATTCTCTTATTAGGAAAGTAATAAAGAAAAAAATAGAAATTACTATTAAGCCTGAGCTGTGCCTACCACTTGAATTAGTGTGTACAGTTTTCGTCCTCCCATTTCATAAATGTTGTTATCAAAATGGAAGAAGATTTAATGAAAGTCAAGAAGAGTGATCAAAGATATGGTATAGCTTCCATAAGGAGAACAGTTATGTAGGCTAAAATTGTTTGGTATAGAAAACACAGCAAAGATGATAGCGTCTATATAAACATGAGTGAGAAGGAGAGGGTGGGTGGTGAATTTATGTTTTCTGTTTCTTTTAGTATAAAAACTGAAAGGCATCGAATGAAGATATTAGGTTCCAGCTTCAAGGCAAACGAAAGGAAGCATTTCTCTATACAGTATGTAATTAAACTGCAGAATTCCTCCAAAGATGCTTGCAGTGCATGGGCTCAAAAGATCATGAAATTCATGGAAGAGGCATTCAGTAACAACTATTCAACAGAGACTTCTGGTTCTCAGAGAATAATTCAGATTAGAAGGATCCTCTGGAGATCCTCTAAACCAACATCCTACTCAAAGCAAGTCTAATCAGATCAGTTTCCTCAGGGACTTCTCTAATTGAATCTTGAACAACTTCAAGAATGGAGATTCCACAACCTGTCTGGGCAGTGTTTGACTTGTGTCTTGTTGCCTTTCATCCTATCACTGTGCACCTCTGACAAGAGTCGGGCTGTCTTTTCTGCATCCTGTGATCAGGTAGCTGTAGACAGCAATAAAGTTTCCCATTAGCAGCTTTCTTTGAGGCTGAACAAGTTGCTTCAGCCTCTACTCACAGGGCATGTGCTGCAGCCCCTGAGCAGCTTGATGGCCCTCTGCTGGACATGTTCTAGTATGTCCATGTCTTTCTAGTAATGGGGAGCCCAAGACTGGACAGTACTCCAAATGTGGTTTCACAAATGCTGAACGGAGGAGAATGCTGCCCTGTGCATGGTGGATACACCCTTGCTGATAGAGCCCAGGGTGCTGTCGCTCTTCTTTGCTGCAAGGGTGCACTGGTGACATGTTCAACTTATTGTCCACAAGGACCCCTGGATCCTTTGCTGCAGATCTGCTTCCCAGACACTCAGCACCAGCTTGTATTGTTGCATTATTCCACCCCAGATGCAAGTCTTTGCATTTACTTTTGTTGAAATTCAGGAGGTTTCTGTCAGCCCAGTTTCTGAGCCAAAAAATTTTTGGAGGCTGAGAGAGTATTCTGAGGAATTATCACTTCATGCTTGCCTTTCTAAATTTTGCCACAAGAATCCACTTTTAACCCCAAAAGGAAAAAAAGGGACTGGACTAGATGGAGTTATTTTATAAGCTCTTTTAAAGAATGGACATTAGTAGCTCCTTGCAGGTCATCTGGATACTGAGTGAGTGGAGGAGCTTTGCTGAAGGCTCCAGGGAAGGGGACACAGTGGTATGGCCAGATATATTTGACTGAAAAAATATACTGGATTTTCAGTCAAGTTTTGAAGTACCTGGTTATATAGAGCTTTGGGTATAGTTATGGGGTTTAGGTTCTACTCTTGGGCTAAGCATCTGAAAGCTAGGTATTGTGGATTCTTTATGTAATCTAAGTTCCGCAAAGAAAACAATATTTCAGAGATCTTTAAAGCAGAAATCTTCATGAGGACAAAATTTGTCCTGCATAGACATTTAAAAACTGGTATCAGTTTGTCAGCAGCTTGACTTTCATCTTTGAGCTGTGTCCTTAGGTTGCCTGTCTCTGCTTTTAGATAAATTTATAATTTGGTTTGGAGTCAGAGGAACTTGAATCTTTTCAAATTTATTCCTTTGGTGTATATATATATATATATATATATATATAAATATATATAAAATATATGTTGCAGGAGTAGTTGTGAAGTAGAAGAAAATATTTCTATGCCTGAAAAAAAATTCATTTTTTTCTCCCCAAAATAAAACAACCTACAAGCCATAGTATAAGCTATTCAATAGATTATCTTAAGAAAATGTTTCTGTAATATTACAATAAAAAATATAAAAGAATAAAAATAGTTCAGCTCTGCAGTTCAGCTTACACCACATTTATAAGAAAATTGCTTCCTAAAAAGTTTTAATTAATGAGAGATTTCTAAACATAAGCATCATTCCATTCATAGTCAAAACAGTAAGTTGGGCTTTAGTTGTGAATATATTTGAAGCATTAAATGATTTATTTATCAATAGCAGTGTTTGTAAATTAATGTGAATGTTTTTCTTGAACAAAAATTTGAGAACCAGACTCTTGATCAAATGCAAGAAGCGAAGCACTTTTCAAGATAACATTGGCATGCCAAAAAAAGGAAAACCCAAACCCCAAACAAAACAAAAAAAACACCAACAAACCCTATCTATTTTGCAGTAGTGCGTTGACCCTCATAGGAATGAAATGATCTGTGTCATTAAAAGGTTAACTTTTAGTTATATGACTGCATCTACAATAGGAGGCAAATGGCACAGCCAGGAAAATCTGAAATCACACCTTTGCACAAAACTGAAAGATTGCATTGTTGTCAGAAGTTTGTAAGGTAGATATGCTTAAAGGCATCTAATATTTCATCCATGCCAAGAGTAATTAAAAATAAGACTTTCATGTAAATAGTCTAAATAAACATCATTACTTTTGTATTAGAAAATTTTGTTACTTTTATATTATGCCTCCCAAGATGATTGATATTAGACATTACTAAAATCTGTTTTATGTGGCAGTTGATAGTAGACTGCAGTTCTTAAAGGTGAAATTAGAAAAATGCTGTTTCAAAAGGAGAAAAAAAAGAAAGGCATTAGGTTAAATATTAATTTGAATGTCTACAATAATGGGTACATACTCTATTTAAGGAAGTCATTATTCCACTGTGTAGTCAACAAGAGTATCGATTAGAATTAATTCACTACAAAAAGTCTCCAATCATTTTTAACATAAGTTTTTCCTCTTTAACAGTACCCTGAAGCTTGTCTTTTTCGTGGTCAATTTAGCAACAAATTTGCAATTAATCATTTGTTGATTGCAATGAATGGTCTGTCGATAATATGCAGCTTACATTGCTAAAAGGGTTATACAGAGCTTTATTGTTTTCCTTTTGTCTTGGGAACACTTTGTCTAGCTGTGTTTCCTAGAATGGATTTTGAATAGATGTTTTGAAGTAACGCATGCCAGTTTTAAAAAGACACCATGGACTGCTCTGAGAGTATTAATCAAGACATGCCCTAACTTTCTTCTGGCATTACAGTATTTGGACATCTGTTCTGACTCCTTATATGTGAAGTAGGACACATTGGCATAAATGAAGGGTTTCATTATCTTAAATGTCATAACATTTGTTTGAATTACTTTGTGTAGATTTTAAATGCTGAAATTGTAATCTTGGTTTTTTATAGATTTCATTGTCCTTTCAAAAGACTATAAAAATGGAAGCCTTTTAAAAATTCCATCCATAATTCAGAAAGCATAATTTACAATTTGTGCAATAACAGTGAAATTGCTGTAGATGATACTTTAGTAATTTCAAACAGTGTAAGTATTTTTACTGAAATAAAACTAAGGGCAAAAAATGCTTCTTATTCCAGAAACAGTGCTTTTGTCACAGATAATGTATAAACGAAGGCCACTATGAAATGCCCCTTTGGGGAATGTTGACATGGATTCATTTCTTTGGAAAGTCATGGCAGCTTGAACTGCAACTTTCATTTTGTCCGAAAGAAATGTCTGTTATGTTCCAAGTTGTCCTTAAAGGAGTGTCTCAATAGTATATTTCATGCATCTGGATAGACTTTGAATACAATGTATATAGCTGAAACGAAAAGAAAGATTAAATTCTCGTCTCAGACTTTTCCAAAAGTTTGGAAACGTTACGTTTGCACTGATCTTTAAATTGCATAAGTTCTCATAGGTTTTGATTGTTCATTAGCAAAACTAACACACTAGTAAAAGTAGGATTTAACTGATTTACATTGCCCTTATTAATGCCATCTATTAACTATTAATACAAAATAGTTATAACCATTAAAACATTCTTACTCCTAGATAACTTCTGATGTCATATGGATGTGATATTTATGCTTCAGTAAAAGTTAATATTAACTACATTTGTCTTTGCTGTAATTACAAGGATTACTTATTACAAACATTGGCAAGACAAGTGTCTGCTTACTGTGCAGCAAATTTGGGAATACTAGCTTGTCATTTTGTGCTGATTACATTATTTAAGTAGCCGAGCAAAGCAGCACTTTACAAACAGGTGCTCTTTGATTTGCAAATTTATAAAAATCTGGGAGCAGCTTTCAGCCTACTGCACGGTTGGTTTTTAAGGTGAAAAGTTGAAGGGTGATTTGAGTATGCTTTCATTTAGACCAAAGATTTATTTAGAACTTCTGGCTCATGAAGCAAATTGAGTTATTGTTATCAAAAACCAGTGTGGTTCTCCATCTGTAAAATTTGTTTATAACATAACTATCTGGCTTGGAGTTCAGAGAAACTGTCCCATTCAAGGGTTTTGCAATGAAATTTTATGGACCTGACTTTGACCATGTGCTATACGTGCAAATAAAAGCATAGTTTGCCATTTCTGCATACTTATAATACCTCTCTTGCATATTCGTGGCTGCATATTCTATGGCTTATTTCAAACTGAGAGCATTATTTTAATGGATACTGGCTTCAGAGAAGAAAGAAACTAAAGAATTTATTTTCTCATTCTGCATGTCCTGCCTCTGCACTACAGCTTGCTGCACCCTAAGCTGATAGTTTGGGGAGTAACTCTGTAAACTAGATCATTAATTTGGGGAATTGTACCCCAGTATTTAGTGTAAACAACTTAGCCTGCTGGAAAACCTCATCTGTGTTGGAAATCCTGAGTAAATGGGACTTATGCAAGGAGTTTTTATGCAGATATAGAATCCTCCCAAACAATTTAAGGCTGAGAATAGGATACTGGTATAATATATTCAAAGCTACCATGAAAGCCGTAAGTTGCTAAACAACCATGACGTACTGAGCCTGTCCAGATGGTTAGGCAAAAAGCATTATGCAAGTACATACTTGGGAGGGGGAATTTTTTTGCGAGAAAATTTAAGGAATTTCTCAGTTCCACTCATCATACACTTCTCTAGACTTTTTCACCAGTCTTCTGCCAACTTGAATCTATGGCATGTGAAAGGCAACAAAAACATTTCTTTAGCCCTCTCTGAAGGATCAATGCAGCACTACTAAAGCAATTTGGACATTTTGATTTCTTGGGTTCAAAATTCTGTATGTATGAAATCATAATAAAGGGCTTTAGTGCAGTTTCCAGGGTTTCTGACCACATCAAGAACCAAATTTTTTATTTTGCTGTGAGATTGCTTAATAGTGAAGTAGTATTGCATAAACCAATAGTGAAATACAGAATTGGTAGTTTCTAAAGTTGCTGGGTGTTTTTTCCTTTTCAGCTGAAGCAAATTTTAAATTCATGTTAATTTTGTTAAAATATGCTTACAGTTCTTAATTATTAGTGAGCCGGGTACAATAAAGAGCAACCTTTTGTTGTCCCTAAATATCAACATTCTGATAATAACCTGTGACTTACTGCCTTCATACCACATAATAGAACTTCTTTGTGGAATAAATAAATATATGTAACCTCAAAGCCTTTTAATGTCCAGAGACTACAAAAATAGGTACTGCATAACCTCTGTGTGCCATACACTGGGTAGATCATCTCTGTAAAATGTTTTACATACCTAAATTATTTAGTCAAAGCAGCTAGAGAGAAAGTTTGCTCTGTTACAGGAGGAAAATATAAGTGAATCAATTTTGTAAAATTTGACTTTTCCCTCCCTGGAAGTGTTCAAGGCCAGGCTGGATGAGGCTTTGAGCAACCTGATCTAGTGGAAGGTGTCCGTGCCCATGGCAAGGGGTTTGGAACTAGATTATCTTTAAGGTCCCTTCCAACCCAAAGCATTCTATGATTCTATGATTCTGTGACTACACCTGCCATAAACACATGTTCATATTTGGACATATTTTAACACTTTGCCATATATCCAAATACTAAGTTCAGAAAAGGCTTTTTATTCTATAAGCCAGTGCACGTTTTATGTTTTTTTGGAATACAGGATCTTATTATTCATACAGAATATCTTTTTCAGCCCCTAAATGCTCAGTAAGATGACATCTAGTTCCATTTTTTAGTCTAGTTTTTATTTCAGATAGGCATTACTGCAGAGCCTAGGCTTTATTTAATTTGAGAGCAATTGATGTCAAACACTGTTTATATGAACTAATTATATTAAATTTTTGGAATAGCAGGCGTATTTCAGAGAATATTAACCCCTTATTTTTCATGGAAATACTGGTCATTGCCATGTAGTATGTGATTGGATTTTGCACTCCAGGAAGGAGTCTGCCCATTTACATTGTGTACAAGGACTACTATGCATTCACCTTTAAAGTTACAAATTTGAGTAACAGTAGCAGTAAAGCCAGTTTGTGATCAAGATGATCTGCTGGGTCTAATCTGTTCAGTCTAATACCTTTATGAACAGTTTAATTTCATTCTGTTTCTGTAGTACCCTTTTAGAGACTCGGAGAAACCACGCTGGTGGGGGTAGGCTTGGCATGAGTAACTCATATGAATCTAGCTCATCATTCTTGGAGGCTTCTCAGGTGCCCAGTTATTTTCAAACTACCTGTTAAATAGGTTTGTCTCAGTTTAATGCAAAACTCTTCTGCCATTTTCCCTATGACCTCACTCTGCTGTAAAGCAATCTGGCCCTTTTGCATTAGCTGTGAGCACTAAGGAGAACCAGGCGATGTGTAGGTACTTCCACTAGACTCTTCTGCTACTTCTTCAGAACTTGGAAGCTGTCAAAGGCTGTACATATATTTAACATGCTTAAACACCTGAAAAGAGTAGCATACCTCTCACTCTTCCTCCACAAAGACAGCATTACCCAGGGCCTACAGGCATGCTCTGCAGTTGCTGTTGTTACCTTCCCACAGCTATGTCATACTTTGACAGCCCCTTGAGGTCTAAGCTGGATCCCAAGTGCTTACTGGTACAAGGATGTGGCCTAGATCAGTGGAGGAGAAATGAGGAAGGAAGCTTGAAGGAACCTCTGTAGAAGCCTGTGTGGGAACCAGGATGCTTATACACTTTGCCAGGACAGCAAGCCAAGACTTACCACCAAATGATGGCAAAAACTGACGGCCAAAGGACAAAAAATCCTTGCAGCCATTACCCACTCAAACTGTGGACAAAAGAGTTTGCCCTCACTACATGGCACTTCCATGGCCTTGATATGTAGTAGTTTAGAGGTTACATCAGGCATTTGGCAGTGAGGACTTGATTTTCTTTCCACGTTGGAGTATTCTGCAGCTGCTCACTTAACAAGAAGCTTATGGTGTAGGTAAGATTAAAACTGCATAAAAGATTGGTAATGTAAAATTACAGAGAGCCATAATTCAAAAAAATTAAAGACTACGCTTGAGTTAACTGTGCTTCTGGACCAACAGCATTTGAGCCTAAGCAGTCCTGAATTCCATGAGAGAAAACAGAGCTTGTTCTGCCATTCCAGATATTTAACAAGTCTTTAAATAGCAGGCTGCAGAAGTAAAATAGATGAAGAAGAAACTAAGCAGCAAAAGCAAGGGGGGAAATGAATATAGTAATCATGCAACCAGTATCAATTGAACAGTATTTGGGGGAGGTGGGGGTGAAATCCCAAATAAAAACAAAGGCTTCTAGGTCAGTACATTGTTGGTAGGTGGGTGTCACATCTGAATGTCTAGCTTTATGACCCAGGTAGTTTCGGAGATGGTGGAAAGAGTAAGTGTGAGGAAGGTGTTTTCTTAGACATGATGCTTATGCTGAATACAATGAACAAATATCTTAGTCATCCACAGTCTCTCTGAACTTATCACTTCTTCATTACTGGAGATACTCAGTTGGAATATGTAGGCCAGTGCTATTGGCAGGGGCTCTCCTTCTCCTGCAGGGCAGACAAGTTGTGGTGAATTTATCAGCTCAGGGAAAAAATGGGGGGTGAAATAGAAGGGCACTGACAGTGATTCTGGAATATGATGTCAGAGAAGAAAGTTCTGGAAGAAGATTCTGGGAGAAATTCCTGAAAGGGAGAGAGTTGGTGTTAGCGATAAAGAACTGCTTGTCAAATAGTGTGGAACATACCAGTTAACTATCCCTTTTTTTAGGACAAAAAACCCCCAGGAGTTTGGCTGGTTTACCACAAATCAAATGGAGAAGATGATGAAGGTAAAGAATGTCAATGATAATGAAATTAGAAAAGGTGAACAGGGCAATCCTAAAATCTTTCCAAGGAACAAGCGTGACACAAATGAAAAACACTTCAAAATGAAAGTCTGAGATGAAGAAAACCTGTGTCTGATAGCTGTATGTCTGCTTAGTTGGGGATAAAACAGGTGAAGACAAAACAAGAAAATAAGGTAGAGGGATTCCAAAAATATTTTGATCAATGCAACACAAGAACAAGTGCAGATATTGAGCAAAAATCAAGAAAGTTGCTTTTAGGCCTATAAGAAAGAGCAAAGGGGCTATATAAAAGATGTGAGGGAGAGAATCTTAAAAAGTTTCTCGTGAATCAATGGAGAGAGAGAGAACATCTGCAGCTAAATAATCTAACATCTAGCCCTAACTTATGAGTATGTTGGGGTTTTTTATAAATCAATATTTGTTTGTCCAATAGGGATGATAATAAATAATATTCTAATGCAAAAATTTAAATTTCAAATTGAAAACATAATGAATGAGGAAAACAGTGACCTTTTTCAATTAAGAGAAAAATATTCTTTCAGACTGTAAATCAATGAGAGATGTTTGAGTGGTTTGCATACTTCTTATAAAAATAAATATCTGCTATGGAAACAAATGAATAACATAAATATGTATTAAAATTATAGGGCTCTGTTGCCAAGGCTTTGACTAACAAGTTATGGGAAGTTGCTAAGGAGAAGTCAGGTGAACATTTATTATTTGATCCCTATCAAGCAAATGAGCATATAAAATGGGTGGTGATACAAGATTTGGCTTGAACCCCAGTGAAGATTTCAGAGAACTGCTCAAACTGTTGCATTTCAGGCATAGCTTCATGAAGTTAAGAAGCTAGATGGGCTCAGCTTCTTGTATGATTAATAACAAAAGATTTCCAAACAATGATTCAGAACAGAAACTTGTCTACATGCCTTTTGGAAGAACCTTTCCAAAGAGTTTTGTTCTTTCTCTTGAGCATACTGGGAGGAGAGAGAGAGAGATCATCCTGCCAGTTTAGGCACCTAAATTAAGGGCCTAAATTTAGCCCCTGAGAATACTACTCTAATGCAAATTTAATCAAAGCTCAAAATGAAAATACCCAAAGAGCTGGTTGGGTTTTTTTATTATTTAGATATTTTGGTTTTTTTCTCCTCAGAACTGCAAAAGTGCTAGGGATGAAAGTCTAAACATTCCTTTCAAGCTAGACAGGCTCTTAGTGTAAACTTTGTTTCTGTGCTTTTTACTGAAGATATCTGTGAGCCATTGCTATGTGTTTCTGAAGAACAGCTAAAGTAACAGCCAGTTGCATTGTATTGCATTGCTTATATTGACTTTCAATCTGAGCTGTGTCCTTGATTGTGTTATGCTCAAACTCATTGCGCAGAATAATTTGGGACAATTTCAACATAGTTCTTCATCAGCAGTTATCAGAAATGCTACTAAAGGTTTACCACAGAGATCTTTTTAATATACAAGATATTTAATACACTCTCTATATGGCTGTGTTGGCTAATTGCCATGTGATCACTTTTCTTCTTCTCTTTTTAGTGACCACATAAACACTCAGCATGGATCTAGAAGAACCCTTCTCTAGTTACAGTAAATTTAGGGTGACCAAATATAAAGAAAGGAAGATGTGCTCAGTAACACAGTGTATCTTCAGCAGAGCTCATCTTGCAGGGTACATGTCCTCTGCATTGTATTGAGTCATGGGGCACAGTTTGTTTTAGTCATCTAATCTAACCTAACTGCCTTATCTCCCAGTCTTCTTTGATGGTCCTTGAATTTGATTAGTGACTTAAAAATATAGATACATAGAAATTTAGTGTCAGTTTCTGAAAACCAAAATAGCTTCTCAAAGAAAGTCCTTGAGATACTGGTACAAAGGCTTGTCTTACAGGATCCCTGGACTGGCCCCTGCACAGCTGGGACATGTGGTCACCCTATATGAACTGATCGGTAGTAAATTCTGATGAGTCAATGTGTGTACATGTCCACTAGTTGTATGTCATAGAGTTATCAATAGGGAGAACATAGGGTTGGGTTGGGTTTTTTTCACTAGCACATCTTTTCCTGCAAAATGGATTCCACTTTGTGTCTGTGTGGAACATTTCTAGTTCCAAATTATGTATATATAGCGTCAGAAACACAACAGAGATCTGACTTAAAATTAAAAGGGAAAGGGAATGTCCTTACATTTGAAGGCCTGTTCCAAATATTTTGTTACAATTTTCAGATATACCATCTTCTGGTCTTTTGCCTATCATTTATAAATACTGTGGTTACTGACGTTTCATCCTGGGTTTAGAGATATTACCTGTTTAAATGAGTATTTAAAATATGAACTGTCACTTGACTTAGTAATACATGTACAGCTGAAATGTATTTAAACATGACCATCAGAGGGCTGGCTGTCAAGAATATCACTGACAAAATGAATAACATTATCTTGACAGTTTCTGTGTTTTTCTTGGAAAACCAGGAACACAAGTTTCTCAGATTTTTTTTTTTCTCAGATTTTTTTCTTAAGAAAGTGAATTATCATTATCTTTTAGTAAAGCTGTATCAAAAAGGGCTTAAAATCTCTTCTTGCTCTGACCTTCTCAAACTATCACCTTTCTCAGATATACTGGCCCAGAATATCAGTAGAAACTAAGACAACTATAGTAACTAGTGTTTCAACAAAAAGTAATGTATTAATGACATTTTTTTGGAAGATCTCTTACTTTGTCTCTCAGGTTAATGCATGTAATTTAATCAAAAATACCTGGGAGTCAAATATGAAGTGACAGCTTGATTCAAACAAAGCAGGACCTGAAGCTTCTTGAGTACCTTTTTCTAGACTGGGATCATTGAATGGTTCAATACTAGCCATATTATTTGCTTATCTGAGACTACTGATTATTATGGGGTGGGAAATATGAAAAACAAAGGATGTATCTATGGTTTTTGCTTTTTTTGTGTATGTGCAGAAAGTGGAATGCATAATCATAAGGATGTTTGTTTATCTAGAAAACAATTTCTAGTCTTAAGCCACTACAGCAAACTTTTCTTAATCTATTTTCAATAATATTTTTTGTATGTCTGTACTATTCCACATTAATAACTGATGTGAGCTAACTGGTTGTTCAGGTTAGATTTGCATTCTGATCCAAAGATTACAGGTTGCTGAATTATCCCTTAAGCTTCCTAGCCTTGTGGATCCATTAAGCCTTAATTAAAGAAGCATCTTAGAAAAAAATAATCAGGCCATTTATATCCAAAGAAGATGCACATTGGTCATTTGTTTGTTCACCAGCATAAAAATTATTATTTAATGGAAATTTTAATCACAGCAAGCTTATAGATAGACATATATTAAATGCATTAATCTTTCTATAAGGTTATTCACAATGTATAAGGTTACTCCTCTGAAAAGACTGCTTCAGATTGCTTTCCGGTAATGCTAATACCCATTAAAAAGATGAATATATATGTGTGTAAGTCAATCATAAGGTATTAAAGAGGTGTAGCAACTTAAGCTTCTTTTCTTCTTGGCAGGTCACTTTGAGAAATGTCCTAGTTCAATTAAAATATTTTTTCCATTTCCTAGGAGTAGATTCAGATATGCTCTGTCTGTTCTCTATCTTATCTTCACTGTCAGGATTTAAAACAAACCTGAGTGAGATATAAGAAGGATACTCCAGCTACTTCAGACTCTGAACAGGTTCAAATTAAGGGTATATATATGTCTGCATGTTCATCACACATACGTCCAGGTTGAATATTTGGGAGATATAGAGGTACATTTTTAAGAGTCTGTTTACAATTTTGTAGAATTTAAACGGGCATAAACTACGTCTTGTGTTCTTCAAACACCCATTCCTTCATCTCTACTTTCAAAATGCTACAGTAGTGAGTGGAAACCAGCTAAACTACAGAGGCATACAAAAGAGAACAAGGCGTGGTAGTTTTTTTCAGATTAGATTGGTGATACTATGAAAGGAAAGTTCAGAGAAATTATCATCATCTAGGCTATTGTTATATATTGCATATGACATGTAAATGACTGTAAAAATACTGTATATCTTAAAAAAAGAAATGAAGTCTTTTAGAATAGTAGCATACAACTCAGATATCCATATAATATTCTCAGAAACACAAAATTGTCTAATTAGTTACTTAATTCTGTTTTAAATGCTCTGTATTCAGCATTACTTTGGGCACCAGCATTGATCTTGATGCAAAAGTGTTCCTGAAAAACTTCTCCATTCTTGGATGCTTTGGTGAAAAATATTACAATGCTTTACACATAAAATGAGCTTTGTGACTGAAGCATGGGTGTAGTGAAAGGTGCTTGTTTCACATTACAGTGATCTCATAAGACCGTCCTCCTCCTTTCACCTTGCAACAGGCCTGACGGCATTGTGTCTCCTCAGATTATTATTAATAAAGCTCTTGCAAATTTTAGGTATGTTTGTGTGCACTTGTGGTATGTTACTTTTAAAAATGGAAAATATTTAGATTCAGGTATAGTACTGCTGGAAAATTGTATTTCAGGCTAGCATACATATCAATTTATTAATAAAAATTCATAAATAATGCCCACAGCTGATATTAATTATAGACCAGAATCTGACTGTCAAATGACCTTTCTAAAAAAAACCTGTTCACTTGTTACCTTGCTAGGTAATATCATGAAGCATGTGAGTTGGCTTTACTGACGCCTGGGTTTTCTCTTATACATCAGTTTTATTATCAAATACAAAAATCATTTCTCATATTTTACTGGCCATCCACAATATCAGGTACCAGGAAAGGTCAGCATATTAAAGCAACAATATGCAAACAATATTTGACTCACCATGCATGCTGATATTGCTCTGTTTCTCAGTATAGTTAATTAGGTGATTTTAATATAGTTTGTGACACAAAAAAGAAATTAATTCTCCATTGGTCTATCAACAGTTGTATGCTCTAAATAGGTTCAGCTAGATGCCCTTTTTGAAATGGCTGAATGAAGTCTGCTAAAATGAATCCTATTTCAAATGTAGCTGAAACAGCTCACAATGAAGAACCCTCTGCTCTCCTCATCCAGACATACAAAACTTTTAATGGTTGTTCCTCAGGATTCAGGGATGGCATCTTCTAATTCCTGTAGCTCTTAGGAGACAGAACTTGCATTCCTACCCACTCTCAAGTTCCTGTTACTTTCAATTCTTCCAGTTGTTTTTCATTTATTTATACTAGTCTGTATGCTACTGTCTTAACAAATAAAGATGATAGACATTTTAAAAATAGAAAACTCGGTAGTTTTTCTTTTTTTCCTCTTTTCTTTTTTTCCCCCTAAAGCAAAGGATTATTTTGCTAATACGCAACCAGCATGGGCTGGTTTCAGGTTTTCCTATAGCATGGAGTTATGGTTGGGAAGAGGTCCCTGTGCTGGGCAACCTAAGGACTCTGTACGTTGGACTCAGTTACGGGTTCAAAGGAGCGATTGGGCAGCATAAACTAAAGAAAGCCTGAGCAGCTCCCCTACTTCCGAGCTTATCTGTGTGCAGTTACTAAGTTACTACTCTGGTTTACAGTCTCCATTAATAAAAATAGCCTTACAACAATTTTTGTATGAAATTGGTCTAGCATGTGCCTGTGTTGCGTTGTGCTCGTCAAAATTAACTTTGCATAGTACTTTTTTTACCTCTCAGCTCATTAAGTTAGTTGATCCGTTTTGGAGTCAGAAAATGTTCAGGCAGGGGAAAATTTTGATCAAATCAACCTTGCATGGAAACAACTGCCTGTTTGCCATCTGCAGTGGGCATTGATCCCTAGCTTGTTTGTGCCTTGCATTTGTTATGCATGAGTAAGCACATTAGCCTTTTCATTTCATTCATTAGACAGTTAGTCCTTGATTAGTGTTTCCTAGTTTCTGTCAAATATGCTACTACTCCTTTATTCACTTTGTCTTGGGTCTGTCTTTTTCTTTTGCTTCAGTGTGTAGAAAATTAACCGTTAACCACAACAGTAGTCCTTTTATTTCTTTTTCATATAGAACCGGCTAACAAATACACTTTTCTAATGTTGGCACATCTAATGGGGGATAAAGTATGAATGATGGGTCTTTCTAAAGTTAACAGAGTTATTATTTTAGTTCAGCTGGCAGGCTTTGTTTAGAAGTGTGATGTCTCAGGGTTTACTGTCAGCTTTATTTCATCTGTCTCCAAGAACTGTGGGATCACCTGGATACTTGTGAATATTTGCCTTATAAAATTGCACAGAAAAATAAATTTAAAGTAATGATGAGTGCAGTTTGAGAATATAGCACTGAAAGTTTCAGATGACAGTTTGGATGACAGGACAGAACAATAAGGAATTTTATGGCTGACACCAGTTCATTCGCTAGGGCTTTTTGCTGTCATTTCCTTATAGGACAGTAAAATGTTAAATGATAATTCCATTCTTAAAGATAATAGAAAAATAAATAAATAATGATGCGATGTGCATAAAGCAACAAACTATATACATCTTTAGAAACAACATAAGAAGATCATGAATAAAAGTGAATATTTCAATGGAGCCAATACATTTAGTGATGCCACTAAATGATTTTATTTGATCAGTGATCACAACTTTTGCCTAAAAATTCTATGCTATGCTACATCCTTATGTAGGTAGAGTGTGTGTAAAATATTATGTCTTATTTATTAGTTTCTTATTCATAATCTTAAAAGTTTATTTAAATGTTATCAATCTATCTGAACAATTTTATCTTGACATGGTATTAAAGGTCATACATTTATTTTTTCAAAGCCAGTAGACCAAACTTGAAGGTCAGACCAGTCTGTTCTGCAGAGGGTGTCCTGCTTAAGATTCTAGTAAATAAAAAATTATCATAGTGATAAAGTGTTGCAGCCATGTTTGATGTTAGTGGGTACGTATATATCTGCACAAAATGCTTACTTTCTTATTTGAGATTTATATTAACATTGACTGGTTTAAATAAAAAATATTTTAAACAAAATATTTTAATCTTGTTTAGAATCAGAAATACTGTAAAATTTAAGTAAAGTATTTAATTTTGGTTTTTCCCCCAAATGCTAATTCTCATGGTTTGAAAATAATTTAACATGTTTCTAGATATAGACTTCATACTGAATTTCATACTTCTCTCAAATTCTTAGCTTTTATAGTACCATACTCTTTTAAGTTGGTAAATAATGTCTCTTTTTTGTACATATGATAGTTGATTATAGTGATAGTTTTATTTGTAGTTTTTGTCAAACTCTATTTACATGGAAACTGGCATGAATTTACATTTCTTACTAACTGAACTAACTCTTCTTATATTTATATTCTTATATATGCAGCATTTTAAGACATAATTATAAAAACATGATCCAATGGATTTCTCTGTGTTTACTATCTCCTGCAAGAATGAAGACTTGGTAGATTTCATACTCTCACACCTCATTTAATACATACATTAAAAGATGAAAAAACTTTTTACTTTCTTAATTCCCAGTTTGTAAATTTTTAATAAATTAGTATATGAAATAAATATTACATGATCTGGAATGAGGGAAACATTATTTTCATACCTGCAAAGGAGATATGAAAATGCTGGGAAAACTGATTCTAGCATATCAGTTTCAAATATTCTATTTTCAGCAACTCGCACTACCAGAATGGTTTGATTCTTTATAAAATGTTATACACATATAAGTATTTCATATAGCTATTTCATTTCACATACACATTATTTAAATGTATTATTAGCATCATTTACTACATTTTAAAGTATTTTGAGAAAATCTATTTAATTGAGTTAACAAGTTTCTTTTTTATATTAAAAATCCATTTTTTCTCCGACATGATTTTCATACCCTGACGTATAGCAAATGGGGCATCTCCTGACATTTATTCCCATTTTCTACCAAATTTTAGAGAAAGCTATTGAATGGCCAAATGCAAATCTCAAGCTATATGCGTATAAAGTAACTCTGCTGAATCTATCACTCACCTTTACTAAAGGAATAGATCTCATAGACTTTATTTGTTATTCCAACAAGAACGAACTGTATGAATGGTCTTATTGTAAACCTTCACCAGATCTGGATGATATTTGCTGTACACAAGTGGAAGACACTTTGAGTAAATGTAACTTTCATGTCTGATTTGTGAAAAGGAATAATGGAGACTGTAATAAGTGTAATAAACTATTATGTTCAGATATATCCCATCCTTGGAACAGTGTACCTGTAAGCTTTCCGAGTGATAACCGTATTGCTCTTGTTGAAAGTGACAGTTCACAAAACGCCTTATGAAGGATATGCCTTGTTTACAGTTTCGGTCTTCTGTTTTGCAATTTTCCTGTCACGATAGATTTACGGTTTTCTTTTTCCTGTTAGGATGCTTCAATTGCCCACAGATTCCATATCATGAGAGAAAAACATCCAGAGAAGTTCAACAGTAGGTAAGAATCTAAAAATATTTGCATATGAAAAGATTCTTTCCATGTTATTAAGGTATGTTCTGTGAGGGGTTACATTTTGCACATCCTTTAAAATATTGATTCGTATAAAAGAGAGGAAATTGGTGCATTTTATATTAAGTATATGCTCCCAGACTGCTTGTAGTGTAACTGGTTTATATCTGGTATTTCAACTGAAATGAATAGCATTATAAATAAGCTGTTCTCACATGCGAAATGTTTGACTTGTAAGCCTAGCATGGACAAGATGATGCATTGTGGTATCTGAGGATCCCTGAATTGACACTTTGCCATTAGGCACTGAAGAACACTTATTAGACAGCTGCAGATGGTGATCCTTATGTTTCATTCCCACACGCACACTGGTACATTGACAGGGGGCTCTTCCATATATACTCTTAGTAAGGGCAAGTGAATGCCATTTTACACATAAATGCTTTTATCATTAAACAGCTTTGGATATGTAAAAAGTCAGGAATGAGACTTTGCATCTGTTCCTTTTGTTGCTTTTTGAATTTGCAATGTTATCTCAGAGCTTTCTGGAGATTAAAAATGTATTACAACATGTACTGTAAATTCACCTTCTTTCAATATCTGATTTGTTGAGTAGATAATATTCATAATGCAATGCTTATGTTTGTCTCTTCTTATTTAGGTAATTTAGCACATAAGTTGTGGTGGGTAAAAGCAACATTTCAGAAACTAACATTTAAAGGCACATGGGGAGAGGAAAGTAAGATACAAAGTTATTGGGAATAAACAGGAACTGTGAGCCTACCCATAGACTTTTTTTAGTTTTCCATGGGAGTGACCTGGAAAGTCTTGTGTAGATGCAAATCTTCATAGACCTTAGGGTGATAAAATATGCTGTTTGTGCTGTCGTCTTAGAGCTGTACAGAATGATGTTTGAATAAGTTTGAATATTATCTAACTTCTTGCTGTTTTCATGTTGAAAGTGTAAATTTTACATTTAACAGTCAGAGGTGGGGGCTTTTTTCTTAAACACTCAATCTGTTTAGGATCTATGCAATGCCATACTATGACCCTGAGTATATGTTTCTTTTTAAGTTCCACAGTAAATATTTATTTTGTATGACCTCTTCCTACCTCCAATGCTTCTCATTCTGAAAGAATTACTCTATGAAAAGATCTGAACTCAAGCTTGATCTGCACGTCCCAATGTATTATACTCGTTCAGCAGGACTAGAGATATTGGACATTTAGCAAATGCAGATATTCTAGGCCCTGAAGATGAAGCTAGTTTATCAGTGGTCTTTCTGCGTATTTTCAGCAGTTGGCAATTATAATTTATAAAAAGCTCAGCTAATAACATGAGTTTCAGATCAGATTTCATGTCACAATAAATCATATGCCATTAATAACATCTGCTAGCAGACTCACCTTGAAATTCATCTATATTTTAAGGAACCTGATGTTTCTAACATTATCTTAAGGAAATTAATTACAAAAATATATAGTTCCAGTCCCTACGTGCTTTGGTACTGCGATATTGAAAGAACTCAAGAAAAGCAATGATTCTCTGGGTATTGAAAGACTATTCAGAAAGATTATGCCTTTCTAAAAAAGAATGTAAAGACTTCAGCAACGTATTGTAATAGAGACTGATGTTTTAAAATGTTTCTGCTTTTGTGTAGTGAGAAAAAAATGCAGATTTCTATTTTTGTTGAATAGAATTTTCCAAGTGATGTTAGTTCACAAATAGTTTGTTCCACTAACAGTAATTTACATGTGGCAACACTCCATAATATGTTGCAACAGCGTTTTCCTGCAGTGTGTGAAAATAAACCCCTTTTTTAGATGTCTGCTAAACCACAAGACTTTATTCACCAGAGTGTGGAATTTTCTGTGCAATGTAAATTATTTAGGATCAGCAAGTCCAGCTCAAGTCAGATTCATAGTGGGCTCCATGGTTAATAACACTTACTCATTTGAAAATCCTACATTGTCACGTGTGAATATCTCCATGATTTAAAAAATCGATTCTTTTGTGGTTTTATGTTAGTTTTCTCTAGCCTGATTTTCCAAGGTTTTGAGCTCCCACAGCTATCATTCAGTTTTGTAAAGCAGGTCCTTGCACTGAAGTTCTACTCTGAAAATGAATACGTAAAAAGTTTCCTCACTGAAGAGAAACTTCAAGTTTATGCTGTGTGCAGAGGTCCTTTGAAACCCAAAGGTGTTGTATTTGCTTCAGTGAAGTAAGTTAGGTTAAGTTTTCGGTTGAAGAATCTTTTGCTTTAAATCCTGGTAATGATCCTCAGATTCCTGAGGACATTTCCTTGATACTCTGATCCCAAGTTTCATGTGTAATTAGAGCATACCAATAGGGAAATTCCCGACACATTTTACTTGTGTGGGAAAGCAGAATCCTTCTGTACTTGCATACCTTCTCAAAATGAAGATGAGAGCATATCATCAAAGGACTTTTTAATGACTACTAGCCAATATTGTAGAATGCTTTGGAAGTAGGTGGCTAATTATTAGGAACTCTGACACATTTTGAAACTGTTCAGACTTATTAAAAATAGAAAGAAATAACTTAAGGTGTGGATTTCTAAACAGCTTACAGATACTTAAACATTTAGGTCTTTGGAAAATCTCAGATTAAGTATGTGTAAATACTCATGAATTAAAAATCTACATTATCTGTTGTTTCTTAAATCTTCAAATGACTTAGCAGCTACCTTGTGACATTTCTTTTCAATGAAGCACCTGTTTGTTTCAGATTCTTATTGAAATAAAGTCCCTTTGTCAAAAGAGTCTGCTGCGTTCAGAAGCTTAAATTTCACTGAAAAACGCTTAATGCGTGCCTTAATCACTTGAAAATGTTATACTTGTAAGCTGCAATATGGAATGGCTCCATATTGTTTTCCAAATAAGGTTTAGCATAAATGTCTAACAGTGATTTTAAAATATTCATTACTTGTTCCTAAAAATGGATCTGCAAGAGAAAATCTTTCTTCTGGTGATGGTCAAATAGGAAAGAATGTAAGTGAGAACACAGTAGCATCCCCACCTCTGTCAAAAGAATGAATCCTAATATGCCATTTTAAGTAATCGTATCTTCAGATCATTAGCACACATTATCAGAAACCAGTACTGACATTACATTAAGATTTAAATGTGTTCATAAAATCCAGAATCTCAGCTGTCACATTAGCCACTCTACAGGTCTGAAGTGCTGAGAACCCTGTGCTTGAGAAAGCAGGGTTCACTTCCCAGCATCTCCTGCTTAAGAGGAGGGTCACATTTTCTGATTTCAGTGTGGAAGGGCTGAGTTAACCCCAGGGGGAAGACAACTTGCAAAAGACAGCATTTCAAGTAACAGTATCATTAAACTAGGACATACTGTTGAAATAACAATTCAGTTAGGCCAAAATGCCCTGCAGGGAGATCTGTGTAAACATCATAGATTCGATGCTGGAAATAACAGATGTATGAGTTATGTGACTGGAATATACACAGGGAAACAAAGAATACATTCAACAAAAAATAATTCAAGTTCGTATTAACTATTCTAAAATAATATTCAGTTAAATTAGGCACTCTAATTTGACTCTCCAGCATAAAAAATTAAAATATTTCTCATAAAAATATTCTCATAAAATATCTCATAAAAAATATTTCTTAGTCTCAGTAAACTAAAGTAGGATTTATAAATTGCATTTACAGTCTTAAGTACATCATCTTGGAGATCTTCAAACATCAGTCAATTTTCCTCTTTTATGAAGAAGAAATCCTACAGTAGAAAAAGATCATATTCCTAATAACTCAGTCTGTATCATGTTCTTGACCATGTACTTTTGAGATTCCCTTTCAGCTTGCTTAATTATGCTTTTATTTAGTGCCAATAGCTATGCCCTTAATCTGCCAGGCAATTTTTAAGTAATAGAAAGTACTGATTTACTTTATGCAAGTGATGTCCAAGAGAATAAGTGTTCGTTTAATGAATATGGGTGAAGGAAGTTACTCTTTTGTTTTGACTTACATGTTATGTGACATTGGTTTAATCTGGAAAAGCCACAGAAAGAAAAGGTGGGAGAAATGGCAGGTAAACGAATCTTTAGCAAGTTCTTCCATGTGTCCCAACTTGAGTACTGCACTGTACAATGTAGTCATCATAGTATCGTAACTTGACTGATCTCAAGAAAAAAAGAAAAAGACCTGTCATGCAAACACAGATTTCTAATCCAACCTGGCAGTAAAGAAGTCAGAACACAGTTACTCCACTTGAATATTGGAGATTCCCCAAATCACTTGCTGTTGAAAGCAAGTACTAGTTCCAGTTTGGTGACTGAATGCCACAAATTAAAAAAGATCAGTGTAACCTTTCTCCTTATTTTTGCATAAGGCAACCTCAGTTTAAAAGCAAAATCATTTATCACGGAGTGAATAAAATGCTCCATTCTCAGATGTACTTAGCCTTTGTTTTAAAGTGGCTTATTTTAGCTTTGAATCCAAAAGCCAAAATGTTTCATTTTGAATAGAACAAAACTATTTTGATATTTTCATTATTCTTCCAGTTTTTCAGCTTAAGTGATGGAGTCTCTTGGGTCGAATCACAACTGCATATTTGCAGTGAATATACTAATCATCAACACAAAATTCCTAACTTGAATTGCAGACATTTCAGTCTCTTTCCTTCAAGCTCTCCTCCCTTTCTGGTTGTGACTGAGCTGAGTACGCTTAAAAAGAAGACACTGGCCCCACAGAGAGGCCAGATTGCAGACATCTGTTACCTGTCCCATTGAACCCACAGGTTTCTTTTCATAAAAGGATAAGACTCCAGGGAACAATACCTCTGAACTCAGGCAGTATTACTGCAACTGTAGTCATCAGAAGAAGCAACACAAGGCGAAAATATTTATGATAGTGTGTGAAATATTTTCACATGAGCAAGAGATGGCTTGCAGTTAGGCGGCTTACTCTGCCTAGCTCTTGGTTGTAACGTTTATAGACAGAAAGGGGAAAAAAAAAAGAATCAACAAGTTCTTTTGTCAGACTTCAAATATGTAGTAGCTCATCTTTAGAAAAAAATGCCTGAAGTGTATAATGAATGCTTGAGTTTACTGAGCTGGGACAAAAGAAGATACTTGGAGTATAATGCTGATTCAGCCTACGTCTGTTGTCTAGAGAGCAAAGTGACAGCAGTCTGCATCTGCAGTATCTGCACCTCTCTCCGATACAGGATTTCACATTTTTATCATTTCTCTAGAAAGTGAGAATGGGCTAAGGCCCTCTGCTTGAGAGACTTCTTACCCTGTTAAACATTATTCTGTAGTGGCTATCTGGGAGGCTGGTCTGGTTGGGGAACCTTAGGTTCAGACTCATGAGGACTAGAGGCAGTGGGCTGTATAAAAGATGTTCTAAGTGGACATCCCTATGTCCTGAGCATCCCCTGTGATTTCAAAGTACATCTTTGAAAGCAGTGCGCCTTATCCGACCCTAAGCAGAGCAGTGGGTTTATGTTTGTATTCTCAGGGTCCTCAGCTGCCAAAGTCACTACTGCAGGACTAAAATGGGGTCAGGTTTTGTCCTGTTATAGTGGTAAAGGCTATCTGTTTATGGGGCACTTCCATTGGAGGGGTTGTGAAACACCTGCCATTCTGCACTTCTAAAAACAAACAAGTAACTGAAATACGTACTATTAATATTAACAAGATAAGGGAATGTTTTTTCCTTTAAGGAAAGTTACGTGTTTTAAAGATACGTAATGATACCCAGTTGTTAAAGAAACAGTTGCTTTAGAAATTGTCAAGTAAAATGTATAGCTGTGTTAAAGGGTGAAAATCATTGCATTGTCTAGCAGGAAGGATTGTTTAACATGGTGCACAATCATATAGAGGGATTGGCCCAGCATGCATTGTGCAGGTAACAAACTGTTCATTCACAACAGGTCTATCCATATGCTATAGGCCAAGGTCAATAAAATCTAATTTTCTTCAGCTGATGTCAGGCTGGTAAAGGAATTTATTGAAGATGATGTTTCATTACTCAGAGTAGGTCATTGAACCTTTCCTATGGATTGAAGTGCCTATTGGATGTTCTACACATTCTTTAATTAATTAAAACTACTGCCTTTCATTTCAATACATTAAAGGCAAACTTAACTATATAGGAATTAAATCTCGGTCTCTTTCACTGTTTAGTCACACCATTTGAAATAACAATAACGCAATGATAGAAAAAGGTTTCTGACTACTTGCATTTGTAGTAAATTCACATGTGAAGGGAGTCTATAATAGATATGAGAAACACTGTAACGAAACTACTAAACTACATCTTGCTATTTATTGCTTGCTTATAAAGTATGGCCAGGTATTTCTATACAAATGAATAAGGATATTTTCCCTGATTTTCATGAGCACACACTGAATAAAATGCATCATGATACAATTGGTTTTTATCAAATATTGCTTGCTTTTTTTTCGGGGGACGACTTAATTTTATAGTCAGAACTAGTGAATACTAACAATGTAAATTTGCAGCTGATTTTCACACTTCATTTTGGATCAATTAATCTTCAAATCTCTGCAGCAAATGGCAAATCCTTACATAAGTTTCATGTGGATATGTTTCATGTTTACAACAGATGCTGGGCTTTATAAACAGTTAAGCAGCAGCCATTTCTAATATATATCGCAAAACCAACAAAACCTTCTTTCAAAATCCAGTCAAGATTGCTAAGTGGCCACAGCGCACTTACGTATAATATTATTGACAATATCCAAGCCATTAAAAGCAATGAAATGAATTGTTAAGGAATAAATTTTACACTTCCTATTTAATAAACATAAACACATTATTCTTTAGTACAAAGAAATTAAAATTTAATCACAACATGAAAACCTTTACTCTGAACTGAGGGTGCTTTATGGGACTTTTTTTTTTTTTAATCCTTTAATTCCAGTAATTAAGCCCCTATTTTTAGAGAATGTTGTTATCCAGGCATATACTGCAGTACCCATAGATAATGAGGAGAGCCCAAATACTCCTTTAGTACAGCATAGACTGATACGATACACAGCACGTGCCTTTACTTACCTTGTACCTTAAGTCATGAGAAATTGGGTCCTAGATTTGCTTCAGATCCAGAATCTTACAACTAATATACCCCAGGCTTCCAACTCTAGACTCTGAAATTGCAAATTAGTTTGTGTCATAATAGAGAGACTTAGGTAATTGGAAAAAAAATTTTTAAAAAATTAGCCAATCCTCCTAGCCCTATTTTAGTACAACTGTTCAAAATTCATTTTAATAATTACCTGAAAAGTAATCCTTTCAACCAATATGCCAGCCCCTGATTAAATAACCCATAGTTCTTATCTTTGCACTGAAGTGATTTTAAGTACTTAATGTATCTAATAAAGAGCCTGTGTCACCATCTCCATCACTTCAGATAACATTTTCCATTTTCCTCTTTATTCTGTTTGAATGTAGTTTGCCTAGCTCGTGTCTATGTATTTTCATGTAAATAATCAGACTGCTTTCTCATCTGATTTCAAGTCTCTTATTTTTATTGCAACGAGTTGCATAGCCCTTTCTAAGAAATGTGCAAAGCTGGAAGTATTTCCAAACTTATAGTATGTAGTAAAGTATAATTTGTGTACTGTACAAAATAAGATCAATCCTGTGGATATCCCTCAAGTAAAGTATGGAATCTCTTTAGCATCAATGTACCCAAATTGTATTTACTATTTTTATTTTTATATTTAATTGTATTTTCTTTTTATATTTTTTTTTTATTTTTATATTTTATATGACATGCTTATACCCAAAATATTGATTTTTTCATTATCTTTGTGTGTGTGTGTTTGTGTGTGTGTGTGTGTGTGTGAAATCGCTACACATTTTTAAATAGATTATCAGAAGAAAGTACAAAATAAAAAACATCACCAGAGAAATATATTGGCTGACTTGGTGATTTAAAGGGAATGGCTGTTGCTTATTCTGATATGTGACACTACTACTGTTGAAGCCTAGTTTAGCTAAAAGATAAAAGTAGTTTAAAGTGATATTGCCTGTCTTTCCCTCAGCGCACTTCATAGTCTGCCTAACGGGAGATCTGATGTGTTTTGGGAATACTGTTTTGGTCCTTTACATCTTTTGAGACTAAATCGTATAATTTCTTATATTCTTACGCTTCCTAAGAGAGGCTTACTCATATCAGGATATTTCCATGTACTAGCATGGCACTGCAAGAACACCTCTCTGGCTTCTCTTGTAACTGTATTGCTGAACGATTGGCGACTATTGATCTACATCCGCTTCTGAAGTAGAAGATTAACGGATGTTCATTTGCTATCTCAGCAGTGGTCAGAGTGCTACTATCCTGCTTTCAACTTTTTCCTTTGTCAGACAGAGAAATTGTGGGAATTTAAAAAATATTGCTACCCTGGTCCAACAAAAACTGTTCATGTTTATTTAGGACTCTACTCTGCACCTCAGGAAATACACATTGTATGTATGTTACCTGTCTCTGTTGAGTGCTCTGTGATGTTCAGCTCTGGCTTGGGTAAAAGGATTCAGATCAACATCAGGATCATAAGGAATGTGGCAGATTGTTGGCTAAAGGATCAGAATCACCCCTCTTCCAGCTCAAAAGGCCCAGGAGGACTCTCGGGAAACTGTCGAGACAGGATACAAGACAGGCAAAGAAACATATGGGGAACAATCTTAATTTTTGTATTGTTTCTCAAAGTTTTAGTGAACAGTAATTACAGAATTCTGAATTCATGTACTGATCAGTGATTGCTAGGATGAGCCAGATGCTTGTGGTATGTTCATATGCCATAGCATAAAATGGATCACAATAGAAAAAGCAGAAAATCATTGGACATAAAAACTGTTACCTAGTAATTACTTGGAATTTATTAAGCTTGGAAAGTTTTCAAATTATATCCAGTTTCAATCCCTGGAAGTGTGCTTAGATAAGCCAACAATTAATATGGTTCCTTAGGTTAAGAAATTAAGACAGTATTTTAACATCATATTGAATTTACATTAAATTGTTTTCCTGATGTACCTAAAATTCAGGACCAGGGTATCATTTGAATCCACGTGATGTAGGTAGATGTGGTAAAAGCTGCCTAGGATTTTGATTTAGTAGTCAGAGGAAGAGGCTGCCTGTTAGATTTGCCATTTTTTGTTCAAGTTCGATTTAGGGAACAGCTGCAAGTAATATGGTTTCCTGGTTCTTGAGAAGCTTTCAGTTATGCTTTTTTAATAAAGATTTGTCCATATGAGGAACAGCAAGGTCTGTTAACCTTTCTTGCAGCATGCTATTTCTGAGCCAATTATGAAGATGTCTAAAGGCATCGAATGCTCTTTAGAACAGTAACTTGTGATTTGGGAGTATAATGGCCAGCTGAAGAACTTTCTCTGTGGTTAGAATATTTGTGCTCACAATATATTAAAAACAAGGGCAGTACTGATTTTTTTATGAGCTAAAATACTTCTTGGATTTTTTTCTTTTAGTTATGATGATATATTAATAACTACAGTAGCAGCAGAAGTAGCAGAAGATTCTTAAGTGATTTGGATTTTGATAGTAAAGCCTTGAAGGCTGTGTTAAGCTGTCAATCTAGTTCTTTATCAAGATTTTGTTGATGTACAAAGAAAAAAAGTGTGTTAATCAAAGAAATATGTTCTTCTTGCTGGAATGAGGCAGCTGACAACTCATTCTGAATGAAATCTTCAATATGTTTAGCTGCTTTGATTTCATAGAGAATTGCAGCGTGAATGTTCTGTGAAAGTGATTTGGGAACTTGAATTTAATTGTCACATTGTTGTGGACTTTTAAAAATTAAACCTGAGTGGATTGACCTAACTATGCAGGGCTTATGCTTCAAAAAAACCCTTGCAGTAGCAAAGCTGCACAGCAGCCAGGCCACTGCAGCCACGGGACTATTTTTATACTGGCTTCATAGTGAGGGCACTCAACCAGGAAGAGGGAGATTGGGGTTCTGTTCCCCCCTCCTGACAAGGAGCAATCAAACACACTCTTACTTACTTGGAAAGCGTTTTAATCACTAAACAACAAAATAGCAGCTGGACTACAATGTAACTACAAATGCCATAGTTCACAACTATGGCAGAAACACAGAAAACAAGTAAGCAGGTGGGAATTTGACTCTTTCACCAGGTTGCCAGGGCACTAACCCTGTGAATAGGCATTTTTGTATTATTTAAAGTCTGGTAAAAGACTACGTTTTTAATCATGTGGCTTACATTACTAACAACATTTATCTACTACTTTATTCACATAAACAAAATAAATATCATGGAAACTGGACGCACCTGTTACAAAGGTGGTGGTTTATGTGTAGCATGCTAGTATCTGCATAGCAGAGTGAGAGATTCTCAACTGCTTTTGTTAAATCTAGAATAAGAAAGCACAGACACTAAAGTATTTGCAGTCTGGCATATTGCATAAGCGCATACAGCCTTCCTCCTGCCAAAGCTCCTTTGACATCACCTACAACGCCCAAAGACACTAAAATTGTAGGATAAGGGCATATGGCCATGATGCAGAGCAGTCCCTGTTGGAGAGACATATTAGGCAGAGTCAGCAAGCACTGCCAAAGAGAGAACTACTTAAAGTTACAGAAAGAAGATGCCTGTCAGGGCTAATCTGAACGTGCTCTGGCTCTGCCAGTTTCTCAATATCATTCATGGACAGTGACAGCTGACCTCCTGCATAAGAAACTGCAGGTCGTCTTCTAAGCTGGATAGCACTGCATGGTCTGCATGGAGCACACCACCACGTGTTCTTCTGTGGTCTAGAGTAGATTTAGACTACCTCAAGCACAAAGCAATACCTTATGGCTGTCTTGCTTGTGTTTCCAGAGCCATCTCAGCCCTAGCTCTGCAATTTGCACAGTGGAGATGTGGCTGAAGTATGGGATAAAACATGTGCGGTGTTTTATCCTATATGGCGTTTTGAGTACGCTGGATCACAAGCTAGTGGTCACTACTCTCCCACATTATACCAGCTTCCTGATCCTTACCAAATGTTTTTAGCTGTCTCAAGTGAAAGAAGTTTTTGGGATGAAATTTTAATTTTAAGTCTGTTCTTGCTAAAAGGCACATTCATCTTTTGCTTACTTTTTCCTTCCTCTGTCATCTTATGACTTCTCTTGTTTCTCTTTCTGCTTTTGACTCCTTTTTGCCTTGCCTCTTCTGACTTTACTTTGTTCCTTCACCTTATAAAATAATCAAGGATACAGATTTCAACAAAACTATACTCTTGGTTAAGAAGGATTTCAATTTTTATTATAAAGCTAAATTAAGAGCTGCTTAATGCTCATGGTTTAGTGTTTTAATAAAAAAGGAAACGGAGAAGCTGACAGAGCAAGAGGGAAGTGCTTTTCAGCCATGTCTCTTACTTGAAGTCTTAAGTGTTGCTTTGTTTGGTCTATTTATTATTTTTTCTGAAGTTTTTGTTATATAATGTCTATCTTTTTCATAACACTTTTCCTCTCTATGAAATTACAAGGTGGTGTACAACTGCATGTGCTGTACACTTCTACCAGAATACTCTTCGACACTGTAAAGCTAAGTAATCAAACCATGAGTGTGCCAACTTAGTGCCCTGAACTGGTAGCAGTGTAAAACCTGTAGCCTGGAAGAGGACATACTCAGTTTCTGTGCCAAGATTTTGGTGTACAGTGTGAAGTCTGAGAGCTAGAGATAGAATCTTTTTTTTAAAGCATACAGAACTGAAAGCCCAGTGCATCCTGTAAAAAATGGGAAAGTGACATTAAGGTTTAGAGGAGTGTTCCTTCCTCGCTAAAGGCTGTTCAGAAGTATAAGGCAAAGTATCAATGCCACTGCAGGCTAAATAACTGTTATCCTATTTTTCTAGAATTGATCACTTTTATGCTTTTTTGAGCATGCTCTGAAATACCTAACTGAATATTATCTTGTTCTGTTCTCCAAGAATTTAGATTTGGGAATAAGCCCAAACCTGTTGGAAAAAATTTAGTGCTAATAGGTCAGCCAGTGTTTCACTGACATCCTGATCTATCTGAGCTTTTATATTTTTCATCTTTTATTACAAGGCATGCTTTTGATCTTCACATTTATAAGTTAAAAAATTCAGAGAGGTAGAGTTTATCATAAAAACATTGAGTTTATTGTTTGTTTCATTAACTCAAGTACTGTCTTGTACATTAAAATTAAGTAACCTTCCAATACTTCAGACTGATTGTCTTATTTTACAGAGTACTAGTAATGTCCCATGTATAATATCACAGAATATTGGACGTTTTTGATGGCTGGATATACCTTACCCACAAGCCACAGGAGGTCAACACTTAACTGTATCAGATAATACTTAAGGAAAATCAGTATCTTTATAGCTGAGCCTTTTCCTCACAAAGAACGTAAATGTTACTGATAACCAGAATGACAGTTTTATGAATGAAATAATTATTGACTCTCATGACCAGTTTGATCCATCTTTCTGATGACAAGTCGCATAGGATTTTTTAAATTTTCTGTGTGGACAGAATATTCAAACTTTTATGACAGCTCAGGACTTGATATTTTTATGACTTGTATCCAGTCTCATAGGATAGAAAAAAAGAATTATGTAGCACATGGAAAGAACAGAAACCTGAGTTCTTTACCTTATGAAATTCTGGATTGCCTATGAGGGCAAAGTATCCTGCTTTCTGGAAGGAGATAAAGATACGTAGCTAGTGAAGCTCCCTCAGATGATAGTGCTGGGCAGGAATTCATTTCCCTGATGTGAGAACATTTTTCCTTTTTAAAGAGAAATTTAATTTGGATTAAAAAATCAGAACCTTCCTCAGTGACAGAAAGGGAGCTTCGCCTCTCCTGCAGTTGCTGCTATCCTCAGAGCTGCAGTGCTTGCGTGAAGTGAGAGAGTCCCAGCTTCAACATCCTGACAAAGACTCCCCTTCTCCCTCTGTGCTTCTTAAGTAAAGTACAAGTTGCCTTAATACTAAGTCAGCCTCTGAGAGAGGGTTTGGGGGTTGGTTTGTTTGTTTAAGTCTGCCGTGGGGAATGTTTATTGATACAAGGTAGACCACCTGGACAGCTTGAAACTGGTGGATACAGTACAAGTCCGTCCAAGGGACTTCTTCATTCTGCTGTCCTGCTGCCAGGGTGAAAACTTTAGCAGGTAACATTGACAACTGGTAACACTGAAAACGGTGGCTAGAGTTGCGAAGATAAGAGCACTTGCCTGAGATGCTGGAAATTAAGTTCAAGCCTTTAGTGCAAATATACACACAAACTGTGCTGCCTAAAGCCCAGGTGATGTGCATCGACTCACCAGAGACAGTTAATAAGGGGTAGCTAAGTATGTTTTTATATGTAGCTTTAAGCTGGTATTCCATCTGTTAGCTAACAACTCTTTCTAGATGAAAATTCCATTAAAATTGGCTTCATTTTATGTAGTTTTTGATTTCAGTGAATAATATAGCCTAATCAAAGATAGCTAAAAATAATCTGGGTTAGCTCTACATGGAAGTCATAATATGTATCCTGAGAGGGGAAAAAAAACAAAGGCAACAACCCGCACCATAGTTTTTGACTGCAATAACCAGTGAAAGAAAATCTTTATTTACTGGTGAGCCCGATAGGATTTCTTCATTAACAGGACAGACAAGTATGACCCTGTGCTTGCTTACAAGCTGGATTCCTCTATATATCCACAAGCTGTGACATTCTGCGATTACTATACAGAAGGCCTTTGAAGATTTGGAGGTGAAATTTCGGTCTTAGGTAGAATGATATTTTAAATAAAGAGGTATTAAATATTTCTGTCAAGATTTCCACTTTTCATGCCATAGGTCAGTCTAAAGATTACTTCCAGGGGCATCTTTGGCAACTCTTCAGATTATGTTTGGGGTTTTTTTTGTCTTCTAGGTTGAAATATAGAATGTGAATTGTCTGTTTTACAGAAAAAGAGATAGACATAGAGAGATGTCAGTTTTGTCCCCACAGCTTATGATATAGATTAAAAAGAGGAAAAAAATTACATTATCTACTTTGTATTTAGTATACACTTTCTACATTGGGAACTAGTGAAAATAGTTTAAATGTTTGCTAAATTATAACTCGCAGTAATAAAAAATGCACATAGAACATATTTGTTTCTTACAGTTTTAGAAACAGTTGATATCCTCATTTGTACTTCATAATCCACCACAGTGAAGGCTTAATAGACCATTAAAGAAACAGTAGGAAGTTAATTTTAATATGTAATGGTGTGAGGGGTTTTATTTTTTCCTTAATACAATGAAGCTTCTAACAATTTTATTTGCAAAGAAGATGATTATTTAATAAAGTGACAAACTGTCCCACTGATAGGATACATTAATTTTCCTCTAAAGCTGTTCCTTGTACTCCATAAGAAGGTGATAATTAGGTTTGCAGATTAGAATAACATAATCAGACCACTTGTGTGGATGCTTGTTAAAATATATTTTCCTCTTCATATAAGCCTCATAATAATTAAAAACTGTTTAAAAAGAGAACCATTCTTTTTCAGCATGGACTTTTTAAATGAATCCTAATAATATATCAAGTTATTCTTAAGCTAATTCAACTTTTTAAAAGGTTAATATTTGAAAAAGAATATGGGAAGTGATTAACTGATGAGTTTAAGTATTAGCATTAGGTTTTGCAGGAACACCTACAGTATAAAACAGCGCTCATTCATATCCTGATTTAATTTCTTCCACTGTCACTCCTGATTGTTCCATTTAATCTTTCTTAAGTCACATAAAATTATCTTGTATGTGTAAATTAACAATCATTTTCTAATTCCACTGCAAACTTGAAGCACTGTCAGAGAAAAAAAAAGATATTGGCAGTGATTAATTCTCTATTTTAAACAAAACTAAATGCAGTTACTATTGAGGTAGAGCACACACAGACTGGGTTTTTTGGTGATTCTAGACTCAAATAAAGGCCATAGAAAAATAACAATGAATGTGAAATGAGTGGTTCACATCTAAACAATCGGGTCTTGTATCTATCACATTGGATCAGTGCAATATCCACTGACCTTAAGTTTTAAAATACTGAAGCCAATTTCCTTTGCCTAGTATTCGTGCAGTATTAAATGCTTCTTAAAACTAACTTCCTGGCCTAAGCCCAAGGTGGGAAGCGTGCAGGCTAAGATCATTTAAAGTGCCTTTAAGAGTTCCAATTCCATCACTTTTAATAAGATTGAGAATTTTTTTTGTAGAGTTGAATGAAGTCTTATTCTAGGGAAGAGGGGAAGGGGATTGTTTGTTATTTTGTTTTTGTTTACAACAGGCATGAAATTAGTCTTCTACTAAAGAAGAAAAACTGTTTTCACAAATATGTCTTGGTATTTCATCAGTGTGTTGCAAACTTTCAAGATCTGAGATGTTTCATTACAGCAGTTACGATCAGCGTGTTGATAAAGGAGGCCTGATTTAAACACTAGAAGAACGGCATGTTCTGTCTAGAAATGATTTCAATTTCAAATAACTAAATGCAGAAAAAAAAAGTGTTACATTAGCAAGGGTTCACTGAGTTATTAAATATTGCAATCATCTAATTTGTACATACGTTCTTGTAAGCCCTACTTTGTGTGCACAGTTCCATTGATATACCAGCTTAATCAAATTCACGTTGCTGTGGGACATTTTTTATGGACAAGTAAAAAATAATCAGTTTCTTTTTATTACCATTATGGAAGAAGTGGAGGAATATTTTTTCTGGTGTGCTAAATATACATACTGAAAAGGACAAATGTTCAGTCATTTACAGAAGGGGATGCAATACTGACTGATTTAACAGCACTAGATTAATATTATATACTCAGTCATGAAGGGATTTATAAAATATATTTTTAATATTGTTTTAATCATCCTTGGATATTAACCAAATTTTCTTATCATTTGAAGTAAATCATACGACAAAGATTACCCTGTGCTCTTGCCCAGAAATTGATCAATAATGGCTCTATCGGCCTATAGGTCAGCAATTTAGAAACAATGACCACAGTTTTCCCTTTCTAAATAGACCATTCACAACAATCATCATGGTAAACAGCTACTTTGAATGGTATTTTGTGTAACTTTTAATTCTAGATATTTTTGGTTGGACAAGAAGTGCTTATAAGGCATCCAAAATTGGCATTTTTTAAAAATATCTCTGTAGTACATAATTCCTCAAGGTAGCAGTCATTAGCTGAAAGTCTTCCTTTGTTCATGTTGAGGGAAAAGGTAATATAGGCGGGGTGTTCTAGGGATGAGTATTCAACCTTGGTCTCCAGAATCCAAAGCCCGATGAGGTGTACAGCAAGCTTTCCTCTTAGAACTTTTGACTTGTGTAAGTATGCAAACAGCATAAGGACAGCAGGAGTATCCTGTCAAATCCTGTCTAATGGATTCTGAACGCAAGCCACCTGCAAAATACCATAACTGAAACGTTACTGGAGAAGCATGATGGTCTCCCATCAACTTGCGGCCTGCCAGCCTTTCTATATATAGTCAGCTCTCCGCAGTTTAAAAGAAGGGCCTATAGATGCAAGTAGGTGAAGAAGTCACGGCTCTGTGTCGGACTGCCTGTACTGGCCTTCCTTACGTAGGAAACATTGCCATGTTGCAAGTAGATGGTTTATAGAGACGCAGCTTCAACTCCAAAGCATTTCTGAGCAGCAGGAAATTGAACGAGAAAATGCTTAAGGATCTATCGTGTCCTGCCCCATCTCTAGTTTTAATGTTGCCCTTACAAGCCAGGCTTTGTCTTTCAAATAATAATCTGTGCTTAAACATGCTAGAAATCACTGCAAAATTACTAAGGAAGAGAATTTAAATTTCAATGATATTTATATCATTAGCTCTATGTGTATTTATAATTTCTCTCTCACAGCCCCTGAATATATAAGACCTTAGATGAGGTCTTCAAGGATAGTGAAACAGGTATATAAAGATGTAAATTATTTTCCAGGGAGTCTAAGAATGAAATGATGTCCTCTGAAATTCAGCCCAAGGCATGACTATCAAAGGATATTTTATCCTTTTTATATATGCTAGAAACACATGCACGAGTGAAAAATGTGAAGTAATTTGAGAAAAGAGTTAATTAAGTGAATAGTGGAGAATAGGGAGAATAGTGAGCATTCTCCCTTGTCCCCTTTTGCAACAAACTTACTAATTATTGCAGTGTTTCCTTTATTGATTGCATTGCTATCCTGAGTCTTCATCTTTCCACAGAGGGCAAGCAGAGTGTGCTTTCCTAAATGGGAAAATATTAAGCATTAGCAAAATGATTGTGGGACTTTAAATGTTAAAAATGTCTTAGAGATTAATAAAGGTTAGAAAGTTTAGCAGGTCACCACATCTTTTTCTTATTACTCATATTTTAAAGCATTCAAGTGTTAACCTTTTGAAAAGGAGAAAAAAAAAAAGAGGCCAGATGATTGGGAGATACTTAATTATCTGTTTCTTTAAAGAAGATATAGTCAGGTCCAACTTCATTCAGCTGCCAACACTTGCATAAAGCTGCTGGAGAGAGCTCCTATGAATACCCAATTGCATGGCCCTAATTTGGGATAAAATAATGCATCTAACTATACTGTTATCTATAATTGATGGGCACTTATGAGTGTAATTCATTGAAATCTCACCTCTGGCCCAACCTCTGCCACTCCAGGAAGCAAGATTCATAGCAGTTTTCTTTCTGGTTTTATCAAAATCATTGTGTGAGCTTTATAGGGGGTTTAAGCAGTAAATTGTACACAATAAACATATAGAAGAAGCCTAGCATGAAGTAGAGCCTTTTAATAACAGAGCCTGCATTTGTTTGTTTTCTTTTTCCTCTTTAAGAATATATATATTAAAAAAAAATCACTTTCTTTGGTCCCCTGCTAAGACTAAGCTTTTCTTCGAATGTCATTCATTTTCTAGAACTGTAAAAAATGGCAGAGCTTTGCCCTTTTGACCTGCTAATACATCTCAGTCACAGTTCAGTGAGAAGCTGTGACAACATACACACTGATAACAAGGCAGACTGTTACATCCCCATTTTTTTAACATTGGCTATATCAGCATTACTGTGACACAACTCATCAGATTTTGAATAATGTAATTAATTTATGAGATTTCACATAATTAAACTAGTCACCTGTGAAAATATCCGAAGGGATCTTTTTATGTTGCTAATCTGGATTTTTCATTCCGGTTTCGTGTATAACAAATTATTTAATCTGTGTATTATTGGATGATTGCATACAATATTTTTTCTAGATCAAGTAAGCCACCTCTCTCATTTGTAGAGGCTGACAAATGTGGCAATATGCCAGTATGATTCCTTATACCGTGTTCTTCTCCTACCTCAGTTTTGCAGAGTCTAGAGGCCCAAAAAGCAGCATCGGTGCTGTAGTTCTCTTGCACAGAGGCATATGTATGAACAAGGCCCAAGAAGAGATCATACGCACTATGTGACATTCGCTCTTTTCATGGGTGTACAAAGTTCAGAGGGAACAAGCTTGTGGATAGCGGTTCACCTAGCAGCAATCACTAATCAGAAGTCTTTTAGAGTTGTCTAGGTTCAAAAGCCACTTGAAGTTAACTGTTCATTCTATTTTCTACTAATTTAAAGTGATATAATCTAACATTTGAATTTTACTGATTAAAAATCAGTTTACCTTGATGTAGTTTGTCCAAACTGAAAAAAGATGGCAATTGCATTAAGGGCATTCCCATTGAATCAAAAGAAATCTTTATGTACTGACTTGAAAAAAAAAAACAAAAAAAAAACCTCTTAGAACAAATACAACAAATATAGGCTTGGCCACGAGTTTAAGTAAAAAGGTGCAAAATCACCTGTTAGTAAAATCAAGGCAAGAGCTGTGCAATGTATTGTTAAATTTTCTGTTGAACAGCCACCACTTGATCAACTGTTGACTAGGACAGTTGATTTGTTTCTATCTCTAGACCGAGGGAAGGGGTTCTACCTCTACCACATCCTGTTCGTTCAGGTCTTGTTTTTAAGAATTCCCTGAAAATCAGAAATAATTTATTTTTATATCATCTATCTCACTGAAAATCCATTTTGTATTCCATTTTTAAATGGTATTAGGGTTAGGGTTAGAAGATTTGAGCTTTTTTGTTTCTCTTTTTTTCTAGTTAATGTTAATATTGAAGGTGGTTATTACAACTCTGTGTGTGAATTTCTTTTGATTCAGCAGGAATAACCTTGGTAAAACGCTCAGTTTTGCAAAGGTGCCCTTTCAAGATGCAAATTAACACAATTACCTTAGTTGAAAACATATTTTGGAGGTATGCAATCAAAATAATAAACTAGTTAAATAAAGCTTGCATGTGCAATCACATTTGGTAAATAAAAAATATTTTCTAATGAGAAAGTTGATACGATTTGCTTAGTGCAGTTTTGAATTCAGGTTGTACATAGTTTCAGTTTTATGCCATCGTAAAGGTAGGTGCTTCTCTCCTCTGCGTGGCAAAGCAGGAGATAAAGAGACAGCAATTCCAGAAATAGCTTAAACAACATGTCTGGAGAAGAAAAACAGCAATGCACAATATCCAGGTCTTCCTCTTCACCCACACTCTGCAAAATAATTATGTGGGACAGCAGGATGGGGGGGGATTAAGTCAGCACTCAGCAAACAGCAGATGCACAGGCTCAACTTCGTTCTTCACAATCCCCAGTCTGAGATGCAGAGCAAATAATGCTTCTTAGAGAGGGAGAAAGTACGTAATTATTGTGATTAACCCCACAGCAGTTCATCTTCAGATGAAGCTAAAGCAGGCAAAGAGTCTTCACAATGGCTCCCAGACAGCCGCGGGAACAGGAACATTCCTTCAGATTCGCGCACTGTACAGCAGCGATGCCGTGACTCTGCTTTCTATATGGGTGCCAGTCTGTCCCTTTATGCCTTCCGGGGAGTCATAAAGCAATTTGGAAATATCATGAACAAAACGCATTTGTCTTGAATTTCCCAGCAAATATTTTAAGCTGTACCAGAAAAGCTGTGTGAATATAGTGAATATTCTGTTGTAGGACCTACTTTGGTGGGTATTTTCTTATTTCTTTTTTTTTTTTTCTTTTTAAGTATGGTATTTTGTGACTTCAGTTTTTTTAAAAATATTCTTACTGACCATCTCATCCCATTTACTTTAAATGGCAATTTAGAATATGCACTAATTTGGTGTCACAGACAGATCTGTAATCTGGGTTGCCCTACTTTCCTAATAACATTATCAACAGAGTTTATTACTGGTTTGGCTACAGAAAGCTAATTCCTTGTAAACATAGAATAGGAATCCTAATGAAGCTGCTAAGCTGCAGTGCAAGCTTTGATATTGAAAGTGGGGGGGAGAGAGTTGATCGTATTGAGTCAAAAGGAATGCACATCTTGTAATATCTGATAGAGAATGTGAGTTGACTAGATTATAGGATAACAAAAACTTTTCTTTTGTTTTTATGGAAACTGTGTCTGAGTAAGAAATGTAGGATTTCCTCTCTCACTAACCTGTGCTGGTTAGAGGATCGTCTTTGTTTGATTATCCGAGATATACACATTCTCATTAAGTATCCGTCCAAAGGTTTATTGTGGATAGAAGAGTCAAATCTATTAGTTTTCAATTCCTTTTTACTATAGTAACGAAAACATATTTTTAATAAAATAGGCAGAAAGAATAACCTGAGGGAGTAGTTCAAACCCTCCTGACTTAGAACTGGCAATCCACAGAATGACATAGCATTTAAGCAAACGGATGGAAGATGGAGATCAAGAGCTATTAAACATTATAGTCTAGTTGCAACTTCCAGTACAGAAAGTCTCTGAGCTACTGATGGCCCGAAACTAGAGGTAAAAATCTAGAAGGGAAGTGCTGCTTCTTGTTTATGAAGATAGGAACTGAAGGAAACATCTGGGCCATCAAATTCAATCCATTGCTGTCACAGATGACAATGCAATAAAATGTCCACAGATCATCAGATCCACAGTACTGTTACATACTTCTCTACCTGCTACCAGAAATTTAAGATAAATAATGAGAATAACAAATATGCAAAATTATATTGTGCAATGGAAAGAATACAGATGTGATCACAGGCACCTGCAGTCCTACATCCTTGCAATATGAGGAATTTAAAAAAAAAACAAAACAAAACCAAAAAACCCTGCCAGGTGAACCCAGAAGGCAGACCCTGGTCTATGCTGCTAAGATAGCAATAGAATCCCAGCTGGCCTCTGTCCTGGAGTAAAAATTCCCAAGTTAGCAGTTGGTTTAACTTTTGCTTATGTGAACAGGAGTGCCACTTCAGGTAGCTCAGTGGCATCTGGAGTGCTGGAAAATATCTAATTTAAATCTTTATTTACCTATGGCCAATCTATAGTCACAAAAAGAGAGAGAAGGAGCAATTCACCGTCTGAGAAGGCTTCCATATATTATGTATCAAGAAGAAAAAAAAAATCGTTGGAGAAGACCTGGTTGTTTGTTATAAACATGCTCTAAAGATATCTTGCATATATCACAGATTTCTGTATTTTAAAATTAACTTTATAAGTTTTAAAATTAGTCAAATCAAAGTTCCATCTATCCTGTTACTTTGAGCTAATGTGGACATTTTACTCTTATGGTAGGAGAAGAACGTGGAGTTTGCATGAAGAAATTAAAAGGAGGCTTTTATTGAATTGGTTCATTTTTTGAAATGATGACACACTCAGAACTGAAGGCAGTGGCCAACCTTTCTTGATAAGAGAAGAGAAAGTTAGCATGTACTATTAAATGCTATTAAACAAAACCATAACTGAATTCTATTCCATTTAATTTCTTAAAATATTTTGTCAGCTTCAGGATTCTAGAATCCAAACCTGCCAAACTAGAATCTAGATTCTAGAATCCTAAGATTCTAGAATCCAAACTAGATCAAGAGTATTGCCTGTGGTTTCTGAATTTGTACAAATCGGCTTTAACTAACACTGCCATATATTTGATGGCATATTATTAACTTCCCTAAAACAGAAGGAAAACTTCCCTTTTCGCTCATAAACTCAGCTGACAGACATATTCAAGTAGCCTTTCCAATCCTCTGGCGCTGCTTACAGCACCTTTCTCCCACAACTGGAAAACTAAATGCTTGTATTTTTGGCCCCTCTTTTGGCCTATATTTGAATGAACCCATACTTACATATATGTTGATTAAATTCTTTACCCATTCGAGACATACAGAACTCTTTTACTGAAGAGTGGTTGCATATGTGGGTTATTGTAAAAAAAAATAAAAGAAAAGAACATTCTTTTCCATCCGGATATTATAAGGAAATTTTGATGTATGTTTCTGACACTTCCTCTGTTGTAGTCAATCAACGGTATTGATTTTGATGGAGTAATGCTTACTTACAGCCAGTGAAGTTCTTATTTTCCAGTAATGAAGTTGCAACTATTTTGACCATCAGATGGAACATAGCCTCTTTTCCAGTGGTATAGGAATAAATGCTTTTATTGTCCACTGAGATTTATCAGCCATGGCCTTTACAAACAGGCAAATGTCAAGATGCTGCAAAGTATAACATTTGTAAATAATACATTTGATGTGCATTTCTAGTGATTCCTTCATTCCTTAGGCAGACTACATATATATTGTGTTCCGTTTCTGAAAAGTAACTTATTGCTCCATTTTATTAATGATTGTACATCCATGGATGAACATAATACTAACAAACTGTTCCATGAGCAGCTGAACTAATGAAGACTGATTTCCTACAGATGTATGTCCTGTGACCCTTAGTGTCTTTGCTCTGACAATCCCACTTTCACATATGGTCTAGTTCCACATGCTGATCTGTACTGTGTGTTTCCGATTAACCAATCAGTATTTGCTGATTTCTGGGCTTTGTTACAAATGGAAAAAATGCCAGGCACTTTCTTTAAACTGCAATTATCTTGTTTGTGTACAGGCCATGTATCGATGAAAGAAGTAGTTAATTCTTTAAGAGCTCATCAACTATTTGGTGTTTTGTAATTTTGACTGTTCTTCCTCCTCCCCACTCCCCGATATAAATCATTCGTAGCCTTATACAGTCAGATTCAGATAAAATTTGGAATTTGATTGATCCACAGTATTGCATCCAATTTAGACATATTGTATGTGATAAAACCGTAAGGCCTTAGAGTAATTGACTCTTGAACATAATGGGTTATAATGCTGTCATTAAATGACTGATTGGTTGTTCTATGCTATTGCAAAGAAATCCTGTGGAAAAGAACGTCTGGAAAGTGCAGATGTTCATCCATCGCAACTGGGGGTAGATTTGTTTCTTTTGATGTGTAATTGCAACTGATAATTGTATAGCAAAAAAAATCAGGATGTTAATGTTTTAGATCTCTTTCTCTTAACACGCATGACATCTCTATCCTAATGTTGTCTTGTCTCTGACTCCTGACACTATCCCTCTCACTAAGCTACCTCGTATGTGCATGCCCACACAGGAGCGAGCATTTTCAGTATCTCTTAATTGTATTGTCCATGCTCCTCCTAATCCTACCTACTAAAGTTCTGCTGGCTCTCCTTTCCTCTCAGCCCAGCCCAGGACTCAGCACATCTCTTACTGTTCATGTTCCTTCCAGGAAACTGGCGCCTAAAAATGCCCTCAGGAAAACCGCAGGATGGAGAGGGCACAATGCAGGTTATTTCCTAAGCCCCTACAGGAAATTATTGGTGTTATGCCACTTAAGTCCATTTGAGGAATCTGTATAAATTTCTTAGGTTTTTTAAATGAATCATTTGAAGGAATAAACTTCATCAATGAATCATTCACCTAAAGTGTGTCGTAATTGATTGGGCAAGCAACATCTGCTACTTCTTAAAATCTTGTTTGTGGTCTTCTTAAGCCCACATTTGTGTCTATGCCTATAGTCCTACTTGTCTATATCAATGTACATCTGCTTGTGAACTGTGTGTTGCTTGTAATGCTTCCTTGTACCAAACATACTGAACCTCGCATGTGAGCATATGTGAGGACATCTCTGTACTGTGCATTTAACTTGAAGTACTCTCCTGAACATGGGGGCTCTTAGAACTTTTATAAAACTTAATCAGGAGATTCATGGGTACATTAAATAGGAAATAACATTGCCTGGAAGAGAAGGAAGAAATAATCTTAACATCCTATGATATAAAATAGAATTTCTGTCAATTTGATTGGTTTTAGTCCTAATTTAATTTACTAACCATTTTATAAGACACTGTCTTATGACATACCTCTTTTCGTCCTAAGTATATTTAATGTCCTAACTGAAAGATTTCAGTGATTTCCTAAGTTATTTCTTGTTTCCTTTGACATCTGTCATCGTAAATAATTTGGACCCTTTTATCCTGTGATCAAAAGAGGGGGTGTCCCAGATTTAAGCTGGCCAACGTAAGGTAGAAAACAAAAGCAGCCAAGGTAATTTGTAATCTTCCTATGACTCTAGGGAACAATAAACTGCCTTAAGTTTACTTCAGTTACGAACTCCAATTCAGATCATTCCTGTTTTAATTGCTAAGTCCTTATAATGCCACCATTGCTGCTCCTCTTTAAGTCTACAAAAATATTCTGTAGCAGTTTTGCTGGTTCTGATACTACTATTTACCTTGTAGACCCATATTTCCCATTTGTTTGTTGTGGGTTTTTTTCATGTTTCTGTCAGTCCATATCCATTTGTGATCTATTATCTTTAGACAGGAGTAGTCTTTTTTTCCATATTAGTACAGAGTCTAGCCAAGTGACACTTAGTCCATGATGAGAAGTATTGGATACTAAGATAACTAGTATCACAGGTCATATGAAGTGAGCAGTCATAAATCAGCTTTGCTATACTGTCATTAGGACTGAAGCAGCCTCCCTCGTTCTTTGGCCTTTTTATATTCTGCTATGGAAAAACATATTATTCAGGAATTAAAACTTAGTAAAATAAAATCACCTACTAAATTAAATTTAATATGAGCTCGGTACTACTTGTTCAGATTTAACAATTTTTGTTAGTATGGTCCTGTGAAGGAGCACTTGTAAATTAACTGTTTGCAGATAACAAGAAGTGGTTGAACATGTGGTTGGTGTTCTGTGGGCAACTACCTGAGTAAACAGTATCATCTTTTCTCTTTGATTGGACCTGTTCTTGTGGAGTTACCAGCTCATCATCGACTAGTTTGATAAAACCTAACTGAACAAATTGTGTGGCTGCCCTGAAAAATTTCTGTTTCAGTGGTATTATTTTATGCTATTTATGTAATCTATAGAAATGCATATGAATTACATATATACAAGAGTATGAGTTCATGCACCGGTGCAGTGAGAGAACTAAAAATTCTATTTCTTACTTTGAAGGTTCAAATATTCACTGCACTCAGGGAAATTCTGATTACAATGACAGCGACTATCAGAAAGTTTTGTTTCAGTTGTATTTCATGTAATTTAATTTGTAATATTTTGTTTTCCTCATTATATGTACACTCCACTAGATAATGTTTTGCTTCAGTACAGTTGAGTAGCTGGATGTGGATAGCATTTGTTTATCAAAATAAGAATTTTGTGTAGTTTTGCAATATCCTCTGTTCTCCTCCTTTCCTGCAACAGTGTATATTTTGAGTGACCTTTCTAATTTTCAAGAGAGTATCACCAAAATTGGGTAGACTCCATTCTGAGAAAGCGAATATAAGGGAAACCAAACTCTGAATAATACTGATTTAACTAGAACAGAACATGTCAGATATTATACGTCAGGGTTGTACAATAGTAAAACTATGATTGTTTTCTGTGTGAAGTTTCATAATTGTGATTAGACCTAATCATTCTGTTTTGAGCAGCCATAATAATTTCAGATTCTTGTTATAGAGGCATTTTACAGTGTATCCAAAAAAACCTATAGAAAAAGGCTTTTGCAAAATTGTGAGAAGCTTTTGCATTTGTAGAGAATGAATTAGGCCCATTTTCTTTGCTGTTGACAAAGTACATTCCTTTTAATCTAGTCATTATAGGGAAAGTCAGCAAAAGCAGGGGAGGAAATACAGAGAGATTATAGGAAATGACTGTTTAAAATACATCTGCAAATGAGTAATGCTGGGCTTGTGTTGCAATACCCCATCAATTTTCCTAGTATTGTATACTACAGATATGCTACACTGTGCATTTGTGTGTCATCTTTTTACAGTTTTAAACGTGTTCCTCTATTACCAGACATCACAGCATCATCTAATCAGAATTCAAGACATGTGTTTTGAACTTGATTTAATAGGAAAAATACTGACTCTATAGGTGTATGTATATTGTTTCATTTATCATTGCTTAGAGCCCAAGTTCATTGTTTACTGTGGGGAAAATAAGTCTTGGAAAGTCCTGGAAATTCGACCAAATTAAGGATTTAGTTCAGAATTAATAATGATGTAATATATAGAAATAGTTGCTTAGTTTTTGATATGTTAAGTAACAATAATGTTGCTCACTTACTTTCACAGTAAGATGATCTTTCAATCTTTGTTTCTACAGGCACTAGCTTATTAATGCAACGGAGAGACTAACTATTCCTACAGATTGTCTTATGAAATTGTCATTGAAAACACTCTGACCTATTTTTAAGAAGTGACTTGTTCTGGGGTTTTTTTCCAAAATAAGAAATCAATTAGTACCATTTACAAATTATTTGCCTCTAAAAACCCATTTAAAAATCAATTTTTTAAGCTTTAAGTCATTCATTCCTGCGTTTTATTGAAAACTCAAAAATAGATACGTATTTTTCATTATTAAGTTTTGTAAACAAACTCATCCCTAGCCCAACTTCTAGTGGCAAGTTTAAATGTAGAACATATTTTTAAGAGCTAAGAATAAGAATTTATTGGTACAGAAAAGGCAGACTGTAGTGTATCTGGACAAATAGTACTGTTGTAAGAGTGATAGATCTAGCTGAAGAAACTGTAGGAAACAGAATATAGAGTTCCAGGACAAAATGCCAAATAGCTGTGAAGACTGACTATTTTTAAATAAAAGCAACGTTCACTCTGGAGTCCAAAGCTCCCTCTTTTAAAGCTAGAAATAAACATCTGTTAGTTTTTCCATTGTAAACCTTCATTTTTATGGGTTTATAATAGGGTCATAAAAAGTCATTCCTTGCTGAAACTTGACATCATAAAAGGCTAGGAAAGTCCTTTGGGTAAGTAATAAATAGATTAAAGGATGATGGAAAGGTATGTTTTCAGTACAAGCACACCAAAACACACACAAAATATCACCCCATTGTCCATTTGACTTGTACCCTTTAATCATAGTTCAAAGCTAAGCAGAATTTCTTCTTTGAAAAGTGTACTTATGGATTCAGGAGATACTTTTCCAATTCCATCCCAAAGTAAAGGGAGATAATTCAGGGGGAGTGAACTTCTATGAGGATCTAGCTCCATCAGCAGAGGAAGCCTGGAGGTCATAAGACCTCTCCCAGAACTTCATCAATTCTTGTTCTAATTCTTGGCCCAATGTATCTTCAAACCTTGCATGTCACTTTATGGCTTCCTTCCTAGTTCTAGCTCATTAAAAGTTGTAGTCATATGAATTTCCTGAAAATCTAGAGTCTTAGTATCTGCCTTACTAGTAAAATATAGATTTGCAAAAGTAAACTAAACAAAAATACGTGTTCACAACACAAAAGCCTTGTAACCCAGTTGAGAAAATTTATGATGGTGAGTTTTGTTACGTACAAAATGGCAGCATAGGCCACGCCCTGTGGAACGTCAATATCAAAAATTTATTTGTCTTTGGTTCTTTTAGTTCTGGATGCAAAAGTGAAAAATACATGCTATTTTCAAGCATTTGTGAATTCTTTTAAGAAATCACTGGCTATTCTTACATGGACTGTTTTCCTTAGGTGTGATCTTGCATTCACTGCAAATCAGTGGAGGAGAGGTGCAAAAGTACATCACTGGTGTTGCTTTGAACTCTTCAGACATGATTCTAGCAAGCACCTACCAAATAACTCAATTAAGTTTAGTCATAAATAAGCCAAGCAAGCTGTGACAAAAGTCCTTGAGGCAACGGTCTGGAATAATTTTTTAGATTCAGTTACCAAACTACTTAGATCATAAATAGAGACAAATCACTTAGAACTAAATAATGATGAAGTTGAATTTGAAGCATCGCTAATGTGAGTAAAAAGAGTAATATATGGAATAAGCTGAAGATAAGGTGTTTATCTGGCTCCTGCTTTGTAAGTGGTTGACCTGAGTACTGTTAGTCTCAAAGCCCAGTGTCTGGAAACTTGCATGTGGAGAAGGCAAGTAATTCTGTTATAAATTCAGCTTCATTGGGCTGTGCCTCTTTTTTTTTTTTTTTTTTTTTTTTGAGATGTAATTACTCCTGATCTTCATTCACTGTTTTTAAGTCTAAAATTTCAAACATTATTACTCTGAATTTCTAGATGTTTTTTACTTATTGTTTCTTAGTAACCTCCATGTATATTGCAAATGGTCCATGACCATTTAAAGGATGTTATATGTTTAAGGCATATTAAAATCAGTTGCATGAAACGGACTCTGGTAGTTTCAGACTTCTTCTTATGATCCTTTTGTTTATGATGGCTGATCTACTTGTGACTATGTGGTAAGGACTGATCTGATAATCACAGTGTATTTTCAAAAAATAAGGCTTCTGCAGTACTTAATATCAGAACTTCCTCTGATGTTGAATCATTCATGAACATTAGAAAGGTAGGTACAAAGGAAACTTTTGTTTGATACAAAGGACATTATTGTTTAATCTCATAGGTAGTTTCTCAAGCAGTTCCCCTATAGAAAGACTTGTTGAGGCCAACGTTTTGGTGATGATAAGCAAGACTGTCAGCTATAGCATCAGATACACCGGATTGGCATTATGCACATTTGAAATGCTAGTCCAAGAGATATGAAACGAAATACATCTTTGGATGAATTATGACATATGATGATTTAAAATCATAGCTAAGCACTGTTAAAATGAGGTTCATACCATTTTCATAATGAGGTTCATAAATGTGGCTTTTCATTCTTATAACTACCTCTCTATTATGAATCTAGCAGAAGAATGATCTAGACGAGGGGATTGAGTGCGCCCTCAGTAAGTTTGCAGATGACACCAAGTTGGGCGGGACTGTTGATCTGCTTGAGGGTAGAAAGGCTCTACAGAGGGATCTGGACAGTCTGGATCGATGGGCCGAGGTCAATTGTATGAGGTTCAACAAGGCTAAGTGCAAGGTCCTGCACTTGGGCCAGAACAACCCCATGCAATGCTACAGGCTTGGGGAAGAGTGGCTGGAAAGCTGCCAGGCAGAAAAGGACCTGGGGGTGTTGGTTGACAGCTGCCTGAATATGAGCCAGCAGTGTGCCCAGGTGGCCAAGAAGGCCAACGGCATCCTGGCTTGTATCAGAAATAGTGTGGCCAGCAGGACTAGGGAAGTGGTTGTCCCCCTATACTCGGCACTGGTGAGGCCACACCTCGAACACTGTGTTCAGTTTTGGGCCCCTCACTACAAGAAAGACATTGAGGTGCTGGAGCGTGTCCAGAGAAGGGCAACAAAGCTGGTGAAGGGTCTGGAGAACAAGTCTTATGAGGAGCAGCTGAGGGAACTGGGGTTGTTTAGTCTGGAGAAAAGGGGAGACCTTGTCGCTCTCTACAGCTACCTGAAAGGAGGTTGTAGCGAGGTGGGTGTCAGTCTCTTCTCCCAAATAACAAGCGATAGGACAAGAGGAAATAGCCTCAAGTGGCACTAGGATAGGTTTAGATTGGATATTAGGAAAAATTTCTTCACTGAAAGGGTTGTCAAGCATTGGAAGAGGCTGCCCAGGGAAGTGGTTGAGTCACCATCCCTGGAGGTATTTAAAGGACATTTGGATGAGGTGCTTAGAGACATGGTTTAGTGGTGGACTTGGCAGTGTTAGGTTAATGGCTGGACTCAATGATCTTAAAGGTCTTTTCCAACCTAGATGATTCTATGATTCTATGAAGACAGATACCACAAATGAGAAATAAAAATCATCATGTTGGAGGAACATTTGATGAAGAAGAGGTTGTTTGTTAAGTAGAGTTAGATGATGTTTTTCCCATAGTAATGCCAGTTCACAGTTCAGCGTAACATAATGTAACTATTTAATAACAAAGATAATTAAAATTGCCAGAAGAAAAACTGTTAGATAAATGTGAAAGATAATAAGATGAAGTATGGAAATAGCCCAGTAGATAGTACAATACAATTTACTAAAGCAGCATTTGTTTCATGTTGTTATTCACAACCTCAAGTAGTAATTGAATTAATTTTTACTAAAGGTATCAAATTTCCCACTTCAAAAAATGGTGGGAGAAGAAGGAAGAAGGAGCAATTATTTTAGATCTGTCATAGTTTGTGTCTGCCAAAGAGGAGAAGTGAAGCTAAAGATACAAGTACATTCAGGTTATCTACTCTGGTACAGTTGTCTCAGTGCTTAAGAAGTATATAGGGCCCAGTAATTCATGGGAGGTGGTCTGAATCCTTCTAGAATTAGCATGTGTAAGATCTGCATAAATAGATTTTAGGTAAATATAAAAGGTCTCAGTAATATCCATGGCACTTACCAAAACATCCAGCAAAACCAAAGGATTAGTCCCCTGTATTCATTTGGCTCTGGACCATTTACCTGGCTAGAACATACTTTGTTTTGGAAGGGCCATCCTTGTTAGCATGGCCAATTAAGGAAGGAAACTAGGGAAGAGCTCCAGAATATTTTCATTAGCAAAGCCATAATCTAAACTGAATGCCTAAGGATTCAGTCAGGCAACTGTAAGTAAATGATATTTTTGAAGAATAATTAAGCATTTGCTATCTTTCTGGTTTAGTGCTAACCTTTCTAGGGAAATTACTTTTAGTTAGACAATAGCAGTTCATTTTATATCTTTCATACATGGGAGACTCAGAAATAAAAGATTTATTAAGCAAGCTTCAGCATGTCCATTTGATGTTTTACTATTATAGCGTGAATTTCTTCAGAAGAGATACAGATTAGCTTATCCTCACTTAGAGAAGAAACCGGTTAATGCAATGCCAGATCAGGGTTATTATATCAGTCATATGAATCTTATAAAAAGCCAAAGGCAGGCAATAGTATTTGCATTTAATGAAACAGTGATTTTTGTAATGTAGCTAACTAAGGGAAAGAAAGATCTTATGCCAATAAAAATCTCATCAGGTGATGGCTTTGACAGAGCATCTCAGTATCCTTGTCACCCAGAGCTGTCGTAAACAAACTACTGATGAGACAATGATAATAATTAACATAGTGTTAATGGAACATAGACGCTCACAGCTATTTTTCAGCTACAGTGAGCTGACTGAATGCCAGGCAGTGCATGTGGCATAACATCATAACATGCTTCTTTTTTTATTTGCTGTGGTAGCTGTTGGATCTCTTCTTATTTTCAACCACAGATCCTTGCTGTAATCTGATGGCGTTCATTTTTTCCCTCAAAGAAACTATACATCAAATCATAATATTTAGAAATATCTAATGGAGCAGAATCTCATGTATTGTACTTTCAAAACCTGGCTGGTTTTGAAGCTGGTTCACCAAGTCAAAATTCTCTCCATTCTGCAGTTATAATATAATAATAGATCATTGTTAATGAAGATTAGCCCTATCTACAAAATAATCTTTTTACTGATAAAACTGGTGTAAAAAAGAAACAAAAATAACTTGAGACGTTAGATATAGCAAAAGGCCTCAGAACATTTCCTTCTTTCTTTCCTTCCTTCCTTCCTTCCTTCTACTGGGATGAGTGGAGCTTCAAACATGGGTGTTAGTGGCCATAGATCATTTCTGGCTAAAATGCTGGGATGTTTGGCTGACAGCCCAGATGTGTTCCCTCTCTGGGACTTTTGGCATCAACGTTAAAGAACTGTAGGTTGTTTTTCGTGGGTAATTTAGGCAAATAATGAAACACATTCCACTGTGTTCCTAGGCATGAGGCACAGAAAACTAATATTGGCTTTTGTCTTGACTTGCTATGTCACCACCTAATCTCTGATAGTAAAAGGAAATACCACCTCTTTGCCTTTTCTTTGTCTAGGTATTACCTGACTGGCATTTTCTCCTTGCAAATGTGGTTTGAATCTGTCCAGTTGCCACATTTTAACTTCTTTTCTAATCCTTTCATGCCTCCTTCACCTTGGCTTCCTAAATCTCTTTTCTAAACAACATGTTCAGTCAGATGTATAGACTCCAACCATTTAAAAATAAACTGAGGAATAAATGTGAAATAAATGCAAATTGAATGAGAGTGTTACCCTCTCAGGTAACACACAATAATATTGTTCTCATCCTTAGTCCTTAGTGCTCTTCCCTTTTTTTGTATGAACCTTGGCCTGCTCCTTGCAAAAGCTCCCTATGCAAATAGGAAGTCTTACCCAAGGACTTTGCGAGACTGTCCTTGAGTTACGAGTGACTCATGGAACACAGGCTTTTTGATTCCAGTATTGCCAAACAGTATTGATTTTTTGATTAAAAATGTTGGTGTGTTTGAATATTTCTGGTCTCAATTCTAAATTCCTGATTATCAGAAAAGCTTGCTTTCAGTTGCAGATGTGTTTATTTGTCTTTATTGTGTTAGAGAACATTTTAAAGTTATGGTTTGAACACTCCCTTAGGCAAAGTAGCAAAGGACAAATATAAAGTACCCAAATATATTTTTTTTCCAAATGACATGTTTTTTGAGGCCTGACGCATGATTTTTTAATATTAAGAGTTGGCAATACTGCTGTTCCAAATCGGAAAACACCATTATGTAAGAAATAATAACATTGGCATTCTCTCAGAAATCTTCTATCCTTCCCCTTCCAGAGAATAGAAACCTCTTATCTGATCAATAATGTGGAAAAAACCCACATTTCCATTAAATGTAAGGGGTTTCTGATTCACAGACCATCTTCTGGTTTGTATTTCTGACACAATTGTGTCCTGTTCCACGACAGAGGTTTCTCATTGCTGTAGGAATAATAAGAATGACAACAAAAATGTTCCCATAAAAATTAGAAATTTTTGCTGTTGTGACCATCTAGTCAGTCGCACTTCGATTTTGGAAAATCAGTTCTTAAAATTATGCTCATAAATAATTTTAAATAAGCCTACTTGAAGGCTTAGAGAACCTGGAGTACCTAGTCTCTGTAAGACAGCTCTTTTCAAAGTCAGGGCATTTATTTGAAGGTGGATACTTACGTAGTCAGGAAAATGTTTCCAGTGTGGGGTGCAGAGCACAGCTGAGCAAAGCTCCAGTCTGAATAGGACTTCAAACTTCTGGTATAATTTGAGGACGTAGCAACAGACCAATAGATGTAGCAGACGACCCTACTGTGTGCACAGCTTTACCGTCCAGTCCTAAGGAACTATTGTGCACTGACAGTGACAGCTTGCCATCTTAGGGTATACTGTTCCACTCTGTAGAGCACAGATCCTGCCATGGGCTAGATTATACGGTGTCCTGCACACACGCTACTAGTGCTCTATACTCCTGTAAGTTGTCTGAGTATAGTCTTAGTCAAATCTTGACCCTTCTGAGATGGCATCTAGGTGACTCATCTGTGAGTCCAGCAACATGAAACAACCGCAGCTTTCCCTTGAGCTCTCCCACAGATGTACTAGTACAACCGTTTGGAAGCAGGGCAGGTCTGGGCTTGAGTATGGGCTTGAGCTTACACGCAAGAGGTGCTGTTGATGTAACCACAGACTACTGTGCAGCTAGAAGTTACTTAGATCTTAGCAACATATGGCAGTTTGATTGATGTAAGTTACATCAATTAATTTTAAACATGGTATCTTCTGCAATTTTGTATAATTAATTTCAATTGATTATTTTGCACTTAAAGAAGAAGACATCAAAGAATGGTAGGTAACTTCAGAGCTCTGGTTCACAAAGATTTAAATTGAGATGTTATGTCATCTTTCTGTTTTTAAGTTAGCTTAAAGTATCATCTGTGCAGAGGTTTAACACCAGAAATAATGATGTATGAATTTCAAACTAATGTTGTTTTTGGTAGAAAGCCAAAAGAGGTTACATATTTGCCAGAAAATAACTTTTCTTATTTATTTAGATAAATAATGCAAAATCATTATGTACTTTTTGATTTCTTGCTAATAATAGAATAATATTCAGGGGTGTCCTTGGTCTGTCTTGTGCGCAGGCTATAAGAAGTGATTTTTGTTGATAGTTTTCTTATAAAAAATGAAAGAGTATTTTTTTTGTTTGGACTTTTTTTTTTTTTTTTTAAACAATATTAAGACCTTGAGAGAGATTTAGAAAGTAATTTCCCCAAGGAAAGACTTTATTTTAGGGTTACCACTTTATAAAGTTGGAAAAAACTTACAGATATATTTTTGAGAAAGTTCTCAGAAATTATCTGATACTCTTATAATTACTCAAGTGAAAAAAGATTGAATCTATGGAAAAATACAACTTTCCGTTAGACTTAAAAATGAGAGCTGATGAATAACTTTCCATAAGTCATTTGTCAACTCTATATCAACTTGCAGTGCTTGGACTTGTCAATATTTTGCCCCAACTAGGCACTGTTTTTGCCCAGGTGGGAACAGCCACTCCAGGAGAGCAGGCTGGTGGAGGATGTGCCATGCAGCCCCTTCCTACCTTGAAAGATGGAGGCTTCTATAGATTGCTCACGCTGGCACTACAGCACTATCCAATTGCATCTTGCAAACAAAGATGTCTGATGTATATGAATGCACAAGCAAGCATTAATGCTGATAGAAACCACTAGATCTATATCTCTCTTTGCTGACACGTGAGCTTGAAACAACATGACACAGTCCTCTCTCAGCTTAAACACCTCACTGGGTTTGACAAGGACTCTAATAGAAGATGAGCAGTTCTGCATCGTAAGGCTTTTGATGGAAAACATAAAAGTACTGCTCTGTCTGACCGCTCTCTGAACATGCTAGAAAAATGACAGATTGTCAAAATTAAGTGCCATGTTGTTCACATGAAAACAAAGCAAACACGATGAAAGCTTTTAGTGATAGGCACAGTGTTTTGCCAGTGCCTCACAACTATACATTAATGATACTTTATTTGAACAACTGCTTGTGCATAAAGAAAGAAGATTATTTTGGTAGGCCGAAATTCAATAAGTTCTTTCAAAAATGGCTTTTCTTCCCGCTAAGCCATGCAGGATAAGTAACTGTTTGTCTGTGTTAAAGAAATGCCTGTAAAATCCAGACTGAATTAAGACACATATATTGAAAGCCCAAGCTATGGATGTTGGCTTTTGGAGCCCTTTCATTGCATCAGTGACAGAAACATTCTTTAAATCTTGTGGTTATGAAAAAGGTTGGAAAATATGACCTGGCATAACCAATACTATTTCTGTCTTTGTCTATGGGCAGCTTGAAACAATTATTCTAAGAAGTGTGAATTATCCCATTTTCACTTTGCAAACCAAAACCAAAACAATGCAACAATGCATTTGATTTTTCCAATTTCTTCATTTTTCTCCTCTTTAATCTAAAATTTATTTTCTTCTGTAAATCATTTTTGGCCTTCCCGTACTTCTTTCTAAGCTTATCTTGTATAGTTTTATTTCTGGTTTATGAGGTATTTACTTAATGTTAGATATTTTAAATTAAAATGTCTGATATGTTGTTTCTAATCTTTATCTTAAGGGTTTAATAATATTCCTTTGTTAAAAGGGAATTAGTCTTTTGAATATTTTTAAGTCCCACAAGACGTTTTTAGTAAAATCCAAGGCTTGCCTTAGTTGTGAAAGAAGCTGCCGGGTTTTATTGACATACTAATAATCCCAGATGGGAAAATTTGTAATGAGTACATCATTTCAGATGAGTGCTGTGCGCCCTTGAGATGTCTGGTTATGTAACTTAGACATTTAGGGACTGTAATACAAAAGGAAACATCAGCAGCAAGACAGAAGTCTGGCTCTAATATTAAAAAAAATAGAGGTTTGTGTGCTCTACAATGGAAAAGAGACAATAGGCCACATTATTCTTTTTGTATACTGTTCTTAATCCAGATGTTTACCTTTACTGCTCTAAAGGTTTTTGTCTCCTAATGCTCTTTGCGTTATGCTTGATAGTATCTTACCTGCATCTTTTGTTCTAGCTAACCCAAGTTAGATGATAGTGAGAACTGCAAATATTTTGCCATCATAATCATCACCATAAATCATAGGCCATAAGATCTGCCTTGTGTTTAGAGGAATCAGCTTTTTTATTGACTGTCTTCCATAATTAATAGCACTTTACTTTGTAAATCAAATTAGCCCACTTTTTCTATAAAGATTTAGCGTGAGATCATTTTTTAAAACACTAAATGACCTTGACAAAAACTAGGGATCAATAACATGTTGATTAGCAGTTTGTTTTCTGTAATATTGGATGTTTCCCTTGTCGTTAGTTTTTCCTGTTGCAAGACTTGAAGAGGTTGAAGGTCATTGATACCTCCTGGTAATGCTGTTTTCCATAAATAGTTGATTCTACTCATGTCCAACACTGATGGATTCACTTAGGCATGTGTGTAGATTTTGCTAACGTGTCTTTTAATCAACATTTTTTTAAATTACAAGATTCTGGGGGTTCTTGTCAGGTATTTTGCCAGAAATAAATACAGTTTTGGTTTTAACTGGAGAGAACTTAGGTTCTGACTGTTCCCTGAGATTTACTTCACTGTTGCCATGGCTAAAAACTGTGCCAATCTCTGGAAAAACATGTGTTGTGGTGGTAAAAGCAATAGACTTTGAGGTATAGATTCAGCCCTTCTTAAGAACAGACTTTCCAGGTGTTATTAATTCTTCTATGTCTTAATTCCTCATTTATAAATAAGAGCAATGTAATTGCCATACATAAGGGAAGTCTAGGTACATTCAGATTGTAAGGGCCTCAGTTAAAATGGTGATGAAAGGCAATAGGATACTGTAGGATACTTAAATATCGAAGGTAGACATAAGTACCTGTTCTAGTTAATGAGAGACTAGCACTTCTCTCAGGGAGGAAATGGCAATACTGAGACATTTGTTCTGTCTCAAGTAGGCATTAAGCATCAATACTTTTCATTGAGTGAAAAGACTTAAAAAGCAAATATAGAATATTCCTGACATTTTTCAGTCAGATTCTTAGGCTTTTAATTCAATCTGAAATTCACTAAAATTTCCTCAGGCTATGCTCTCCCACATCATTTTAGACTGGATATTAGGAAATTTTTCTTCACCGAGAGGGTTATCAAGCATTGGAACAGACTGCCCAGGGAAGTGGTTGAGTCGCCATCCCTGGAGGTATTTAAAGGACGTTTGGATGAGGTACTTAGAGACATGGTGTAGTGGTGGTTTTTGGCAGTGTTAGGTTTATGGTTGGACTCGATGATCTTAAAGGTCTTTTCCAACCTATATGATTCTGTGATTCTGTGATTTTCAGAAGTTTTCAGTATATGCCTGGAGTGTGAGCTCCAGGATGTCAGAGGTGTTTGCAGGGTGAGTGACCCTGCCAACACAGAGCACAGTGCCTTTCCCAACTCCTACATAAACATCATCAGCACTCGCTCAAGGATGAACGCAGAAGGCCCAGTCCAGTTCCTTCTCTCTGGCTGATCAGGATTGGTTTTTAGTGGAATATACACACGCCCTTACCCTCTTGATTCCTGTTCATATTCACAGAGCCAACAAATATTATCCTGGACTTCAGGTATCTCCCATATCCATGCCCAGAACCTAGGGTCAGCTGTGAGGCACCCAGGTTGCTCAGGGCTTTATGCAGTCTGACCTTGAAAATCTGAGAGGATGGAGCCTGCACAACCTCTCTAGGCAAACTATTCCGGTGACTTCATGCCTTCCGGTGCGTTCAGGTGTCTTTGGTAAAAAAAAATTCATATATCCTATCAGATCCTCTCTTCTTTCAATTTATGCCTTCTGTTTCTTCCTGACACCATACACCACTGTGAAGAGCCTGGCTTAGTCTTCTCAATATCCTTCCTGTAGGCACCAGCAGGCTGCTATTAGGTCCCCCCAAAACTGCTTCCAGAGGTTATTTAGTTCCTCTGCCTGTCATTACTCCTTTACGAGGTCATTGTGTTTACTTTGATTAGCCTTCAGTCAGACAAGCTAAAACAGAACTCCTTGTGCCAGAAGCCCATGGTCGATCGAACTTGACACACAGTGTCCCAGAGGGAATATGAGGCCAGGACACTGCATTACATTCAGCAGAGGCCCTAATGCCAAAGGAAACCATGCTAAAAGTCATATTCCCAGCTATGAAAACTTCTTTAGTTACTTGAAAGCAAAAGCCTGCCACATGACATGCACCAGCTCCTTTTTCTCAATTACATGACATGAGCTTGGGAATTTCTTTCAAAAGAGGAATGTTAGAAAATTAAAAAGTCTATCAAGTTCAACAGCTCTTTGCCTGCTCCCAACTGCTGAATATCTCAAGGGAGTTGTAGTTTAGGTGCTTTTGCCCCATTTTCCGCCATGCTTAAATCACCTATCCTGGCCACATCTCCCACAGCGCCTTAAGGCTGTCAGGATGCATTGCGCGAGTCTAGCTGGAGGGGTGACTGTCCTGCCGGCACCTAGGGTGCCTGCCCTCGGAGCACACGGCTTGTCTCATAGAATAAATTCCACTCTTTCACGTTCTCTAAGCACAGCAAAGAAAAACAGGAGCATCTTGAAACTGGGCTCCCTGTGAGGGCTTTGCACCAGGGAAAGTCTATTTACCTGAACTTTAAAACCATTTCCATCAGGAGGATTTGTTGCCACTGCTTCTGATAATCGTCAGCACTTGTAATGCTTCTGTTTTGTTGATGCCTTGGTGCCTTATGTACGTTGGTGAGACTGCTCATTTTCTCTTTTATCTGTAACATGAAACTTCTGCTCATATATTGATCAACTGAGAATGGTGATCAGCTCTGCAAATTCAATCACTTCCTTAAACTCTTAACTATGGGTAACTTTGGGTATCTCTTTACACCTCATCAGCAAAGCTCTGAAAAGAACTTGGTTTCCTGAGTCCCAGCATTTGGGTAAAACATTCTGCTTTAGACCCGAGAGACAGCAGGAGCAGATGAGTGAAGAAATCAGAGATTGTTTATGTAGAGCTCATTTTCTTAACATAATCACATTTTAAAATAGCCAAATTGATTTTTTTTTTTTTAATTTGCTCTCTGGCTAAAACCAAAGGAGAAGAAGTTTTACAAACATATGCATTATACAAAGTAAAGAACACTGCTAAAATCGGACTTTCAAGAGTGCATTAGGTTAATGCCTTGAAAGATAAAGACTGAGATCCTGATCTCATTGAAATTGTTGTGAATTTTACTTTTGAGTTAGCAGGGTCAGATTTCATTCTAGATACAAGAAGTTAGGGTATAAGTTCTCTTACCAGCTATTAGGATATGAGTGTTACAAATGCCTAAAATAATTATCAAATTATCCCATTTGTGAAGAGTATTTAGTTCCTGCACAAAGCTGTTGTTAAATAGGAGTGAGATAAGGACATAAAACTGAACACAGGAGATATAATTATTTCAAAGAAATATCTAAAGGTTTCAGTTTCTTTCACAGCATTTAGGTTTCAGCATTTTTTTAATGTAACAGGAGATTAGAAGTATATTGATTAGAAGAAGCCTATAATATGCTACATGAAAGCCAAATCTCATTTTTTGTATATTCTGTTTCTAGTACTTTCTTATAAGCATGTTATGCAAACTAAAAGCGTACTGCATACACAAGCTAATCCAGTTATAATTATTATTATATATTTCAATTTCCAAAATATTTATACAGAATTAAGTAGTTATTTCTTATAGTATAACGTAATGTCTTTGTCAGAGAGCTGTAAGAAAACATTGCTAGCAAAGATTTTGTCTTATAAAAATTGGAAGAGCGGTAAATAATAATTAAGAAAGGTCAATAACACTTGTCTGGATGAATTGGTCTATGTATTTTTTAAAATGGCTAAATGGAGGGTCAAACATTTGAATATCACAAATGTAGAACATGTGTGGAGAATGGAGAGCTTTATTTTAGAGAGCACTGACTCTGGAAAGGACTAAATGGTCATGCCTGGTAATAAGCTGAACAGGAGTTTTTGAGGGTGATTCTGTGGCTTAGAGCGCAGATATGATCTTTGACTTTATGAGCAGGGGTATGACGCTTACATGTAGGAAGGTGATTCTTTAAACTTCATGTGGTGTTCATGAGACCATTGCGATGATGATGTATGCAATTCTAGTGTCCAGCCTTTAAAAAACATTGAAAATTGAAAAGGTTTCTGAAAAAGCTGCAAAAATTGTTAAAAGTTGGGAAAAAGCCACCAAACAGTTGAATCTTAATCATTCATCATAAAAAGGAGAAGATTAAATTATGAGATGATCATACCAAGTATCTGCATGACATGTCATTTAATTGTAAAAAGTTATTTGATTTAGTAGATGAAGTTATTACAAGGCACAGAAGCTGTGAGTAGGTAGATTTGATGTAGGAATGAAGAATAGAAATGCTCATCAGTAGGCATAATGAACTGGTAAAAGAATTGTCTCACAAGTCATTCCCACCACCGTTCCCTGAGAACAAACATAACAAGGGGAACAGGATCCCACAATAAGAATACCAAAAGCAAACAAATACCCCCTTCTAGAACATTAGTCTCACCGCTGGCTTCTTACAGTGATGTGAGCCCCCAGGTACTATGGAAAAGTAGAGGAGAGATTTATTTTTAATGTACATCTTGCATACCAAAAGAGAAAGGACAAGAAACATTTTTGCAAAGTATTTTGGAAGGACACCTTTTGTGATGCTTTTTCAGGCGCTCCATTCTGTGGCTTTGATTTCTTTGACTTGTCTTTTCACCAGACCTCATTGTCTGCCAAAGATTAGTGACATTCAGAAGACTTGAAGGCTCCATTTTTAAGGTGTATAAGCATTATTTCACACAATGTTAATAGATATTTTCAAAGCAACGTATACGTAGGAACTTAAGTTCTATTGATTTTCATTATAGTGCTGTGTGTAGTGATGAAAAAACTTCACCAAACCAAGTGAATTGCTTTGGGAACAGAGCAAAGTTGTTGGTGAGAAGATGGGGGGAACTCTGGGTGCTCTCTAGCTGTCGCCTAGTGGTGATCCCAGTACCAACAGCAGCTCACCAGGGACTACAGCTGCATTTTGGGAATTGCCACTGTCGTCAAGTTCCATTTGTCCTTCCATACACATTGCTGTTTGGACTTAACCTCTGAATTTAGATGATCCATTATAAGGATCAATTTCTTAATCTTTATTTAGGACTCTGTCAACTCTCCTTTTGATTTGAGGACTGTTTGTCACTCACCTAAATGTGGTTGCAATCCAGATAGGCAATTCTGAAAGAAAAAAGAATGGTTACTTATTATAGAAACTATTGCTCTTCAAACCACTTGCCTCAATAGAGCCATAGCCCCCATCCTTTTCCTGTTTCATTCTTCCTAATAATTCTTGAATTAGAGCAAAGAACCTGTGGCAGTGTGGCAGTTGTGGCTGTGGCTCTTATGTATATTTGTGTAACCCCTGTGAGGGCTGAGTATGAGGCTGTAGATAAAATACAGCACATTCCCCAGCAGACAGCAGTCTTCATGTGCATAATTTACAGTATGGATCTAGTCACAGCAACTAGTAAGTAGTAAGTGGTGGGGTTTCTTTAAATGCTCAGAGTGTCTAGAGAATATTTAGTAGTTATTTTTTTAAAATGTTCAGTGGATGCTAAAGCTGTAGAAATAATGTTATGTTTGTCATGTTGTGATGGACTGTATTCCTTTATCAGAGAAAATGTGTATACACAATAAACGGACTGGTCAGATCAGAGACTGTAACTCTCCCTGGCTGAGAGCACAGCACAGATTCTGTGATCTGAGAGTAAAGCCTTCTAAAACTTCAGTGTTTAAAAATGAGAGAGCTTTCTTGTGCACGCCTAGGTAGAGGGAGGGAAAATCATTTTAGTCCAGGAAACATCTGGTAGCTCAGGAATGAAAAAAAAGTACTGATTGGTTCTGACAGCTGCCTGCTTTGCAGTGGTATTTAACCAGAAATATTTGAAACAGATTGATATGAATAATGAAAGATTGCATGATGTATGACAGAAATAAACTTCACCACAATTTAACTCATTAATGAAGAAACAATGTCACATATATAAGAAAAATCCTTATTTACTGTTTACCTCATTTGTGATACTTCATTTGTAATAACCTGACAACAAATAAGATTTTTATAATAATTTTCTCCATCAGGTTTTGCAAGTATTTCACTATGAAATAGGTTGAATGGGATGTCATTGTCCTTTAACAAGTGCTGCTGATGGATGTGGTCCATTTAAATGTACAACAGAGAGCTGAACTAGATAACGAACTTATTATTACTCTCTGAGGATTACAGGTTAGTCCCAAAGGAGTGCAGTAAGCTAGAGAAAATCCATATCTACTGGCTAAACAATAGCCAGAAGGCTGACTGGAGATATTGATTTACTTTCTAGGCCATTTAGACCTTAATGGTGGAGAAAAGCTGAAGTGCTGTTTACTTTTCTGCCAGAATCGACCAAACAACCAGTCCATTTTTTACAGACTTTTGATTGATTTCGCTTAGAGGAATTAGAGGTGATTTATTTTTAAGCTGAAAGCAACTCGTAAATATCTCCCACTACACAGATTCCCTGAGAGTAAATGTTAAGTGGAAATACTTACTGAGAAATACTTTGCTGCAAATCAATGTGAGCAGGTAATACTCCTCGGTAGGAACGGTCAGGTGTTGGACACCTTTCTCAAGAGTGGTCAAGCCTCTGGTCGTACTGCGTGAGGCACAGCACTTTTAAAAGTCCCAACTTTTGCGAACGGGTTTGAATCTGATTGCTCGGCTGAATTTGTGCCAGCTGTACCCTGCTGACTTAGAAAAGGGCCACGGCTGTGGGAGCGTAAGTGGTGCTCAAGGTCAGTAGCGAGCAGCTTTAATATTTGATGGATGAAAACAGTAATTTATCATGTGACAATTGCCTATGATACTTCATACTCACAGCAAATATCTAGCTGTAAGGAACAACTCAGAGAAGCAGCAGGCTAAGATTTTGGAATGAAGCATTTGCAAAATTAGACGAACTTTAAGAAATGCTGCTGAGCATACTGCCTCATATAGAGACACAGCTAAAGAAAACACAACATGCTCATTATTTCCTAGAGATAACCTGTCTGGAAAATGACTTAGGTTTATACAAAAGACTGTCAGGTGTATTAGGGCTGTGAATGTAAAAGATGGGTTACCGAAACCAAAGGAAAAAATTCTTTGGCATATTCTCATGGAACTTACAAAAGTAGAGCTGGTATGTTAATAATATTCCTACGCAGAGATGAAGCCACAATTTTATATTAATTACAAATGCGTAGTTTATAATTACTACTTGGGAGAATTCTGCAGGAACATTTTTTTTAAATCCACTTGCAAAGAGAAGACCTTTTTTCAGAATGCGTCGCATAGTTCAGCCTTAACATAATAGCCTCTGTTGCCTCCTGAAAACAGTGCTGTTTTCACTAAACAGGCTTGCCTTTTTCCCTCCTCTCCGCCCCCTTCCCTGGAGGGAGTTATACTTGGCTAATGTGCTGCTTGTATCTTAACACAGAAACATGTACCTGTTACCTGAAAACTATAATTACAGTCAGCTCTAGGGCTCACACAAGAATGTATAAATATGGATCTTTTCTATCTGAAAGTTGTATTTCAAATCCTACACGTGTCTTATGCCACCTCTCCTACCAGCTAAATCATTTATCCTGTGCTGGTACATTTGATTCAGCCTCGTCACTGTGCTACATAGCTGAGAACTGATGGGAAGAAGAAATATCCCAGTATCTTCCCTTTCTCTGGCCAAGCCCCTAAACAACAGAAAAATTGCAGTACTGTGAGGTAAGAGTCATTAGGACTTTGTTATATATTGTACAACGCTAATCATTTGTACTGCCCCTTTGTACTTGTAGACTGATGCAGAAGTACATAAAAACTAAGAATTTGAGGGTATACTTCATCCTAGTTCTTCACTCAACATTAAAATGAAAAATGATGGATTACTGTGTGTTCTCAGTTGAAAGCTGAAAAAGTTTGGTACACCCTATTTTTTTTAAAGCATGTCTTTTGTAGTCAACATGCTAAGCTTTTACTTAAGAATTTAGTAAATGCTGTTGTGAAGTCCCAAGCAGAAAATTTTACAGACTGTTTCACACATGGTTTCTCTGAGCTTGTTTGTTTGTTAAGATTTGGAAAAGTTCACTTGCCCTTTCTCAGATGTAATATTGTAGAACTATTTTTTATGGTTTTTATTACTTTTCTTCAGCCCTAAAAAGTTTATGGCAGAATACATTTTGAAGACCTGTTTTAGATGCTAGGCTTATATACTTTAATATACTCTTAAGATTTGTTTTTTTGAAAGAAAGCCAAACCTGCAAGCTAAATTCTGTGAGCTTTATACAACTACGAGTGTCAGTGGAAGTGTTGCCTGCAGTTCTCATGTAACTACAGTGAGCCCTGTGAAGCAGCATTTTATGTGCTGGTAATTTGTATTTCCTTACTGATATGTTCACAGTTCACAAAAAGCTATGCATGTATGTTAACAAAAGAAGTGCAGTTGCTGTTTTCTGTATGTCAAATAACATGACTGTGCCAGTTTAATAGAAGGTTTGTCTGTTTGTTCTGTCTTTGTTACTTTTTTAATTCAGTGTATAGAACGATTGAACTGGCACAAATGATAGAGTAGATATATTTTAACTTTCATTTAAGAGTCGCTTAATTTGGCATAGTTTAGATCAGTTAGAAAATTATTAACTAACCTAGAATTATGAAGTTTTATACTGAAATAGAGTCCTGATTCTGCAAGCATTGAAATGCTTCATTTTACCTGTATATATGAGTAGCTCCTTTGATTTCTATTTCTTAGTTTAATAGCATACACCAAACAATCTGTACTTGTTTGTTTAAGTTTAGAAAACCGGTTAAACTGGTGCAATTTTCAAGCCAACCAGTGTTTGGAATCCTGCAAATTTGAAGAAATCAGATCAATGCCTCCAAATGACAGTATCCTTATTGACCATGTTCGATTTCCTTATCAAGTTTAAGTCCTAAAGTATTACGGACTTTAAAGCAAAGAATGATTGCTTCCATTTGTCTCAGGAGCTGAAAAGCAGTGAATAAGGATGAGGTTCAAAGAAATCTAAATCTGGGGGGTTTTTTGTTGGGTTTTTTTTTCCTTGCAAGTGAAGTGCATTAGGAAAGAAAACAACAGCTGGTAGCATGGAGCTGTGAGAGATTTTAAAAAGCTGGGGTGAAGTAATGATTAGAAATGCAATATGGAGCTGTAGTATAAGAAGTAAAACTGAAGGCACTGAACAAGACAAATATAATTTAGGCAGAAACACAGGTCTAATTACTAGGCTTACTTGATAGCTTAGAATTATCACCCATAAAGGTTGATTCCTCACCAATTCTCTGGCTGTAGAAAAGAATCCTACTAGACATTGGTGCTAAATTTACTGTTCCTGTAGCATATGATTATCCAAAAATTAGAAGGGCAGAAGATTTCTTGAAGTGATCTTTGTGTATATCCCTGTGAAAAGGGTCTGTATCTATACACTTCTCCAAAGTGGAATGTATATAATCACTGGCACATTCCATAGAAGGCACAGAGGGAACCATTTTATAGATTTATTGTAAGTATTCTTTTGAAAATATATCAATTTCTTCTTGATTGCATGTATTTTAAATTGTAATGGAGCACAGGGATTAAAAATAAGTGTTCTCACTACAGCATTCTAACAAATGACACACTGGGTGCATAGCAGTTATTTGCCGATAATCCAACAAGTTTTTTGGTAGCATGAGTCTTGGTCACATAGCTTTGTACAGAGGAGCAAAAACACTACAGTGTTCTCAGCTTTACTCTCTGCCTGGCAGCCTGCCTCATCCTTTTAGGTGCTGTTCAGTGTAGAAAGTTTTCTAAATTTGTATTTTGAAGGGTAATTTGGTAAGTAGTTATAGTAGTAGAATTTATTATTTATACAGCTACCATGTGCATTTTCAATGCTAAGTCCTGATTTCTACTAAGTAAAGACCTTCTGCCACGCTAAAAATGCATTCTGAAGTCTCTGCACATTTACAGAACAGCATTTTTAACCACAGCTGATGACTGCGTTCAGTTTTCAGGGGAAAAAACGTTGCCTAAAAATACAGACTCACAAATATAGCATTAATTGTAATATTTTCAGGTTTCTAAAAAATCAGTGGCCTTTCAAAAACAAAGTTCATCCCATCCTACCCTACAAAGCAGGAATGAATGTACCGTTATTTAATAACTGTGAACTTTTGTTTCACAAAGAGAATGAAGCTTGGCCCAGGTGTTTCACCTGCCTGTTTTCTCCTGAACGGTCTGCACCTGAGAGCTGGCAGCTGTGCTGTGACCCTTCTGTAGGAAAAGAGGTAGCACAGTGTCCATGCATTTCCTGGAGAGAAAGATAGGTTATATGCCTACTTGAAAATTCCTAGAAGATGAGACTAGAGAGGAGGGACAGTTTATGTTGCCTTTTGTATTTAAGGTGCTACAGGGAACACGGGTGGACTGGGTTCAGTTCCTGGGTTCTTCTGTGGTAAGTCACTAAAAGCCTTAGGTATGAGGATGCTTAGATGCTTTGTCCCACCTAAGTATTTTTAAAGGTATGTTATTTGAATTATCTTTTAGCAAGTAAAATGAGGAATAATGAGTCTTCATTTATTTTGTAGGGTTTGGGGGGGAGAGGGGTCTTCTATTTAGGTGTAAGTGTTTTGAAACAAGACACATTTTCAGTTTGAGATTAGACACGTCAATGTAGGCTTCTAAAGGTGTCTGTGTACACATGAACTAGATGTCAATGCTCTCACTGTAGTCAGTGGAGAGCCAGTTATTTCTCTCAGGGAAGCCTGGAGAGCAATTCTGCTTACTCAGGTCTGGTCAATCACAACTTCAGTTCCATGGAGCAGATGTCTTTTGTCTTCAATGGGAATATAACTGTCTAGTTCACAGGTAGACAAATGCATTGACGTGGCTAAATAAGGTGTTAAGCTGAATCTCAGGCAAGCCATTGCATTGTTAGCAGTGGTCTTCTCATATGGCTGAAACCAGGAGGCAATGAAGCTTGAAAAGGGTGAGGCTTCCTCAACTCATAAATCTGCTCTTTCAGTAAAAAAAGAAACTTTAAAGTCCTGTGACTCCCAGTCAGACAGGCAGAGATGTTTAGTCCTGTGCCAGTCCTGTCAGGCTTAAATATTTCTGGAGGGATCCTAAGGACAAAAGATTTTATCAAAGATTTTCTCCTACACAGAGTCTGATGTTTCTCCTGTGTGCTCACAGAAGAGCTGCTCATTGTTTCCCTTACAGCATATGATTGCTTACTTCTTTTTTTTTTTTTTTATTTTCCTTAGTCTCCTCATTGTGTCCTACTTGGGAATGGTATAAAGCATAGTGTTTCAAGTATTTTAAGGGAATGGAAGGATTTTTTGGCAAGAATTGAATAGCAGTATTGAGATACTTCAGTTTTTCAGTGGGAGTTAAAATATTGGGTAGAGAAAAAGATTATTTAATTACATATAATCACCTGCATTACAGGGAAACAAAACTGGTTTATATGTTTGTTTGTTTGTTTTCTAAAACAGAGCTACAATTGTGCATGTGAAGCAGCCAATGAGGAGTTGCTCCTTGCAAACCTGTCCCTGAACTTCTGAACTGCCTTAACAATGGTCTCATTAATTTAAGTACTACTCAGTGTCATATCTGTTTTTACATATCCATATTAGTGGGTAGGGAAAGGAAAATTGTTTTATTCGTCTGACATAATTTAAAGATGAAATGTGAAGGTCTATGACCTTGCTTTGAGATAGTAGGTCTATTATAACATATACAGAGAGGGCCTTTTTTTTTTTTTTTTTTTAACAAAGCTTTGTTGGTTCTCTAGTACAACCAAGGCTGGTAAATGTGGAACTGTTTATAGGCTTTATTTTTGTTCATGATAAAAAACCTCTTCAGATTAATGAGTCATTGGTGCCTCAGCATCTGCTCCCAAGACTGGGGAATTTGGGAAAGAAACTGAGGGGAAATATGAAGATAAAAATAAGTAAAATGTTAAGAGCAGAAATCTTCATGATGGGGAATGGACACAAAGGATTTAAGAAGTGTTACAGAAATGTTCATTTAGTGGAGCAAAATGACAGATAAAACCACAGATATAATGAAGATACTTTTTAAGTAAATGTTTTGAGAAACTAAACCGTGTGGGGTTTTTGGTCCTACTCATAACTGTTGTTAAAACAGAATATATTCAAAAGCAAGTGTCAGAATTCCTTATTTAAAACAGATATTTCTATCACGGATGAGAAACAGTACCCTCTTACATGGAGGAATATCTTGTAAACTGTATCGGTCAGGTATCACACTGTTTTTTATAATAGCTGATTTTTATACCAGGTGCTGTAGGTTAACCTCCTGTAATTTGTCTCAGTTGAGTGTACCACTTTTCTGTACCTCTAGGAGAAATACATTATCTTTTTTTCTCATGAGCATCCTGTTGCCTATTGGCACAGAGCAGATGCAGCCTGAGGCACAGCTCAAAAGTCATCAAGCTCCTCCTGCATTATAGCACATAGCACATACTCTGAGGCTCTTTGAATTATTGGTGTGTGGTGTTTATATTTTAATATGGACACTTTTATTTGTATTTTAGGATAAGATTTTCCTCTGTATAGATGTTAGTAGTAGGCTTCTCTTCACCAGAGTCTGTAGTGTAAGGAGGGTATGTGAGAAAGGCATCATAGTTAATCCAATGAGAACAGGTTTCCTAGCTAATTAGTGAAGAATGTGGGTTCTGGATATGACTATCATCCTGGTTTTGCTCGTGTTTTTTTCTGGTAGCCCTAGCAGAGGGAGCGCTTCCAATCTGTCTGCTGTTTCTCCCAAAAACCTAGACAAATTACATTCTGATCAGTAGCCCAACAAAATCAGGGAACAGTGCACAGACCTCCGGTGAATTTGTTGCACTTCTTGTCTGCAAATATACGGATAATAGATGATGTTTGGGAACATCAATACCTGTCTGGAATGTGTGAACTGACTGGTACTGGCACTATCTGTACAAATATTTCAATCCAAATGGATAGTTGGAACCTGAGATAACAAGTGGTAATGGGTGGCAAGACATTTATTGAAGAGAAATAGATAATCCAGCAAAGATAGTAAGAGAAAAGAGGAAATGTGCTTGGGACCAGAAACATAAGAACATAAAAATACCCACCTGGTGTCGGCCAAAAGGTCTGTCTAGCCAGGTGCTCTTGCTCCAGTGCTGTCTACCAATGAGTCTAAGAAGAGAAGAACAGGGTAATATGTCATGTATTTCCATATTTGTGTTGCTTTTGTTATGTGGACTTCAGTGGCTATTTCTTCCATGAACCCCTCCAATCATTTTTGTACTGATGTAAACTTTTAGCATCCTGTTAGCATCTTATTTGCATGTTGTGTAAAGAAACCTTTTGTTTGTTGTATCTACTGCCTCCTAAGTCCTTCTCATCTGTCCTAGCTTTTTCTTGGGAGAGATAGTGAGTAATCACGCCCTATTCATCCTCCCCATGGCACACATGACTTTAGAGAACTCTGAACAATCTCTCTCATTTGTCACCTTTCTAGGCTGAAGAGTTCAAAAGGTATTCAATATTTTGATTGTCCCCGCTTTTAGTCTCCATACTTTTCCAGTTCTATTATACTCTTCTCTCCCCCCCGCCCCCTTCCTCTTTGGGGAGAGGAAAACTGCACATCGTATTCAGCATCACAACACAATTCATGCAAATGCTATTAAGCACTGCTCCAACACTTCATTCAGCTATTGTAAACCCAAGACTTTGTCCCTGAGAACTCATCACTGTTTGTAAAATTAGGGTTGTTTTTTGTTTTCCTCTATGCGTCACTTTATATTTATCCACATTAAATGTCATCTACCTGTTTATACCCCAGTCACTTAGTATAAGCGTGAGGCCCTTTTGCAACTCTTTTATGATTTGTGTTTATTAGTGCAAGCGATCAGAGTGAACAAGGTGTCCGGGAGTGGGTTCCTGGATGGACGTGAGAGCACAGCTGAAGGCAGGAGTAGAACTGAGTGGGCAAGGGGGAAGGATGGTAGTTACAGCTGGAATGAACTGCAGACAGTTTGGAGAAAATCAGGCAGAGAGCTGGAGGCGTGGGGCAGGCAGGTAGAGAGTGGAGACTGCAGACCAGCGGCATACAGAAGTGCAAGCTACAGTGCAAAACGGTACTATAAAGTATGAGAAAAATGGAGTCAGATGCAGCTTTGCAGCTGTAGAACTAATAAATGTTGGGAAGAGAGGATCTCGCGGTGTTACTTAATGGTATAAGCTTGTATGGGGTAGCTTTCCAACTGCGGCTGGTATCATTGTATGATAATGTGAAAATTTCATTTATTGCGTAAAACTGGAACTGTTCTTTCAGGATTTTAACTTTTCTGCACTTATCTGTACAATCTCTGCTTATGCTGTGTGCCATAAGAGATTAACATTTAGATTTGCCGTAAGTACAGTTGGTAATGGAAAAAGAAAAAATTGACAAAGATGTCTCTATTAAAATCATGCCAGTCACACATAAATCTCTTATGGATGTGCATCTCCACTGGCTATTTCCTTACCTTTGCGTATGATTCATTATAAAGCAGAACAGGAATGATACGATTGTTAAGACAGAAGTGGAAAGAAAAGAAGAACATTAGAAAAAGTCATACATTCTTATTAATATATATTATGTGCTGCAATGAAATCATTTTTACCCAAGTATAAAATTACCTAGATAATAGATTTATGAACAGTAAGAAAAGACAGAAAATATGTTGTCTCTTGAAAACTTCTGTGAGAGCGATAGGACTTGATAAAAATATTCTTTCTATTGAATTGTATGAAGCATTAAAATATTTTTTAGCAACTCAAGTTTTATTTATTTTATGAGATATTTAGTATTTAAGTAGATAAAATCCAATGTATCAGCACACTTTATTAGCAGAAATACAAAGTACAATCACAGTGACATACAATCCACTGTAAATTTTACTTCATTTGCTCTTGAATATATGTCTGACAGTCCGGGGCTCAATAAACCAAAAGCAGCAACTTCAGACACACCTTAGAAAACTTTTCCACAACCTGAGAAAAATCAGATGGTAAAGGTTCCATGCGCTTTTATTCCCAATTGCAGGAACAGACTCCCATAGCTGCTTCTGCTTCAGTTGTTCCTGCGTGCAGACTTTTTTTTCCATGCATTGAGAACAAGCACTAGGGCTTCTATATTGGTGGTTTTTTAAATGCAATATGAAATTCCAATCTCTAATAAAGCAGGACACAGTCATGGATTAATGTAAACAAGTTGGGGGGGTTTTTGTTTGGTTTTTTTTTTCTTTTTAAAAAGGGTAATTTGCTGCCATGAATTTGGCTAGTCTTTTTTTTCTTTTCTTTTTTTCTTTTTTTCATATTGCTTCATACTATAAACTGTCTGAATTAAAATCATAGAATCATAGAATGGTTTGGGTTGGAAGGGACCTTTAAAGATCGTCTGGTCCAACCCCCTGCCATGGGCAGGGACATCTTTTACTAGATCAGGTTTCTCAAAGCCCAGTCCAACCTGATTCTGAACACTTCCAGCGATGGAGCATCCACAGCTTCTCTGGGCCACCTGTTCCAGTGTCTCACCACCCTCATCGTAAAAAAATTCTTCCTTATGTCTAATCTAAACGTACCCTCTTTCAATTTGATAGAATCATACATAATAATAAACCTTCCTTAGAGCTAGGTTATTCCCAGCTGTAAGCTACGTGGAGTTTTACACTGTTCTCCTAAGTCTCTGGTACGAACCACTGTCAGTGACAGAATATTGGAACAGATGTTCAGCTTTTTTGCCCAGGATGGCATTTCCTATACTCCCAGTTTCATTTTTAGACCTTATTATCCTTATTTTCAGACTTCAGAAATATGTGGTTTTACTTGGGTCTCCTTTAGAATTATTTTCTTTTTCTTCCCTTCTCTTTTATCATCATTCTTCTTTCAGCATTGCAGAACTTCAATGCATTTTGAAATTAGGTTTCTATCTTTTTCTCATTCTTCTCTTTCTTGATTCTGCTATTTTCGCTGATGATGATCTTTTTTTTTTTTTCCCACATATACTTGTCAACCACTTTCTCCCCTTGGACTCTTCACAGTTTCTCCAGGTGGAAGTACACCTCTGTCTCACACCTCCATTTTGTGCACACTTCTCTGGTATGTTTGATTCCCTGCAGAGGTGGTTCTACACATTATTCCACATTTCCTTGGAGTAGAGGACAAAAGAGTGAACGAGGGGGAAAAGGGAGCCAGTTCATTTTAAATACTTACCCTGAATCTGTGGCTCTGAGCACCTTCCAGAAATGTGGTGAATGAGATGATAAGCATCCACTCTATATGGCTTCTTTCCTACTTTTTTTTTTTTTCCCATGGAATTTTGGTTTTTTTTAATTCTTTACATTCTGTACACTGCTGTTCATGAATGCTGCTCTTAAAATGGGAGCTTTATGCTGGAAACTGTATGAGTTTAAGATATAGACTGAGACCGACTCTTGACACACACTGACAAACAGTACTTCTGCAACATAGTTGGAATAGCTTTTAAAAAACCACATGTTTTCAGAAGGCAGTGCTTAGGGATTATATTTTGGGGAACAGTATAGTTTATGGAGGAAACCAAGTGCTGCTTGTCCATGAGCAAACATTCTTGCACAGATTTCTTAGAAATTTTTCTTTTCTGGTAGAGATTGCTTCCTGGCAGTGGACTTCTCAAGGAATTTACTTTGGAAAAATTAAGAATTCTAGTCGTTTCATGGGTAAAAATATCTATACTTTGTATAGGTTAAAGGATAAAAGATGACAGAACTAGAGACAAATTTGTTCTTTCTCTGCCATATGACAATATTGAAAATAAATCTTTCCCAGAGTGTATTTCCAAATGGTCATAAGATAGTTAAATTCTGTATGTATTTTCATGCAGATGGCCAGAGGCATATTCTTGATGCAAGGCCATCCTTGTGCTAAATTTAAAATCTCTGCTCTGAAAGTGTAGCTGTATTAAAACAGTTCAAAGTGTATGTTATCAAACACATTTAATTTAAGCAAATATACATGTTTTTCTCTAGTCATTTTCAAAAATGGTCAAAGTATTTCAGCTGAAATTTTATAAAAATTGCAGTCAGAAATTTCCTGATGTAGAAATTTTTAGCTTAAGTCATTGAAGCTTGACACTGCATAACTAAAATAAAGTGGAAATAAATATAATTAATATAAATAGTAAATATAAGAATTGTGAATAGAATGTGGTAGCAAGTGTGACAAACTTACAAATGTAGCAATAAGCGATTGCCCCAACTGTAGACCCTTAACACCAGAATATGAATTTGTTTCTTAAGTTTAAAGATACTCCTGTTTTATTGTGGTGACCTTTTATTAGCAGCCTATAGCTGGTCTATTGTTATGCACGTTGTGACAGTGTGCACACTGCAATGAAGTATAGATGCTCTTCAGGTGTAGAATAAAGTATTTACTATTTCCATATTTAGATACAGGACAATTTTTCAATGACATGTCTTGTAATTGCTTAATCAGAAAGGTTATATAAAATAGTTTTAGCAGTAGGGGGGTTTCTGATTAACTGATAATGGAGCAAACCCATATCACAGACTATTTTGATCATTTTGCCTTGATTACCAAATATTAGCCTGAACTTTTCCGAGAAACATATCCAAGTTTCTAAGTCTAATATTTATCCACGGTATAGAAACACTATAAGAAATGGCAGTATTAGCCTTCCCATACTGTCTTGCCAATTTATTTCATCCCTGTTGAAGAAGATTGTTCCACTTATCAGAAAATTGACCAGTACTTGAGGGTGTGGAACACCGCCAGCATAAAAGGTGTTTAGGCTCTTGAAGTACAGTTAGTTTTGTTGTTCCTACATCCATAGACTGTATATATTTTGACATACTGTAATCGAATAGCAGGATTAGATAGGTCAGCCTTTAATTGTGATTGATGTTTTATTTATATTGTCTTTTCAAACACAAAGTTCTTTAAGAGTTTAGCTATGCACTTTGAAGCCTATATAGAAACACTTTCCTGTAAAGTAATCTATTCCCTTTCCTATTCGAACAAAACCAGTGTTGTAAAGAAAAGTGCTACTGTATAACACTTTTTTTTTTTTACTGAAACAGACTTCATCTTTATTTTGGTCATCTCTTATTAAAAGTTGGAACAAGTCTAAATTATCAGCTCCTCCAGGAGAGAGAGAAAATAGACATATTTAGAAACATATTTAGAAAATAGACAAATAGCAGCCCTTGATTCAGTTTCTTGCAGTTGTAATGCTCCAAAATTGTCATTAAATATGTATTTGTTTACCAGTCTAAAATTTACTTCTACTATTGTGAAAGAAATTAGAATGGCCATGAGAGTAGTTCATTAATTTTCTAAATGGTCTTTTCTACTATTTGCTGCTGTCTTGATTAGCAGATAAGCGTCACCTGTTTGAAAGAGGAATGCAAGTGGAAGAAATTAATTTAGAGATTTTATTATTAGAAAAATTAGAATATTTACTATAATAATAAGATTGGTCTTGCATATGGAAATTTTAGTACAATTTGTCTTGATTTCTTTACATTTAACTTTGTTTTGTACATATAAGAAAAGTTATAATACAGTTTTCTGTTCAATAAAGAATATAGTGCATTTGAATAAAAACATACAATCTAATCTATGTCATGGCTGGTAAAGGGAGTTGGTAAATCCTTCTGAAAAAGAATGAAATTATTTGTATCTACATCTATCTTTGTACTGGAAAAGCTGTCAAGTAGGTTGTCTTCCTATCCTTAAAAACAGAGATATAGTAAACTAGGGAAAGGGGGACAGGCTCACAAGCCTACATTTTTTGGCCTAATAGACTCTTATAGGGTATATTACAATGACAAGAAAGACACCTACGATCAAAACCTCACCTGATAAATGTACTTAATCTTCTGTCATGTAATACTACAAGGTTTTGATTTATACATCTAAATGTTCCAGTTGCCTTGTTCTAGTGCACTCTAGTTGCCTTGACTGTACTGGCAATGCTGGGTTTTGTTTTGGTGAACTCAAAATGCATGAATTTGACACAATATATTCTGAATGACTGTAAAATATAGCTATTTTATCTTTGTGCAAGTCAAAGAGTTTATTATATACAGTGCTAAGAAGTCAATTTACAGCAGGCTTTCCAATAAAGAAAAAGAAAAGATGCTTCATTTGAGGTAAGAATAACTGAATACCAAGACAAAAGGCTCTCAAAAGAGAAGATGCAAAGGCTTGTTGATCTTACTTAATAATCGGATCAAAAGAAATGACAAAGTATTTTTCTGACTACTTATATCAGGTTTTTTTATTGTTTCATTATTCATTGTCCCTGTGTAGAAAGTAGCAGGAAAATAGCTGCATCCAGATTTGCCAAAGGGACCCAACAGGAATTCAGTACTTTGATCACACTTGTTTGGAAATTAAAGGAATCTACATTTCTTCATATACATTCGCATAAATAGAGCAGTGGATCCCAGGTCAGCATGTCAGTGTGCTAACTAATCTGCAGGTACAGAAGGAACGTACATCAGATCACTTCCACTCACAGACTCTTGGAGTCTGGAAGCTGAATCTGGTCTGAGCCCTTCTGGTTGTTGGAGTTCTTTTGAGAATATGCCATTTATCCCGGAGCAGGTTCTCAAGACTGGTTTCCAAACATTTTCAGATTTGTGTGCAAAAACCTTTGGAAATGCCTGTAACTTTTTCTTCAGAAATGTGTTGATCTCTCTCTTATTATTCTCCTGTTCCCCACCCCGTGCAGGCTGCCAGGTTGGACATCCTTGCACCCCTCTGGTACTGCACCAGGAACTGCTGGCTCGCATGCCAGCAGGTTTCTGGGAATGGCCAGTAGTGTAGTGCCCCTTCTCCCTTTGTGACTTTAAGAGCCATTAAGTGGACTTTTATGTGTAATTTGAAATAGATACCAAGGGTAGGATTTGTACTTTTGCTGGCATGTTTGACAGTCATCTGTGTCTGTGTTTCACTCTTCTCCACTTCTAGCTCATGCAAACCCAGTCATTTTCAAGTTCCAAGCACACTGTGCTGTGTGTGTGTCAGAAGACAGTTTACACAAGTGGATGAACTGTGTGAATAATGAATTCTAATTCAGTGTCTTTTTTTTTTTTTAGTTTAGCTTCTTGTTTTGTTACAGAATAATAATTACTCATGAGAGTTAAACAAAACTGCACATACTTATTTGAAATGGTACTGCTGGTGTCCTGATTGTACTTAACAGTATGCAATAAATCTGGCAAAACAGAAGTGCAGTCTTTATGTATTTAAGAAGAAAAAAGTGTAATCTCTGCCTGCTGTCATGATAAACTAAGCAATTTACTAGCATTTATATCCAGTTTTATTTTTCTGTAGAATCTGTTAATGAACTTGAAGATGCAGGTCCCATCACCCATTTAAAATGCGTCTATGAGTTAATTACCTGGTAATACAGCTCTCCTACTGCAAAATATCTGAAGATTGTTAGAGCTGGAATTTTTATTTTCTTCGAATCTCTCATCTGTCATCATGAACAACAAGCTTTTGTCTTTACCTTTAGCTAACTTAAGGCAAGCTACACTTTTGTCTTGGCTCTTCTTCATGATGGGAGTGCCCTGCCTGCACATTCTAGTACTCTGCGGGATAGAGATTTTAACCATGAATCAGAAATCGTATAGTAAGTGTAAGACATGAAATAAAATAGATAACATTTTTCTGAGGCATGTCACTGGTTAAGTGACAAAAAATATTCTGATAGTCACTGCAAAAGAAAAGTCAAAGGTACATTTGAACCTGTCAGTTCAACACATTCCTGTTATCCCTTTAGGGGATATCATACAACTTGACACCAACATTTAAGCTTTGAAAATTATGAGCTCATCTATTTCAAATGGGATGTCACATGTTCCCAAGCCTTTGCCATTACTTATAACGGAAGACAGGATGATCACTTTTGTCAGATATTGATAGTGAATAAGATCTTTCTTTTTTCTTTTCTTTTTTTCTTGTTTCAGAATGAAGAACAAATTTTGGTATTTTGAATTTGGCACTTCGGAAACTTTCTCAGCCACCTGTAAGAAGCTGCATGAATCTGTAGAAATAGAAGTAAGAAACTAATTGTTGCCTTTCTCCTTGAAATGTCACTAGTTTGGCTGAAATGCAGGGAGCAAGGGTGCAGACTGCCTGAATCCAACAAGGCAAAGCAGTGCACATCCTTTCGACCCTATATTCCAAAATATTATTTTTATCGTGTCTATTTGTAGTGTAGCCCTGCACACTGGAACAAAGTTCAGTTTGATGATTAGTGAAGTCTTAATACAGTAGACGAGGTCAAGAGGTGAAATATAACATTAGAAATCAATAGGGAGTGTGGCTAGGTCAGATGGAAAAATGAAAGACTGTCGGAGGGAGTGAGAGCTGCTGCAGGATTAAAATAAAAAAAAAAAATCTTATTATTTCTAGGTCCCAAGTTTTTATAACCTTTAAAACTCAATTCCCTAAAATTGTACTTACTTTCCTGAATGAAGGTTAAAGAATATATATTTTTTTGAATCATTCCCCTTCATTAAATAGCTTTTCTCTCTGCACAAGGGGTCATCTTTCCATTATACATTGAACATTAACTGAAAAGACACAGGATAGTTAGAGACAAAATAGGAATTTAAAATAATGTGCCACTGCTACTTTGATGGCTGGTAGAATAAGTGGCTACATTACATAAACTGTTTGGGGGGCTGATATTTATCAATAAGTAAATGAAAAATGTGAAATGAGTGAAGGTACAAACCTGAGAATTTAAGTTAAATAATGAAATCATTTCTTAAGAGGATTATGGTGCTTTTCCTTTCCCATAGTAATGAGAAACCGCACACGTCAATGGAGTATTTGTATAGTAGCGTAAGGCACTTGGAGAAGTATGGTGAGAGCTATGAGAGTCTGGTCAAAGCCTCCTGAAAGGCAAAGTCTGAAATGATCTGAAGGGACCATGGATCTGGTAGCAGAACAGTAACAAAGAATACTGAGACTGAAACTGTAAGACTTGTGGTGCCAGACCTGCCTGTTATGCTGTTATGTTACTTTTTAAAGTGGAAACATGCTCCGCACATGTTAGATTAAAAAATTTTTAAAACCCCAAACAAAAACCCCAGGAAAAACAAACCAAACAAAAAAAAAACTTGCTTCCCAAGACAGTGCTTCACACATTTGGGTTTAAGGACACGTAGCCTGAAAAATATTTGATTAGTTATTGGAAGAAATGCTTACCTGATTTAATTCGAATATACTGCAAGTTAAATGTACCTTTTGATTAAATACAAATTGAAGAGCAGGCTTTCCCAAGAAAGTATTTCTGTCTGGCAAAAGTCTTACATAGCCTGTAAGATGTGATGATCTTAAACCATCTAGCTGTAACCATTGAAAGGGTGATGAAATGTTCACATCCCAAAGCAAAAAAGTATGCGTACAAGTTTGTGATGCTGCTGATACCAGCTGTATAATTATTACCAATTCATATCAATAACACTATTATTACCAATGAAGTATTACATTGCCAGTATATGAAACATGTTTGTTAATATTCACTTCATCTATCCTGGTCATTGTCATTAGTCCTACAATTAGGAACAAAAATCATAGGGGAAATAGTTTACACAAGAAGTGTTAGGAGGTAGTTATTTACAGATTTATTTACAATGAGTAAATTACATTTAAATGAACAATGCTTGCCAATATGCTTGTATCTAAGTTTCTTGTTTGTATGTTATAAACACTTGGGAGTAGCACTGTTTTCATCTGATTTTTAACCTGCTGCCCCTTGCTTGGGGATGTTGCTGTAAATGAGAGCTTGGTGTATGCTACCACAATTCACTTCTGATAAAATGCACAAAGAATGCGTTTGCTCTACAGCCAATGTTAAATGAGCCAAGCCCATGAAGATTAAGGATCTGTATCTCTGAGCTGGGAGACAGCGATCAAACGTTCTGTGGGCAAACCCTATATTTGATTTCTAACCTAATTAAGCTTGGCTTTTGTGATATATATTCATGTCTCATGTTCTGTATATTTTCTTCTGTGTGAGATGCTGAACAAAGTTTGGACACTAAATTCTTATGTTATCCAGAATAAGATGTGTTTTTATTTCCAAATTGTGATCCAAGAAGTTGAGGAGATAAACATAGGTTCTAAAGGAAAAAAAAAAAAAAAACCACAGGGCAAAATTGAGTATGTATTTTTAATAATAATGTGTCAATAAATGAGGCTTAAGACTTTACAGTTTAGAGCACTTACACTTTATTTCCACTTTAGAAAACAAGAAAGGTGTGTGAAGGGTATTTAATGAGAGTAGGCATAGATCCAGTGTAAGTGGAGCTGGCATAGTCCCTACCTGCAGCACTGTAAAAGCCTTGTGGGACCAGAAGGAAGCCTGCTGTACCACCTGGTATTAATGGGGGGGGAAAGGAGTTGAAACGATCATGTAGTCTTTCATGATATTGCACTTTGTTACACAGCAAAGCCTTAGTCTCGTCTGTTTTCAGGCCTGGATATGTTCTCAACTTCGAGATGATCTGAAAAATTTTGATTTAATGAATGAAGTGTAAAAGATAATGCCTGAAAAGGGACTGAGGCCAGGAAAGAAGGCAAAAAAGAAATAGAAGTGCTAGTGTTTATTTTTAATCTAGGTAGGCATGCTCTGCATTTTAAAAGCATGCTTCTATTTTTAGCAGCACCATTGCATTATTTGAAATGAAAAAAATTAAAAGAAAAGAAAAGGAGCAGAACACATCTGTGTTTTGTTGTTGTAGTGTATGAATGTGTTAGGACAACGCAGAGCTACCTGTAGTGCAAACTTCTTGTCTGTGTGTGAACAAAAGAAATCCTCCTTTACTAATTCAGAAAGTTCCTCGTCACTGTGGGATTCTGAGGCCTAGTCAAATAATTGTCTTAGTGTACTACCTGCTGTGTTCAATATTGAGTGAAAATGGAAGCCAGACCCTGCGCCATCCTATTTCACAATCCTTCTTTTATTTAAATAATTCCAGTCAGTTTGGGGGACGCCAGACCTTTATAAATTAACAGCAGGGAAATACCAAAGGTGTCAGATTGCATATTTATCATCTTTCTCGTGTAATACTTAAATATGTATTAAGAAGTGACTGACATAAATTAGGCAGATTTCAGAAGCCACAGGCCGTGGCTTGTAGAGGACCCCCTTCTGCTTGACATTTCATCCTTGTCAAAGATCAAATTATTTTAATTTAGGCTGCAAATTATAAGGAATGAAGACTTCTTTGTGGGAATTCCCTGTGGTAATCTGACTTTTGTTGTTACTGCTGCTTGTCAGTGTGCAAAAGATATAATATGCATGCAAATAAGGTTAAAAAATATGTACTATCTAATTATCCAGCCAGTACATTCCACTTGAAGACAGTGGGAGGCCTGACACACAGTATGTGTTTGATTCATTGAGGCCTGCAGGGTATTTACACAAGATTACTTTTAATTATGAAATTAATATCTGTTTATCTAGAATGTATAGCAGTAAGTGAGCATACACATGAGCAGAATTTTTAGTAAAATAAATCATCTTAATATTTAATACATATAAAATATAGGAGGGAACCACGAATTTGCTTCCAAAATAACAGTGAAGAGCCATGCCTTGTTTCTTGTAAGAAAAGTGTGATTAAAAAGTTACACTTTCAATTACAGTAGTTGCCACAACAGCCAACTCGCATCCAGATATGTCTTTTGACTTTAAAGGTTTCCCTGTATGAATGTAATCCACGGGTTTAATATTTAATTCTTGAAGAGCAAATATGAAATGGAAACCTTAATGTTGAAATTGTTCTCTCTCCAGATTTACACTCTTCTTAGAAGAATTAAGAAGATGTAGAGTATGCATTACAATACAGTTCTGTTTTGTGATCTCAGAAAGTTTCAGGGTAAATAATTATGCACAGTTATTTTTGAGTTGTACTTTCCTTTTCTTCTTCAAAGCTGTCATAAAGGTTTAGGCAGAGAGGAAAAAGTGCCAGTGACCCACAGAGCAGCAAGCTGCAAGATGTCACGGGGCTATTACTGAAGCATGGTTAATTATTTTTCCAGTTTTCTTCCTGATTATTGTATATTGGAATTACAAAATAAGACCCTTAATCAGTTTTAAATGCATGACTGGACCCCCTACTGGCTTGCAGAACATTGCAGGAGTAGGATCTAATGTTTTAAAAATATGCTGCTATACGCTATAAGGTGCGTATGACTTGCCAGGATATCTGTACACTCTAGCTATGTTGTGAGGCATGAAGCTAATCTATCTCTAGCCAAGGTACAAGTATATAAATCCTGGGAACTTTGGCTGGTTCAGTGAATTAATAAGTAGAACTGGATGCTTTGCCTTCCACCTGCAGGTTCAACTGTAGTTATCTGAAGTTGGGTCTTTTTGTCTTCCGAGGAGGTTCTTCAGTATTTTGCTATGTTTTATATGGGTTAGGAGCTTCCCCTGATCTTAAAACAATGTGGGTAGGGAGGAGGACTTAGCCTGAGTAAATTATAGTCTATGAAGGCTAGGTGTATCCTATCGAGCTAGGTACATCTCATCCAACGTGTGCCAGGTGAACTGTGTTTGCAAATGTTGTAGGCTTTTGCCACCTGAGAAGATGCTGCAGTTTGTCACTGAACAGGCTGGTAAGTTAAGGTCCCTGAGCCATTTTTCTAGAAGTGAAAATTATGATCTCTTTATAAGATATAATTTGAAGCCAAATTTAGCAAAGGAATGTACACCTATAAAATGCCTCAATGTCCAGTGTTGCTGTAGGAAGCAGGAGAAATACAAGCTAGTGACACAAGGTGCCCTACAGTAATGATTCCATCATTGAAGGGACTATCCCACAGAGTAAGATTTCTTCTGTCGAGTAAGTCTTGGAAGGCTTTTAGAGCACTGACACCTCTCCTTTAGCTCCGTATCCTGTGTTTTCCTTTGGCTACGGCGCATATTTCAGAGAACTGGCTGATGGAAGCTCTGGGATAAGAAGTGCTGTAGCTGCATCTGCATTTTGCTGTACCCAGTTTTACTAATCTTACCTCTTAGTAGGAGTAATTAGTTAGGCATAGCCCTACGCTAATGTGCCAGTTGTGCCTTTGGATTGAAACTAATATAGGTGTGGTGTTCTGTGCTCTCGGGGCCCGCTTAGACCCTTTTCCATGAAGCTGTGTATGCTCTGTATGCAGGGACTTTTATATTCAGTTCCCTGCGGAAGGGTGTTATAATGACAAGTATCATTGCAAAATTGTGAGACAGGCAATTTAGCTGGAACAGGCAACAAAAAAACTCCAGTTATTGCTATAGAAATTTTTGTAGTATAGCTAATAGCTGTAGTGAAGCTACAAATATATTTCACTTGGGTCAATGAATAGGTATCAGATAACAACAAGACTCCACCAAATGGTCCCACACTTAAGCAATCAAGAGCTGAATAGGAATCTTGTTTTGCCTTCTGAATGAGGATCTGTTCCTGTCTCATATCTCCTTTCCAGATATAAGTATATATCTTAGGTGTAAACATTGAATAAACCAGTGTTAAGAATGATGAACTGTTGAAGAAAAATATCTGATAGGTAGATCATTCTGATTTTTCTTTCTCTCTTACTGCTTTCTCTCTCTCTTTTTTTTTTCCCCTTTCCTTTTTTCTCCTTGCTAATCAGTGTGATGGAATTCAGCTAGACTTAACCAATATTTCTCTGGAAGGAATTGCCATTCTGAACATCCCAAGCATGCATGGTGGATCGAATCTTTGGGGAGAGACAAAGAAAAGACGTAGCCACCGTCGGACGGAAAAGAAGAGGTCAGATAAAAGAACCACTGTCACAGATGCCAAGGAATTGAAGTTTGTATGCCAAGGTAAGCTTACAGAGTAATATAGGCTATCTGGGTCTGTACAGTCAACTCAGTTGTATAATTGCCCTTGTATTGCCTCTTGTCAAGAAGAAGGATGGACAGTTCTTAGCTATTTCTTTTCTTGTGCATTTAGCTTTTCTGATGGGAAGCACTGGAGCAAAGGCATAAACAAAGACGTGCTGACAATTAGAGTCTATATACTTGCAAACCTGCCTCGGGTGTTACCTGTATAGCAGACTAAGCACACCATGTGGCACTGTTTGCTACTGCGATATTCAGTCTAGAAGCACCTGGAGTTTTTGGAGTCGGAAAATGCTTACCGAGCATTTATAATGCTTCTCAATGCCAGTGTGCATAAAACTTGGGGATAATCATGCCCTGTTTCCAACAAACTTTGTCCAGAGGCTGTGGAAAATTACTTCAGAGTAGCAAGAGCAAGCTGTCTATGCATTTTATGTTACTATACTGTGATACCGTATGCAATCCTTGAATGCATATGCTGTAGGTTGCTTGCATGGGCGTGATCCGTCCTTTCAGGGCTCATATACTTTCCTGATGATTAGACGCATTTGCTCCATAAATTTTATTATTAATCATAACTTTTGACAAAACCTACAGTAAATAGTACTCTCTATTCTACTTTGTAGAATCTGAATACTATGTATTGTAATGCATCACTGCAGATCACAAGTTCTAGTGATCATAAAACATCATTCTGTCCACACCAAGGGATGAAAAGACCAGACTTTTAAAACTTTTTTTTTTCTCCTCTTTTTATCCTGTGGAGAAGAGTATCTCCTGCTTCAGAGTATCTTTCTGATTCTCCTCCTTATTCAGACTGAATAAAGACCAGGACTTCAACTGTCTGATGTTATTGTGATCCTTTTTCTAGTTTTGGATATCCTATTTTTTACATTTCATCAGCAGTAATTTTTAAGTCACTGGTTATATCTTAATTAATATGTGTTGTAGTTTTAATCCACCTAACTTATCTGGATGACAAAAGTTTAGGAATAAAATAGTTTTCTATGGCTTGGAGGTTGCAATAGGTACTAGGACTCAAAGTTTCTGTGTGTTAGCAATTTGACATATGTTCACAGTATCTCAAAGTAACTTGCCAATACACTCTGTCAGCTGAAGTCTTATAAGTTGCTAAGCTTCTGCGTACACTACAGTTTCTGTATTATGTCCTGATGTTCAAGAGATGGAGGCAGGCTATTGGGTAATGCACTCACCAAAATTTTTTCCTTTTGTGTTGCTTCTGAACATAGGGAGACAGGACATTTCACCCTTTTGACAGTAGTGAAACAAAATGTTATAATCTCTTTAACTATTGAAGTTATGTACGTATTTGATACATACCTAACAGCAATTTCAAACTACTGATTATTTTTGGTGTATTAGATTCCATTTCCACTTTTCTGGACAGGAAAAAATAAAATAATAATAAAAATATTAAAGATTGAACAGAAGATCCTACATTATCTGTTGAAGTGTTCATAATGCAGACATTAAGCACCTTACTTTAGAAAAACTAGTCTCATGACTTAGTTTCTAATCACTTTATATGCACTGTGGATGGAAGTAGCTTCAATCAAAAGGCAATTTCAAAGCAGAGATTGATTTCTCAATATCATAAGCTAGAGCACCTCTATCTCGTCACTGAGTACATGGATAGTATTATTGGTTGCATCTACAGTAGCGTTTTAGTGCTTAAAAGGAGTACGCTTCTTGGATTTCCCAGTTGTCCATGTTTATTGCATTTCAGTTTATAACATTGAGCAGTCTTGAGCATGCAAACTGGATTCCTTTTAAATGGAAGGGGGCACATGCTCTGACTGGAAATGTGTGTTCAGTCCATGCAACCAGGTTAAAACAACTTAAAGTAAAACTCTAAAATGAACATGGTGTGAACATTTGAGAACCAACTGATTTGCTGTATATATCCACTCCTATTTTATACCACAAAGAACAGTCACTTAATTTTGCTAGCTAAGATAGGCTCTCAGGTTAGAGTGTGCTTCTTCATCTCGGTATTCAAGATTATTGCTTAATAATGGAATTAAATCAATTTTATGTCTAGGCTTCTCAAATAGTTTTGATAAATCTAAATCTACCCACTGCAGAAATAACTGACTGCCTGTCACGTCTAAAGCACTATGATTCCTTCACTAGCTTTGTACAAGCATATCCGAGAGCCCTATATTGTCTAGCTGATTGTTTTCTTAAGTACATTTGGATTGTACTTTTTAGTTTGAAGAAAACATTTTACAAACTGTTAACGCCCAGTGCAGAAATAGGTATTGCTGTATTGAGAACCATGGTAAATACATACCTCCTTGTTAACATCTATTTGTTTATTTACCTATTCTGAATAAATATCCCTTCAGTTCACTTTATGTCCAAATAAAGCACCTAATCACTTGACAACTAAACACTGCACTTTCTAGGAGACAGTAATCAAACATCCTCGTGTTTTCATATGCATATATATATATATCAGCTTTTGGTGTTGGGTTTTGGTTTTTTCCTTTTTTTTTTTTTTTTTTTTATATCTACTCCTCATGGGACCTCTGAGTGGCATGCATGTTTAGTTTTAGTCTTTTTCAATTGCAGTGCAACTGTGGTTTTTATAAGCGTATATCAATCTGTATTCTTGTTGTCTTTCTGCTTTTATGGTTTTATAACTTGACCATAAATACATGAATTGAAGTTTAGTATTCAAAGGCTGAGCCCTTAAATGGGATACTTGCATGGACTAGTGAAAGCTGTCTCCTCGCTCTGGGTAGTTTGTTGCCCCTGAGCGTGTTGCGTTGCTCCTCTTGGAACAGCCCTGGCAGGACTTTGAGAACTTCCAAAGAAGAAACCTCTGTGAGGTCCTGCCGCTGTCCTCCCGCTGCTCTCGTGTGTATCACCGAACACGAGACATGTACGTGCAACATGATCATCACTGCAGGAAAAAGGCTCAAAGTTCTGCCAAATCCTTTTTCTTTCTTATATATCTGTACAATTCAGAGAAGGTATATTCCTCTGAATTTACTCCCCTCTTTTTTTTTTTTTTCTATTTACTGTTGTCACCTGTCGATGCAAAAAGGCTTGTATTTTCTTTGCCCTTCCCATTATCCACCTCTGCATACTCAATAGCCAGATCACAATTTGGACTTTAAGTAATCAAATGGACACCTGCTTGGAAAACAATCTGATTATATCCACATAGTCTGAAAAACAATATCTTGAAATGTAGCAATTTAACATGTGCCCTATTTAAATACACTCCCTGCTTATCTCACTAGGAGTTGTGCGTCCGCTAAAGAGCAAAATTTGGCACTGACAGCATATAGCTATGTGTGTCTGTGTGTATCATATATTTCTATCTAACTAGTAACTGGCTTTGATATTTTCATATAAAACATATATGAAAATATATTTGTCTGATTAACTTAGAACTCATTGGAAAGAAAACCTTATTTAGCTGTAATGTGCTAAATATTATCCTATTCTTTATTAATGGAAAAAAATACTACAGTTTTAATTTCAGCTCCTGTGCAGAAGTATAGAGGGTCTTTCAACAAATGTTATTAGGGTAAAAATCAGATTTTTTTTTTCTAATTTAATTTCATTTTAATTTATCATTATAATTTCTATTGTATAAAATCAATGCATTAGGAAAGAATACAACTACAGATATATGTGACAATTCATGAAAGTAGCTGATTTAATTAGTATTTTGACTTTATTAATCTGACACTTGCAATGTTTCCATTTGTTGTTTTGTTTTAAAATCTTCTTGTAGGTAGCAATCTTCATCTATATCTATGATATAGCTATCCACAATCAATTTTTTTTGAATTTAGAATTTAGAATGTAACTAAATTCTACAGAATGTAGATGTAACTGTGAACTATCCTTGAACATTATTTGGAGAGGATTTTTGTTTGGATATACACAGATACTGATAAATGCCAAAAATCAGTGCTTTAAAAAGATGAACATACTGCATAGAAACTAAAGTATGAGTTGAGAAACGTAAATGTAAATAACTGAGCTACTTGTTTGGAAATTACATCCAAAACATAAGTTGAATCATGACAACATATCTTACATGAAATATATACCACTTATGTTGTGTTAAACAGCAAAATTTTCTTTCTCACAGAGATACTAAGTAAAACTTTCAAACCTTTTGTGACAAAAAGGAAATAATTCTTTTGAAAATCTCTCTGGTAAACTTTGTGCTGAGCGGAGTAGGATTCCTTTGGGGTGGATGTTGTTATGCTTTGATTTGCTTTCATTGCTGAAGTTCAGTTAGAGCTCTGTCCTGAAATGGAATCTCTTTTAAAGTTTAAAGTCTCTTAAGACTTTATTGCAAACATATACGTAACTTGTTTTTGCACGAGTAGTTCCAGTCACCTCAATGGACTCATTCCTGAAGACAATATCTATGAACTATTAATTGGTGAAGCCTTCAGACTGTAAATATTTCAGTGCGATACTTTCTTCCTATTTATTTTTTACATCACCAGGCACACTGATACTTAACCAAGTATTTATCAAGTTGATCTGCGCAGTTTGTGAAGAGCTGCAGTGCGCTATTACTCAGCAGCGTGCCAGACTACTAGACTAATTCAAGGCAGTGTGCATTCATATCACGGCACCTAGGCATAAACCAAGCTTACCAATACGATTCAATAACTCCATGTGGAAATCTCTGATAATAACTGCATTATGACTTTCTGAATGGAAATGCAGAAGTTTTGGAAATAGAATAATGCGTATACAGACAGTTCACTACAGTTAGAAGTAGGGGACATGCAGAGACTGTGAAGGCCTTAAAACACTTCAAAATATCTATACATAGTAAGAGAGGAGAAAATACCTTTCTTATTAGGTATCAAATTCCACTCTACAGGGGAGGGGCAGAATCTCATTCCAAGCTTCCCTATAGCCAGGAGATTCCTGACAAGAGTTCTCTAAACAACTTATAAACTTTGTGGGCTAGCAGACTAATTTAATTTATGGAGGGTTTTCATAAACTACACTCTGGTCAGGTGACTTGTCCTTGCTGTTTATAATTCTCTAAATTTAAAATTTTGACACATTATGAATTTTGAGATGTCTAAATATGGATTAATTTCATAAGTTGAAAAAGTTAGAAACTGTGTTCTATATACACAGTACATATACTATATACATTGAATATACACAGTGTATATTCAGTATTGGTAGACTTTAGGTTATTTATGACATGATACAAGGCATGTATAATGAACTCTCTATAATAATATTTTTACTAAATGCTATGGATAATGTAATGTCTAGATAAGGTAATCGCCCTTATTATGTATCTTGTTTAGACAGTTTTGGGCAACATAGCCATTAACACATTACCACAGAGAAAAATAACTAATTATAGCTATTTCATAGCTGGTCTATGTTAAGATATTCAACTTATAGAAACAATGTTGTTTAGACAGAGTAGCTAAGTAAAATCATTTAATTGCTGCCTCGACAATCCTAACTAGGTATTTTTGTGCACATACGTATATAGTTTGATGAAAGCAAATAGTAGTGATATAATCAAGTTTTACCAATTTTAGTAATCAGTGTTGTAGGTTATTTGTGTTACTTTAGAGAAAGAAAGAAAGAAAAAGGTAAATTAAGTTGATCATGATATCTGTTTAAGAACTTGAGGTAATACATTTGGTATTCAGAATTCAAGGAAGCAGAAATATGTCTAACTAATGAAAACCAGTAACTAAATCAGTTAAACTTCAAAGGAAATAATAATTACACACTGTTCTGAGCTAGGCTCAAACTCACTAGAATAAATAACAGGGTTGTATAAAGACCTTCTTGCATTTGAGACAGCTTGCAAACCATTTATGGTCCTTTTGCAGGAAGTCTCTACACAAACAGAAGTATATGTCTCTATCCAAAACAAAGATACAAGCAGGGCATATACGTTGGAAATACCTTGCTGGGTAATATACATAAAGGTTTATATTTCTGTGAAAAATAACAGAAAAATAACAGTGAACCTGGGAAAAGAGGAAGCATCCAACACAGAAATAGAAAATCTGTTGATGCATTTCTTAGAGAAAGTGAAGAGAAAGACAGCTTTCTCAGCCAAATTCTGACGATAAAACTGTTAGATAAGCAAAGAGACTGCCTTCTGTTCAAGTCTTCTACATTTAAGGAAAAAGATCTTTTGTCTGTAATGGTAAGGAAGAAGTGCGAAGAATGAAAATCTAACATTGGTGTTCTTTTCCTAATGGAAGCAACCCAAGAAGAGCTGCACCTTGTCTAATACAGATCAGAAAAAAGAAGAAACCAAGTTTCCTTAAGTAGTAAAATAAGTTACATTTAAAAGGGTTATGGCAGGTAGTGTGTCTCAGTTCCCAAAAAAGGTAAAAAGGAAGGAGGATCCATATGCATCCTTGTCTGCCTAATTAAATAGGACTAAACAGTGATGATATATGTATAGGGTTAAAGCATTAAGTGTATGAAGTTCAGGAGAAGAGTCCAGTATTATTTCAATGTAAACTACTATAAAACCCATGTGGAACTTATTTCTAGGATGTAAATTTAGGAAACATACACATGATGAGTTATCGTGTTACATGAATCTAAAATGCTTTGAATGTTTGCCTCACAGATCTACTTCATTTAGTTGTATACCTGAATTTCTTTACTTGGCAAATAACACAAAATTATCCTTGTATGAAATTTTCATTTATTTCCTAAATTTTGTTTAATTGCTCTGAAAATAGCAGCATTTTTCATGGGTTTTGGTACTTTATTTTCTGTCCTTGACTGAAACTAGGAAGGCAGAGAAATCCCCTAAATAAATAGCAAAGTTAACCCTTCTAATCCAGATACTTCTTCAAAGTTTAAACATTAGAAAAAAAATCCTAAATTTATTCAGGCATTTTTTTTTTTCCTGTCTAAGCATATTCTAAACATCCTAAAGCATAAATTGAAGCTTTAACCTAAACTTCACATATTTCTGTGGAGAATTTCTTGTTACAGTTATGCGAGTGTGTGTTGTTTATAGTAAATCAAATTCTTGTGAGGACTGTCAAAGTTAGGGTGCTATTAACTTTAGTGTCTAAAAATCAACTCTATAACCAGTAGATAGAGTCACCTCAAGAAAAGCGTTTGTCCCATGCTCAAATAAGGGTCTAAGCTAGGCTAGAATAAAATGCTCACTGGAGGTGACTCTGTCTCCATGTATTGTAAGTGGAGCATAAGTAGTAGGCCGGCTTAGACGCCTCACTTCGAGCTGACTAGGTGGTGAGATGAATTTCTGTATGTGCTGCATGAGGCAAGAGCTCATTAAATACTTGAACAGTCCTTGGAGTAGGAATGGGAACCAGGTACCACTCTGCCAGATAAGCCTTGTTGAGCTGAACCATTCTCTCTTCTATGGATCTGCTGCTGCTGTGTCCCACGTCTTTCATGAACGCTGTAGTCACTAATCTACTGAGCAGAAAGGACCATGGAAGAATATCTGTCTTTCCAGTGTGTGCAAACCCTGCTTGGAGTATATATAGCTTCCAGGGGCTGGGGACTCGAGCAGGGGAACACCTCTTTGGGGGATTATAGTATAGGCAGTGTTGGGAAGTAGAGTAGCATTCAGCGGTGCTACATACTGCCCACTCTTTAGTTTGGACTGCATTATTTTGTTACCTTTTAAAAATCTTCATGGTATGGTGAATATCCCGTTTCCTTTGTGTGCATTTGTGTTGCAGCACTCGGCCATTGTGCATTGCCTCTTCTGTCTGCTGAACAGCAGTAATTGGCCACTGCACCGGGCATTTTGCTCCGTGTCTCGAGCAAGAACTCAATAGGCAGTGGGACCTGCTGTCTCACCAAGAGCAGCTGCGTGGTGTAGCTCATCAGTGTGCGAGGTGTTGATCTCTGGCTTTGGTGAGGTTGCAAATTCAACGAGGGTGAGGAACCCTTGCCAATTTGCCCCTGTGGAAGCACCTGTTCCTGCAAATCCAGAACCTGCCTAAGGCAGGGTGCAACAGAGAAGTTCCTCCTACTGATTGAGAGAGTAGTTCCCAGGTTTTGGTCATTCCTCTAGAAGCTGTGGGGCAGCGTGCTTCATGCTGTGATGTGTTACCACTAATCAGCAGTATCTAACTTCTGTGGAAGCAGTGATTTCGGGGTGGGGAAGGGAGGAAGAAATGGATGTCACAGTTTTTCCACATTAACAAATTCCCACTTCTTTTCTTTTACTTTAAGCAATGGGTTGTGAGTTTAGACACGGTGTAGAGGTGAGAAAGGCGCTGAGGTACTCAACATGACAACGCGATGGCACTAGTAATTTTCCTAATTCAGAACCTAGATGTTGCATGACTTTACGAGGGATGGGTTGATATTCAAATGCCTTTGTCCTGTATTAGCTCCTGAAGATTGTGTGCCTTTAGCTCCTTATTTTCACTGCATGTGCACATTCACTGGAATGACCGAGGTAAATGGTACTTTGTCCTAGCCACTTAGTTAAATTGTGCGTTGCACCTATTAGTTTGTAAGATCTGAAAGGCAAACGTTCATTTTACCAAGCTGTTAAAGATAGCGCAGTTTTCGTAGTAAGAGAATGTGGGCTGGACAGTCATGATTTGATTATGGTATTAAAAAAGCCTTTTCCCCTTGTTTGCGTGCCCCTCCATCACAGCAAATCCTTAGGGTGCCCTCTTTTCCTCTAGATACCTTTATTCCTCAAGAGGTGCTCTGTTCAGCAGGAGCCTTATTCATACAGGTAGGCCCATCAGCCTGGGGGATGCAGTCCATAATTCATAACACAGTTTGAATCTTTTAGAAATATAAATACAATTCCTTGTTGCTGTGAAATACTGATTTTATTGTTATTAGGAGGTAGTAGGACCTTGAAAAATGGCTTGATAGTCTGATTTGGTTTTATATTTATAAAGCATGTATATATGTTTCTGTGCAATATAGATCATAGTAGAAAAACAATTTCCTTTTATTTACAAGGCAGTTGAGATTGTCATTGTATTATATACCTTTTAGTGCACAGAATGTTCATTTTCTTTCAAACGTTATTCATCGAAAGAGGATAATTATGGTGTATTTCACAGACTGCCAGAAGGAAAATGTATCTTTGAAAAGTTTCATTTCCCTTAAGTTGCTCATTTTCTATAGGAAGACAGAGCTATTAAGTAACATACCCATGACAAAGATTGATTAAAATGGCATAAAGGACTATCTTATCTCTAAGTACAGGGATTTACATGTATAACTCCTATGACATTAAATGCAGTAGGTGAAATTAACTCCAACTAGTGTATAAAAAAAGCCCCAGTAAATTGGTTTGTACAGAGAACAAGGTGAGGGTGGGAGGGATGGCACGTTAAGTAGCAAGCAAAAAGTATTGTTTTAGGTACACCTACAATGTAGCATGCAAATAATCAAACCAAGTTCTGTGCCAGCAGCGTCAATGCAGTATTCTGCTGGGACTCGCTTTGGCTGCTGAACAGTGGAAACATCACCTTGCTGATGTGGCTAAGCTTCTCGTATTCAGGCAGCTCCTTAGAGCAGCTCAGGCTCCTCTACAGTGTTCGAGGTAAATTTAGCCTGGGTCTGTCTGGCCTGGAACAAGGGATATGCACTTATGTACACCTTGTGCAGGTCCTATGGCATTCCTCAACACAGGTGTCTGCAGACGGCTCTTATGACCTGTTCCACAGTACTCCCAGTGCTTAACTCTGCTTTGCTGGGAGCCCTTCATGAGCCTTGAACCTTATTAACCCAGGTAAATGAGTACTTACCTGTATGACAGCCATTAGTTAAGACGTGGTAAATGATAAGGGATGTGAATAGAATATCCAAAGATTTTGATTTTTTTTTTCCCCCTACTCGCTGCAGAATTAGTAACAAGCACTATTTTACTTATAGCATTCGGTGCCTCCCCACCCTCCCCACCCCCCCAATTTCTAGTGCTGAACACAACAGCTTTGCTGGTATTTATCTGTGTAAAGACTTGACTTTCACTTGAACATACACCTTGCAGGATGTAAAGCTCTATAATAGTTAGCTCTTTTGTGCATGATGGGAGAAGCTAAAGTTTGCCTTTCCTGAACTTTTTCCTTGAGTCTTTGCTCTGACTATGACTTTGCTACCATGTTTCAGCAGCTCATCCAGCATAGTGGCAACAGTATGGTGTGGTCAGTCTAGAACTGGGAGTTTGCTAATGTAGCAGATGAGTAGTTGTTACTTAAAATTTACTGTGCCACGCATCACATGTGGATATTTGTACAAGAGCATTAGCACAGGACGTAACTCCTTTTTGGGGTAATTCCACTGCAATTATCAGATTTAGACAAATGAATAATAAAGTACCACAGTTTAGGGCAGAATTTCACATTTTATATATATCAAAATGTGGATGAGAAAAAATGAACAAGTTTCAGATAAAAAAAAAAAGTGAGTGTGTGTGTGTATATTTAAAAAACGGATATGTTTAATCGACATTTTGGGTTTTGTAGTCACATAACTACATGCCTTTTCCTCTACTTCAGCAAGAATTCCATAACAAACAAGTGAATAAATTAAAAAAAATTCCTTGTTGGATATGTCATGTACATTGTATATTGGTTTATGTACACATACTTACATAACTTTTTTTTTTAACAGAAGCATACATTCTCATATTTTTGTAGGGCTTAATTTTTATTTCCTACTGCTATATGGCATCAGTAACAATTATTGCAGAAGTGTTAAACCCATCTGAGAACAGAAAGTAGCCCCATCTTAGTTATAAAATAACCATATCCTATTATGGTACTTTGATACAGAGTTTGCTTTAATTAACAAAATGAAAACATCTGTTACTGTCTCAACATAGTTTTTGAGTTTCGTACCAGTTTTATAATTCATGTTTTTCTCTGCTTCTGAAGTTTTTCAGATATAAATTATTTGTAAATGTTACTTTTCTTCCAAAAGCTTACAAAAAGTCAGCAATTAACTAACTACAACAGGTGTTTCCTTTCTTGGGAAAAGGAATGCATATGATTATTGTAATTTAGATTCCTATGTGAGTTAAGCAATTGGCCTACTATTAGAAAACATTGCAAGCACATGGAAAAAGATAAAAAATGAAGTAGAAAGGTTGGATGAATTTAAGACTGAGACAGTTTTAACCCCTTCAGGCTCTCTTTACACATGAATGTTGTGGGTGATTGCCACCCACCCCCCCAAATCCTAAATGTGACTTGATATGTGCATATATGGTTTAGATTTACAGTAATATTTTCTGATGCCAAACATATGTTTTTATATTGTGACCTTTGTACAAAAAGCTGCAATAACCATTCTGCAATATTCAATTTGTTTAATGGCAGACAAGTATTCCCTAGGAATGTCTGATAGCGTATTACTCAGATTGTTTGCTCACTTAACCCTGCCCCAGGTGCCTGAATCTTTAGATTAAAGATACAGAAATAAAAACAGAATAGCCTAGCAGATCATTTTTGGCTGCTGTAACACATAATCATCTCCTCTGATCCATTCTAGTTTTCTATTACTTGTTAATAGAAAATTTCAAGTTCCTTGAGTGTTTGCAAAAGGTGTCGGATTGACAGCAATTTGATTTTGAGTAACAACAGGAGAGACAGCTTCAGTTAATGTACACATTAGTATTACTAATAAAAAAATAAGTAAAATACTCTAAAAATATTGGTGATATGAAGAACCCAGTAAAACCACAGGTTGAGTGTCTATACACTTGCTTTACTCACTAGAGGTAGAAGTGGAATTTACAGAAGAAAATTAGTGTTTGTGTATGAGACAGAAAGAGAGATGCAGAAAAAGAAGCTTATATTAAAGTAAAAATGTCAGGTTCAGTCTGTTGTATTAAAAAAGCTGAATTTGTTCTCCTGGGTTTTTTTTCCCTCTCGCTCTGCAAAGACTTGTGTTAACCAAAGCATTCTAATATGTGTAGCTATAAATATATATTGGAATCATGCAAGTATTTTACTAGTGCCTAATTACTCTGCAAGGAGAGAGTTGGGTTGTGGGTTTTTTTTTCATACTTGCTGTTATAGTCAATTTAAAGATTTTTTTTTTTTCCCCCCTCCTTCTCCACTTGTTTTCTTCGTATAAGCACCCGTGATCTGCTAGCAAATCTACTATTATAAGAATACTGTGTACCAAAAGCACGTGTCCAACCACACCAACAAAAAGCACAGTTTGGTAGTAGCATTGTTTCAATCACATATTTACGGAAACCAAGTGTAAGTCTGTTGATTTTGTGCACTTGTGCTGATGATAAGTCAAATTAAAGGAGGGGAGGTTCAGTCGGACCACGTCATCTCCGTGACCTGCTCTATTTTTACCTGCTGCCTTTAAATCGTAGCCTCCCTCCTGACACTGTTAAGCATTGCCAGTAAACCACCAGGTTGTTTATAAGAGCACATTGTAAAGTAGGTTGTATTGGAAAGTAGGAGCTGCCCAACAAATTAATGGCATTGTGAGGTGCTGCCTGCTGGGGTGAAAATAAATTGTAAGATAATATAGGGAGACAGGTAATGGGCACTAGCTATGCTGCACAACACTTTTCAAACTGCTGCTGACTGTGTGCCAATAGATATGGCAATAACTGTCAACAAGATTTACAATACTTTCGCATTTACACAGTGCGAGTAGAAAGGCTGAAAGAGTTCTGTAATTTTATTTAAAGTTTAGCGCCAACTATTTCTGGACCTACTATTTCCAGGCAACAGGGTTACAAACACACTGCTTATCTTTCATACGTGTCAGTGGGAGGGTTTTTATTATCATCGGAAGTCCTTGAAATTGGACATAAGAAAAATAGCAGTAAAGCAGAGGTATATACTTAATTGTAAAATCCAAGTAGGTACAGATTTTGCCATTTATTGTATATGTTGTGATTTCTGATAGCACTAAATTGTGCTACCTATCTATAGCCCCAGTGGGTGGTTCCTGCAGGCAATACATTTTCTGGCTGTGTTTCTTTCCCTGATAGTGAGAAGGCACAGCTTAAAGCTACTGTGTTGGCTTTGTCGTCCCCTTGGCAATGCGTTCCATGCTGCAGAAATCTGCAAGAGGCTGACTGAACAATTTTAAAGGTCCATTGTGCAAGGCTCAGGAGTTGTCCCATCATCCTCCTTACCAGTATTCAGACAAATGTCTTCACACTTACAATAACTTTTAATAGTTGTTAGCACTGCAGAGATGGTAAAATTATGGGTTTGAGCTGAATTTTCTTTTTCTGGTTTGCGCATCCTCAATGGAACTTGTAAATACCTTCTGTGTGCATTACTTTATAATGAAGGCTCTGGTTACTAGTTACATAACTTCATCTTATCAGAAAGGCTTGCTTATGTTTTTCGGTGGCTTCAGCTGCCAACCAGTAAGAAACTTTCTTTAAAATATGGACTAGAGCAGCCATGGATTTGTAATAAATCACAGATGATGTCTGTGTACCTTTTTTTTTGGGGGTGGGTCTAATATACTATTGAATACAGGAAAAGAACTTTTATGCTTAAAAAAAGATAGCCTTTTTAGAACCCAATAAATAATCTGAGGCTGACCAAACCATTCCTTGTATTACTTTATATGAACCGTATGAACAAATTGGCAGTTAGTGATTATTATTTATTTGTTCCGTGGTAACACCCAAAGGTCTCGGACACTAGACGCTTTATAAACACAGATCAAATGGACGTTTCCTGCTTGAAGAATCACAGAACCAAAGGATAATTCAGGTTGGAAGGGACCTCTAAAGGTCATCTAGACCAACCCTCTCTGCTCAAAGCAGGTCTAATTAGATCAGGTTGCTCAAGGGCTTGTCTAGAACTTACACTCTAAAGAGTCTAAGAATTTATGATCTAAAGTTCATTTGCTAAAATCTAAGGGTTTGGTTCTTGAATGCAAGGTTAAGAAGTCCAATTTAATACTGCGTGTATATGTGACCCTAATTCAGGCAGTCAGTATGTAATTTGTTTTATTTTCATCTTTCTTATTCACTTGATCATAGACTTAGCTGACCCAACAGTCTTATCCCAGAGGCTCCTACTGCTCTCTCAGAAATAAGAGTTCTCTCCTGGGGACTTGCCTTCTGGAAAGGGCCTCGGAATACCCACCCGTGTGCAAAATCGGCACTGTCATGGGAAACCACAGAGGAACTGTCACCCCGACTGGCAAATAGTGCACTGGAATTGATCCTCTCATTGCTTTTTCTGATCAATGTTCCCTGCCTTTTCATTTTGTCTCAAGTTTATAAACAATCCTTTTTGGCTGCTTCAGGTGGAGTCCCAGTATGCTCATCAGTTCTCTTACAGACCTGGTTAACCCGTTGATGGTCAATGTGGAGGCACAAGTTGAATTGCAAGTTTGCATTTAAATCCAGTTAAAGCCAATTGAACTTAGGTGTGTTCCTAAACCAATAGTATCTTCTAGAAAGCCTCCCCTCCATTTATCTGGACTCTAGGTATACTTGAGAATATAATTTTCCTTCTAAAGTCTTTCTGTTTCTCCTTTTTGACCTCCTACTTCATGTTTCTTTTGATTTCAGTTTTATTTTCTTCTGAGAAAGTGGTTGAAAGTTTAGGACCTCTGCATCCCAAAAGGCTTACAGACCTGTAAAAATAATGGTAATAACCTTCCTGAAGTGCAAATGGCCTCATATTTAGATGACCTTCTACAGATAGTCAAAAGTTTCTCATAGGTGGCTATTTTCTCTAGGCTGTGTGGAAAAAAACTATTCGTGACTCAAGTTTTTAAATTTATTCAGTTAAAAATATTCTTTGCCAGTTTGGGGATGTTTAGAACCATTACCTAAGAACTGATAAAATGGATGATTAAGTCTTTAGAGCATGAAGAAGTAATGTTAGTAAGAAACAATCAGCAATTTTTGTTATAACATCGGAAATCATATTAAGATGTAGACACTTTGAGAATTACTGAGTAAGACGTAATCAGAAGACATTTAAAACATCAGAAAATAATTGCTGTATAATTAATTTGGGGGTGATGGAGTTGATTAATCTAGCTCTGTCTGAAACAATTTATGAAACTATCGTTTTCTACAGGTGAAAATCTGTATGGTTAGTATATGAATATACTGACAATGCTTTTCAGCTATAAAATTGCAACTCAATTATCAAAATATATAGAGCTAGTTATTTAGATATCAATTCATGAGGATATATATATAATGCTTATTTTTAAATATTTGCAGCCTACAGGCCCTTTTCTGTAGTGAGGCACAAAGACTTAGTTCAAATATCACTGTGATGTAGTCACTCTGTTTATATATGTGTCCAGGTTTGTAAAACTTTGTCTGTTGAGTACCTAAGCTCTATCTGAGTGTAAATACTAACAAAGTAAGACAGCATACTGCTATATTACTTTGCAGTAACTTGTATTTTAAAATGTAGCTTGTATTTTAAAGTAAGAGTCAAACTAATATTAACATAAAAAGTAGAGGAAAAATTTCTAGGTTACAGAAGCCCACTGGAGAGAGAGGAAATCATGATATGTACCTGCAATGTATATTTTTTAAAAAAATTACTTTGTCCTTTTGGGGTTTTCAAGTATATGAATTTTCTGCTTACATTGTATCAAAATAATTATTTGAATATAAAGAATGAAGAGCTCACTTTGTTGAGACCTCTATGAAATAATTTCTCCTTCTTGAAGGAAATAACACTGAACATCAAATCTAACATTGCTTGCTGTGATATTCATTTAAAAAGATATGTATTTATAGTGTTAGAAATTAAGGTCATCTGCTGATTACTGTGTTGGATGGTGACCCCTACTAAAGCATTTCATTGTGTTGCTACACGGTTGTCTTAGAGTTAAGGTTCTTGTATATATGAAAAAGTCAGTTTAGTAAAAACAAACGAACAAAAAAGATTGCAGTACAACATATGAAAATCTCAAATATTTTATCCCAACTAGAAGGAACTGCAGTTACATTTCTTACACTTTACTCCCCTCATACTTTAAATTATCCTTACAGAGAAAAGAGAATGCAGATGAATGACTGACAAAGCTTTCTTGCCTGGGCATCTCTCTTTGGCCCCACTAAAACTCCTTGGGAAGGGAGTCTAAAACAGCTTCTGTTGACCCTCTGCTCTGAGCTGCTGAGGCTGGTTGCTGAGGTCTGTGTGATACACAGAACTTTGCTGGTCTTTCTTTCTTCAGATATGTTCTTCCTACCTCAGACATACTCTAAGTATGAAAATTTGACATCATGTACATAACTGCATTGGTCCAGTGATAATTTTTAAATCACTTCCTACTCATGTGAGTGCATCTTTATGAAATATTGTCTGCTCTGCTAAATTGTGTTAACATGTTATGTGTTGTATTCTATGTTGAATTATGAAGTAGTCATATGTCAGAAAATTCATGGCAATTTGTTAGCAGTACCAGAAAATACACAGATCAAAAGGGGTTTGTCCATGTTTATCTAGGTAAGGTTTCATTTGGTTTTGTGTAGCAGAGGTTTTGTGGGTGGGATGGCGATGGCTTGTTTGAATGATTAGAGGTTACAGGTCATAATCAAGTTCCCTATTACATTAATTTGACTCAGCCAGAGTCAAAGGATATCACTGGTGTAAAACTAGTAGTATATTTATGGATTCTTTATCTTTGTCTTGCTGTATATCACAGTTCTGAGTATGAATCTTATTTTTGTTACTTTAAAAAAAGAGAAAAAGAGATATTTTATTAAACTAATGGGGAAAAAAAGTATGTTTAATGGCTTATTATCTGTTTAAAACATCCTCCAAAACTCTGTTAAGACTGCCTATGCCAAATTGGTAGTATGTCTGTTTAGTACGTTGGTGTTCAAAAGTTATTTCTTTACAGGGTAACTAGAAGATTTTATAAAATCTGTTTTGAATAACTTTAAAAATGTGTTGAATACTATGTCTTGTCAAAATCTGAAAAAAATCCCCAAATTGTCAGATGTTTCTTGATGGTAATATCAAGGCTTTGGGTAGCTTTGAGAGATAGGTAGTTAAAGAAAATTTCACTTGGCAGTTGGCTCATGGAAAAAGATTTGTTCTGCTGGGGAAATAAAAGGACTGTGTTAAAACAAAAGCTAATAGGAGAGAAGATGGCCTTTTAGCTTTAAAAGTGGAGGAACTACTTGCAACAACTTGAAAGGGAGAGTGACATTGTGACCAGTGAATTCAAAAAATCACTAGATTCCTTTCATTGTACATGCATTAAATATCTTTGGTCTAGGCCACATGTTTGATTTTTTTTTTTCTTTTTTTTTTTTTTTAAGGGATTTGGGGGTCTTCTTAACATATGTTCCATCATTATAGGAAACTGACAGATCTATGAAGTTTATGACAAGTCTTGCCAATGTGAGCTGCTAGATAATTGACAAAATGTTGCTAGATAATTGAAAAAGAAAAATCCATTTAACTAACATATATTACTTGTACAGCATGGTAGATGACACTGTTACATATCTAGCAACAAAAAAAGTGGCAGAGCATGTGAAGTAGCATAGCTAGGCTATCTTGGCAGGAATAAGAAGTCAGACGAGTGTATGTTTCTGCCCCTCATTAGAAAATGCTTCACGCTGTGTGTTATGACCCCAAAAAGGCATTACATACAGCTTGGACATTGCTGTTGTGATGGCTTTGCATGATGATAGTGGTGCTGCAAGATTTATGCTGTAAGTATGTGTGTTTACAGTTGCTGCATTTTGAATGTAATCTTGAAGGCTGCCCTAATCTGAAAAGTTAATTAAACCCGTAAACAAAGTAAATCTCTTAATTCAGTGTTATGTAGCATATTTGTGCTTGTTGTGCATCAGCTGACAACCTCCCAACAAGTATTTCATAAACACCTGTGCAATCACAGGATACTTACTAATGTGTGTAGTAGCCTATCCTTAGTTGTGTAACAACTTTTGTATGTAAACTTTGGTTCCCAGTAGTCTTTATTAATGCAATCTTCTTAGTAATGTAGATTTTGTGCATTAAAACAACTGCATCTTGAGATCACCCAACTTATGTCAGTGGCTACTTTTCCTCTTCTTTGACTTCCCTGACCTCCCACAGCAGCTGTTCGTACAGCAATTATCATCCAGTGGAGCATGCTGCTTTAAAACAAGCTTGTATTTTAAAAATAGACCTGTTAATTTAGTGTATACTTTCATTTTAAAAGAATAAATTTAAAATTTGGAGAGGAGGTTAAGGAAAAAACAAAGTTATTTTAAAGCAGTTGTTTATTTTCTTATAGTATTTATGTAACCCTATTTCACCCACCCATACAAAATACTTTCTAATTGGCATGGGTTCAGCCTGCTCAGAACTGGTACATGAATACAGAACTGCATAGCTAATAGTTTCATTTAGAGGACCACACACAGTTGCTGCACATGTGAGGGAAGCAAGCTGACAGATGTCCACATCCCCTGGCTCTAAGAATAATAATAACCCTCCAACCTAACAGACTGCAAGCAGGAAGGGCTCTCGGAGCACTGTCACCTTTTCCCCCTGCTGAGAACCAACTACATTCCTGCAACTTTTTACATGATTTTTCCTCAGTCCAGGGATAGAAGTTGCATATCGGAGTGGCATGTAATAAACTCCCCATATAAGAGGAGTTTAATTTGTGTCCCTTTATAATACAAAAATATTGTCACTTTTTTCTACAATAATGAAACCGTGAAAGTCATCTCAGTCTCCTGGAAGCAAGAATAAAAAGTGAGTATTCTTTCACACCACAAGGAAGACTGATGTAATGATTTAGTAGTTATCAGGAATTAGTAGGTGAAGTACCTGCTGTCCCTCCTCTGCCCTTCACAGAAGACCAGAAGACCTAATTTATTTTGCCCCACATGTCCAGGTCTCCAGGTCTCCAAGATCTCCGAGGTCTTCTGAAAAGCTCAGATTTCAGTAAGGAAGGGCTGCTTTAGGCTCTTCTGGTTGCAGAAAAATACCTGAGTGAAACTTAAAGACTCAAAAACTAGAAGGAAATAAATAAAGAATTGTATTTCTTTGGAGAAACAAAAAATCTCGTGGCTATGGGATATTACTCATATGTTCTAACTGCCTGAAACTAGTGGCACTATCAATTTTGCTGCCCATTATAAGGAAGAATAGCAAAAATAGAATTTAAGTATTTGTCTGGATTTTTAGAAGAGAGGCAATACATTATTTACTACTAAAATTTGCCAGACTCAAAAGTTAGAAATACTGTTGTAAATTGAAAGTTAAGAACATCTAAAAACTCTGTGCTTTCAACCTGAGGTTTTCTTTCAATTCTTCCCTGACATACTGAGTAGATTTTGAAATCTGTGTCACTGCATGAGATACTCAGGAAGAAATGTTTGTATAGGAAGAGCCATGGTCTTTTAATTACGGACTGTGTTTATACTAATATCACAGCCATCAGCAACTGCATCCATGCAGTGTCAGCAGTAATTAGCACTGAATATATAGGCCTCTACTCGGCAAGAATTGCTGAATGTATGATTTAATAGCACTGGAAGTGCTCCAACACTATCCCACACAACAGCATTTTTAGTATAAACTACAAGTGTCTAAAAGGGAGTTGGTGTTTAAGTACAGATCCCAGCTTACCCTGCACTAACTTCCCCAAGAAGACAGGACCAGAGTTAGTGGAAGACTGAAGGTGGGAGCTGTGTGAGCAGTATAATGCAGCACAAGCAGGGGCACATCTCATTTGACATGAAAATTTCAGTCCCAGTCCCGTTGACTTTCATGCGGTTATGACCATGGTTATGCTTGTTAAGGAGGTAGCCCAGTGTTAAGGCACTGATATAAGAGCGCTTCAATGGACTTATTTCTGATGCGCAGTGCAGCCTCAGTTATTGTAATGGAGGCTGAAGTCCTCTATATTGCAAGTTTAGTATCACAAGTTACTTGGACTAACTTAGTTACACAGATTTATACAAGCCTATTCTTCAAAAGTGTGTATTTTCCCCTTCAGTGCTAAACATATCTCTGCAACATTTGTTTACTAGGTCATTGCTATTCAAATCTGAGTTTTTTCTTAAACCAAAATCCTACGTCTTCTTAACAGCATGCAGAACATAGTCCCAAAACCACAGGGAGGGTAAATTCATTTTTATTTTATTTTTAAATAATGGAGCCTTTATACATTCTGAAGTGAAATTCTGCCTTCAGCTGGAGGTTTCTCTCCTTCCCTCAGTCATGGGGTTTTGGGTGCAGAAAGCTCACTGAAAGATGGGTGAAGATTGTAAATAATTTAAAAAAAAAATACCATACATTCTAAAATCTCCTGCTCCTTGCTGAATTTGTTTTGGCATGCAGAGACACTAATGCACCTGTGGAGAGAATGTTCTCTGTAATGGATGACATCTGGTTTGAAGACAAAAGTGGAATGTCAGTAGACAGAGTTAAGGGAATGACAGTGGTAAGAGCCAATCTTACTGGCAACTGCAAAGAGGTCTCTGAACAACTGTTTGAAAACACACGCAGCTTCCTCAGAAAACTGCATATATATCTAAAATATCTGTACCTTGCTTACAGACAATGCTTTTAAAAAACCAAAAACAAAAAAACCCAAAAAGACCCCAAAAAAACCCATAACCTCTTTTTATTAGAAAGAAAGATCTGCCTTAAATTTCTAAGATGTTTTAGAAGCAGTCCTGCAACAGGCTTTCCTTTCCAATAGTGTATAGAACAACAGTATATCTGTTCATACAGGCAAAATCCTGCTGCCTGTATTATTTCTTATTTAGACAAAAGTAAGGATAAACTTGTTTGAGATTTCTAATAAGTTTTAAAATTATTTTTTTGGTTCTTTCTTTTTTAAGTTTAGCCACAGTAAGGCCAAAGAGTTGTTCAGTCTTATGTAGCCTCCTTAATTTCTGTTGGATTACTGACTGCATGTGTGATTAACCACAAGCATAGTCCACTTAAAATTAGTTTGTTAATGAGGTTTGAAAGACTTGGTCAAAACTCATTTAATAGCTTGACCCAAAATTAAGATACAATGTCAGGTTAATGCTTAACTCTTATGAAAATTCTTGAATTCATTAGCTAGGAATTTCTCAGAAATCATCCCCTCTTTGTACAGAAATAGATACTGATGTTTGAAGACAGAACATCTTCTGTGTATATGTACTTAAATGTGTATAAATCAAAATATACAAATGAGTGAGAAAATAAAAAGGAAATAGAATGATCTCTATTTCTAAAGATCCTACATAAAAAGAACAGCTCCTAATTCTCACTGGTGGTACTCCTTATTATTGCACACCTTATTATTAGAAATAAATCAAAAAAAATTTACTTCCATCAATTTTTATAGTGAATGCCATGTAGTTCTTTTAGAAAGCAAGTAGTAAATACCTAGACTATTTTGTTATATGTGATTGACAGTTCCTTCCTATCACACTGTAAGAATACTTGCCTTCAAGAGCTAGCAAAGATCTCTTCCTAATTACACTTCATATTCTGAGTAAGACCTAGGTAGAGAAAGACCCCCAAAAAAGTAACAGTGGAAACTGAAGAAGGCAAGTAGACTTTTTTAGTTGTACAGTCTAGGTCTTGCAAACCTTGGCATAGAAATCAGCTGTGATGTTCATCACACCTGCCTTTCGACAGTAGCTGTCTGCCTAACCAGGGCATGGTTCCTCTTGTGCTCCTGATATAGATGTTTGAAGTAGATCAGATGAATGAGATTATAGTCGTGTCTGTTAGTCAGAGTCAGATATGGTCATGAATAACTTGGATTAATTATTGACAGGAATATTGCCTTCAGAAATATTTTCAGAGATGTAGCTGATGAAACAAAAGATGTCCCTATAACCTGCCCACCAATGCAGCTGTGACAGGACAGTCTAAAAGGGGCATAAGAGAAGCCTGAAAGGCTTTTCTGTAGTAATCCTTCTTCCTACTGTCTAACAGTTTCCTTAATGTGTCAATATTTCATTTACATTTGTGTGACTGTTCTCTGAAGGGAATGCTAATAAAGCCTCCAGATGCTAAAATCGTTCTGAGTTATTTCTGTGTGTTGGAGTCAATATGATGCAAACCAGGTGAGAGGCTCGGTTGAATCAGGCCATGACAGACATGTAGTTTTCCAGCAGCTGTCCCAGAAGTGTCTGCTCTCCCAGCTGTTTGTACCCACCCCGACATTGAAGACAGGCCACAAGGAGCAGGTGTAGGCCAAAGCAACTGTAGCTGAGGTAGCCAGACCGAGGTGGAACATCTGCTCACGCCTTCACTGTACAGTGGATCAACGTGCTGCAGAGCTCCTCAGTAATGACTACAAGTTTTTGATGGCCATGTTGTTAAAGATATCTGTTTCTCGTGCAGAAAGATCAAGAGATTCTCTTCTGTTTCCAAAAGCAACAAATCCTCTGTGATCCTTTGGAAAACTTTTTTTTTTTTTTTATTAAATAGAAATTGGCAACTATGTCCAAGGTATATCCAGTCAAAGTCACGGTGATTATTGTTCCTACAGGTGTGGCTATATAGATGTAGCAATACTCATATAATTTAGGAAAAGAAATGTGCTTTAGGACTGATTGTGGTAATGAGAACAGCATTATGCCTCTGTGAAGCTGAAAGCGGGCACGAGTTTCTTCCTCTCTTCTCTGCAGCAGTGTCAATATATAATTTGTGCAAACTAGCATATGAAATATTTAAAAATAGAAGACCCAATATACCTGTGAAGCATTCATCATTCAAAAATGAGTTCAGAGTAGAAATAACATTAAGTAAGTGACTATTTATTTTTCCAACGGAGATATGTTTGTGAATATCATTACTGCCAGGCAAATAAAATATTTGCAAGTTTATTTGTCTGCATCTGGAAGGTTATACTCAGTCATTCAAGCAGGCCAAAAGCCCTCAAGAGTTTGGACTAGGAGAGACAAAGAGGTTGCATCTAAGTGATGGCAAATTGAATCATTCAACAGCATTCCATATTTCGTCCCTTTATTAAGTGAAAAAGTATAAGATGTATAGTAAGCAGCTACATAAGGCAGATTGCACCTGAAATGATTTATGCTATTCATAACCTTTTTAGTAACAGGCAGATTTCCAACACAGTAATTTACAGGTGTTTTTCAAGAAACCTAATCAATATATTATCTCTTGTTTTGAATAAGCCTCTGCAAGCAAACAATGAATAGACTGTTTTGTTTAGTTTACCTAATTTTCTCTGAGTTCCAGGAAACTTAGATCCCAGATATATAAATATACGTCTTGAATTTTAAGGAAAAAAATGTTCTTTAACAACCAATATGTGATATTAATGGTCAAATTTCAGAGTATTAATGAGACTCTTAATATCAGTCAGGAAATTAGATATTAATAATGGACCTGAATCTAACCCAGTGAAATACTCCAGAGCCTTGGAAGCATTCATATTCTGACCTCAGTAGGAGAGAAACAGCATATCTCACCGTGCAAACAGTCCAGCTAAGTCACTTATGTGCAGGACAGCCTGCACAAGGCAGCCTAATCTTTCAAGTATCCCACAAAGTAAACTGTTTCCATATCTGAGTCCTGCTGACAAGGCGAGGCAGCTAACTTTCCAGGGCTTTCCAGACCAGTGTGTCTCACTGACTAAGAGGAAGGACAAGGGGGAAGGACTGTTTCTGTGCAAAACGTATTCTTGAGAACCCCCTAAACTGAGCAGGTAACTGGAACAGTACCGTCTATACTGTTGGGTTTGTATATGTTGTTAGTCACGGAAGATATTTATAGACAAAAAAAAATTATGTTGTCCTGAAGGCCTTGTGAATGAGTTCTCTATCAAACTGTTTGAACTGGGAGTTTCTCCGTTATTTTCCATCAAGGGCCACAGCCCAGTCTCATTTTCATGATAGCATCTCATTTTTATTAGTTTACAAAAACTCCAGTGCATAAAAACCCCAAGAGAGTGATAGCAGGCTTGAATTCAGTAGTAGTTATAAAATATATTGGAAATAACTGTTTCCTCTAATTGAATATATTGCCTTTGGCTTTGGGTACCAAAACACAGCCTTAAGAAAACTGCTTTCCTCCAGGCTATATTTTACTTTCACTGGTCTCTAAGCTAGTCATATAAAGTCACTTTCTTTCACACCTTAGCAATTTACAGTAAAAGCAGTGTCAATTTTTGTCTTTGTTGTTGTTTAAATGATAGAACCCCTAATTCTCAGATACTGTATAAAAGCTGTATTCCTTCTCCAGAGTAAGAGTAGGCCTTTCAGGGAAAATGTGTTTGTTTGAATAGTGCATGGGTGGATGGAGAGTGAAGGACTCAATCCAGATCTGAGTGTAATACATAGTGCTCTCCTGGGGCTTGCTACTGAAGGTAGATAGAGCGTGACTATAAATATTAGCAAAATCCAGGTTGCACTTTGATAGGGTGAGTTGTGTTTCTTACTATCGGGTGAAAAACCACCCTGTCACAAAGCACTCACTGATCACCCTTCCCATTCAAATTAATTCATAAGACACCAGTGATATATTTATGTCTCTATGCTGTGTTACATACTGTACCTCCATAGCACTCTGATTTTAACCGGATCAAGTCCTGCAGTAACCAGAATGATTTTCCATATATCCATATGATCTGAGTAATTCACAGAATTGTGACCCTGAGTACTTGTGTGATATCTCTCGCATATGTAACATTCGGTGATTTAAAGGTGGCGACCATTCCCTGTTTCTGTTGGGTTGCTGCTCAGGAATCTCTCTTCCTTTTTCCTCTCCAAACTACATTTTCCACCTAATTTCATATGATGGGATATCTGATAGGGATCGGCATGGGGGGAGCCTTGCAGAACACGTGGAAGGAAAATATCAGGGAATTTAGAAGACAAGCCCCCCAAATAAGACTTGATTCTATTATCCTAGGGAGGCACGTCTCCTCGTTTAGATACTTCATTTAGGTGCTGAACTATGGGAAGCCTGTTCGTATCTGCCCACAACTCTTAGGTAAGTGACTGTTGATTTTAACTAACTGGTGCATCTCTATGGAGTGATATATAATGCTACCGGATGTTTAAAGGCACATGAGCTGTGGACAAAATATGCAGACAGTCTTTCCTTAATGGTTCTTACTTTGTCAACTTTTTTTTAACAAAACTCACTTATTAAATTAGTTTTTAAATTCAACAGTCATCTACTGAAAAAGAGGATTCCTTTGTCCTATGCCTGACCCCACAACAGCTAACTCTTTCCCCATCTAGTGGGATTCTTCCATACCTCTTAGTATTACTCTGCTATATCAAAAAATAGATATTAAACAGTAAATCTGCTATGGAGCAAGGAAAAAGATGTATGACAATACTTAATGAAAGCTAATCACTGTATATTTTATAGGTGTAAAGTAAGCCTTAATCATAACCCTGTTAGGTGCTAACAGTTAGTCTAGCTGAAAAATGAAGTGTTGTAATAACACCAGGCTATTATATTGGCTGTGCTTACACTAGGGAGTTACTAAAATTAACTGAGAAGAACTACATGCCCACTTTTACATGAGCTGCAAGCTCACTGCTTATTGTGGTGGTTACAGTGTTCAGTGCAAGCAAGGATATTATAAACTGGAGTCACAGTTTATGAACCCCTAACATGAGGACTGAAGGTACAATGTCCTTCATTTAAGGAATGGGAAAACTAAAATTGCTTTGAAATTTGTAATAGCTGAAAACATCAGCCTAGTCCAGCTTCCATGTTTCTCAGTTTGTCCTGTGACTGATCATTAGATTAGTTTAACTTTAAACCTACAAACATAAAACAGTAGCTAAAAAGTAACATGTTGCACTTTTTCCTTAGTAAAGTTAAAGACTGTTCACCTGGGAAAATTCAAATCCTCATCATAAACATAATGGTGCTTCAAAGGAGAAGTAATGATATAGTTTATGAATTTTAATTTCTGTTTCAAAGTCAGCAAGTGCGCTTTCTATAAATGTAAACCATCTGTTGACACCTTCTAAAAGACTAGAATTCAGTTCATCCAAGTATGAATTATTTATTTAGGATTTTTTTCCTAAGTAAACTCTAGGTTTTCTTTTTTCTCTCTTCCATAATAAACCATGTTTCTGTGTGATGTGAAGTTTCAAAATCAGCACATTCGTAACAGTAACTGATATACAACGTGAGACGTTTTGAATAATGATTACATCATAAAGATAGTGGAGAGTAGTTTCAATTTTTCCTGTGGAAGCATATTTTGTAACATGTCAGATTATACTGTTTTATATGGGCATTTTTGGCTTCAGGTAGCATCAGTGTCAGGAAAAGAGTAAGGCAATGGTGGAGTTGCTATTGTAGGTTTATCACCGTGCCTTGGAGAAGTATATTGCTTACATAAGTTTCTACCGGCTTAATGAGAGCATAGATCTGTGTATACCAGTTTAGTATTCATTACATATAGATTCTTTCATTAATTTAACAACAGCTGGATTAAATCTGTAGGAATACACTTCCAATATGCATTTATGTTGAAACTTTGGTGCAGAGATACATTCATGACTGTCATTGGTAGGAATTCATAGCAAGGCACAGCTCCAGATTGTAAAGGAGCCGCGGTTGGTGCTTGCTAGTTTTCGTGACACTTTTATCTCACGTGGTTTATTTATTTATTTATTTCCTGACAGCTGTTCTTGATGAGATATATTTGGACACTTGGGAGAGGAAGCAGAAACAGATGATCTATCTTGTTGCACTTTGCTAATTAGAACAATTCCCAGTGACCTCCATCTGCATAGGTTCAATTTTGCCTTTGAATCATGAATCAACAAACATTTTCTCTATTTGATAGCCCACTGTTCCTTGATCCTGTGAATGAGTAGTACGTGAGCCTTGTCTTTCTTTTCTGTGGGCCCCCAAAAACCGCTTCCTTTGCTAGTAATTGACATTTATTTCAATGAGACCGGCAGAGGCTAGTTTGGCAGCAACGATGACCCTGTCATCAAACATAAACCAATTTTGTCACAGCACAATTGGCGCTAACGGGCAATGTTATAACTACTTTTAAAAACCATCCTTGTTACACATCTTATTTCTATTAGAGCTATGCACCTGTCATTCAGTGGCCTTTCACGTTCAGTCTCTAACCATTTCTTGTCTTTACTAAAATTAGTCTCTGGATTGCTAATATTTTGCCATTCTTTTGCTAGATTAATGTGAAGTGTTTACTATCCTGTAGGTCTTACTGTCACTTCTGGTGCTGTTAATTGCAGTATGCAAAGGGAGGAGGGGTTATGCTGGAAACACAGATCAGTAAAAATTCCTTTTGGATTGGAAATATGTGCTTCTGAACACCGGCTTCCAAAATCTGTGAGTCCCTCAGCAGTGGTTTCTTCATAAATCTTCTTTAAATTAATATCAGGAGGTTTTTTCCTTCTCGTTTCTTTCCTGTTTCGTATGAGGATAAAAGTTGAACTGAGGTGTGATGAGTGGTGTCTTTTACTGATTGCCTATTTCCTCATACGGTGTGATGAGTTTCCTATGTGTCTGCAGGTACCTTGTGTTTTCAGGATCATTAAGGGAAGGCTTGGGAAGGCAGAACTCATAAGTATTTAAGCACTTTGAGGCTCATACAGGGTCACCATCTGGAACTGCCTATTTCTCTTCATTTGTTGTAAAGAGGACCTGGAGTGACAAACAAACTGACTTCAGGTGTTAAGTGCCTAAAAGCAACTGGAATGAAGGTGCCCTTTCTCCTCCCCACCTGCCCGCTCTCAACCCCCCCATACTTTAGCAGGTTTAATTTCCTGAAATCATGTATATATGTCGTATTAACGTAATTACTCAGAGCTGTTGTCCTCTAAGTTCTTAAAGTACTTTCAAAATTATATTCTTCAACTGAATACATTTTTTAAATAAAAGCCTTTGTGATATCATTTCAATTTCAAACCAAATTCAACACTATGTAGATCTTGATTTGGTTAAATAGTTTTATGTGCCCTTAGCTTTAAGAACACACCCCTGTTGCTTTGTTTTCAATTTATGTTCACTGGATTGACACAGGTACTAAATGTTCTCATAAATACTTGCATCAGTTTCTCAGGCTGTGAGACCCCATCAATTCATGAATGTATTTTAAATGTTGAATAAGCTTTATAGTTCAGGAGATCCCCTATTGACATAAAACGTGAATTTATATATGTATACATTTATACAAAACACACACCCTTAAAAGTCCTTAAATGTGTGACTCGGTGGTTGATCCCTCTTTGTCAGAGTAAGAAAAGGTAGGAAGGAAAGCATTAATGTCCACTGAATCATTTGATAGTACACTGTATCTGAAGTAATAGTAATTAACTCTTATTATTGATCTTTTTACAAAAAAAGTTGGGATCACAGGGAAGAGCACTAAGGTGTAGTGGGTGCTTGCTCACTTACTTGTTTGCGGGTTTTCCAAGAGTTTCAAACCAGAGCTGGCTCACTTGACTGCCTGCCCACAGCTCTATGAAATACAATCAACACCAGAGGTAGACCAAGTTCACACAAAAAACAGCAAAAAGACATTTTATGTTACGGAATACGTACTTTGATAGGTAAGCCCATTATCATCCTCATTCGAGTAAACACATGAACTTATCTCACCCGTATTCGGACGCCACTGACAGATCTCAGCACAGGAAGTAAGACAAGAAAAGCTCAAGATTATCAGCAAGAAAGTAATAAGCATTTGCTGCTTCTTTGCTGCATCACTAGCAAATCTACTACCTTTGTTAGTAAAAACAATGAAGTAATAGTACAGGGAAATACTATCAGAGTTCCATTTAAAAACTTCTCTGCAGTATCTTTTTCACCTGAAATTTCATTTAAAATACATACTATGAAAATGAATTAAATACGATTTAAAATGAAAAAAATCAATATAAGCATTTTGACTCTCTTACCACGTTTTGATAATGTTGAAATGTATTTATGGTATTTATACTACAATAATTTTTTAAAAATATAACATGGAAAATATATATTGTTTATATAATAAAACAGATTTGCCAGCATCAAAATAAAAAGTTTCAATGTTATTAAAGCAAAATATTTCCATTTGTTTAGAACCAATTTTGCTAAGAATTGTAAGAAAATTTCAGCATTTTGAATTTTTATTCCAAAAGTGCTGGAAACATTCTTTCCTACACAATGGAATTATTAGCTGGCTACTAGCTTTTCAGTCTCTTCTCAGTTTGGATTTGGACTCAACACAGGTAAAACTTGCATTTCTTTCAGCTGACAGCTATGTGGGTTTTTATCTTTGCTAGCATGCTTTGAGACCACATTTTCACAGCAGGGCAATCTTCTAGATCGAAGTAAATGAGAGAATGACCCAAATTCTGTTCTCTTAATTGGCGTGAGTAGTTTTACTTATTTCAGTACAATTATTCAATGAGTAACAAAGACAAGCCAGCAAGCACAGGAACTACATAGCTTTTATTTAAGCAATTTTGATTTTCCTTTGGTTTTTCATTCTCCTGCCCATTTTTCTGGAGGAGAAAAAAAAGTTGGTGGGGGAAGAGAATTGCAATTTGAATTTTAAGGAATGATTCCATGTCATATATCTAGCAACCACTGAAACAAAATTCAGTGCAGCATGCAGCATGGTTGCACCAGTTCAGTACAATTCATCATTTAGATGGAACCTGAGATAGTGGCAGTGCTTATTGCACCAGGGTTGCTACGTATTTGTAAGGATAGCACATGCCTTCTGCCTTCACCTTTCCGCTTGCCCAGATATGCTGCTGGTTGACACAGAGGGCTGTGGGCCAGCAGAGCCAGAGCTCCGCTGGGTCCCCTTTGGGGGAACCGTGGAGTGTGTTTTCTCATGAGAGCTCTGTATACCATGGCATCTGCTATTATCCTAATCGAGTGTCTACATAAACATTTGAAGTCAGAGGCAGCTTCCTTGTGCTATAGACGTTTAACTTAAACATTTATCATTATGCTATAGCAACTGTGCGAGGCCAACATCTCTCAGTCTAGTTGGCTCAGGGGCTTGTTTTGTAACACTCTCAGAGCTGCCAGCTCTCAAGACATTTGGTGTTTTTCTTCAGTCCCCAGATCATGGAATCATGTGACGCAGTAAGAATATCTTTCATTTTATTAAAAAAAAGAAAACCAAAACAACAAAAAAAGCCCTGAAACATAAAAGAACATTTTTAGCCTCTGTGAGCGCAAAGGAACACTTGGAAATGCTTCTTTCATCAGCACCTAAACCTGAATAAAAGGACTCTTCCTCCAAGCTGTGTGTTTGTGTTTTTAAGAAAGTCTCATTCTGAGGGGGCAGACGGATGATTTCTTGAACAACTGAGGATGCCTGTTCTACACTCGAGATACATTAGGTGTTCTTGGGACAGAGCCAGAAGACTTTTTCTTCTGTTTATTGAAGAGCTTTCATGTCTTTGGGTATGAAGTCTCCTTAAAATTTACTGTCACTGACATTTCTATTGAATTTAGAAGGTCTAACTTCATATTCAAACATTATTATTATTGATTTGGGAAGTCATAAGAGGGGTAGTTATATTTTAGGTATTAGCACTCTTCTGAGGTTACCAATTACATTTTATGGAGAATAGTTTTCCTCCGTTCTGTTAGTGAAGTAAGTTATAAATAGTCATAAGTGACTTCTTAAAGGTTTATTTCGCACTTTAAGACATTGATGATTCTGGGATTCTGGTGAAAGCCTGACCTAGATTGCCTAAGATGCAAGCTTGATAGGTCTCTGCCTTGTTTGAAATAATAACCCACGCCTAAACAGAAAACCTGGCCACTGTGGATTTTACCATTGGTTCTGTAGGGACAGCATCCGACACTGCAAATGCAGCCAGACATTGTGGCCAATAATCTGTGCTGTGGAAGGATGAACATACTGAGCATGTAGCCTGAATTCTCTCTCCTCTAACATAGTCAGTCTAGAGATCACTGCTAGGGCAGTGTAAGGACTGTTTCTTACAACTGTTTTGGCTTGGATGATTTATTTGGCCTAATGTCCAAATCTGGATTGCTCAGTAATTTACAGAAACATCATTTTGTAGAAGATGAAGTCAAAATTGGATCCACCAGAGAGTAGTAATAGTGAAGGAAAATTATGTCAGCCTGCAGGCAGGTCATTGACTGAGTTAAATGAAATCTATTTAGTTTCTTGCATATTCTGAGCTGAAGAATGTAGATTTGCCTTGCACTTGGGCTCTTATGTAAACGTGTGTGGAAATGTACAAATTACAACTGTTCAATAATCCACTGCAATTTGTTATATTTTTCTGTCTAGTTATATTACAGCTGCTTCTAGTAAAATACTCTGCTGTGCAGTATTTTATTTTTATTTCCTTTTTTTCCTTACTTTTTATAGTCCTCTTGAAGAAGGGCATTTGGCACTCTCTTTCTCAAATATATGCTTTAGACTTCTCATCCTTTCTAAGTTATGTATGTGTGATGCCATGTGGTCATAATAGTTTTCTCAGACAATTAGTGGGTTTATTTTTCTTTTAATGTTTTCTGAGACTAGAGAATTGGCTTATGCAATAGGGTCTCCAATTCAGTAAATAAATATATCCACGTGCAGCTCAAAAATATTTTTTCTAGAAGCTTTTTAGCACAGAAGTAGTGAATTTTTTTTATATGGAAAGCACAAGAATCTTAGAAGAGTAACTGCTATATAATCAAACTATGTCACTGACTCATTGATCCAGTTCATCTTTCTCTGAATACCTATGCTGGCTGCTTAACAGAGATGGAAAGAATTCCCATAACAGATAAGGATGAATACCTGAAAAGGAAGTTACTTCCTTACCTCAAGCAAATTATGGTTGCTTTACATCTTGAGGCACAAAGTCTCTATTCCCCTGAAACTGTAATCATAGTTCAATTAATATTTCTATTTATTTTATTTATTTAAATTTGTTTCAGAATCCTCCTTTACTCACTCCTCCAGTAGTATTTTCTGCTGTGGGTTCAATAGTTTATTTCATAAGAAAGCTGGTGGTTTTTTTAATTTTTTAATTTTGTTTTCTTTTAGTTGTCTTTGAGTGTTTCCATTTTCTTGCATTATAAAACAGTATGTCAGCCTAGGTAGGAATCCATGAAGTCCTGGATTTAGAGGAAAAGCTAAGATCAGAACTGATTATGACAGAGAAAATAGGACAATAGGATGCTGATGTTCATACAAAAAAGATTTATAGTGGAGAGGCTGAAGGATCTCTTTTGGGCTTAGTGATACTTACATAAACTTCCCTTCAATCAACTTTTTCCCATGGAAAATTGTAGGTAAAGAGCAATAGTCTCTGTAAGGTGATGCTCAAAGAGTTTGTTGTCCTGTTTGGAGGAGCTCTGTTTTGTTGCCTTTACACTGCAAAGCCAGATGGCCTGTAAAGTATTTCGTATTCCTTGACATCAGAAATCTGTTATGATTCCTATATCTTGGATCCCTAGTATTTCTCATTTATCATGGCTCTGAGCCTTAAACTTTCTAGTGGACAATTTTTAACGTTACTGTTCTCTGGAATCAGCAATAACTTGCCTAAGTTGTAAAAGCCTGATGTTCAAACTACACTTTGTTTTATGGGTTCATACCCTTTCTTGGCTTGATTGCTTATACCAGTTTAAAAAAACAACAAGTTGGAAACAAAAGCTGCAAAAATGATATGAAAAGGATGCAGTGGCTGCTGCACCGTTACACTGTAGATGAATAATAGACTAGTGTGTAAACACATGCAAGCCAAAGGTGAAAGAGGAAACAAACAGAAAGAGGAGTTAGGAAAATAGTAGTTGGGAATATTTAATCCTTTTGCTGGGAAAATACCATGCCAGTGGCATGGCAGATCTGTCTATTCACTGTGGTATAATCAGAAAATCAGAAGTATCTGTCTGCCTTAGACATACATTTTAAAAAAAAGGAGAAAATCTACATATGTACTTGCTGAACATTTTTTGCTGGGATTCAAAGTGAGCTATGACCTAGAATGTAGTTCTAGGTTATTACTAGACCAAACAAGGTTCTGCTTTGTGAACTCAGACAAATAAAAAATATTTTTCTCAGACAAATAAAAATATCTGACAAGAATCATGTCTGTAGAGAAACTGAAAACCATTATCTTATGATTTTATAACTAAAACATTGTTTCACTCGAATTTAGTACCACCACTAAAACATGAAGGAAAACAGAGGGAAGACATGGAATGGAAGGTAGGCAAAGGGAAAATACTTGCAGAGAAAATATGCAGAAAATTAACATTCCGGTATTGAAGAACTGAGGGGTGTGTTATTTCAATCATGCTAGTTTTGTTAATGTTGACTATAAACAAACTGATAGGGCTCACTTGCAGCATTTTGAGTTAGCTAGGATTCAGGAGAGATTAAGTTACTGATCTGCATGTCATTTTGTGACTATCTCGGGCAGATGGGATGGAAAGTCATACTAACCCCTAACACAAGGGTAAGATGGAGCAAGAGGAAATATCTTGCTTGAAGTCATTTCAGTGTAAAGAAAAAGTGCTTTGACTTGTACAAACTTTTAAGCCTTATATTGTTTCTTTCAGGTGAGGACTTCCAGGCTGGGAAAGTTCATCTAAGTAGGCACTGAGCATGGTTCTACAGAAATGTTCCCTCATCAAAAGATATACTGTTCTGTATCTGTTCTTCATAGTCTTAATCTTCTCTCCACAGTCTTTATAGAAGTCTGTGCTGTGTTACTTCTGGAATGGTTTGTAGCTCTTTCTGTAAATCACATGAGTGCTCTGCTTTCATACCTGGGAAGGTCTAGCAGCTGTTGTGTCATCTGACCTCAGTAGTATAATATTCAGCTATTTTTAATAGTAAACAATATTATTAAATAACTATATATTTCTCTTTTGCCCTCACTGTAGATTTTTCAAAATGTTAAGAAATAAGCATCTTTTTTTATAATTTGAAAGGCATTGTGCTCTGATGGACATGTTAAGATTTGAACAATTAAAATCCCATTTTAATGATCTCTTGCTGTCATCACTGGTCCCTCTGACAACTGCAGGAGTTGGATAAGCATAGCAGCATTTGCTGTAGTTTCCACATATGTACGTTTCAGACTGAAAAGTACTGTATGCAGTCATTCAGGGGCCATAGCTAAAATTAATCGACTCAGCATATTTGTCACCTTAATAATTTTGACACAAAGTTTTCATAAAATTAGCACCAATGTAAATTTAATGGGACTGACACTATAGAAGAAAAATAAAACAGGCAGTCTAGAAACATTTCTGTGCAATTTAGGCACATCTCTCATGTTTACTGTCATAAAATTTTATGCCTGCATAGAGCAGCCAAATTATCTACAGGAAGCTAAACATTAATAAATACCTCTTTAAGTATGCAAGAATAGATTAGGTCTTTTCAGGAGAGGTGAGAGCAGCATTAGACAAAGGAATCTACAGTCACACATGCACATAACCATCCCATACTGTTCCCAGTTTAACCAGTGGAGATTTTGCTGTTGTCCAGAGTAGGTGCTGAATCAGAACTACCATCTATATCACTTCTTCAGTCATCCAGTTTTATCTTGTTATGGACCTTCTTACTTGTAACAAGAGTACAAACAGATAGGATGTCGGTGAAGACTGAGGATACTTGTTAGTGCTGGGCTGGACTCTCCCAGTACTTCCAGAAGGCATAGAGGGAGCAGCAGGAGGACACGTGCAGTCAGCTAGGCACAATAAGTCTATAGCTCTTCTGGCCTCTTCTTTAGTCTCTGTATGAGCTGGGAGAACATCCTCTGTCATCTGTCCTATTGCACCATTACATGTGCTTTCAAAAGGATTATACACTCATGTGAGAATTGGCGGAGTAAATATGGCTTGTGTGCCTTTTACTTTAGACTGTTCATAGTAACAGAGGATCATACAGGATGGTGTAAGCCATAGAGAGTTCTGTAGTGTTTTCAAACACCATTGTCTCATAGCATTTCTACTCAACAAATAACCAAAAGTCATTTTCATTAAGCTTGGATTGCTTCTTGTGTCTCAGAGGAGTGATTCTGGGGATATGCACTTTGCATGAACACAGCATGTACTTTTGTAAACAGAAGTGCAAGGACACCATTACTACTGCTGCTGCTTAATGCAACATTAGGATTTATCAAACTCTTTCTACTCTTTGGATAGGAAACTTGTCTATCTGGAAAAATTTGGGAGTGGGTTCTGCAGTAACCAGGTTGTTAATTGCTGCTGGGTGCCTCTTTGCCATTCTCCATCTGGTTGCATCTCTGCAACAACCTCTCACCATTTTTCCTCCATTTGCATGGTCATGCTGGGCTAGCATAGCATGTCCCTTGCTACTTTTATGGCACAGCCCTCACAAATCTTCACAAATTTTCTCTAGAATTTTGAATTACTTGTCTTGGGGATCACTGTTTTCTCCGCAACATAAATTAGTAGAACTTGCCTTGCTAGCTGACCTAGCTTAGCCTAGCTGCATGATTCCTATGTGATCACATACAACCCCAGACTAACAGAGCACAGGGAAGCTCAGCCTTGTGCTGTCTTTGGTTTTGACATTTCAACAGTGAAGGTTCACAGAACTAGGATAAACTAAGCAGGCTAATATTAAATCTGTTTTCAGGCTCACTCTTGATTTTTAGCATCTTGGTTCTGCCCATGAATAGAATGACTGATTTGCCAATACCTTTCAGTAGTTTCCTTCACCTTTCTTAGTGGGACAGTATACAAGTTATTAACTACAAGTTTATGAACATGCATCCTGCTTCCCATTCCAACTTGAGCATGCTGCTAAGAGATATGCCATTCAGAGGAGTTAGAAGGGAGCACTGGGGCTTCAGCAACCTGGGAGCTCTCCCAACATGCCAGTATTTTGTTACAGAGGTGAGTTTAGTGCCTTTCCTGATAACTGACCAGGAGTTATGTATTCTCTTTCAGACAGTGGCTTTGCTTTGATTATTTTTCTCAAACACAAAAAAACCTCTCCTGAGATTACAAACAAAATGCAAAATTTGAATCAGAAATTCCCCAGGTGTCTTATGCTTTCTCAGTATTTTCTGGTAATTATAACAATCTGACTTACTATGGAAATTATACAGCTCTTTTACAATGGCATAAAAATTCTGAAATGTTGTGGCATGAAACAGAAAAGCAAGGTAATGTTATAATATGAACTGTGCAGAGACAGACAAGGGATACTCTATTCAGAATCAGGCTTTGTGATCTGACTTTCTGAGAATTTTTCAGCGTGAAAGAAAAAAAGATTTGCATTCTCAAGTCTTTCATATATTTCTCAAAATGTTACCCCAGACTGAGAAAAAAAGAATGGCAAATGGGTCACTTCACAGTAGCTAAATAATTACTGTTTTCTGGACTCACGGTTTGACGGTATGAATTCATCTTGTGTGTTGGGGAAAGAGATTTGCACAAATTTGGGCTAAGACACGTATCCAGTCTCTGAAAAGAGCCTGGCTCCATCCTCTTTGCACCCTCCCTTCAGGTATTTATATGCATTAATAAGAGCCCCCCGAGCCTTCTCTTCTCCAGGCTAAACAGTCTCAGCTCTCTCAGCCTTTCCTCATAGGAGAGATGCTCCAGTTCCTTGATCATCTTCATGGCCCTTCGCTTGATTCTCTCCGTGTCCATGTCTCTCTCGCACTGAGGAGCCCAGAACTGGAGCCAGCACTCCAGATACGGCCGCTGCAGTGCTGAGTAGCGGGGAAGGATCACCCCTCGGCACCTGCTGGTGATATTTTGTCTAATGCAGCCCAGGATACCATTGGCTGCCTTTGCAGCAAGGGCACACTGCTGGCTCATGTTCAACTTGGTGTCCACCAGGACCCCCAGCTCCTTTTCTGCCAAGCTGCTTTCCAGCTGGGCAGCCCCCACAGGTACTGGTGCATGGGGTTGTTCCTATTGTACCTATTGTGTGCAAAAGTGACAGCTAAGCTTCCCGTCTTATACAGAGTTACCTATTGCCCACATTTAATCATATCCTTTTCCTTTAATGTGCCTAATTTGTGCTTGGATCATTTCGGATCCCATATTCCCATATGTTCACAGTTATCTCTATCCACTCCCCAAAAACACTTCTGTACAAATTTCAGAATTAATTCATTAGAAGTTTGTGATAAAATACTGTATTAGTGGATACATACACTAAAAAAATGTGTCCTTGCTGACTTAATTACCAAATTCAGTGCATAGTACAGCCACCAGTATGGTTGCACAAGTTTAACTGAAAACTGAATTTGACTGCTGGATATTACAAAAAAGTACTATCAAAATCATCTGGAGTACAGTAAACTGTGATCAAATGCAATGTTAAATCTTATTTTAGAATACTTAAAATGTAATAATAATAAAAAAACATCGAGGCCACAGTATGGAATGGATTATTTGAGAAAAAGATGAATAGGCCTTTTGAGTCTGCAAAAGGTTTAGGGATTATGATAGAAGCCTGTAGGATCATGAGATACTTGCAGAGGATGAATGGGAATTGCCTGTTCCTTCCCTCTCCTCATAGAGAAATGAGGAGCTATCAAAGCTGGCAGAAGTGAGGTACTCATTTTAAAATAAAAGAGTTTTGTTTGTTCAAAACAAATCAAAGGAAGTTTTTTTTACACAACAGTTAGCAAACTTACGGAACTCCTTACCAAAGGAAGATCACTCTTGAACCTGATGGAGGCAATTTTAAGAAAGTAAGTTCAAGCCAAGATAGTGCACCAATTTGCTTTTAATACAAATAGAGTATGAAGTGAAATGCCTAAGATGAGCATTGGTCAAGAGTTGAATCTCTGGTATTGTTGATGGCTGACAAATATTAGCATAAGAAATTAAACTAGTGGGAATAGTCACAAGTACAAGACAGTGTAAACAATTACAGCTTAGCTGGCTGAAGAAATCTTTAAGACAAATGTCTTACTAAATTGTACTACAGTTGTACCACATGGAAGTGGTAGGGCAGGTAGAGGAGATGACTTGCCCTCAGTGCTGACAGTAGTTTCTAGAGTCAAGAGATAACCACAAGTTGCAGCTTCTTCAGTATCTGGAGCTGTTCAGCTCCTGCCTGCTCAGTCTTTACAGCCTATTCTCTGGATAACACCAACTTCCACAAGAGCCTCAGCACATTTGGGAAGTACACCTTTCTACCTCTCAGGAACTGGGAGAGGTCAGAAAAGTCAAAGCCCTTCTGATGTAGTTAGTTAGAAAATCCTGATGCTATTAGAAGATTCACATCAGCAGAGCCTACCTTAACTTTCTCTGTTAGCCATCCACAGACACCAAGAACTTTCCAACAGTGGGTAACGGGAACCAGCAGCACCTCAGCTGTGGTGGCTTCTCAGCATCTGAGCAAAGGGTTCACATTCTCTCACAGTGTGTCTATCAAGGGGACTTTGCATGGCTGTGGACCCATATACAGCTTGTTACTTAGGCAAGCCTGAAAATCATGCCTAGGAAGTGGGGAGATGTAAGTAGCCTGGTGGTGTCATATTTATGAAGTAAAACTAGCAGTCTGGAAGTGGCATAGTCCTTTTTCTGGAGGCTTTTTCTAAGGTGGTAGCTAATCTTGGGAACTAAACACCATATCCCAAAGGGTTAGCAGCCATAAACTTCTCCTCTAACGTGATAGGGTCAACATCCTTGGCTACATTTATGGCTGTAAATTAAATGGGGAAAAGCCTCAAGCCCTGGCACATGCTCATTGGCAAGAATACTCCCCAGTGGAAACGAACTTTCCTAGATAATGTCTGGGCGCAGGCCAGGGACTGTTCCCAATAGGCAGTACTGACAAAGCTATACTGTTATCTGGGACGAGAGAGTTTAACTGTATGGAAGGAAGACATTCTGTGCCAGTTAGCCTCAGGGTCAGAAAACCTGACCCTGTTTAGTTTAGTATTACAGACAGAATACTTCGACTGGAAGGCAAGAGGAGGGTAAGACAAAATGCAGATGGAGAACACAGGCGGTCGATCCGTGGGTGTACGAGGCATCATACTGGGTGTTCTCAACAGAAATGTTGAGATCTGCTTGTGCAGATAATATTTATTCTGAGATGATCCACTAATGCATAGATCCAGTCTTAATGATCACTAAGCATGATCTCAGATCCTAGAGGGCGTTTCTTTAAAAGATCCCTGCACAGTTTGGAAAGACAGAGCAAACACGAGGATGGCTTCCAACTCTTTAAAGCAGAAGGGGATCATCTGTTCTGTATGTACATGGAGAACAGAACAACGAGTAATGGGCTTAAATTCTGTCAAGAGATTCAGCTAGACTAGAAAAACTTTGTACTGGTAATGAGAGCGAGGAACTGGAATAGGCTGCTTGGGGAGGCAGGGCAGTTTGTGTCGCAGCAAGGCTGTGAGAACGGCTGAGAGCCATAGGTAAGGGGCTCCTGCAAGTCTCTGCTTTTTTTGTCTGTGGTTCTTTACAAAAGTCTGTGTTGGTCATTTTTAAGATTTACTCTAAAAGTGTTGGTTGCAAGGGAGCATCTGATTCCTTCTGCTGTTGTTGCTCAAAAACTGCATCTTAAAACAGCAGAACACCCACTACCTAAGGTAAATTGGTACAGTTGTGAAGCATGAGAGGCCTCCATCCAGTAGCTCACCAGAGGAAGCTGTGTGAATACAAACCTAATTTTATACCAAGGGGGTATATCCATGCTGCTGTTTATACCATGCATCTACATTAACGTACATTTCTTTAATGGAGATAGGCTCTATTAAATTCTTCTGCTTTACTTCCTTCAAATTGAAGCCCTACACAAGAAAAGAGTGGCTAATGTCAAGTCAATGCATCGAAGGGGGTAAAGAAGAGGGGCAAAACAAATAACATTTGTATCATTTGTTTTCTAAATTTACACATTTCCTGCTCTAATTTGATTTTTTCTTTTTCTTTTTCCCATTGTGGATCGCTAATGTATCTTCTGGTTTTCAAGAGTTATCTTCTGTTTTCCCTAGGAAGACACAGTTCTCATTCAGAGGGCAGGACCTCTTAGGGTAGGCATTAGCTATCATAAGCTCAATGTATTGCTAGAAAGTTATTCATGTTCTTGATAACAGCCCAAAAGCAGTTTCCAGAATGTTTATATTGGATTTAGTGTCTTTCCATATTAGAGATTTCAGTTTTTACTAAAACAATAATGAGATTAAAAACTCACCATCCTAACAGGCAGGTCCCTATGACTCCTACAGCAATCTATGGTATTAAAATGATAATAGCTACATTTTATGAATTAATTCAGAGCATGCTGCAGTGGCCAGTGACTGGCTTTGCCAGAGATGTAGAGCAACAACTTAGCCTTTGTCCTTCAATGTTGTTAGCCTCCTGCTTTACTTCCTTTAAATTGAGGAAATAATCAATAATACCAGCTGCAGCTGTTTCTGTCCCTTTGTCTGCCAGCCAATCAGTTTCAATTGCAAAATCAAAATCACAAAGAAGCCTGCAGTCATGGAATTAGTGAAGCCCAGAGACTTATGACATAATACAGTCTCTAAGCTTTTAAAATAGAAACTCTGCACTGAGAGCTAGGTAAGTCCTTATACCTCTCTGCCTTCTTTCTCCCTTCATGCAAAATGAACCTATACCCACATATGCATACACATACCCATATTTACACGTTTTTGCTCTATCAAGCTAATGTACATAATATTTGAAAGTTTGTTTGGGTGGGCTTTTTTGTTTTCTTTTGGAGGTTTGGGGGGTTTATTTTTTACAACTTCAAAAGGATGTCCATAGCTTTAGATGATGTATAAAGGGGAAGTATTTGGATACTGGCTTTCCAAATATAGACTTCCAGATATGGACTTCCAAAGCCGAGTTGCATGACAAGATACGTATGCTAGACCATTATAGAACTAAGTCACTGTAACTTAGAACATATATGAATACAGATACTTACCCACCTGTTCTATTCAGACACAAATAGTTCTAAGGATTTTGAAATGGTAGTTCTATAAACTCAGTATTAATTATGCTAACCTGGGACCACTTACCTTCTTTTGAGACATTCAACTTAATTTTTTGAGATTTTTTTTTTTTAATGTTGTGCTGCTCACCTGGAATTCAGGTGCCATACTTATGAGGGTAGTCATAAAAATTACTTCTTCCTGGTTATAATACTTAAAGATAATGTAACTTAAACCTTAATAGGTTTTTATGGAGGTTCCCAGAACTTGCAATAGAGGCAAAGAGGTAGCCAAGATCACCTAGCTGTTAAGGTATGGTTAAGTTCAGCACATTGAAGGAGAGATGAATTGATGGCTTATCTCTTTTCATTAAAGTAGTTTCATGAGAGGGAGTATGCTCATTCCCTATGTGCTCAATATAAATTTTCTTACATTTCATTTGTTTTCCAAAACAATTCTGTCTGAGATGGATTGCTATCTAAAATTACAAATTTGATCCTTAATTAGGGTAGTATTTTAAAAGAATATTTTATTTTTATTTTACAAAGAATTTTAAAAGCAATGGCATTCCCAAATCCAAGAAATCTGAACTGCATGCTTCATTGTTCCTCTGCCAGACCTCACAGAACAGCTTTCATGGTCATTTATGCCACTCTTCTCTGACAGAAAGGAGAGAGATATCTATGCTATAATAGCTCTTCTGAATGCACTTCCCCTCTCCTAGCAATGCTCTGTAAATGCTGCTCGGGAAACTCACATCTACACCAGGTGGGGAACCACGAATCCTGCCCGTGCCTGTACAAAGTGAAACCACGTAAACTCTGGTGTTTTCTGGTTTTTTATTGAGTAAATAGGTACTTATTCATAACTCAAGAGATAAGCAGATGAAATGGCAATATTCAGCTCTTTTTGAAAATGATTTTCAGTGATCTGAAAGTGAAAATCCAGTGATTTTTTTTTCAGGTAGAACTAACAGTATCCTCTACTGCTGTTGCAAATGACTGTTGCAGTACATATCTAAACTGTGAGTTTATTTATGACTGATATGGCTCATACTGAGTTTTAATGGCTCATTCTTTGCTGAAATCTTTGCTTGTCCTTGCTGCTGCATGGTTTCAGTGTCATGTTAGAAGCAATCTAAAATTATAAATTGTTAATTCACCATGATTCGATTAATCTTGATTCAGATATTGAAGTTGGAAATCATCACTATAAAGGCCAAATAGTTCTGAATGTTAGCGGTGTGTGAAAAATGGGATAGAAAAACATATATAAGTAGCTATTCTTAAAATACTTAAAATATTTTTTTAGTTCAAATTGTGTTCCCTTAAAATTAGTAAGTCTCATGGAAAAGAACTTTTTCTTTGGGGGGGAAAGGGGAGTGAAAATATCATTACAAATTAATAATTGTCCAATAGTCTATTGAAAACTTTGTAGAAATTATAATACTATAATGTGAAAACTAGAGAATTGAGGGAAGTTATTTCAAAGATCAAGTTTCAATAAATGTGAAGACAAACAATTTTCATAATGTTTTCAGAAAAGTGTTAACTACCAAAAAATACTGTTGTGTAGGCAAGTTATAAATACAAGCAGTGTGAATCCTGTGAAATACAAAAACTACATAATCCAGAAATGTGGCGGTTACCATCGCTTGTGTGGTTATCAGTATATAAGCCCTTTTAGCCTTTTGCGTGTTATTCCTTGAGAGACATCATTACACTATCTTATGAATTTATTGTAGATGGAATTCAATGTATCATACAATAATATTACTGGTACTTTATTCCTGCTGAGTCTACGGACTGTGGGTCTGTTCAGCAAAGTGCTGTACTCTGTGTGGGGAAAGTCTTAGAGAGCATCAGAGAACGCTCTCGTCATTATCAATGTGCTCTGCTATAACCATCACTGCTATTCCTGTATCTTCTTTTGTTGCAGCACTAAGAAGCAGGTTCTTTTCCCATTTCTAAAGACATAACCTACTCTGTCTGTCTGGAAATGTATCTTTTACCATGAATATAACCTTTGGTTATGTTACAGACCTTTAACACTTTATCGCACTTTAAGAACTGTTTGACTGGGGTCCGGGATTTATGTTTCAAAGCGGTAAAGATAACATCATGCCATATTTCATTCTCCTAGCCAGGTTAGTTATTTTAGATTTTTTTTTTTTTTTTAGTTATATGCATATCTGATTTGTGCAGATATTTCAAAAGGTGATACAATAAAATGCATGCTTCAACTTTTTAGTTTGGGTAGAATAGAAACTAATAAAAATTACAACCACTGCAGAGCAAATGCAGAGTTCCTGACCAAAACCACACGTGACCAAACTGAAGTTTGGTTAGCAAAAAGATAGCTGCGTTAAATCTGAGCCAGATTTTTCCTTTAATGCATACAAATCCTGTAGTTAATGTAGCCAAAATTCTGGGAACCTGAGGTCCTTTAATCCACTGTGACATTTGCTAAATGACCCCTTGTAAGTTTGATTTTCCCTGGGGGAGAAGAGGTGGAGGAAAGCACTCGCATATATATACACAATCTAATTCTACAATTGCAAATGCAAACTTACTTAAGCAAATCAGGAAGGGAGATCTGGCATGTTGATTATTTTAATTGAATTGTTTCCCGGATCAGTCAAGAGATCAGAGCTTGTTTATTTATTTTTCTCAAATGCTTTTTTTTATGCAAGTGTAATACGAGTATTTATGCTTTTACTTCCTCTCTGCCCCTCTTTTACGTTACTTTTCTTTGGGGGAAAATTTCTCCAATTCTTTCCCCTGTGAAACTATACACTCTACTGCAAAAGCTGCCTTTGACCAGGTTTCTATCACTGTAAAACGTCTGCTCTTTAAAAATACAGGTCTGTATACCGTAGTTTGGAACATGTCACTCTGATCTTACTGATTTTATTTTTTTTTTAATTTATTTTTGATAGGCATTCTGTGTATGGATTTACACATGCTTTTTCTTCTGAACACATGATGGAGATTAATTTGGGGAGAGAAAAATTTGATACTATATGTAACAGACTAGCATAGCATATACTCAGGTAGAACTTCCTTAGTCCTTATTGGGCCCAAAGCACAGTATTAGCAAACAGTATATATTATACAGGGGAGCAGCATAAAACATGTCATTTTTACGTTACTACTTTGAAATCGGATAAAAACCGATTCGCTGCCCACTGCCATGGGATAGTTTTCCAGCATGATTCTCTGTGTCCCTCGGATCAGTATCATTTATTGTTTTCATTCAGTATTTGCTGAAGGAGTGGTTTTGTTTGCACCATAAGGTGCAGTGTTCTTTCAGATCAGTAGAGTATTATACTGTCACTGTCTATTGCACAATAATTCAGTGTTTTCATCACTCTACCAAGAGTTTATAATCCAGCTACAGAAATTCTCCAGGCCAAAACATGACATTCGGGGAGTTTCAAGGACAAACAACATATTTTAGATCTCATCCTAGTGTTCAATTTGTAAAAGTATAATAAGCACATATCAAACTTTGATAGTTTGATTGTATTTAATTTAGGAACTGTTTCCTTTTCAAGATAAACTTTGACTTTCAAGAAGTTAAAGTCATAATTCTTGGGCATGGGGCATTCAAATTACTTAGTATGTGGCATAATGCTTCACTATGGCTCATAACATTTGGTAAGATCTGTGGGAGGAAGTCATCCAGTCAGTTCTGTGAAGTAAATTTTAATATCAAAATATTAGTATTAATAGATAGATAGATGCGTGTAGCTGAATCCATGTTTCCTGTTTTCAGGAATACTTTTTCATGCTTTCCGCCTAATCCCATGACAATTATCTTTGTGGTTACACATTGACAGTCCCCCAACATGCTGTGGAAAATGCTAGGCACTCTTCTGTATGGTTTAAACCCTGAGGGTATCACCTAGTACCAGGAGCTATTCAGTAAGTACTGCTGCTGTGGCTATAATTCTCTTTCCTAATAAAAGGCAACCTTGATCCACCAGTGCCCACCTTGTAACGTGGCTGGAAGGATCAGATCCTAAGTGGAAGGGACTGTTTGACACTTGCTACTTCCCTATGCAGCCAATGAAGAGAGAGACCAACCTAACCTGGGCATCTTCTTGAGTCTTAATTGAGGTAGATCTCCCACTGTTGATGAGACAGGGAACTTTGGTGTGTGTTTGTAGAAGGGTTGGATATGCTCATCTCCTCAGCTCCTTCCTCCTCCAGTGCCCCCTGAACAAGGTGCTAGAACTTAGATGCAGTGGATCACAATCTGTTGTACTAGTGAATAAACCAGTTAAGTTTAAACGAAATCAAAATATACTGCATTTTAAAAGAAGATACTGTGACATTAAAAGAATTAGTGTGCCAGGAACCAGTAAGCAGTGTTAGTAAGAGGTGACAGGACATGGAAGATGGCATAGAATGAATGATACAATAATAAAGGCACAGCAGATGGCAGTTCTGGTACTAGGAGTACCGGCATGGTTCTCCGTCAGCAGAGAGAACGAAGGAATTAATATGAAATAAGAAAAAAATGAACAGACCAGTAAGTATATGTTATGAATTTTGCTAACAGAAAATACTAGACCAGAAAATACTGGCACTTTCCAGAGGAAGTGAAAGACAGTGATATAAAAAAGCTGACATAAATAGTAGACTATAAAAAAGGTAACGCATGCTTTACCATAAGAAATGGTCATTGCTATTAAGGGTTTGGGTTGGGAGAAGTTAGTTGGTCATTCTGAATCTTCTTACCCTGTTTTTTGCTGTGTAAATTATGGCTAAAGTTGTATGTCTGGTAAGTAAGAAACTATCAGTACTATTTCCAGATTATTTCCCTTGAGAGTAATTTGTGGGCATGGAAGGAGAAGGGAAGGGGATAGTGAATGCTCCAAATTCCCTCGTTTGTTGGCAAGCGTGGCTGTACCTGCTAAACAGCAATACTCACTTTTCTCTGTTAGATGGCATAGCCATGCATCTGCATCCATTTAGCATGTTTTGGTACTAACCAAGAAGAAGAAGAAGCAGGGAACTTGCAGTTTTTTGGAAATATTCATCAAGATTTGTTTTGAGGGTTTTGCAGGGATTTTTTTCTTCTCCTTCTTCCTCACCCTGTGTTCAGGTTTGTTTTCTTTTTCAGTATGAAAACATGGAAGAACAGTGAGTTAACATTTAATGAGAATCATCTGGAATGAGTGATAAGGAAGTAAAAGAATACCTAGAAAAACTAAATATATACATAAATCAGCAGGGCCAGATGATGTTCAGTCAAGGGTTCTTAAAGAACTGTCAGAATAAATTGTGGATCCACTCTCCACAATTCTGACAAGTCATTAAGAACAGGTGATGTACCACAGGTCTGAAGGAGAGCAAATGGTTTGCCAATTAGTTGTAAACTGGCAGATTGGACCACCTGGTCCAGCTGTATCTGAAATGTATTTCCCTTAAAGTTTTCCTCCCAGATCTTTATTCCTAGGCTACTGGGTTCACAGTTTGTAACAAAGAGAAATAACTGAAGACTTTTATATAATGCAGAAAAGGAAAGAATACACAAACAAAAACAAGCCCCACAAGCCTGATTGGGCCTTTAAACCTGCTTGTATGGTTGCTACTTGTGAAGCTCACTCTCTTCAGGTATTTTTCTTTTTCATTTTCAAAGGATCTTTTTATACCTTTTCTAACTTATTTCTGAGCCTCAGCTGTGCTTTCAGTACAGAATCAAGTTGGAGAGATTTAAAAATATAAACGGTCAAAAAGATACCGGTATCAACGGTCGGTTTTGGCCATCACCTAAAAGTGGAATGCTAAATAAAATGCCTTCAGTTTTCAAATAAGAGGGCAATAAGTATGGGAAGTAGTATTGTTACTGTTCATTTTCAAACACGATGTTTAATCTATTTCTACAAGCAAGCATAACACTCATAATTTCAGGTCGTAAGTTGGAGTGTCTTACACCAAATGTGAATTTAGATTGTAACAGTCACAATTTGGTTAAAACTGAGGAGGATAGTTAGATAAGGAAATATTATGAGATAGTAAATATTAAAATTTGATAAATATTACAATTAAGTGTCTGTCTAAGAATTCTTAGGGTTTTTTCAATGGTTAAGACTGTTTCACATACTTTTAAATGATATATTTAATTTGGTATAGACAAAAATCATTTTGGGATGAAAATAAAATGTATCAAGCCAAACATAATCTGTAGATTTATCAGCTTTTGTTGCATGCTATGAAAATAAAAATTCAATGTTGGTCCAATATGCTTCCATATCCATTCAAGTACATACTTGAAAATGACCAGATAGAGGTTTCTTTTTAGCTGTGAAAGCCACAAAATATCATGCCAAACAGCTAAATGGACTTTAATTTTTTATCATCATTCATACAAGAAACTATATGGAGGAGTATATAAACATTAGTTTATATAAGTGCTAATGGAAGATAGGAGATTTTTAAAAAAAAATTACAAAAGTTGTCATGTACATGCTTTGTGTATGGCAAAAAGCCACCAAAAAAAAAAAAAAAGAGCCTGGATGTCTGAGCAGCTGATGTTTGTAGCAAGAGGAAGAGCAAGGACAGGCTTAATTCTGCAACCAGTATTCACATTGAGTAACATCTGTTCATGTGAATAGTCCTATTGAGCTGCAGGCACACTCACAAGCTCTGAGAAAAGCCATGCTACTGTATACAAGTGGCTTTATGATGGTCAGCCTAGAAAGAGATCATTGGCATTGTCCAAATGAGCAAGGACTAGTCAGCTTGAAAAAGATGTGAAGCCTGGGTGCCCAATTAATAACTGAATTTCAGGGTTTTCCTTTATACGATGAATTTCCTTCATAACTGTCCTCATTCACTCATTCATGCCTATTAAAATCCCCACGGATGGAAAAAATAGTTGTGAAAAATAAGCTGGCATTTGCAAGAAGGCTGAGTGACTGAGCTGAAGTGAGGAACACTTCACCAGTAAGCCAAGGAAAATACAAAGTAAATCATCAGTCCGCACTGGGGTGGAATTTCTGCTGGACTGGGGAGGGAGCACTGTTCAGTGACACTGCCTAGTGCGCACACGTGTGCATGTTCTCTTTGACAAACCTCCCTTGGGAGTCAGCAGTGCAATACAAAGTGTGTAGTTTACATCTTAATCTCTTAGATTAATAGTACCAATTATTTTTTTTTTAATTGTCTCCTCTTGCTTATTATTTATGTATATTCCAGTACCTCCTAAGGAGCCTAATCAGATAGCAGAGTTGCAAGGAACAGAGTACTGCACAAACAAAAAAAAGCAATCCATGCCCTGGAGAGCTCGCAGTCTGCTTAGTGCTTTGTTGATGATCATGGCTGATCATTGATTTCACGTGTGAAACCAGAGCTATTGGAAAACTTTGTGGGAATGTATATAAATTAAGGTTTCCCCGTTCCCATGAGATCCAGAAGAATCCAGACCTATAGCAACTCTAAACAGTTCTATTAATTCAATAGGTACAATTGGACCAGGGTCGTAAATGGGATATGGTGGCTTTCCCGAAGTTACATAGCAGTTATATGGTTGAGCTGAACGGAATTCAAAACCCCTGACTTCTCTCCCTGTGTCTTTGTCACTCTGCGATTAATATTTAGATAAAAATAAAATGAAAGTGTTTAAGTGATAATTTCTTACACAACTAATCTGATATTACATCCATTTAGGAAGTTAAGATAGCAAACACATGGTGGTTATTTTATTCCCACAGAACTGGCAGGCTTTGGAGCAGATCCCAAATAAAGATCTGTACTTCATATTATTAGCAGTAGTCATGATTCCTATGATACAACCTCAAAATATGGTCCTATTTTGTGAAACAGGAAAAGCAATAGGCAGTCTTTGTCTTAGCCTTTACAGCTGAAGTGTTACAGCAAGAAAATCTGTGTGTGATGCAGGCTAAGCAAAAAAGTAATTTCAGTTTGATAAAGCTTTAATTAAATTTTTAACCACCATCTTTTGCCAAATAAAAGATTAAAAATGTAATTGAAAAGAAATGACAAGTAGTAGGATTAGATAAACATAAAATGTATATGAAATGTTTATTGTATCTGCATGTGGAAAATTCTGTAAATTTACTTTATGAAGTGTTTTATGTACACTGACCATAAAAAGTAAGTTAAAAGAACAATCTTAAGCCTACAGAGTTAGAACTCAAAACATAGGAAGTGCCAATATTCAGACAGTCTAAGTTTAATTCAGTCCGCTTGTGAAGACCACAGTTTTCTGGACTCCGTCTAGTGTTGTACATTGTATTTTCCATGGTAAGTGCCATGAACTTCAGTGTGTATAGTGTGCTTTGATGATATAAAGAACTGTTTAAGCACTGGGAATTAGCATTGGCAATGTGATATTCCAGGATATTTTGGAAGAAAACATATGATGGAAAAAAATATCTCAAAACTTAGCAATTAACTCTGTTTTCCCTCACTGCTCTCCTTTTATCTTCCTCTTTGTTTTTGTTTGATTGTTTTTCATGCTATAAGCAAAATAGCATTGATTAATTTTATTTTATTCTGAGAGGATACTTTTCCATTTATTCTACAGATTTAGGACTGGGTCCAGTTCTCATTATATCTGAATATGAGTTGAGTCAAACTTTTGTTGAACTTTCTCTGTGCTTGCTATTGAGAGAACACTTGTTCTTAGAGTTTGATTTTGTTTGATTTTTGCCTTGCATAAATCAGGATGAGGAATCTTAGTCGGCTTTTTCAGATATTAACTGCATAGGGATGTTTCTGCTCTTGCTTGTTTATTATTTTGTGTATCTGTTGAATTTAACAATATGTTTCTATTTTAATTAAAATAAAATACCTGGAATATAAGATTGGTGTTAGGTTTTGCAACAGCTTGGGGTTTTGTTTCTGTGTTTTTACGAATTCAAAACCAAATAAAATAAAAATAACACAAACCCCTGAATTTTGAGCTCAGATTGACTTGGCAGTTTCCTTTATATTAATTGTATACAAAACAGTTTCTTACAAGTAGTCAAAACACTAATGTTTTTACTTGCACTTTTTAACTGAACATTGCCAGAAATTACAAGAAGCTGATAACTGCCATACACTGTTACAATTGTTTCAGCTTCTGCAGTAAGAACTCAAATAAGATTTTCAAGAACATTGATATTTTTAGCATTTTGTAACTCTAGTGACCATTATCGAGTAAAGGCCGTGAGAAATGAGATATTTTAAAAGTAGCAAATGGCAGCTTTTACAGTTATTAAATAAAGCTTTGATTCATGCGGGTTGATGGCACAATTACAGCATGTTCAACCCAACTCTTGAAATATGATTAACATAAGCTGATATTGTAGTTAAATATTTAGGTGATGCACAAGACATTATTTCTCATTGATTCCTGATATTGTCATTTTCTGGAAATACCACAAGCTGCATCACACATACCTATAAACCTGGATGAAGTCCTTTTTCCTTTAATTTCTCCTATTCATACAGGGGAGGATTAAAATTATGCTAAATTTTTCATAAGTCTAATATCAATAAATGAATATTTAATGAAAGACAAAAACAGGCATACAGAATAAACTGGTTTCAACAGCTGTGAACAGGTTTTCATTTAGTGCATGGTACACTTACCTAGGACTCTCAACTCAACAAAATTACATATGTTATAAACAGATGAAAAGAGGACTATGAGTATTCATGCTTTATAAGGAAGTCTTTTTTTCCATATAATCCATCAGTTGTGAGATCTTCTTTCACAACCCCTAAAGCATTGTTCCTTTTCATTTTAGTCAGCCAAAGCAGCTGGGTCTTTATAGCTGCAAAATGTTTGCTCACGACCAACTGCTGTTTTGTATACCGCTTTTCATCACTAGCAAATATTTTGTTTTTCACTATTACTCCATGCTTGTCATAACTTGTTGAGGAGCAACGTTGTAACATGTATCCAATTAATCAATGACTGCTTTGTCTCTTCTGGCCTGATTCCTCCCGTGATGTATGCCTAGGGAGGTGTGCACACTGCGGAAGATCTCCCAGCCTAGCAAATGAGACTGTGCAGACACAGAAGTCCATCTGTAGGACTCCAGCAATAGTATGATCTCCTCAGACCTTGACAGCTTTGCAGTAGTAGATTGAAAGTAATTGGCTGGCCAAAATTATTCTAAAGATGTTTTGAAGTGTGATTGAGCTATCTCATGACAGGGACACCTGATCCACTTTTGAAATGGCTCCTGAATAACCACAGCCATTTGGCCTATTATAAGATAACCACGTCAGCCATATGGTTTGTAAACTGTTGCCACAGATCCATCAGGACCTTTAGGCTGTGATCTCTTCCTACAGGGCAGTGATTCTGATGAGTCTGTGGTGCTACCCTTGTCTAACAGTAGTAGCAATAATAATAAAAATGCATACAATAAATACAAATGAAACATATGGACATATGCGTCTGGTACTGTATAACTGTGGAAACGCATAAGCCTCATGACTGTCTAGGAATCCCAGGTCCTCTAGTCACACAAAAAGTCATAGCTCAGCAACAGAGCTCAGAAATGGAATGAAGTGAGTTTTGCTAATGTATAATAATACTTATTTATGAAATATATTTTTAAGCAATCATCCAATTATTTCATTTATGTAGAATTGCAACATGCTTTTGCCAGATGGTGTTTCATATCAGGTCAAAAAATAATGAAGGAATTTGGCGTTAGAACTGAATTAACAAGAAAAGAGGAGTAACTCGGGATTGCAAATTTGTTATAGCATTTTTTTTCTCTAAAGTCAAGCTTTTGTAATGTTTTTTGAGTCTCTTCCCTGTGGATTTATTTGTATTTATTGCATTTTTGTCACACCTTGTTAGAAGTTAGCTCAGATAATTTACAATGTGGTGAAACAAACTCCCAATTCCCAGAGAAGTGTAGACTTAAAATAATTTGTCCTTTCCTTTTTTAGATTATTTATTAGGCATTCTCAAGAGGTTTAATCAGTAGCTGGGGATGGAAGGAGGTGATTTGAAATTGCCAAGAGAAAGACATAGTTTTCCACAAACATTTCCGAAAAAATTCCTTTAAAGCTCAATATGTCCAGTTGTACTCTTCATGACATTTTGTTCTTGTCTTGAATAGAATTGTAGGTCTTGTTAAAAGTGCTGGACAAATAAAACATGGAGAGCTGTGGTTCAGACAGGTTAACAGCGCACTAACATGAGTAGATTTTGTTGTCGCAGAATACAAGCACTATTCTTATATTTCCATATTTCTTTTTTTTTCTTCTTCTTTCCTTTTTTTTTTTTTTTCTTTCTCCGCCCCCCCCTTCCCAATCCTTTCTTGGGAACAGCTTCAGCTTTCGTTGGTGTCATGGTAATGGTGATCAGGCCATTGACTTCCACCTGAACTAACATGATCACTGGTAGTTTTTGTAAGTTTTCAGCCTTATACAACAATTGATTCCTGAAATCTTTGCCTAATTAAGAAATAAAAGATTGAGCCAGAGCCACTTAATACAGTAGGTCATGGTCTCAATGGACTCTGTCAGAATTTCACATATTTCAAAGATTAATAGGATTGGACTTCCATGAGTGCATCACCAGTGACTGCTTTTGCATCTCCTAACAATCATTTCAGCCAGCTGTCTTGTTCTTTCAAGTATTTTAAGTCTTCTACCAAATATCATCAATATTTCTATGAATAAGGTATGTCACTTGAACTTGAAATGAAAATTTTCATTTTATTTTGAAGGTTGACTTTAAAAAGTGACTTTACATGAAAATCTAGAATTTCTCAGAAGAGTGGAGTTCTCAGAGAAATGTGAAGTTATAGTCCAAGTTTAGTATCTTAGAGAGGAAAAGCTTTCTCTACAGGCATTTTGATCAGCTTTAAATAGATCAAAGGTACGATTCTTCCTTTAATGTTTCTTTCTTTCTGAGGGAAAAACGCTCATTTTCCTTAACCATACATCTAGAAAATACTAGTAGCTCTGGCCTTATGCTTCTATGAAAAGCAAGACCCAAATAAAAAAAAAGTGAGGCTAAGATCCAGGAATGGAAGGATTACAACCTGTCTTTTGCTATGCTAGAATCTAAAGCCAGATGTATAATACAAATACTCTAGTGGAATATGGAGGGAAGAGGAGAGATAATCTGATATATACAGATGCTAGCAGTCAAAATTACTCAAGCTGTACTGAAATTTCCTTTGCACCTGGCACTGGAGGTGTTAGCCATGCCAGTTTAGTCCCCCAACACAGATGTTCTTGTTGTACCACTTCTTATGTGTAACAGTTAGGTTTCTGTTTAGCTCGGCATACACACATAAATACTGTAATCCAAAGGCGACCATTTATTAGTGCACCTGCATCTTCTGCTTTCTTTAATTCCCTTAGTATATTGCAGTCCCCTTGTGCTGCTGATCCTAGTGCAAAGTAGTGTTATGGAAAAGAAAATTCAGCTGCTATTAACATGCATGAATTACAATGATGAAAAATATTTTTTCAAAATCAATCACACATTATATTATACAAGTAAGGCTGAATTTTCAGATGCCTCAAATATGTAGATGCAAACCTGTTTGTTGTAGACAACCTTATTTATATTGCTTTATAATTAGTATTCTGAAATCATGTACCATAAAGTAGTTACCATAGAGATAGGCCTGAATAAACAGAGCACTTAACAGCCATGCTTGAAACATGCATGTAGTCCATTTGATAACACTGAATATCCATGCTTAAATGATTTGTTGGGCAGAGACCAAAATTAAGGTCCTTTAAAAATTTGTCTTATAGCATTTGCTGAAAGTAACCTGGAAGGTGAAAATTCCAAAATATTCATGATCAATCTTCTGTCCTTCCAGATTAATTTCCATATGTAACCAAAAAGCAATCCCCCCACCCTTACTTTCCAGTGTGTAATTGATTAGTAAAATGAAAACAAACCCAGAAAGATTGTTCTAAACCTGAATTCAGTTTGAGGTTTGCTCCTTCTGTTTTGGACTGGAAACAGGACTTGTCAGCCTGAAAGGTGTCTCTTCCTTCTGTATCAGTTGGCATGATGGAGGATATTAACTTTCCCTGCAACCATTGCCAAATAATATATGGCATATATTATGCAAATAGCACATACAATAGAACTAACAACATAAACAACACAACAGCATGTCCCATCATGGCCCACCTAGAATCCCATGCACTAAATTAACCCCAGGAGCTTCTCAGGTTCATATGTGTCTGAACTGAAAAAGAGTAATCCTATATACCTACTATTTCAGTTTTGGCCCTGATGCCTAGAAAAGGAATTTAAACGAAGATACATAATGAAGATGAATTAGTGAAGTTGGAAAGTAAAAGACCTTTCCTGAAGTGCCATCCTATGACAATGCCAGTAAGTAACCAGGAGGCTTGTCCACCCTCTGGAACTGTCTGAATGTAGCTGGTCAGGAATTACAGCAGAACTTCTTTCAGGAACTCCAGATGTGATGACTACTATTCAAAGTAGGATTGCTGTATTCAGGTTTAGCATAGTCCAGTCTGAAAACAACTAAAATGCACATGCATTCATATAACTCTGATCTCCTTATCTGTTTCTCATGCACTTTCTCTTACTCACTTTCTCCGTCATTCAGAACAAAAATAAGGGTGAAAAAATGAGAATGAAAATAAGATGAGAACATTCCCTTAGTTTTCTAGGTCTCCTATTTTGCATTAAACTCCATGAGGATATATTTTTCTTGCCATGTCAAATCTTTTTAAAGACAAATTCAGCAAGGCTCCACATTTCAGTATAGATTTTCAGCTCAGGATCTCAGGATGAGTTAGCTCTGGGGAAGGACTTTGCTTCTGTATTTCTCTGATACCCGAAACATCGTGAGTGGTGTTATAGCTGAATAGTGAGTGTTCAGATCATTTTTTAGTAAAAGATCGTGGCTTTCATTTTGTGGCAGAACATCATAACCAAATAAATTATAACCAGATCCAGTTTTGTTTGTAAGTCGTCTTTTTCTTGTTTGGAATGAAATAAAGTTTGTTTTTTATATTTGATACTGTTCAGGACCAGAGCACTAAAAATAACTTGAGTCACTACTGTGATACTTGTAGCTGACTCTGGTCTTTTTGTCCTTGAGAAGAGGTTTGGAACTGTTCTGTAGTTGTCTTCATCATGGTTATGGAAATACCTTTTCTTAAGCTATTGAAAAATAGCTTGATATAAATAATTAATACTTAAAATGTTGAAAGGTATAATAATAAATTTATTTTTGCTTTCTTTGTGGTCCTTTGAAATGTCTTCCCATGTAAAGCACATCAAAGCAGACATTTGTTTTTCTTGCAGCACTGTTAGAGATAACTTTCCCCTTTGGTTTCTCCAATAACAAAGGTTTCTGCATATCCCAGAACTGTCTTCTTGTAAACCAGTAATAGTACAAATAATACTGAATTTTTAGCAATGCGTGTAGTTCAGGTAGGAAGAAAAATATCTGCAATTGCTTGTATGTAACTAGAGCAGAGACCAAAACCCACAATGACAAATTATCAGAACAGAACAAATTCAAGGAAAGTAAGCATTGGGAAAATCTGCTCATATACTTGGAGCTCAGTCCTGGAGGTAGCAAGCACACTTGTGTCCCATCAAACAATGAGTAAGTAGAGGATGTATCACTTCTACAGGCCTTAGCCTCCACAAAGGAGCCAACACATATGGTAACGCTGGGGTGCTAGATTTAGCCGAAAGTTAGCTTTAGACACACTGCTAAGTTGACCAAGTATGCTAGCTTGTCTCCCAAGATTCCTCTTGGTGACAACAGAAAAAAACCATGATCCTCCAGAAAACCAGCCCTCTTAGACTCTTCCTCTGAATCACTGAAGGAAACTCTGAGCTTTCTTCAGTTCTCCATATAGAAGTTCCTAACACCATTAGAGTTCCTCTCAAGATACTATCCTTTCATCTGCTTCTTCTGTTGCTCCTTTGTCAGGCTCGTCAGCCCTTTGTGAATGTCCTGGAAATCCTAGGCCACTTCAGCCAACATCAAACACATTTAGTTTAGTGGGAAACTAAATCGAAGCTTCTTTACTTTCACTGACTGCAGGAAGTTTAGGAAGATTGATTTACTTAGATGATACAAATACCTGCCCCAGAGTTCACTGGATTTGACTTCATTCAATTGCCTGATGCTCCTTCTGTACAAAAAGGTGTGGACAATGTTTGTAATTGAAACTGCAATCCAAAGTGTGATTGTAGCATTTATTTAATTAAATTAACCCGGGTACAGAGAGAGTGAGGGCACAGAAACTTAGGAGGCCAACCAGCCACTAAGAATTTGGAGTCTCAGCAAGCTCATCTACACTATATTCATGCCATCACTGCTGTGTTTTCTTTCCTGTTAGCACCTACCCAAATAATGACCTTGGATATCTCTACCATGCTGAAGACTCCTCCTCCAGCTACAGTAGAAATATATAATCTTGAATACTTTAATGCAGGCATTCTAGACCATCAGAAATGGCTAAAAGTGATCTATGATACATCTCATTGATTTTCAGAATACTTTCCTGGGGTTAGGCTCTTGGTTAATAACTAAAAATTGCTATTGTTCAAACCAGTGTCCATTCTGTATACTGTCATCTCTGCACACCGTGGAATACTAGCATGGTAGAGGAAGCAAATGGAATTGGTTCTCATTAAGAGAAAGAGGAATGGAGATAATCTTTGGGGGGTTTCTGAGCTCCTGGACCAAATTGCTACCACTTTAATCAAAAGGAGTTTTAATACTCATGTAAATGGAATGAAGATTTCTTTCTGGCCGATAACTAAAAAAAACTCTTTAGTGGACAAATATAGAGATAATGCCATTATTAGAGTTTGCTGCCCTGCAGAAAGGGAACATTTATCCCCTGTTAGTACTAGTCCTCTTAGAAATGTACAAATCAAAGCTGGTTTTCATTGATCAGATTTCTACATTTCCATCAATATTACTGTATTTTTCTTTTCTAGGCTGTGGCATTTTTATAGGCTAATCAAATATCCAATATTACTAGGAGCCATTTAAAGTGAATGCCAGAACTACTAAGGAGTAATTTGAGAATTAGATCTATTTTTGTTAGTCGAAATGATCTTGACTTCCTCGTATTGTACCTGATGCTCAGTAATATGATAGTACCAATACAAATAGAAAGATATCCGGTTTGAAGTTCTTAAATATCTGTTAAAAGTGGTGAGCAGTCCAAGCACATTAAAATTCCATTTTCCCCCATACAAGTGTTTGCTGCAGATGACCCCCACTGATCTTAAATATATTTCTGTATCTGTAACTGAATAGAGGTTTTCCGTACAGCATGTTCTAATGGTACTCTGGCCTTTAGCCAACAAGGCACTGAATAAGGCTATTTTTAAAATACAGAAACTGGGAACAGCTGCAGCAATCAAATTTGATAAAAACAGAGAGGAACTTTGCTTTTTTTTTTACGGTTTGTCCAAGTTTAGACTCCTTTCATAGAACGGCTTTTGTTCTGTTGGATGAAGGGGGTATAAGAGTAACACAGTGAAATCCTTTTGAACAAATAACTTTTAAAAGAATACAGATTAAAATAATAGGGGGCTTTTTGGTGCAGCAGCATGTTCAATGCAATTGTACCTCAAACTATTAAAAGAATAAATCTATAAAAAAAGAATACGTTTTGTCTGCCAAGCTTTACCATAAAAGACTTATCCATAACGATCTCCTGAACTGGAAGATGAAGCCTCTTGTTTCAAACGTTGAACATCTGAACATTGGTATTTGGGAGTAGTTTTTGGGTGGAAGTGATTTAATTTGAATGCTCTGGGATGGGTTGGGGGTTTTTTTTATTATTTTTCTTCTTTTACTATTAATCAAAAAAGTTTCTATTAAGAACTCTCCTCTCCTTCCCCCTGGTAAACTGGGGGGGGGGGGGGGGGGGAAGTTCACTTAAGGAAAAGTTATACAAAGGCCTTCTGTGCACATTAAAAAGTTTCATAAAATATTTAATTATAAGGACTGATTCTTCCTTGTTTGCCCTCCTGTTTTGGGGGGAAACTTGTCATTCAATGATTAATGAGAGTCAGGAGGTGATTATATACACAAAAAAAATCCATTACACAGTAGTAGGCTGAGCTATATCTGTTAACTGATTCCATCTGAGGACAGAATCTCTGTGCTAGACTGATGCAAGACACAAGATGCTGGGTGAAATCTGGGCCCTGCTGAAGTTAGTAAGAGTTTTGCCACTGAATTCGGCAGAGACAGGATTTTATTGATTGCATTCATTTTAAGTGTCAAAAATAGCACCCTTGCATTCTTACCCCATTAAAGCTATTTAGTGCATCATCAATTCAGATGGTAGAGCAAAAATGTACTGAATTTCTCACATATGCATAAATATGGGTATATATCATATGTGTGTATGTCCACATAGGTATAAAATGTGTGCGCATTTTTGTGTGTGTTTATATATATAAAATATCTGCTTAATTTATTATCACCGTATCTGAGTATCTCACCAGGGTGAAAATTACAGCAGTGATATATCTTCCTTTCTTCACACTAAAAGGCAGGCTTAGCTTGTTTTGTTTCGCTTTGTTTTAAAAACAGGAAAAAATATGAAGACAAGAATAAAGACTTGAGTTGAGAATCAATACTGGCATGAAATAGATGTATGGAGCCACCTGAGATTTTTAATGTTTACAAGCAAACTCAGCAATGCAAAATACTCAAAACTGGGTCAAATACTATAGATGTAGGACTTGATATATATCCTGGAAGTCAACATTAAGAGGGAGAATAGACTTTTAAAAGCAGAGGGTTGAAATTCAGGAGTTGCTGATTTATTTCCTGTCTCTGCCACAAACTTATGTGTCATCTTGGCCAGGTCAGTTCTGCAAACTCATGTGCTTAACTTTACGTGGTAGAAAAAATATTACGACTCTTGTGGGTCTACACACAATATATCCAGCTGAGTATGAGAACAAACCTTTTGCAGGACCTAAACTTGTCTGTGTATAATTTTCACTGTGTAAAATGGACATAATGATATTATTTTTCCCCAATGCTTTGTCTGTTTTATTTGTCTATATTATAAATTCTTGGGGACAAGGGCTGTCTTTTGTTATATGTCTGTGAATCAGTAACAAAACAGAGCCTTGACATCATCTGGACCTCCAGGTACAACTTGGATATAAACAATTACAAACATTGAGGCATGTTACTTCAGGTAGCTTCTTTAAAGCAAAGCATAACAAAAACCAGGATGTACATATTGCTCTTGATTTACTGATTTCTTGTAACCAGGAGTCTAGAAAAAGCCGTTCATTTGAAATCAGGAGAATGCTGTGACGTTAAACACATTTTTAGCATTTTATACAACAGCGGTCCCTATCCCTGCATATGGAAGGAACGCCACATTCCTGCATAATGGGTAACTGTGGATTTAATACATGCCGTGTTCTAGGAAGATAGTGAAGCATTCATGTGGTGCAGAGCATTGAGCTCAGGAGTTTTTCAAGGATCCTCTGGCATCATACCAGTTTTCAAATTCTTATCCAGTATTTTAACTGGAACCAAAAAATTTCCAGAGCGATGATTACTAGGGTTTGATTACATTTAGTAAGCCATGGAGCCCCTTCTCTTGGAAGACAAACTGCTGCCAGAGACAGATTTACCACTGACCAACAGTGTTTTTATGCAAATGTGCCTGAGTGAGTGCAGTAACCCCAAGTTATAATAGAGTCATTCAATCTCTTGCCAGGACAGCAATATTTATATATTGCGAAGATAAATTGGATATCAAAACCAGTTCCATTACAGAGGGAAAGTTGTCTATGTAAATCAGTATTTCTAATCACACCATGCTTCTTCCCACCCCCTACCCCATTTTGCTTTCCTTGCTTTATCTTCATAGATGAATTCCAAATGTGTTTTTCTCCTGCGTGTTCACTTTGAATATTGAAGCATTCAGCTAATGCCAAGCTAATGGATAATGTAAACTCCTCACTAGGAGACTTTAAAGTCTCCAAGTGTATTTCTTCATGCCTTGGGGAAGTGCTATAAAGGGCTTATATTCACGTACAGTGTTTTGTCTGCCACTTGTTCAAGTTTCTGTTGACTTCTCTTTCTCCTGCTGCCTGATGGGAAGAAATGGGCAGCCATCTCCCTAGTGACTTTATCTCCCCATCAGGAATGAGTGCAAGGGGTCAGATGCCCCTCTGCGTGCTAGCCACCATCTGCTGACAGCAGCGCTCCCCTGGGAGAGCTGGCTTTGTTTACTGACGGGGCTAATGTGAGGAGACACGTGAAGTACTTTGGTTTGTGGAAGAGGGCAGGAGAGGCATGGTGCTGTGAAAACATTCCCACACACTCTAATAGCTCATTCACATAGAAAACAAGCGAGAGCCTTCAGCTCTTTCACAGAGCTCAAAGTAGAACAAATGGACTCAAGAACCCCAAGGCACCAGTCAAAAAACACTTTCCTAATGCACTAATACTGAGATGCTCTCCATGATAGCTTACCTATGAGACTTCAGCTCTCATTTAGGCAACTAAATGACCTGGCTAGATTGAAAAGCTGCTCAGTATCTGGTAGTTGCTGTTGTTTGCCGTTAGCTGCTAAATTCTTTTTGAAAATCTAACCTTCAGTTTCCTAAACCTAAACATCCTAAAACTGGTTATAATAGGTGAAGCATCATGCATTGGAGAATTTTATCAGTAGAATCACCAATTGGTTATTTTCTCTTTAGAATAAAATCTGTAGAATACAGAAGAAATACAACATGCCTAAAAAGAGATACGTTTTTTCTTCTATAGTTGGTAGAGACACACACAGATGCGCACACGAGTGTGTAGCTTTAGAATATAATTTGAGGATCGAAAAGAAGTGACTTTCTGAATTAGGTCTCAAACACAGTTGGATACATGTCATGGAAAAGTCCACATTATAAGCTCGTTTAAGTGATGAATGATGTTTAGTGAACAGCAGCATTCATTATTCTGGTCTACAATTTATGAGATGTATAAGAAGACAACACGAACAGTGATACTAGGTCAACCACAAGTTTGTGTAGCTCTGTATCTGACCTCTTACACCAACCTGTATTGTATGATTAGAGATAAAGCATAAGAGAGCAAACTTACAGTGATTATTCTGTTAAGATACCCTACCAAATTTGTATCAATTTGTGATTTAGGGAATTTCAAAGTCTAGTATGGCATCATGATATAACAAAATATTACATAAAAAGGATTTCCTGCTTGTTCTAGAAGTGCTACGAAACTCCTTAGTTCTTACATTTTGAGAGATACTGAATTACAGTACTGTCTTCACCTACTCCATGACACTCATTATTTTCTCTGCCTATATCATCTTTCCTCCATTCATCTCCTTACTTCCTGAAGGGTCCTAGTCCAATTAATTTTCATAGAGAAGCTGCTCCATATTTGTTACCATGTGTGTTGCTCTGTCATTTGCAGTTATTTTACATCTTCCTGTGCAGTGCTGAGTGGACGGGAACTACAAACTCCATACTGTATGGATATACCAGTCATAATATTTGATGATATTTGATCACTATTGAGCATTGAGCTGATATTTTCATAGAAGTAGCCACAGTAAGTCCATAATCCTAATTCCAGCATGACAGTATTAATTGTAGCCCAGCAAAACAAATATACATGTGTATATGGACATATACACACACACTCCATATTTATTTTCAAATATAATATATATGCATATAACAGTCTACATATATATAGTTAGCTCTATGTAGTTAGCTCTGTTTCTCCTCATGGGCATTAAGTTACATGTATTGAATTTTCTGCCTTCGTATTGCCCCATTACTCAGTACTGTAAAATTCCAAAACTTTTTTTATAATTGGCTTTTGTCTTTACTTCATTGAATCCTCAGTAACTCACTATCTACTTCTATTTCCAGATTATTTAGGGGAATATGTTGAGCAGTACAGAGGCCAGCACAGATCTTTCTGAGAAATCAGTGATAGCCTTCTGCCAGAATGAAGAATTACTTCCTCTTTCCTATCTTTTAATTTAATAGAAGACCTGATCTCTTTTAATAGAGCTTAGTCTCTTTCAGAGTATTTGGTGGGGACCTTTTAAGAACAAATGTAATCCATTCATTGATGTCTTGACCCTTTATATTCAACCAGTGTACCTATAGCCATGTAACATCTTTGAAGAATGGGACTAAAATATACACACTCCCTTTTCCACTTCTGCTCACTCTGAGTTCTTATCAAAGTCAATATAGCTCGAGGATTTGTTGAAATGGATATGACTATGCAAAACCATCAGGTCAAATATATTAGCAACAATTAGGGTGAACTAACCCTAAGTCAATAATTGCATGTTACATTTGCTTTAGTTTTTACTGCTTCTGAAGGAAGGTTATGTCTAATGTAAGCTTGATTCTAAAAATATTCATGTTTGGCCTAAAATAACCCCACTTTGGGAATGTGCAACTTTGGCAAATGTGAAGTTTTTGAAAAAGCTTCACTTTTTAGGTAGATAAGAGTATTGTTCAGTTCCATCTTCCAATGTTTAATATACCACATTTTTTGAGATGTGTGGTATAGATCAAAGGGCAGGATTTGGCCCTTAGTTACCTGCTGTTACTGACACTAATCTCACAGCTATTGAAAAATGATACATCAAATTTATATCACTGCAAATGTCACTATTCTGAATCTTGCATATGTTGCCTGAGCTGTCAGTAATAAAAATCTGTTCTTAATTATTCTCCCATTTAAAAAATAATAATTTTCTAATAACCCAGTGAATAGGAATTTGATGTTTTCTTTGGCTGGAAACATTTTCATGATTTAGTACATCTATAAAGTTCTGTGTGCTTTTATAATATAATAGCTTTTGCAAATGAGTAGGACTTGCCCATTTAAATCCTTATGGCTATCAAGAAAAGCAGAATTTGTTTAAATCTGAGTTCAGTTTTTAAGTGAGTAACTTAAGGAAAACATTTTAAGATAAAAACAATTCAGCAGAAAGCCAGACATACAAAATTGGGTTTACAAGTGTTACAGGGATGCAAACTACAAAAATGTATAGTTAAAATTAATCATATTGTATATTTTAACCTTTCGTCCATCTTACTGGTTTTCCTTAATAGGAAAGAATAGGGTTTGGTTTTGCTTCATTCATATTGTATGGAACTGATTTCACTGTGATGAGAAAATGAAAATAACAAAGAATATTAAGAAAGTATAAGAAGAAAAATGAAGGCTTTGATAGTATCAGATTTTCTGGTTGGAAGCAGAATAATCCAGACCATAAATCCTATTGCTTTTAATACTTTTTTTCCCCCCCTATCACAGTACTTCTTTCAGCTAATTACCTTCATTCAAAGCCCAAAGAAGTGAACAGAAAAGACTCCCTTTGAAACTTTGGACTAGCCTCATAGATATGATAATTAGCATGAAATTCTACCTTCATTAAAGGTTGAAGGGTTTAAAATATACAAAGAGTAATGTGCTCTCCTTTCTTTGTTTTTTCAATGTGATGATAGACTAACATTTTAGCTCATTGCTGGGCTTCACCGAACAGTGTACCTTTTGGAAACATGGATATTAACAGCCAATCTATAAAACACACATAATATACAGCTAAAAAAAAAAAAATGTTTCTTTTTCTTGTCCATCTGGTCTTGGCAACATGTATTTAAACAGGAACATATAAAACATTTCATACAAAACACCCTAGTTGATTCTGGATAATATTTCATTACCTTGCTTGGTTGCTTCTCAAACCAGACTGCTATATTAATGTTCAGGTTCCTGGTTGTATCTCTGTTTGTATCTGCAATTCTAGACAGAATTTGTCCTTGCTTCTTGAATTGAAACAAACTAATATTTATTTTACCAGAGACAATATATTTTTTTTTTTTAAGTTTAATGCCAAAATGCTATGTAATCAAAAAGCAGTGTGAAACAAAAATATGTAACTGGGTGCAAACAAGCACTACGAAGTTCAGGAAAGCTAGATGAATAGTTGCTGATATAAGGGTTTTTTTCCTGCCCTTTTTGCATTGAATCTGTGCACTAATTGAGACAAAGATCCAGTGTAAAAAATAACATGTGGTCTCATAATTAAAGACTAGAATCATGCATGCACACAAAGGCTAAATTAGAGTTGTACGCATCGTCTGGAAAGGATTGTACGGAAGAGAATCCAATAGGGTCTGGAGCACTGACTTTTCCTTTACCAGATTTTACATACCTGTTGAAACAATGGACAGCATAAATTTCTAAACTGCAATCATCTCATTCTATGAGTGTCAGGTAACCTAAATGAAGGAGTCTCTCCTATTTTCTCATACAATAAGATTATTTGTTCAGTATGTATGTATTAAAATATACCATGGAGATTATTATTGTATTTTAGAATCATTTTGGTCAGGATATTTTAGAATGGTGTGGCAACAGGCCCAGATATGTCCAACCTTAAAGCTGCAATCAATTCTTAGGAATCATCATTTTTGCCAGTTCTGTTCTCCACATCTTTTATTATCAGCTGGTCTTTTGACAATCCTTGCTAGTCAGGATAACCACTGTCAAAATGCTGTCTAGACAAAATGTGATTTTTCAACTTTTGCAGATCTAAGTGACCAGCTTATGGAAGTGGTTGGTCTGGAAGGAGCCATGGAGATGGGACAGATATACACAGGACTGAAAAGTGCTGGAAGACGACTTGCCCAGTGCTCGTCTGTTGTCATCAGGTATCAGCAGCTTTAATTTGCACTACACTCTTGTAATGAAACAGTAAAGTTTCATATATTATCAGTTCACTCTCTTTGGTAGTTTGAGAGTCATAATTACTGTAGTTATTGCTTGTGAAAGTATCATTTTTATATATGAAATATATCTGTTCCATCCATATTCTATGCCTATACATCTTCCTTTCTTTAAATGTGTCAAAAAACTAGAAAAAGGGTGTTTACAGTCAGTCTTCACATGTTGTATTCAACTATCATTTCATTTTATGAAGAAATATTGTCAAGTAGTTGGAGCAGAAGGAGTAAGGCATGGACATCTTGGGTTTTATTATTGACATACACTCCATGCAATTTTGAGCAAAAAGTCATTTACCATTACTTTGACACATTTTAACCCATTTATAATGCATACCTCACCAGGGAATAGTAGCATGTGATTAGTATTTGTAAAGCACTTTTTTGATCTGTGGTAGTCAAAGTGCTCTGTTTTTAATTTATTTGTTATTTACTCAACACCGACGAGTCACTATTAATAAATGTTTTGGTATGTGTAAGCCTCTAATGGTGGAGCATGCCAATTTAGTTGTTTTTTTATCGTTAACTATGCTAAAAGTGACCAGAATATTTACAATAGAGGAAACTTGGATTAGGACTCAAGGAGAAAATAATTATTCTAACTTTTGGATTAGATAAGGACTGGAAGAGAGAGATGGTCAACTCTTCCTCAGTGAAGAATTTCTCAGGAAGAATTTTCCAAAATCTTAATAAAATCATAAGCTATACAATTATAAGCCCCAAAAGCCTAAAATGAGCATAGAACAGAAGAGCAGCAATAAAAACTTTAAGAAAATACGTAGGATTTGCCAAAGTGCATCGCATATTTTTGAGATTCTCCTCAAGGACTGGGTGATGTTGACTTCAAAAGTACTCTGTCATGTGGATGAGGAAGAAAAATAAGATCACAGAGGCATTCCAACCTTCTCTGGTTTCCAAGAGATAATTTTTATAGTCCCATGTCAGCAGGACCACAACTGCAAAGGATTCAGAACTCTTCCAGACCAATAAAGTGAGAGGTCATTGAACATTCTTCCCTTCCTTCACTTATGGCCATAGATAACAGTGGATAATCCCATGAACTGTAAGTCTTTTCCAAATAATGTCCAAGCCAGAATTTCCATGGACCACCATGAGTGCTCAGTTGACTCATTTTTCCATTATTAGATTTATCTACTCCATGCTATTTCTAATAGTCTTGTATGCAAACTATTATAATGCAGAAATATAGGGTTGGAAAAGACCCAAAAAAAAAAAGGACCTTTTTTTTTTTTTTCTTTCTCATTTGTCTATACTTTTCTTAATGTGAGAGGGAACACAAAACTAGACAGGGAACACTGGCTGTAGCTTTATGTTAAAAACAGTGCCCCTTTACTAACAACTCAAATTTATAACGTGGTATGTTAAAGCCTCTGAATATAGTACAACTGTCATGTTATGTGAGTGCTCTGTCTAACCCAGAGTTAGACACAAGCGTAAAAACATCTTTTATAGTTCTAATAAATGGTGATGATAGAGCTAAAATTTATTTCTTATTTCCTTTATAGTAGTCATTCTAAATTATAAAAAATAGCAGAGGTCCCTTTGTCTTTTCAGTTAATAAGGTTTATTCCTGAAGTTCTTGTGTAATTCACTCTTTATTTCACAAATTACAGACTATTCTGCCATGAGAGAGTAACATATTAGTAGCAAGATGTGTAAATGTTTGCAATGTTTTTGCTTTGTGTGTTGAAAATCAAACTAAGCCTACTAAGTGACTAGGTTACTTTTGTAAGCATGTTGGGTCATACTGCAGATTACATAGAAGCTTAGGGGTAAATCAGGATTATATGTGTGTGCCATCACATATATGCCTCCTTAATAAATATATTTATCAATTTTGTCTAGTTACTTTTTCTTATACTATGAAATATATCCCTTTAGGACCAGCAAGTCTCTGCCTATGCAGATAGATGGGGAACCTTGGATGCAAACTCCTTGCACGGTAAGGGTACTGTTAGCACTGGGAAGAGAGCTGAACAAAAAAAATTGGGAACTTTTTTAAGTGAGTAACAAAAATTAGAATAGTCAGAAATATTAACTGATTTATTTACTTTCACTTCTTCAATGACAGAAAGAGACTCTTTCGGTTTAAAAGACAACCATTGTCATCAGCATTAACTCAATTTACTTACGTAACATCTTCACACACTGTTATTATATAGTTCAACACCCACTGCATTTTCAATTTATCATGCTGGTTTTTTCCCCACAAGTTAGGAATAAAAAGGCATTTATTTCAAAAGTTTGGAAAATACTCAAAAGGTGCAGTCCCAGAATCCCTTTACCCAGTGTGATCATTTATTTATGATGACGTATCAGATTTATAGTCTCTATTGCTAAAACCAATGTTCGTTCTGATGCTAAAATGTATAAAGTAACTAATTATTTTTTAAAAATTTAGGAAGGTTTTCCATTGTGCTTTTGAGAGTTCATATCATGGAGGTTTTATTTAAAGCTGAAGTCTTGACTGTGCTGATTGAATTATACAATAGAACTAATATTTAAAAAATCCTTACAGTTTAAGGGAGACATGAAAGAAATTATTTAGTCTCTTGTTTCAGTGCCCACACATATGAAGTGAGGGAAGGTAAACAGCAATCTGGATAGGATAGGAATAGGAAGGAGCTTGCTCAGAGGAGGTTCTTTGAGTAACTGTTTACAGAAAACACAAGAAAGGTGTATCTCTAAGAATCTCTCTCCGATAAATTATAGAGGCTAACCAAGCATTTGGAGAAGATGTTGAAGAAATTTAAGCTCTTTATTGTTGAATATAGTCTTAGTAACATGTTTTAATATACAATTTTACTAATTATGTTTCCCTAAAGATGACCTATGTTTTTAAGTAGATGAATTGCCGATGCCTTGTAGCTTCTAAGTATGACAAAACAGTAATGTGACAAGGAAGAAATCCCACTGCAGATGGGAGCAATTCTCCAAACCAGGGTACTGGATCACTTTCATGAGCTTTATTTCTGTAGCAGAATTAAAAGCTACACAAAAAAGTAAAAGGGAGCACCTTCAGTAAGATGCTAACAGGTGTGGCAGCTGATAATGTATGTGTTAGGATGACAGAAAAGGGTTGTGATAGTTCATGTTTCCCAGATACACCGTAGTGTACAGCTGAACAGCGGGAACAGTTCCTGAACTCTAATTCTCTATGGTAAGTGCTCAGATGCTGCAATGAGAGGACAACCACGTGAACACACACTGTGTGAAGGCAAAACAGTGGGGATTTTATGAGATTTATTCCAGGAAACCTTTTGGAGTTAAGAGATATCATTATCTTTACCTCTTCTACAGCGATGGCTCAGTGCAGAGCAACAGTACTGAACCCAGCAGTTACTTGTTCAAGAAAAAGACATGTAATTTTTCAGTTGCCAGATTACAGAAGAGAACTTATGGAAGGATGCTGGCAGTAACATGTGCTTTTTTAGTCTTGATTGCTTGCTCTGTGCAAAATCCCTGCTATCTGATTGATAATGCTAGCAGAAGCTGCCTGTACGATTGAGAACAAACCTGGAAAAAGGGACAGTTCTTACATTTCAATTACTGCCTTGAGGAAACAGTAAATTATTGCTGATAATTACTGCTGTCCAGTTGAAGTACCATTTTAAAGGGGATAGAAATGGCATATAATTTTCTGTGGAACCCATCCTTTTTGCTACACCATTGTTAAGAGAATAGACTTTGTGTTACATAAGAAAACCATACTGTTGAATGTATTTATTTCCTCTGAGAAGAAAATACATGAACTATTTGTCTAGACTACTGCACCTCTATGAATTTATATATAGAATTATTATTTTATGTTATATTATTCATTTTTCAGGAATTTTTTTTTTTCTACTGGGAAGCTTAACGTATTTATTGCAATTGCTCCTTGCATTATTGTACATGTACCCCGCTCTGTTTTCTACATCTTACAAAGGAAAAAACATGTATGGTCTAACCTCTCCCCTCCCCACTAATTCTAACTACACTACAGTTTTTCCTTGAAGTTCTCTGTAAACTAGCTAGGAATTCCTCCTGAGACAATGACAAAGATGGATGTTATCTTTCTCTCAACCAAAGTTTAAGATTTGATTTCTAAGTATGTGCTTCAGACGGGTCTTTGTTTGGAAACCAAAATGTATTTGATTACATAAGTATCAGGATGATATCTCAGTGATGTGTATCCAAAACCAGACTCTGAAAAAAAACATAAATTCAGAATAAATTCTTATGTATAGCCAACTATGTAGCCAATTATTTGAACCTGCAAGAGCTCAAATTTCAGGAAAAAAATATGAGGACACCAATATAAGAATCATGAGCTTTTGTCTTCTCTAGAAGCAAAACTGCAGTTTTCTCCCAAAATTACCTGAAAGCAAATGATTAATGGCCAGTTTTTAAATGGAAAAAAAATGTGATGATCAGATAGAGAAATCGATAAGTTTAGTTCCTTAGGAAACATGTGAAAGTGTGCTTTTCCTTTTATTTCCCCTCTTAGGAAGTTTCTTTCCCTAGGTCTTACAAGGAACTGAGGCTCATATACAAAGATGTTGGCACTCCTACATCATGCACTGAGATGTGGAGGGACATTCCCATGCTACCTCTTGTTTCACACTAGGTTGCTGAGGGAAGGTGCTTATTAGTTTACCGGCTATATGGCTTCAAGGACAGAAGCTACTGTCTCCACACAGTACAGGCCTGCTTGGATATACCATCTCACTAGTTCTAGGGGAGAGACCCCTGCACCTTGTTGTGTTGCACAGATCATGTGCACCAGTTAGACACAGCAGCTGAGCCTCAGGTTTTTGATTCTTTGGTGCTCCTGCCAGACAGCTATTGTTAAAAAAAAAAGACTGCTATCCCTGCCTCTCCAACTGTCCTTTAGAAAGTTGAAATAACACGTTTTATTTTAGTATGGTCATCTCAGGAACTTCAGTGTCATCTAATTTCAGTAGTTTTATGGACTGACCTATAAAAATTACAGAGACTAAGTGAGAAAGAAATTCATACGATCAGCAGGTATTGAATCAACCCTGGCCCAAGGTGCAAGTGGTTCTCAGAAGTCCTCTTCTGTTTCTGCTTCAGATTTTAGTACAAATGAGAGTATTTTGCAAATGATTTTTCAAGAAACTGAGTTCAACCTGATCAAAATTCTCCTGCTATTCCGTTATGCATATTAAGGAAAACAAGTTCTGCATCAAGTCCCTGTTATGTGTGGGATGCAGGCTGCACATGCAGGCTTGGAAGTTTATTTCCTGTTGAAGGTATCAACAAGTTTATCTTTGCTACTTCTCCTTTCTGACTGGAAAAAAATTTTATACAAGTAGCACAAGTTGCTGACAGCTGTCCCTTCTCATGCATGTAGAGATCATGTTCCCCCAAAATGACAGTGTGGGCTGAGAAAATTCTGTGGGATGCAATAGACAATGCAGGGATTCCCCAGAACCTGTGATCTGTGATTTTGCATTCCTGCTATCAATTGTAGTACTAAAGAAGTTGTCGTGTGCTTCTTTTAACATCTTTATGATCTTCTATTGCAAATGCATCTAGCATCCCTAGACGAGAGCAGGAATGCGTTCCTGTAGGTCCTGTACGTACTTAAAAATGTGAGTGGCTTAGTCTAAAGATCTGTCATCCAGCATTATTCACTGTGTTGAACACATGCAGACTGCAGTGTCCAACAAAGTCACTCTGCTCTGGTATAATAAGATGCAGAATCTGAGCATCAAATTGTATTGTTTCCACTGTTTTTTTATAGAGGAGTCTTTGGGAGGAGGAAAGATGATAATGTTATGTTAAACATCTTGTCTGATTAGCTGAGGAGGAAATTCTATCAGAGCTGTCCCAGACAAATATAGCAACATGAAAGATATCCATGGTTTCACCTGATCTCCAAACAGGTCATTAATAGTAATGAAACTTCAAAGACTCTCAAGTTAATTCAATAAACTTCTAGCTTTAGCCATCAGGATTTTTTTTAAGAAAAGTAATCTTTCAATTTAGCTACATAAATTATTAGCATTGTTTTGAAAAAATCCATAAGAATATTCCATCTTAATTAGAAGTAACTATGATTTCAGTTCTTTCATCTATTCCTGACTTGCTTGGCATCTTATCTGAAAGAGTGTCAAGCTGCTAGCAACATTAGATTAAAAGTAGAAGACAGAAGTGTCTATAGAAAATGCAAGAATATTGCCTAAATGAAAATCCATAGTCAGAGCCCACCTAACGGATTGCCAGAAATATAGTTTCATAGAGATCTGAAACATATAGTATTTTTAGAATTATTTACTGATAGGAATACTTGTAGTAAGCCTCCCCATTTAATAATGAAACTCAGAAATAATATTTCAAAATATTATAAATTGAATGCACCTTAAAAATAAGGTTTGAATGAATGAATGAACAGTTTCTCTCTAGCCTTTCCTTTAGTCCCAAGAGATGTGATGCCTGAGAAGAGAGGTCCTATTGAAGCCTTACCTTTGTAGTTAAATCCAGAGAGAAATAAGAACTAAAAACAAAAAAAAAAGCTTTTACTAATAATCACTATTATGCCAGGGCTGGGTGAGAAAACTGAAAGTCACAGATTTGCTTTCATGTAGATCCATTGGCTGCCACAGATCGCATGAAGAAGCTGCAGCTGTGTTCTAGACTGTCTGTAAAGTATCTTCTTTCCATGTCACTGAATGTAGTAATATTTTCTTATCAGTTGTTTATAATGGGAGAATTTAAACTTTTGTGTCTGCTTCTTTAGAGCAAAGAGGAACTGGGTCCTAGGTATGGTCACTGATTTTACTAGAATATTAGACAATTATTACATAGGTAACCCATAAATGGAAGTCAATTGCTAGAAAAAGTTTCTGGTGTTATACTAAAATGCTGCATTTTCCCTTCTGAGCAACAATGTGCATACATTTCTGTTTCAAGGCCAGAGTGATTTATTGAGTTTCTAACACTTTATTGCAGCTGGGCATTATTTTTTGTGCTCACAGGTACACTGCACGTTAATTAGTTTTGTTTACCTATGCATATTTTTTCTTAATTTCACAACAGTAGTTTTTGTAATTGACAAAGCAATTTACTGCATGTGTGCTTTCTGCACCCCAGACAAATACTCTAACATGTAGTGCACCTTTCTTTTCAGTTCAGATTGCTAAGAAAAGAATTAGTTGTGACTAATTGCCAATTAATTTGCAGTGGTTTTAGGGAGGAGGGGGGGAAAACAATTGCACCTACTAATTAAAATTTAAAATATTCCAAAGTGTCATCTTTAGGTGTCTGTGGAATACATAATTTCCATTTTAGTTCTGCACTGGATCTGTAACAACCCTGAGCTTGACAGCTCTATTAATTTAAAACCTCGGTGATACCTATTAGTACAAAACATGAAAAAAATGCCATTAATCATTTATTTTAATTTTGCAGCTCTGTCATTTTCTCGGTATGTTTAAAAATTATGATGACACAGTAATGTTTTCCAATCTACCTGTGTGAAGGGGAAACGGATCACACTACTTAGGAGAGAGACTAGAGTATATTATTAGAGCTTAATTAATGCCAAACTGATTAGATTTGATTGCACTTTGCACAATAATATTGTTAAGAAATTTGTTTAAAAGATGTGTTGCATAACGCTATATTTAAAACAACTGGTCTAGATCTGAAGAGATTTTGACCAAAATACCACATAATGCAAGTCACAGGTTCATATTGTTTAGCACTGACTACATTCTATAGGTCTTATTCATATCATGATACCCAGTACAGCTCTTGATCAGCTACGGGAAGATAAAAGTATTTGGTACTTCTGTGATGCAGCGGTGTAGCGTTCCTCCATTTCCTGCAAGGGGAGCAGCATATGGGCATCTAGACTGTGGGAAAACCCTCATACCCTCAAAACTAGCAACACCCAAACACTGGTGATAGCATGGAAAAAAGTGACCATAAACTAACAGATCCAACTTGATAAGTTTTTTCTGTCAGTTTTTTCCCTTTGTCCTTAAAATATAGGGTTTCTTTCTTTAACATTAATTGAAATATTATAAGCAGAGCTGATTATCTCTGTTTCCAGTTTTCTATTGTCATTTAGCATTGTGGTTAGTACCTGTATTTATAGCACTGTTCTGTGTTCACAGTAAATATTTAGGCATTCTCTGAAGTCAGGAAGACAAAGGTAACCAGCACATATTGTAGAAAAAGGAACATGAAGGCAAAACGGACTGACCTAAAAGATATAGTTACCACACTAAAATTATTGATGCTCACTGCATTTCATTTAGTGGATGCATTGTATTAATGTAGCTTTGAGGCATATTTTGAAACTCTGACCTGCTCCTGAAACAAATAAATGTCTGGTTTATTCATTTATAAATATCTTTAGTATCACAAATTCAGGCTTCTCCTTTATCGGAAAATTTGCTATCGACAAATACGGAGCAATTACCATCTCTTAAGAATTATGCTCTTTTTTAATTAGATCTGGTGTCCCTTCCCATGACTAGGTCATTGGACACATTTTCTAATACTGGAAAGGTGATTTCGAAATTGCAAATGCAGTATTTTTCTACGCTAAACCTATTTACTAGATATACCTTTAAATTTCTGTGATCATGAACTCATAGGATAAAATCTTGTCTTCAGTTAGTGAATGAGAGTTTTGCCATTGGCTTGAACAGTTTGAGTTTAACGTATAATGTTGTGTATCAGGCTTAGAACAAAAATCCATTATATCCTAGCAATTCATGTGGCTATTTGCTTCCCCCTAAATGAAATTTTGTTATTTCCTCATTTTGCCTATTTTTAAATATAAATTTGTGCCAAATACGCCAAATAGAAGTGTTTTTCTCCAGCAGCACTTCAGCCACTCCCCTAATTTATGTTTAAAATGTCCTCCATATTTTCTGTAAGTTATATATTTTCAATAAAACTGAGTAAATTATCTCAAAAATTATTTTCCAGAATTCCATAGTAATTTGTAGGAGTATATTTGTCAAGGTATCATCAGTTCCTAAAAATATGTTAGGTTAGGGTTTGAGCTTTTGGGATTTTTGTCTGAGCAAGCCCTTTCTCGTGTATGTGTGTGTAAATCACAGATTCACCTAGGAAAAATGAAAAACAAAAAAAAATAGGTTTTATTTAAAGCTTTTATAATTGTGCTTCTACTAAAAAAGACATGAAGTTGCTTGCTGAATGAAAGAGAAACTGTATGGTAAAAGTTAGTCTTTAGACACTCCATGTGCACACACACAGAATCTATATGCAGCTATAAGTAGCGATTCCTTTATTTTTAACTAAACTAAATCTTGGTTGTTTGTAATTAAAGATTTTTCTTTTTTTTTTTTTTTTTTTGGTCCATTTCAGTCTCCCATACAGCACTTTCAGTGTTCAGTCCTACTTTGACCTACAACACTATTTCTCTGAGATCCTTAGTGCTGCTTCCCATCTCAAAGTGCGTACTGTCACTTGTCACCCAAACTCACAGCACCAACTCTGGCAGTGCTGCCAGTATGAAAACAGAAGCAGAAGTGAGAGTCCAGGCCAGAAATACAGTGCCTCAAAGTCTTGAGAAAAACAAAATTATCCTATTTCAGGCAAGGTAGTACAATGGTCCAGCATGTATTACAAACATACTGATCTCTTTTTATCACCCAAAGATAAGATTTTTTTTAATCTTTTTTTTTCAGCAGGAAAATAAGGAATAAATGGTTATCATTGTTAACCAATGCAATGTTAACATACACTACCATGCATAAGAAAGCAAATATACTTTAAGTTTACACTTTATTTTTGTATTTTCAGAGTGTAAAATATATTTTACACCACTGGAATCGTGCCAATTTATAACAGTTGAAAATATGTCTTGGAGAAATGCATATAGGACTCCATCGCCCTGCGCATGAGTGGTTAATCATGTTCATGCATCTTAGCTGATCTCAGCTGATAGGATACAACATACTGAAGACTCATGGTCTCTGAAACAGATGGCTCAAGCCAAAAAAGAACATTACAAATGATAAACATTTTCTCAATATGTAATTGCATTCATCCTCAGCAGCATTGAACAGCCCCTATCCAACATGCAATCTGTATGAGGTCTCAGGATTACCTCACCTCTTCATACTAAAGCCATCTTTTGAGCTTTGCTCTTTTATTCATTTTAAGATGGAATTACTATGATTTACCTCTGAAAGGAAACCCTGAGGCCATTCCTACCGCCACATCATGGCCAAATCTTGCAATAAGCTGAACCCTTATGACTCTTGAAGAATTCACTCACAGCAGCTGCAGATTACTTCGTGTATTGATCCTCAGGACCAGGTTGATGTCATCACTGTTCCTGAGCCCCAAAATATGTCTTATGAAGCATGTGAAAGTTACACAAATCCTTGAAGTGATTTTCCAGGACCAGATCATCAGCTGGTATAAAGTGACATCAGTGGAATAATGCCAATTTACCCCAACTACAGATTTAGCTTCCAAAGTGATGCCTGAAGTAGAATTTCTTGTGAGAAAATATGTTGGTGCCAGTCTTTGAAAGCAAGAGTTATTAACCGTGTGAAATTAATCTAGGTTGCCAAAAAAACCCCGTATGCTAAATTTGATACTAATGAACAACGTTGACAAAAACAGGTCATGTATGAAATCTGAGACTAATGAACTAAGGTAGCATGGAAATAAGCACTTGGAGAGTAAAGTAAAGGCTCTAATAGAGTTAAACCAACCCACTCATTCTGTTGAGTTTTTTATGTTTCTGTCTCCTTATATTGTAAAGTAAATTTCCACCCCAAGAAATGTCCTGATCTATATTTTAATGAGCCTCTCCACGTGACATACATTTTTTGTTTCATTACTATTAGTGAATGACAAGTGAAGGATATTCATTTTAACTTGAAAATGTCAGGTATGCACTTTAAGAGATATATTTTTTCCAGTTTTTAATGAGGTGGTGTTTCTTTTTGAAAGAAATACCCATCTCTGATGTGGGTACTATGCAGGTGACAACTGATATTTAATAAGTGATGGTTCTTGTATTAGTCGTAGTTCACTAAAGAAAATGTCTCGGATTGCTTTTGAAAAACTCTTAGCGTCACTAGCCCAAAGGCAAGATGTGACCTTTTTATTACATAATGAGAATCATTTATTATCTTACAATGTATCTTAAAGTCACAGACAAAATGCCACTTTGATAATTGCTTTCAATTAGCTTTGAGCATAGCATACATTCATAAAATGTCTTCTCTAATTTAGACTTGAATTAGAGAAAATTGCAGACATAATCTACTTTAAGGTTGTCTCATTTAAGGTGATTCGTAGTTTTATATCAAAGAAATCAAAACGGGTAGCTTTAAAGCAGTCTTACAAAGTGTTTTAAATAGGCTTTTCAATATTTGAGTCTATTCTATTAACAATTAATTAACAAATTAGAATGCTAGTTCATCTTTTTTGACCTTTTTTGTGTATTAACTTTTGACTTTCGTTCATAATGGTTATTTTGAAATTAAGCAGTGTCATGTGTTAAAAGAGAAGTACAGCTTGATTAGATGTATAAATAAAGCATACAAAGACGTAGCTTATATGTTAATAATGGGCAACAGCTTGGTCTGTCAGCATGTGTGTCCTTTCCAACTTTTAAATTCTTATTCATCTTGTAGATATGTAAAATATTCAACAGCAAGCAATAAATCCCACACTCAAAAAGTAAGATCACATATTGGCATCTATTTTATTGCATATGATTTTTAATATTGATTGCAAGTATAATTTAAAGTATTTGTGGAAACAATGATTACACATAGATTGGTTTACTGCATATGTGATATTATTCATAAAAAATACAGGTATTTTCCTTTCATCTTTGATTAAATTAAGAAAGTTTGGAAGTCACATATAAAGATAATTCAGGCATCTCAGATACCTGGAATTGAGCTAGCTCAAGGGATAACTCTGTTTTTCTTCTTTCTTCCCCCAGATAAAAATTACTCATAAGAACCAAGCCCCCATGTTGATGGGACCTCCTCCAAAAACCGGTCTTTTCTCTTCTATCATCAAAAGAACAAGGAACCACAGCAAGGAATAAGCCTATGTAGTTTAGTTTTTAGAAAACCAATTAGCTTTGTTGGGCTTTGGAATATTTATGCTGGAAATCTTTCAAGAATTTTAGAGTATCTTCTACTTGCAAAATCATGGATTTTGGTTTAACAGTTTCTGTAACCGAGCTAATGTAAAACTATGCTATTAGAAAAAAATATTGTCACAGTTTTGTAGGCATTTTGCATGATGAAAGCAGATGTTTACATAAAGTGATACAGCATATTTTTTGTTGCATGCGTTACCATTTACTAATCTATGGGCTAATTCTGCCATGGAATATGGGAAGAGAACGCCATGGGTAATTTGATTTTCTCTCTTTTCCATTTCAACTTTTTCTACTACAATGATCATATGCCATAGGTTCAATAATATCTTTTGAATCAAACATCTTCACATCAATAGCCAATTAGACCTGTTTCAGAGTAAAGTTTATTACAGGTCTCATTAACCTGTACTTTTAGTTTATAATTTCTTTCTACCCTGAGAATATTTTTATTCAGCTAAGCATTAAAATCTTTATCTTATTCTGATAACTCCTATGTATGTGAGTAACTGTACCTGCTGAAAACTTCTAAGAATGCGTGCAGTATTCAAATGATCATGATTACTCTTGTGTAAGCTTTTGTAAGATTGGAAGTCAATGCAAGTCTGAGCAAAATCTATACGGCTGTGGAGATCATGGTAAGAGTGAAGATAATAATACTTGCAAAAGTAGCCATCAGTGGTGTTTGTTGCAAAACTAGAATTATTTTAATGAGCAATACATCTCTGTAACATGGCAAACTTTAAATCATTCTGCATATTGACTGATAGTATAGTGCGTATGCACACAAATAACCAAAGCTCATGCCTAATAAAGTGCATTTCCCACCAAAGATTTAGTGAAGGATGCTTCAGAGAAATGGGTTAATGCATAATTAATCAAGCTCACTGGAGTAGACTCACTTCTGAAAATTTACAGTTCTTCTGGTTACATTGGCAATGTCCAGACAAATGTTGGGGTAGGAAAAAACACTAAATTAATTGCAAGTAAATACTCACTTTTCATTTGTTTCATAAGTTGATAGATATAGACATATACACTAACTATTGAGACATAGACACATCTTCTAAATATTGGAAAATTCAACTAATATCTAATTTTGTTGTCATTATTATTTATAAATTTATGCCATCCATAATTTACACATCCCCTAAATTAATTTCTTAAGGAAAGGATAAAGTGTTATCTATTCCACTTTTGTAGTCTGCTGTCTGTAATCAAAACATTTCTTGTCATAAATTCTGGGGAGGCAGTTGCTCAGGTTTTTACTTTCTTAGCCCTCTGAGAGACTTCCTAACAGCTTAGAAATCATAATACAGGGATTTGTCTGAGGTTTGCACAGCACTGTCTAACGTTGAAGGGAAGTCCAAGAATGGCAACTTTTTTCAGTCCTGCATATAAACAGTCTCAATCAAAACTTTTTGTGCGGTCTTAACATTGTTTAGAGTGAGCTGCTTCTGAGCTCTGCATGTCTTAAGTTCTCAGAGATTTCATCAAAAAACAAACAAGGAAGAAATGAAACTTTGCTTGAAATGCATGATTTTTCATTTTTATCTAGACTTTAAAATGTTAATGATTTATTAAATCTATTTTTCTATTGATTCATTCATCCATTAAAAAATAGTATTTCATCCTTCTGTAGTGCACGGTACTGTGCATGTATTTAAATAAAGTTACTATCATTTGTTCCTCAGTATAAGAATTCAACAGAGTCCTAATTTATATAATAGACGCTGAAATAAAAGTCAGTATATAGTTGGTAAGGATTACGTCTTTGAAATATACAGTTTGTGTTCTATAAACATTAGGAGGTAAATACCAATTAATGTTATGTTCAGCATTAGGTAGAAAAATATGAGGGCAATTATTTGCTAAAATTAAGATCTTGTAATTCCCCATTCTTGGGTCCAGTGGTGTTGACAATTACAGTTACCGTAGGAGTAAACTAATATTTTTCCTGTGCATTGCAAACACACACAGAAGCATTAGATGCACTCCTTAGCTGCAAACATACATAAGTATAGAGCAAAAGATATTTGCAAAAAGAAGGAACTTGCTGGCATAATATTACATTCAGTGTACATTGGTTTTATGAAATTATGGTTACAGGTGATAAATATTTTCACATAACTTGACAGAGGATTTTCTACTAATGCTCTCAACTTTTTGTGGCAAAAATGTGTTTAATGATAATATATAATGTGCTCTCTATGATTATCTCATGAACATTGTAACTCTGAAAACAAATAAAATTATACATAAGCTATTATTTAATAATGTATGCAATTTTAAACGTGCCAGTCTGTGATAGCAAATTGTTCACAACACACTTTTTCATATAAAGAGGGATAGATGGGTTCATGTAATCGCAACTACATACAATTCTGACTAGACATATAAAAGGTAAATCAGATCTGTTTGTCAATACGTATCAAATTCTCACTGTGGCAAAATACAATGGAACAGCCATTTTACTATATTGGCACTTATCATAGTAGTGACATTCTGTCTATTAATCTTGTTTGGTTGTTTTTTTAGCATGGCCTCTAATAATTTAAAAACATGCTCAGGTAGAAAGTATTGATGATGAAGAGAAAATCTTAGAGTATGCAAAACATAGTATGAAAGGAAAAGGCTTGATTTCACGAAAGAGAACTTCGGGGCAGTTTCCTTTTTTTTTTGTTTTTCACTTCAGTATGCACAGAATTAACATCATGAAATTATACATTGGTGTATGAAGGGAAACAAAGAATATGTGCATGTATCTTCATACAGCTGAAATAGATGCACTCTTCTTACATTGACCAAAGAGTAGTAGCTGTAAACCTTCCACTGTTTCCAATGAGGCATTCTTTAAGGCCTCATTAATGACATTTACAATATAAATGGAAATTACAAATATGTAGGAATGATATCTGACACTGGATTTGCAAATTTTTCTTCTCCCTGCTAGAGCATTGCAGCTGGGCAACGTGCTGAGGAAAGAACATGACGTCTCAGGAAGAAATCTTAACTTCTGAAATTGGTTAGCATCACTCTCATTTTGCATGAGTTCCTGTTAAAAGGAGATGGAAGCAGAATTTGTTGCAGAGACAAATACAGAATTACTACTTCCAGTACTTGCAAGATATTTGTATGCATATTATCATGATTATTTAAAGCTAGGGGGTTAGACCTCATGATTTAGGCTTATTGGTGTGTGTACATCTATGTGCATGCTAGATCAGGTAACGTGCTGATACACTTAGGACTCTGGTGAGCTAGGAAGCACTTAGTTTCTGAAGCAGAAGTAGGTGTTCTATAACATTTCCTCACTTATCAACTCTGTACTACTGCATGTAAATTGCAACAATGATTAGCTAACATCTAAAATTATTTAAGGCAAATAAAGTCACAGACTTCAACGTGTTTCAAAATATCAGTGTAAGAAGTAATATAGTCAAAGAATGTGTGGGTTTTATATAATTATTGTAAGAAAGGGAGAAAAATACTTTTTTTTTTTTTTTAATCCCTAGGTTAATATTTGTTTGCTGAGACCATAGCTATTCTGTGATTATTAGTGATTTAGAGTACTAGTGCTATTCTGTAACAACCCCAGCTGGCTTCTGGGGCTTGTCCTTCTGAGGTGGATCATAGCCAGACCAAGGCTTTCTGGGAAGGAGTTACTTTAAAGAAGTGTTGTCCCTCACCTCTCTGGAAGAGTGACTGGAGAGAATTGCTACAAAAATGAAAAAAAAAGTCAGAAATAATTACCTTTAGACAAGGAAGCATGAGAAGATCAGAGAACTCTGCTAAGGAATGGCAAAACAGATGCTCAAAGTGGTGTATGAAAGAGCTGGGTCACTCCAAGGCAGCCCACAAAAATGGCGGCGTGGGGCCTGGGAGGCCAGATGAAGGCAGTCAGGGTTAACAAGCATCAATGCGTCAAGGAAGTGAATTAATTAGATTAATCTGGAGACCCCTTCCATTTAGGGCTTAAGGACTCGTGTAGTGTTTCTTTCTTTCATGGGGAGAAAGATTGTCCGAGAGGAGTGAGGCCCAAGAAGAGAAACAACTGAGCGCTTCATGTGAAGGGAGAAGGACTTGCGAGCAAAGGAGAACTGACGGATGGTCAAAGGAAGGTAGAAGACTTGCCAGGACTTTATTTATTTCTGAGTACTTTCATAGCCTGAAAAAAAGAAGACATTTTCCCTTGCTGTTAAATAGCAGTTTGCTAAACTGCTAAGCAGTTAGCACAAAAATAAATAAATAAACCAGAAAGCTGAGGTGGGCCTGAGAAGCACTGCTCAATGTTTTATGCAAGAGCGGTGAAGAACGTGTCAGCCTCTTGTCAGATAATTGCTGCCTGTCTCTAGCTCCATCAGGTCTGAAAGCATTTTGTTTTCTCTCCTCTGTCCATAAGGAAGGAAACTTCTTGTGGTCCTGCTGAGGTGAGTAAAAGCCTTACTGTAGCCCTGACTGGAAAATAAATAAAACATAGGTGAGATCTGGAAGCTGAATCTGTTAATGAGTTATAAACTAATAGGTTAAAATCCGCAGCACGCGAGGCTCTGAGGGTGTGCTGTGCAGCAATGACTGATGGTACAAACTCTTTTCAGGTCTGTCGAGATTTGCTGGTGTCTGCCCAATCTGGGCTTTTGCCGTGGTGAGCCTCCTGGGTCTTATACCCTATTTATGCTCAGACTGTGGATTTTCAGTTGTTTTTGAAACAAGGAGGTTTGACCTTTCCTGTTTTGATTTGTGTGTCTGTGGCATGGATACAGATGGAGTTTTCCCATTATCAGGTTCTGTTAATTTTACAAATATAGCAGAAGCAGAGAAACTTTTCTATGACCGTTGCCTTCCATTATATGAAACTGCCTGACAGCTCGAAATTATAAATAGGCAATGGTATGTTCTAGGTATCTAGAATCTGGGCATGGCGATATTTCAGAGGCTGCTTTTTTCCTTTCTGATTCATGATTCAAAGAGACTACCTGAGAAGCACCTCAGGGCTCTCTTTAAATATGACTCATACAAAGAGTAAGTGATAATCATCAGGCTTTGTTATTTATAGAAAGGTGGTAGCTGTGTTGATGGTAAAGTAGCAGTTTCATAGCGACGTGCTCATTTCTAATAAACGTGGAAAAGTATTTGCTGGGTCTAACCAAGTGAGAAGCAAAGATTTTGAATTTTCACCTCAATTTTTAGTCTAAGGTTGACAATGACTGAAAATACTTAGCTGATGATTGGCCTATTTGAAAGAAACTTTTGTTTGTCTGTGTTTACCTAGGGTTGAACTCGGATGTTGTGAAGGACCATAGCAATTTGCATTAATAAGTAGCTTTTCTGGACAGGGAAGTGAACAACTCTTACTGTCTAGTGAAGCTCACACGTATGGGCCATGTTCTGCCTACCAATAAGAAAATACAAGTTGTCAATCTTCAGGCCTGTCAGTCTATTTACATTAAATACAAAAAAACCCCCACATAATAACGATTCTTCTCTAAACTATTTGTATCTGCAGAAAGATAGTGGTGATTTGTATATCCCTCAGTGATGCCATCGGACTTTGCAAAATGGGCATCAGCCTGTACTTTCTGCCCAGCCATGAGTTTGGCTGTTGCAAAGGGTGTGGTGTGGGGTTTTTGAGCATGATGGTTTGTTGTTTTGTTGGGTTTTTTGGTAAATATAAGTGAGTTCCAAACCTCTCCTTTTACCCCAGAATTATAAGGACTAGAACTTTGATTCAGACACATATATTATATGTTTATGGTGTACACACAAGTAAGCAAGCAAGCAAATGCAGGAAGATCTATTCCATTTGAGCTGAACTTTACTTCCATATGTTTAAATTCAGTCCTATTACTGAAGGAAAAAACAACAATTTGTTAATTTTAGGTAGCTTGGGAGGATTTGGGGGAAAAATGGGTGTGTTGCGTTTTTCTCCTGAGTAGATCTCCTGATCTTTTTACAACAATATATACATGTAGATTAAGGAATTTTCACCTCATTTACATCAGTCACTGTTTTCTGTGGCTATATTCTGAACAGTGATTTTTTGAAAACCAGCTTAATCTGTCTCTTAATGTTTCAATATAATTAGTTTACAAGAAGAAGTTTTGAAAGATTTGGTCCAACTGTCTATTCTACAAAGTCAAGCCTTGCATTGAGTTGCAAATTGAGGCCTTCATACTTTGTCACTAGTGCTAGTCAAAAATTCCTTAGCCTTTCTTTCATCAAAATATACAAAATTGTGGGGAGGAACCTACCTTCCCTGATCGATCTATTTTTTTTTCACTGGATTCCCATTTTGGAGCAAAATCAGATTTACCTTTTTAAATGTCAAAATATTTTGTGCTTGAATGTCAAAAGGAAATGTAAGGTTTTAATTTGTTTCATTCATTAATTCTGTTTCATTAATGTAGTGATAAATATTGTATTAGACTTTTTGCTTTAAAAAGCAAATTGACTTTAAAGCAAATTTGCTTTAAAAAGCAAAAAGTGAATTAAATGATACTCTTATTTCAATATGAACATAATTCTTATTTCCTGTAGGAGAATTTTAAAATTCTTAGTATTTGTTCAAGATCCTGAAATGAAACTTTCAACCTTTGCACTGCTGCAATTGTCACCGAACTAAAAGCCTGCATATTGAATTCTAGTCTTTATGTAATATCTCTTGCATTTTTGTTATTCCAATAGCTGCACAACTCCTAAGAGTTATCTTCAAGGAGTTGATTTTTGATTCATAGTTCTTCCTGTTTCAGATTAATTTGTCAGTACAGGTCTATCTTGTCGCCAAAGAAAAACCAAAATTATTGGTCGCCAAAAAATTATTTCACATAGCCTAAAAGTTTACCAAATATCTTGATAGTTCTCTCAAAAAAACAGTAGTGGACTCTGGTTTTCACTAAAAATAGAATGGGCAAACAGTTAAAGAAGAGAAATCCCATTATTAAGTTATCCTAATTATTATAAAATAAGTGAATAACAGAAGAATATTTTAGACTAGGTATTGTAAAATAAATTATTGACAAGGCAGATATAATGCTTGTAAGTGTTTCTTCTAAGGTACTGAATACACTGTGACTCAGTTGGCAATAATCATTCAATCCCATTGATAAGGCATTTGTACATCACTGTAATTCACAAAATCCTGCGGTCCTTAATATGTGTCTCAATCTTTTGGGTGAATTATCAGCTAATACTGTGTGATAGCTAATCTGTGAACACTTTTCACCTCGCAGTTACCCAAAACACGTACGCTGTCTGAAGTTTTGCTATTCCTCTTTTGGTCACTCTACCTTTAATCACTAAGTAATGTTAGAATCTCTAACCCAATTGATATCATGCTAAAATCCTTGCTGTAGCAATCGTCAGTTTTATTTTTATGGTCTTGGGACAAGAGGTGAGTGGGCTCGCATGAGGTTAATGGGGCTTTAAGAAAATGTTACGTACCTTCAGCACAAGATAAGGTTCTCTTCTTCTGATGGGAATCCTGTCACTTTATCAGATATAATGGCTTTCTCTGCCAAAGAGTTGAGATATTAGTCTGTGTGAAATGATTTATAGTTTTTCCTTGGCTTGCCTGCTGAATCTTGGACAAAAAATAAATCTTATGGCAGATGCCAGTTGTTCCCTGTTGGTCTGTGTGTAGAAATATGTACTTCCACGAGAGCTAGTCAAAGCATTCAAATACAACCAGAATGGTTGTGTAGACAGCTGAGAGCAGAGCAGAATACCTGGGGTCAGACTCACAGAGGCAGAAGTTGAAACAAACTGTTAGAAGCTCAGAAAAGGGTTAAACTTCATTTACTCATTTCCAGAGTAATGTCTAAAAATGTAAGAGTACAAGTAGGTAATAAATACGTCTGTAACTTACCACTGATAACACTGTCATCTGCGTAATATTTGTGCTATTTTCTTATCTCAAATATAGCACAAATGGTAATTTTTAACTATTTCTGCTGTGTGCTTCCTCCACAAAACACAGTGCAATAGCATAACATATAAAAGCAGATTTTTAACAAGTGCAATAAAATAATGTTTTAGGGAACCCGAGGTACCTTCTGGTCCAACACCACAGGACAGCAAAGGGATTTGCAGGAAAAATCACATAATGCCATTTCCATCTCGTCTCAGTAAAAGTTTGCAAAAGAGGGGAGTTCTGGCCAAATTACAACCTCATTTATTCTTTCATTCTAACTTGTTTATAAATGAATTTGGAGAGTTGTTATGATATGAACCTCATCAGAATCTGCAGCCACAACAATGTAAGGGATGATTGAGAATATTTTGCCAGATCTGGCTCCCCTTACAAACAGAACCTCTTCTGTAAATTTTCCTTGATTAGCCTACTTGCAAGGTACAGAAACACAAAGGTAGTCACTATTTGTTTAATTACTTGGTTCCTTTAAGGTGCTAAAACATTAGTACTTTTTTTTTTTTTAGCACAACTCTGCAATGGCTACTGTGAATATTTTTCTGCAAGAATAATCAACATTGAAGAATGACTTTTATGGGAGATGGCAGCATACAATATTGATAATTTGTGTCATACTACTTCTGCTACACGGATGTGGATCCCCTTAAGAGCATTTAGTGTCACATTCTACATTAGGACTTTAAATCATAGATTTGGAGACTATGATTGAAATATAGCCTTGTTTGAGACAATGTTAAAGTGAAGTAGGGGTGTGGAAGTGAAATCCCAACTCCACTGAAATCATTGGTTTGCCATTGCAGTTACAGAGCCAGGGCTTTATCCCTGCTATCCTGTGGTAGGGCTCAGAACATCTTTCCTGCCTCAAGTGAAATGCCTGCAAAGAAGTCCAGGAAAGAGATTGAGAAGTTTTGTGCATTTGCACATCTGTAAAAACGTACTGAATACTTGCACCTGCAAAGTTTCCCCACACTGTTGGCCTGGAAACCGTGTCACCAGGTGTCTTTCAGCCGAGTACTCATGTCTTCCTCTTCTCCTGTGTCCTTAGCAATCTTGTATTTCTGTCTCCAAAAGCCTTAGCTTCAACATGCTGTACTGGAATATGTTTTCACCTACACAGTTCTATTGGTTGGTGGTTAAGCATTATGCTGAGAAATGCAAATTTGAAATTTCTCGGATTAAGGAGGAAATCAAAGACTTCAACTTTCCGGCAAACTCTGTAACTGCTATAACCAATGTTATAAGTGAGTCCTGCTCAGTTAAGGACCTGTCCTTAAACTCCACCCTCTGAATCTCAAAGGCATGAGAATGTTGAGGCTCCAACTAGGTGGAGTTCACACATAGTGTTTTATTTTGCATTTGCCAATTCACATGTAAATTTTATGGATTCTGTGTGTAAATGTGCCTCTCCTCTCACTATTCATAGCCTTAAAAATCTACCCTTAGTGCTTTGAATCACCCTGCTGGGATAATGTAACACCAAACTTGAGTACGAATAAATTGTTGCTTTGAACCCAGCTCTTAGGACTTGCGTGTTCAACAGAATATTGACTTGGTATCAAATTCTGTACTGTTGCCTTAAGAGGCCCCGACACAGTGCTGCAAAACCACGTCTATGTACAGCATAACACAACCCACTCCTAATTATTTCTGCCTAGAGTAGCTGCTGCTGTTGGATTTCTTGTCTTTACTGCGTCACTGCTGTTTTAAGCATAAGTGAGTCAGGCCTTTGCCAGTGCTTAAATATCCAGTGCCAGGTGCTATATAAAAACATTAAAAAAAAAAAAAAAAAAAGCAGGCATGTGTGCAAACCTTGATTAGCATGTGAGATGTCAGAGGTATGCAAATTGTGTACAAAGTGTACCTATTCAATCTCTTGCATTTACATACAGCTTTTTGTTTGCAGTATCGTTTAATGTCTGTGTACTCTGACTGCTGTTTCGTCATTTCTGGCAGCCATTGTGCACCTTCAAGCTTGTGCTGTCCTAAGGTATAAAGCCAATCTCACAGTTTATTCGTTTCAGTGTTATTAGATTGTTAATTAACCGTTAGTGTAAAGCAACATAGTAAAAATTAACAAAACATATTTTGTGGCATTTTTTTCTCCACCACTATAATCTGAGGAAGAACAGTGGTTACTTGCCATGAGACAAAAAAAAGAAACCAAACCCTTCCTTAAAACTACTAGTCTTGTTCCTTAGAAAAATGTTGCATGTGGAATTATGATTTTTTTTTTTTTTTTTAAAGTTAACTCATTGCTCTAATCCAGTGGTAAAGGAGAACTGGGAATACTTATTTAAAGTAACGGTTTTACTTGTCACGTGGCCATCCTGAATGTAGAGAAGGTACAAGTTTTTTGGCCTCATTTCTTTGCCTTCCATCACTGTTTAGTTCCATTCAGCTATTCCCATGCATGTCATTAGGTTGGACTACTACTTAGTATTTCTCTGACTTCTGGCTCATCACTGTTGTATCTTTACCCTCAGTCATAAAATAATTGATTGTCTGCATTCTCCTCAATCTTTGAAGTTTTTGTTTGTTTTTCCATCACTTTGGTTTCCCTCTGCTAGTTTGCTTTCTTTGCTTTGCTCATACATTTCTAATTAAAGTACTTGTTGTTTTGATCTCAGTCACAGCCCTTGTAAATTTTCTTTCCTATTCAGATCCATTCAGAGTGCACCTCTAAAGGATTCCTGGTCTGTCAGTTCACAATTTTATCTTCTCTCAGGAATTGTCCTCAGACCTTTTTTTTTTTTTTTTTTTTTTTTTTTTTTTTTTTTTTCCCCCTGCCTGCCTGCCCTCTCCCCGCCCTTCCCTTCTGGTTACATTAGGCACAGGCTATTTGTCTTCACTTATGAGGCCTTTAGTGGCTTATGCCTACCTTAACAAAAGGTATTTTTATGTCTATACCTAAAATCATTCTATGTTTAGAGCTCTCATTGTGTATAATCTGTTCGATACAAAGGCAAGTACCTATTCGTATGATCTATATCTAATCAAGCTATGATGACATTCTGTAATGTGTAGTTTTAGATTTTAAAGCAAAGATTTTGGGGGTTTTAGCATATAGTGATCTTATATTTGATTGAAATTCCTCTAGAAACATCTACAAAGCTATTCCATTACCTTCTTTCAAAGCCTTCCTTCAACTATCTACAAAAAGACCACATTTCAGCTATTACCACAGAAATCGGAACCTGTTTTCTTTCATATTCCCACATATCTGTTCTTAACTGTTTTTAAATTACAAGCTTTCTTCTAGAGGTGGGAGGAAGGGAGCTCCATGCTCTGTGGTGTTAGAGCATCTAGCACAATAGGAGTTCTGGTCCACAGCTACCTTGTTTAAATATTAGAGCAACAGAGATATATCCACGTAATTTTATGTTGGCAGATGCATTTATAGCCCGTTGATGATTACATTGCATGTCCCACCTGCACATGATCTGCAGGGAACATGGACCCAGCTAGAGGATTTACTTTGTCACAGTTTCAGCTTCCTCTTCTCAAACTTTTTCATTCCCTTTTCTGTTGGCCAAAACAACTGTGACATACAGTGGGATTTCACTTCTTCCTACTGCATTCTCCCGACTAGTAGAAGGAACTGTAAGACCTTTGTCCCACAAGGGCCCTGTGGATGTGCTTCTTTAAAATTCCTTCCCCCCCACCAAAAAAAAAAAAGGGGGGGGGCAGAACACCCCAATTCCAGATCCAGCAACCTTGGAGGCTTTCGGAGAGATGCTGAATAGACCAAGATCACATCCATCCTTTCACAGGGAAGCTGGCCTTGTGAAATTTTTTGACATTTAATTTTTTTACCAGTGACCTGATCCAGGATCAGAAAGAAAGATGCAAAAAATCTTACAGTCTGGATTTTGACTTGAGTTTTCAGGTAAAAATACAAGGCCTTTTACCCTAACTGTTATATGGGCATGCAAGATTAGAGCTTGAAGGCCAAATATGACTACCTGAGGTCACAAAGAGAGATTCATGGCTTAGAGTGCCTCCCTATAGCCTACAGGGTGGCACATTAGTGGTGATTTCTGGAACGGAGCATATACTCCTCTCTTTCAGTATGCTTTATCTACTGTTTTCCCTTCTGTGACTGCTTTGTTTCCATTCCTCCAGTGAGAAGCTGCATTGTTAAGGCTCATTCCATAACTTTAGTGGGGGAAGTCTGCGAGAATAAAGTATATATTTTAAAAATAAAGAGAAATAACAAAATGCAGAGTTTGTCATAACTTCCAGTAAGCTACCTCAGTTTTGTTGCCCCCACCTGTTATTTCCCATTGGTGTTCGCCCAGGCAAGATGTGTTCAGGGATAAAAGAGAGAAAGTAAGATTACTTGGAGTCAGGGGAAATTAATGTGTTATTTGCAACCGAGCCGAAGTGCAGTGCATTGTATAGAAGGTAGCTTTAATTAAAACCTTTATTTCAGAAATAAAAGAAGTAGGTTGAAGTCCACATGAAAGGAAGGAGGGGAAAAAAGTTGCATTGTCTTGCATTTTTCTGTTTTAGAGACTGCCTACAAGCTGAAGGCACTCTCTGTGCCAGGCTGTGCCTGGTACGTCACAGGCTCTGCAGCCAGGTGAAGGGAACACTGGCTGGCTATAGCCTCCTGAATTGGCTGCCTACATAATAGCCTGGGTTTCTGCAGCTTTCTTAGCCTGCTTTATGAAGGAAGCACTATCTTAAATCTACATAGTACTGATTACTCCATCCCCCTCTCTAATGTCCTCTCCTGCCTGACACCTTTTATTAAAACTTAGGGAAAGTATTTAAGAATAGCTTAAGGGTTGCTCTTGGTATTTCGTGCTTTCTTAGACAAAAGACTTTAAGGGTGTTTTGCATCACTGTATGTAGCTGCAGTCCTTGCTTCTTTGCTTTTTCCTGCATAGCTAATTCTTCTCCTCTTAGACCCTCTTAACATAGGAACTAAAACTTCAGAGAAGAACTTCTTGTACAGTATTTCTTTACCATATGTTTTTGGGCAGAGAAATGGACGTGTTTCACCTTCCACTCATTTGCTGACCAGGTAGTATGCACAGAGGAAGCTAAGTACTAAAAGGGTTAAATATTTTACTTCTCCAAAGATTCCCAAGATAACTTTTTACTTGTTGCTGTCTATTCCCTGAATGAAAGTGTAGAGGAAATGTCACTATTGCTGCCTTATGCATTTCCTTTACAGGAATTATAACATTTGGACTGGAATCTCATGCGTTGTAATATAAGTCCACAGCAATCAGCTAAATTGTTCTAGATTTTACATGAGATTGGAATCTGACCTGGAATGTTAGTTAAGTAAAGTAAGAGCAGGATAAAGAATTGTTCTGAAAAATATTTCAGACTGCATCTAGCCATCTGGATTGAGTCTACCACCATCAATGTGTTTTGCAGATGTGAGAAGAAATTCCAGATTCTGATAGCTGTACTGGCAATGGTGTTCTTACTGCCTTGAGTGGTCCTTCCTTTCAGCAGTAGTATGAGTTGCAAAGTCCAGCTCCCATCCCCAATGTAACCTACCTGTTTTAGAAGAGATCTCTTGTTCAGCAGACCTGTCGTCTCCTTAAGAAGCAATGCTTGTTCAACTCCATAGAGAATTATTTATCAGTTATAGCAGAAATGCTGTAGTAAAGTGAAACTGTGTTAAATACATGACTTGTGTTTTTTAAAAAAAGAAAAATAGCTAGCTCTTGCAAAATGGTTTTTATCCTGTATGTTGGGGAAGAGAAAAGCCAAATGAAACTTCTGGTATTAGTCTTTGAAACAAACTTAAGCAACTTTTTTTCTCTTTTCTTAAAATTACATTAAAAGTATAAAACTGTTTGCCTTTGACTCTAGAAAATGAACTTTTGGGAGACCTCTCAAATTCTCATTGAGAAATTGCTTAGTTCTTACTCAGGCAAAGTTCCTGTTGGGTGATGTTGTGATCTCACCACTACTACGTTTGTAGTATTCACTTTATTTCAAAGAGGGACTTCTTGTTGATGTACACAGGGTGCAAGCTTATTCAAGGTTTGCTTGAGGAAGAGATACAAAAACTTGATTGAAGATTTTGAAATTTGACTTATTACAGTTTTACAGAAAGGGCATTATCAAGACAACTCTTTGTAATGAACAGAACAAAAAGCTATAGCCTGCAAAACCCACAAGACAAGACTGATTTTGCCAATTAAACACCTACTTCACCACAGGCAGCTAGGACTCGGGACCTAACCTGAGATGTGTGGCTTTGCTTGTTCTTTCACTCTCTGTGAGCATTTGTTCATTTACTGCCATGCAGATAATGCATTGCATTTCACAGCACAGCAAGTTTAATCAGGACATGTCATCATTAATTTGTACTGATATGCACTGATGGACAGGATTTTCCAGGAGCATGACTAGCTGTTTATCAAACGATCGTCAATTCTGGAGAAGAAATGGTGCAATCCCCCTGTTGTTTTACAGCATCTGCTTTATCATCTGCTCACAGGAGCACCTTCCCCCCCCCCTCCCCCCCCCCGCCCTTTTCTCTGGGTTTCCCTTTGTAGCTGTCACTTGTAGACAGCTTCATTTATTTCTGCTGATTTCTAATTCCTTTAGGAGAGATGTCTAAAAGACATGCTTGATTTATTCAACCATGTTGCGGAACTGAAATAGTTAACGATGGCAAGACAAGACTAAATACCACAACCTGCATTTGATTTCTGATGCTTTCCTGTTATTTACAAAGCATCTCTTTGAGTATCATAAATAATTTACAGTTCAAAGTGAATACTTCTAAGTGCTAGAAAGCCAAATTCACATTTATTTCATTTGCTAATGTTTTCACAATATAACACAAAGTAGAAAAAAACCCTCTTATTGCTCTACAGTTTAACAAAAGAGCTATTAGATTAGCACAGAAACTCAAAAGGACTCTCAGAACAGTAGGTTAAGGAGAGGTATTAGTTGTTCAGTCTTGCAGTCCCTACTATGGTAAAATTCTAACCCCAAGCACAGAGCATTTTACCTGACTAAGGACACCAGGGTTAAGCTTTTAGCATGCAAAACTTGTTGTCTCGCAAGTGCATTGTTTTATTGCTTTGGGGAGTCTCACAGTGGGAATAACTCTGAAAGCTAATCCTAGAGAATAATGATTTCATTTTAGTTGGACGTACTGTGATTTGCTTGTAACAGGCAGAAGTAGCACACATGACTTGCAAAATGAAATCATAATCGCAAATACTTGAAGAAAAAAAAATGCCACGGAAATCAAAAGTTTTGTCACTGATACGCAGTTAGGCACATCGACTTTAAACTCTTGCTGTTGTTGTTACTGTTACATAGTCTAAGCTAAGTTAAGGGATATGCTAGAAGCAGTGACTATTTGAACACTTCCACTGCTTTAGCTGTAAAATAAAGACTTAGAAGTTTTAATGCCTAAGTCTTTTTGAAGCTAAACATCCCAAATGTTACTAGTATAGAGGGAGGTGGAAGAAAAAAAAAAAAAACACCATTAATCTTAGGGGCAAAAAGCAAAAACATAAATTAAAAAAGAATATAGAAAGCTTACTCTTAAAAAAAAAATGAATTTAGTAACTGTATAGTAATTATACCATCTCAAGATAAGTGACCTCATCGGAAGATTTGCTAAAGGAGATCAAACCCCACCCCTCATTTTTTGGTAAAAAGATAAATATAAATTCTGTCCTATACACACAGACCAAACAAGTCACTCTAAGGGATATCACGTTTCAGCTGAAATAAGATATGAGCTATATCTGTAAATAGAGATATCTAATATTTGAAATTTGTATATAATTTTGATACTATAGTATCAAATATGGAAAAAAATAATCAAATATCTGCAAATTTTTGTACAGAGAGGGAAGATGATGTTAAGGATCTCTCTATATTCAGTTTATTCTAACAAAATTGTCTTAGCATTACTCACACTGACTTATGAAAAACTTGATCGATCAGGTGTATTTATTACCTGTCATTATATGTGATCTTTTCATTCTGAATGATCGACGTTTACTTTGCCCACCAAAGTTGATATAAAGGATTGCTACATTCACTGTTAAAATTAGTCTCCAGTGTTTAACGTTGCCTAACAACTTCACACGGTAGTGTGAAGGGGGAAGGGGAAAACAATCAATGCCCAGAAGGAATTTTAGGGAAATAGATACTAACTCATCAGATCGACATTTCGGCACTGGGGACAGGTTCTTAGCTGAGGTAAATAGGAGTAGTTGCCTCAGAGTCAGTGGAGTTGATTTATTACCAGCTGAAAGACTAGCGCTAGACCGACAATGTCCCAGCCCCTGTGAAAGGACATGTACTATTCTCAGTGAATACAAATGGGGTGGGCCTTTTAAACGGGCCTGAGTGGAGGTTTTGTATGTCTATGTGATTTGGCAAGCGGTCCATTTTCTGATGCCTGAAACGATTGGCAAATTTGGAGAAAGAATTCAACTCGGGGAAGGGAGGGGGAAAGAAAAAGACAAGATTTTTGGTAAAGAAAACTGTAAGGACAAGGTGCCTGTGCAACCCTTCTATCAAGTGGGATGGAGCTAAGGGCACGTCCATGGTGAGAGTCAGCCTCAAACCCTGTCTGCCTGAAGGGACTTGTGCCCTCACCCTCCAGTTTCTATGAGAGCTCTTTATCACAAGGTCTGATATACTGCGGTGGAGAGTATCCTTTCCTTTCAAAGTTGCACTTTAAATATACTTTGGAGCAAGCCTCAAGTGTGGTTTTTTGGGAAGGAATTAGTAAACAGAGTGACTGTTTCATGGGGAATAAACGCCTCAGGGCAAGGACTTGAATTTCTCTCTGAATTGATGGGTTTCACAGAAGTTGTGATTGACAGCTGAAGAAATGAGGAACTTATTAATTTGTGGCAGGCTAAGAAGGTGCTTCGTATCAAATCCCCAGCCTCACCTCCCAGGACCTCCGTTCCCTCCAGGATGGTCAGGCAAGAGTGCACAGGGGTGCAGGAGAGGAGCAAAATGGCTCTGGCACATTGGACACCTAGGCTGCAAGTGCTCAGCTGTAGCTAAAGTACCCTCATGCATAGAATGAGATTCTTAAGTAGTATATTTGATATAGATATTGATAAATTCTAAGTTTTCTCAAGTGTATTTGATGCCATTGTCCTTCTTAATACCTTAGTTTAATAATAGAAGTCACAGTCTGTGAAGCGGGGAAGTATTGGTTGTGAAACATTTAGTTTCTTCAACTTTTTAAATGAGTAGTTATTTGTTAGCATTTCACAAAAGACTTGCAGATTATTGAATCTGGTCCTTATTTCGGCTAACAGCATTTAGCAAAGAATAATATCTTATGACATATAAATATATAGCATTATATATATGCCTATTTATGAACTGAAAACTCCTATAAATGTAGTAATTATAAGTTTAAATGTAACAACTAATTAAGAGGTGCAGTCTCAATGAATAGAACTATGGGATTGGTCTTTAAATCCAATTTTTCCTCACTTTAAAATAATCTTTACTGTATTGATATTGTCTTCATAACTAAGGACACAAAGCATTCCTCTTAAAAAAAAAAAAAAAAAAAAAAAGAGGTGGAGGGTGTAAAATGCCAGAAATCCTTGCACTGTATATTCATAACCTGAAATGTAGTTAGAACTGCAGGCAGCTTTAATGATAATGTTAATTTCTTCCCCCCACCCCCCATCTCTGCTAACATTCACATCCACTATTTCTTCTGGATTTGGTTTGGCAGTCGCATCCCACTCGATACGAAGGCGTGTGAGAGAGAAAAATCAGTCTGCTAGCATACTATATTGGACCCAATTTCTTACTCATCTCATGGCACTAAGACTCCTTTTATCTTCAGGAATGCCAACTGATAGAGCAAATGACAGATGAAGGAGTCACTTGCAACAGTTTGGCTACAGAATTCAGGATACTTTTTCCCCCCTTGTGAAATGTCCTTTGGTACTGGCAAAAAAAAAAAAACCAAAACAAAACAAACAAAAAAAAAAAAACCAAAACCCAACAACAAAAGCTTGAAAAAACAGTCACATTTTCAAAGGCACCCAAATGAGTTGGCATCCAAATCTCAAATTCCTTCTACCATCACATGAGAGCTCCAAATATTTTTTTTTTTTTCCTAGCTAAACAAATTGTTGGGGTAAAATCCATCAGTAACTGACTTGTTAAAGGAAAAGAGCAGAGTATCCTCAGTTTCTGAGAGGTTTGGGTTACTCTTATTAACTGACAGGGTTTTTGTCTAGTTCATCAACATATTGAATGCCATGAGAATCATACTACAGCATAGGGAATACATACAATTTTTTAAAAGTTAGTAGGACTGTAGTTCGATCTTTTCCTGTCCTAAATTCTTTTAAATTTATTCAAAAGATTTCCCCCAGAACATTTTTAGGACTTCTGATCTTCTCAAAAAGAAATTGCTCATTGCAAAGCTTTCATAAGCAGCTTCCATTTCCATTTTTTATTAGTAATGTAGTTCTTGCCAGTTTTTATGATATATTCTTGCACAAAATAACAAATTAGAATCATAAAATAATTTAGATAGATACCTCTGGAGATCATCTGGTCTTAGCCTCCTGCTTAAAACAGGCCTGCAAGCCTAAAATCTTTGAGTTTAGACCAAGGCCTCATCCAGTTGAGTGTTGAGTATCTCCAAGGACAGAGATTCTACTATGTTTGTATTGCAGTGTCTGACCGCCTCCTTTGGGAAGATTTCTTCCTAGCATCTAACTGGAAATTGCCTTCCTGCAAATTATGTCCATTGACTCTTCTCTGCTCCATGGGTTAAACTGATCAGCCTGTAGTTCCCTAGATCTGCCCTTCCTAAAAACAGGTGTGACCTCTGCCTGTCTCCAGTCCTCAGAGAGCTCCCCCATATGCTAGTCCATTCAGAGATTGCAGAAGAGTGTGTCTGAATGAAACTTGCTGGTTCCCTTAACAGCCTCTGAGATCATTCAGTCTGGTCCCATGGATTGTATGTCCAATTTGTTTTGAGCCTTTCACTCTTCATTTTAACACACATAATACATTTCCCAATCTTGTTCCCCAGGACATAGGAGGCAGACCTGAAAGCAACCTTTACAAATTAAAGCAAAGCAAAGAAGACATCATGTACCTCATTCTTTTCTTGTCTTCTGTCATTACCTTCTCTGCCCCATTCAGCAACAGGCCCACTCTTAGTCTTTCTTTTTATTCCAAGATAACAACAGGTTCTTATTGCCTCTTGCATTTTCTGCCATCTGAGCTTTGGTTTTCCTAATTTTACTACTGAATGCCCAGGAAATGTTTTTGGGTAGCCCAATATTGCTTCCACTTTCTTTCCACTTCCTTTTTGCATTTGAGCTCAGTCACGAGATCCCCATTCAGCTAAGCTGGGTGTGCTTGACTTTTTGCACATCGGAATGGACAATTCTTGTACTTTAAGGAGACTGTCGTTGAAGGTCAACCAGCTGTGCCGGACCCCTTTGTCCTTCAAGGCAGTTTCCCATGTGATTATGCCTACAAATTTTATTTGACTTCCTCATGTGTCTCAGGATCTTAAACTCTACTGTCTCCTGCTCAGTTCTGCCAAGGTTACCCTTGGCTACCGCATCCCCAACCAGTTCTTTCTTATTTGTGAGTATCAGCTATGCCAGGAAGGCATACCCTCCCTGTATCTTCAGCACCTGTGTCAAAAAATTGTCCCCAACATACTCCATAAATCTTGTGGATTCCTTGTGTCCTGAGATGTCCCCATTCCTGCAGATATCAGTGTGGTTAAAGTAATCCTTGATGAACAGGGTGTGCAGTTATAAGGCTTCTTCCAGGTTTTTCAAGAAGGCTTTGCCTGCTTCCTTTTCTCCAAATGGTCTGTCCTCCATCCATTGCAGTCTTCCTGTCATGATGTCATCATCTGCCACGTCAAAGTGTAATCTTTTACTATCTCCAAAACTTTTTCTTTGTCACTGAAATGTAGAGCAGGTTCACTCTGCACAATTTATTTATTTACCTGTTTGTTTGTTTGTTTACCTTCCTCACCCTCTCTCAAAAACAGCTTACTCGGATTGGGACTTGCTTTAAACATTAAAATCTATGCATTTCAATGTTTAAAACCTTGCTGTCTGGGATGCAGGTTAAAACATTTTTTTTCTACGGTCTGAATGCCCTGAGTTTGTAGTAGGATGCAGTCTAAATTTTCTGAATGCTGAGAATTCTCTAGTGACTCTCTAGCTCTCCCCGAAAGGACCTATACATAATTGATGTGAAACTGAGGAAGAATACAACAATGTCTTATCTTGGAGAACCACAAGATACACCAAGTTTATGAGTGAGCACAGGGATAATGGCAATATAGGAACCAGGATACAGCATTGCAGTTGGGCTTTTGCACCAGGCTAGCATGTGTTATCTTGGGTTCCAGTCACCAAATTATACTATGCAGGTAAAGCTTTTGCGTTTTATAAGGTATGACTATATTATGTCTTGAAAAATAATATCCTGCCTTATGTCCTGAAAACTTAAAATGTATAGATAATCTTTTGACTGGAATTTGTTCTTCATCTTCGTGGTGAAACAAAAAAATCAAATACTCCAGGTTATGTTTCACAAAACAAAATGAGACAAAAATGTTGGTTCTGTCTTGAAGGGACCAAAATACTTTCATATATGAGTTCACAGCAGAATAACTGAATTTTGAAGAAACCAACAAATGGCAGTTTCATAGTCCTGTGTTTATGTTCCTCTTACCTATTCTGTTGCTCAAAGCTTTCACCTAGCAGTTGCTGAACATCTAGAAAAACCTGAGTGATCTCTTGGAGTAGCAAAAAGGTAGTTATTCAATTACATTGCAAAGACCGGCAGCAGTCTAAGGGCAAGAGTTGACTCTACAAATCTTAACGAGTGTAAGATTCACTTGTGAGCCTCTAAATATACAGACCTCCTAGATGATATTTACAGTGGATTCTTGAACTCTGGAAACAGTCCTGACACAACAGTATCCTTGTCACTCATCTGCACTGAGTGGAAAATTCTGCTTCTTTTTGAGCAAACTTCCCTTTGTTGTGATTGTCTTTTCTCTTAAATACTTCAAATAAAATCTTAAATATTTCCTCACCTTGCTAAAATTAGTGCAAGCTGGTTACTAGCTATGGAGATGGTAGCTTGGTAGATGATTTAAAAGGAGCGTTTAAGAATGTGAATGCTTTCATTGAAGACAATGGGTCTATCAGCATTTTTAAAGTTCAATATGTTTTTAGGTATTTTGCTGTAATGGGGTTCTTCTTTTTAGATAAATTTCATGACCCAAATTTTTGTAAGTAATCAAAAGGTACTCAGCTACTACAGATAAAAATAGCAATAATTCTTTCTTTCCCTTCTGTAGAGGAAATAGCTCAATTAGCTATTTTTATTTGCTTGCTTGTAGGCATGAGAGAGTAGTTACCATCCATGCAGAAGTTAGATCCATCCAAGACAGCAAGTCTAGTGAACTTCATCATCAAATGATACCCCTCTATCAACGTCTCAAGACAGATTTTGATGTCTAGGAACTTATGTATTGGTAAATTGTTGCTCAGGTTAATTTTGTCTCTGGCTTTAGAGATTTAAAGGATTCTCTGAGGGCTTTGTTTGGAAATAAAGTTCCTTGCGTTTCAACAGAGACAAAAAACTTTTTTTTTTTTTTTTTAATCCTTCTAGCCTTTGTCTCCATGGGTTAGGTACACAGCATTAATAGGAATACACACTTACTGGCTGAGCAGTGGAGCTAGTTTCCGTTAAGGCAGATCAAATGGGCTTATTAGACATAGATAGGAAAGACAGGTTAAATTCATCTAGCGTCAATCAAATGAAGCTGGGACCCCGGATGTTTATATCTTGATAAATAACTGCTAGGGGGGAAAAGAAGTTAACCATTAGACTAATTTAATGTTCTTACCTCAATGCTATGTCTTTGACCTAGGTCTTCCATTTACTAGCTCTTTGATGGCAGTGATGACTTTTTCCAGCCTATTTCTGACTTTGAACTGGAATGCATGTTGGATCAATCAGAAATGCAGGCAACATGCAGCAAATTTTGGAGTATATAATGAAGGGGGTTTTTTAGTTTTCTGAAACCTGAAGCAAAACTGAATAGTGAGAAAACTGGAAGAGAAGCCCCTCGGAAGGTGCACAAGAGACCTTAAGGAGAATTTCTGAGTTGTTTGGAAGCCCATATCATTAAAAAAATTAAATAAGCAACTTACCAAAACAATAAGGCAAAGCTCAGTTTTCTCTCTGATGCTTAGACTTTGTAAGGATAGCAACAAACTACTCTACTATTTCTGTTCTCATTTCTATAACTGCTTGTCTGGCATTCTGTCTGGAACCCTTTAATTCACAAACATCTGGCAATAAAACTTGGAGATTACCTTTCATGTTTTCATCGCTTTCAGTCTGTAAGTCTTTGAACGCTCTGCTTCCTTGTCTTTCCAAGAATAAATCTAAGGCTTTCTGAAAATTTTTGCAAAAGTTCATGGAATTGGATTTCACTTTTGTGTAACAACACAGATATTTAATCACTGCAAATGAGTTCCAGGTGTTGTAATCTTCACTGCTCAGGTTAAGAATATCTTTCTGGAATAAGCGCACCTCAGCAATTTTGTTACAGTGTATTGTATTTGTTCCTATAAAAATGTTCATTTTATCTCTTGCCCCCCAATCGATTGGTGGTAACATTTAATTATTCTGATTTTTGTTCATCAAAGATGTCTCTTTTCTTCATACAAAACTATATTAGTTGCTTATGGATCCAGTAAAATGAGTCATGCTTTGTGTTTCTTTAGAATATTATTTAATTTTGTTGATTAATATATGAAGCTTTACAGTTTCAAAGAAGTTGAAATTATTTGAGAATATAAATCTAGAAAAAATGCAATGTGAATAAATAGCTGTTTTCTAATAAGAAAAAAAAATCTTCCTGAAGATTTATGGGTAATCTTTGACCCAATGTTTTTATTTTTTAAAATTTAACACTCCTTTAAAATAAAAGTATTACAATTTTGGAAACTGTTGGGGGAGGGGAGTATGTTCTCTACTTTTTAAAATTGATCCCTAGCACTACTGAATATGAACACTCATCCTTAGAATTATCTGTTACTTATTTCATCCCTTTTGTTTCAGAATCAGCTGCAGAATACTTTTTTTTTTCTCAAGCAAATTTTTAAGAACTGTGTTGATTAGCTTGTTTATTATATGACTCAGTATTGTTTCTGCTCTGAATTTTAGCAGTTTTCTTTGGTCACTGGAAGAGAACTAAGCCCTGTAGTGCAGTCCAGCTGCTGTCTCGCCATTTTGTATACTACATGCTCCATAAACAGGAGATAAATCCTAAAAAGGAGCAGTGCTCTGAGGGAACTGATGGACTTCTGGCATAGAATAGATTGAGGATCTGTGGGATTTGATTCTCTTCAGTATAAGGTTGGGGTTTGGGGTTTTTTGGTTGTTGTTTTTTTTTTTTCTTTAAAATCTCTTTTGTAGGTACAAATTACAATTTGATCAGCATAAGGAGCATCTTAGCTCACAGCAAATTAGACAACAAATTGCAGCCCATCATTTTTCTTCCTACTCCCTCATCCAATGAGGAAGGAAAACATTACATTGCATCTTTGTGCAAACAGGTTTCTCTCTGATGTACTTGGCCCACTACTCGAGGCAGTGAGGAGAAGTGAAGCCAAAGTCGTTCCTTTTCTTTACTTCATTTGGTCCTTTCCCAGCTTTTTGTCACTGGAGTCACAAATCCAATGCTGCTGAGGGAGGGGAGCACTATTTCCCTGGATAACATAATAAAAGCAATGACAATCTCCCTCTCTTTTATAAAGAGTCAGTGGACTTGTCCTCCTTTGCATTTGTAATTAGTCAACGAGAATCTGGGAAGGATAGGAAAACAACCTGTGGAAACAAAGAACTTTTGGTTTTGACCTGAGCTTCTGTCAGGTCAGGAGCATAAATAGGAGTACCTCGACAGGGAGTACAATAAAAACAGTACTCTGTTCACTATTTGTTCCTTGAGATACTCAGATACTCATGCTATTTACCTTTGAAGTGTGTGTGAGGGGTCTTTTTGGGGGAGAGAGGAATCATAAAGGCAGCTTTTCTCTCAGTGAATAATTAGAAGTTTGACTGGTCACATCACAGGCTCGGGGAGAGGACAGACACAGACACTGTGGGAGCAGCAGTGACTGCCGCTGTCACAGCGTGGCTGTGATAATAGAGACAGATACGCTCAACCAGGTGGCGTTTACTAACACACTTTCTGGCATTCCAGCAGAATGGGCTTATCTATTCACCTTGCGTTATGTTATGAGTAGCAAATAAGTTTGTATTAGATTTCTTGGTTGTTTTGTTTGTGGGGTTTTTGTGTGGGGGTTTGTTTTTTTTTTTTTTAATACTTCAATGCTTTAGACTTTTTGTTACTCAATCTAATCTAACATCTGTTATAGCATTTTCACTTTCCAAATCTGATCTCCATTCTTTCGCAAACTTTTTCTTCAATGCATTTAGCACACAAGAAAAACACATTTTCACTCATCTCTGTCTTAATTTAGAACACAGTGTACTTTTGATGTTGGTTTGTTCCTTTTCTTGACTTAGAAAAACGAGCATTTTGTTATCTTTTTTTCTTTGTTATTTTTCTTTTTTCCTTTTTTTTTTTTACATTTGCCTGTAAGTGGCATGTTTTGTTCTGAAGTCTTAAAACACATCATATTGTGATACTGTTTGTTTTCCGTCATCTTCTCTGTATGCATTTAGGGCTTGTGAAAAGTGACAACTAGACCAGCCTGTGAAAGTGAAGGTTTCTGACAATCCATAAAGCAGATACTCATAAGCAACAATGGGAACTCTCATTCTACTGCGTACCATTTAAGAGTTAACTGTTGGGATATTTCTAAGGTTTTCCCTTTATCTTGCTTGTGGACACCAGATATACAAATGAGGGCTAATTTGACTGAGGCAAAATAACATACTTGACTCATATTTATAACAGACTTACCTGTCAAAAGCAATTGGCATTTTTTTTCATGCCAGCCAACTGATCTAAATTCATCTGGTTTAATTGCATTCAGCAGTTCAGGAAAAGATCATTGATTACTGATTCTTTAAAAATTCCCCGTTGTGCTACTTCTAATAGACAGTTTCCACCTTGAGATTTTTTTTTGTCTTCAAGAAGCTATTTCTAGTTCTAATACAAATACTGTATTGCTGGCAGGTTAGCTTTTTTTTTTTGGGGGGGGGGGGGTTCTGGCTTTTACTAGAGAAAGAGAGAGAAATGCCTGTGTGTGTGTTTATTGCACTCCAATATATGCACCCAGAGAGCTAATAGTGCAACCTACTGTATAAGACTAGGAAGTGGTAAGAAATTGTAAGAGAAGGCAGCCAGAATCTTTATAGAGAACAACCTGGAGTTAATGGTGGATAATAAGTTGATGACAACACTGATAAAAGGATCCAAGTATTTTACCTTTAAACAAAATTAGAATGCAATACCAGTTAGGCTGGTTTTAGGCCCCCTATTGCTTTGCAATCTAACTAAACCTCTCACATTCCTAAATTCTGCAGTACATTGCAGTATCCACCTAAATGATTTGTCTACAAATAGGAAATAAAATGGTGTTTATCAGCAGCTGACTAGAACTATTCCTAAAGCATTTTACTCCTTCAAACAGTTTAATGATCACCATTTAACTTTTAGTTTGAGACCATATACCCTTGGTTAAAATAAGCATGGGGAACTTCTGCAGTTATAGGTCTTTTTTGAATTAAACCATTCCAAAAGGTTATGTTCTTTAATGATAACTTCCAATACCTGTTTTCAGATTTTTTTTAGTAGGTTCTACTATGCTAACAGTTCTCCCTCCTTTTTTTTTTTTAAGAGCATTTATAACTACACGGTGCATAGTTAAGCTTCTAAAGCAGTTTTGTACAATGTATGAATGCTCTTTTCCAATTCAACAGGTGTACTGTACATTTTTATTTACTAAGAATGTACCTATTCATTTCATCAGTAGGGACTGCTTTACTGTATTTATTGCTTTGTAGTGGCATCAACTGGCTTCCTTCCTGCTTTCTACATCAATAGAACCATTAGCCAAATTTAATTATTACTTCCCTTTTTTGGTGATGATGATAACCAAGGAGGAAACAGTTTGACTTTTGGATTCCTGGCTGACCCTGTGGAATCTATTTTTCTTTGAGTCAAGTACATTTGATGTGCAAAGTACTACACGGAAAAGAACTTCTTATTGAGAACTTCAGAATCCTTACATTTCAGACTTTAAATATAGATTCCCTCAATTTAGGGTGAGATTTGTCATCCTGCTGAGAACAACAGCCATACTAAGATGATAGCTGCTACTTTGTAGGTCAGAAGGAAGAAAGATCACCCAACCTATAGCTTTTGTATTTGAGGTGTGTGAATCCCAAGTATCCTGAATATACTGAGTTAAACGTTTCCTGAAGTCACTGGAAAGATAAACATTATTTTTACTTGGGGCTAAGTTAGGTCTAGCGAGTTCCTTGTTTTGAAAGAAGCACAAGGAAGAGCACTTCCTCAGTCTGCAGAATAAACATTTTCCACTGGACATCTAGATCTCCTGTACAATTAGTAGACTCCACAGATGCAGTTCACATATTCCTTGCTGTACATAGACTGGATGATAGCCTAGTAAGATCTGTTGTAGTCTGCTTTATTTCAGGAATTTTACCAACAAGACTAATATTTCTGAGACTAGAGGAGCACTATGTGAATGTATCTTCTGTCAGCTCCCTGAAAGAGGGTAAGAATGTGCCCTTGGACAGCACAGTTGACTCTAGTATCTGCTATAGTGGGTCACCTAAGAGTGAGGAAAAGATAACAGCACTAGTGGGAATGGGGATGCAAGTTCTCTGGATACACAGAAGTCTGTATGTGTCTCAGCATAGTAAGCACTATTTTCAAACAGTTCAGTTCCACTTCTTATGCCAGTGAATCTGCCGCTAGTGTTGGTTAAATATAATATATAAACCAGCTGAGGAAACTGTTCTGTAAAGCAGAATATCACTTACTTTGTTTGTCTCTGGAGAATTTTGGAGAAGAGCTTGTGTTGCCAGCAACACAGGGAAAGGGAGATTTCTTTTTGGAAAGGCAAACATGCTTTCCTGAGATTTCTCTTGCAATGTGCTGAACAATAGATAGACTTCAATGAAAATTTCAGCCACAAGATTTCTAGCTGAACTATGGTATTGCCAAGAAAGTGAATTATGTTACAAAACTGTACCTATTAAAAATAAATTATGTTGTTCTCATTATAAAAGTGCCACATACATGTGTCATTCCTACTTATACAGCACAATGGACCCAGAAACTTCATGGACATAACAGTGACTGCCTTAAAGTTTTTGACAGCATTTGGCAAAATTTGTAGTCCCAGAGCAGGCACAATAGTTGTGGGTACTACTTCAGTTCAAGTTGTTGGTCTTGGGTACAAACTGGCCACTAATAACTGAATACTAGGCATGTCAAACCCCATGTTAATATTGCCAGAAAAGACATAAAAATGTAATAAAATCTGAGCTTTTAAAGTAACAAAAAAAAAAACCCAAACCCTTGGAGAAAAAATTTAAAATTATGCTATCTTACTAGATAAGGAAGAGAAGAAAAAAAAAAATCTTTTTTTACTCTTAGATATTCTTCTAAGTACTTGTGCTCAGTGACTGGGAACTGTCTCAGATCTTGCTTCTCTATAATAAGCTAAGAAAATTAGTTTGAACGTGAATGAGTAAAGAACGATTGAGTACTTATGTAATGTGATATGCATAACTCTGTTGGTACAGGCAATTGCCAACCTAAAACTAAACTAAATATCTCTACAAGTATTCCAGTTTAGAAGTACAGTTTCACCTAATATTTCAAATGTCTAACAATGCATCTAAACCTTTAAACAAGATCTAAGTGGAATTTAAATTTAAACACTTAAAAGAGAATACCTAACAACTACATGTGTCTGTCTACAGCACTTTGTTATGTTGTCAATGTTTTTGTGGAGTTGGGCACTATTCAGCAGTGGGATGCCTGTGCAGGATTGGGGGATGTGGTCAACAGAGCCTATGTAGTTGCAATGAAAAGGCAAATGTCTAATTTACTTGCCAGCAGACTGTGACCCATACTTCAACTCTAGTTTTGAACTCCCTGTATGTTTTGATTGTTATCACCTAATGGTTCGCATTTGGTACCTCAAAACAGAGATAGAAAGTGCTCAAACCTCAGAATATATGCGCTATATGAAACTTCAGTTTCAAAAAGGACTATTCTTTTTTTCTTCCTTATCTTTTAAACTTCACCACTTGTGCATGTACGACTTATTTCACTACTTGTGCAAGATTTATTTTGTTGAGTTAGAAACTTAGCAAGAAGCTAGCATGATTGTTTTTTGCTTTTTATTTCTTTTAATGCTTTTCGTTCAAAGAGAATAATTTTCTACTTGAATATTTTTTTCACTGTGATACAGAAGTGGTACCTTTTTGTTCTTACGGGTTTTGTGACTTATAAAGGAGAAGAATCATCGCCTGCACTGTTGTTTTGTCTATATTTCATGATCTTCGATCTTTCAACCTTCATTCTGTTGCAAATCGAGTTTCCTCTAGTACAAGCAGCTCCTGAAGCATCCACTTCGGCCATATTCAACCTACACAGGTTTCTTGAGGATGTTCACCCTGTGGTTTCACAGATTCTGAAACAGGAAGCAATTTAGCAAACTCTATTCACTGGAAGGGTCAAATGCCCTCTGCTTAGAAAAAGACAACTGACCTAACACAGATTACCATCCAAGTGGAAATAACTCCTTGGGCCTGCTGCTCAGGAACTTTTTATTGTCTTTGTTATAGTATTAAATATGTTGTCTTATTTTCTGCTGGTCCTTTACATTCTTCACAACACTACTCCTTTCAATGTGTGTTTTATATGAGCAAAGTTGAAATTTTTATTTCACACCTATACACAATTTATACTTAAATATGGACAGCTATGCATAATGCAGTACTTGTTCTCTCATCCTCCGCGCATTGGGGAGAAGAGGTAGGGGAAATTAGGTGTGCAGTTCCAATTAACAAGCTCAGGAGTCATAATCTTGAAGTTACTATTTAAGCTACATGAATAATAACAATATACCCAACTTTGAAAATAAAAGCAGTTGCTTTTAAAGCAGCTTTTTTTTCTTATCATTAAAGTGGGAAAGAATAAAGCTTGAGGTTTTTTGCAGAAAGACATATGTACATTTTCCCTCTGCTAGAGGCAGGAACAGAACTTGCAGAGGTTCATAACTATTGCTTCATCACCATTCTTTTCAGTGAATAAATACTGCTCATCAATAAAACCTCAGGCAGACGGTCAATAATGGTTGAATATTAGGTAAGGCTACAATGAATGTCTTGATAAATTTATAGGTTGGTGGTAAAGACAACAGAAAACTCTGAAGGCTAAAGAGAAGGTTTTTAAGCATTCTGTAGAGATTAGAGCCAACTCATTCACTGGAAATCAGGTAGTTGCTTACCCCAGTGGGAAACTCAATACTAAAATGCCACGTAACTCTTAGAAATGTTAAAGAACAGTTATGTCAACAGCATTATCTTGTCCTAAGGATTCTTGCTTAGTTGTATATACAATTTTATTTTTACTTGTTAGTGCTACTGAAAAGCAAGATAGATGTTTGTTTGCTAGACATTTATAATGAATTACACCTTGCACTGGAGGAAGTTTCTTTTAAAAATTCCTAATGTTACACATGGTACCTTACAGCTATATATATAATGTGCCAAGCCATGCCTTAACAGAATGTGAACCTAGTACGTAAGGAAGTAGGGTAACAGCAGAAGTCACCTTCTGAGGTGGGCTTAGACTATGTTAGAACCCCTTGTTTCTAATTCTGTGCTTTAAACTTAAAACGTTTTTTCCTCTATTTATAGTAGTGGACATACAGTAAAGATAAATTTTTTTTCTTCATGGCACCTAACAGGCAGATTATCTATTTCTTTGTAGAGCTGAGTGCAAGTTAGACAATAAAAAAAAAATCCTAAACTTATGTTTGAAAATCTAGGCAAGAAAAAGAATTTCTAATTTGTCCTCCTGCAGTATAAGGTCAGAATTGAGAGCTTTGTGATCACACTCTTTGGGTTTTGTGGGGGTTTTTTGTTTGTTTGGGTTTTTTCCTCCTTTTGGGTTTGCAGCCATTTGATCTGGCTGTCAAGAGTATTAGCAAATCCTTATTTATCCTCTGTCTGCCATGGGTACCAAATGTTCCATTGTCTAGAACTCATCTATGTTTGTCCTGGAAAGTTAGTAGCACAACAAATAATCTACTGCAGAACAGCCTTTCTGTCCATCTCTGAAATGTTTTCAGAAACTTCTCATTGCTCACCTGTTTTGACTTCCTTCTCAGCAAGTTGTGGATAACAGATCAAAATTAGTGTTGTTTTTGCCTGAGCAGCCTTCTTGACTTGTGCCCTTTACAGTTCTGTCAGGAAGTTGTGAATGACTTGTGTAAAATAGTATTTTCAAGTGTAGGAAGGTTCTGAAACCTTCTTGTATACCAGCACCAAGATAAAACTTTAATTCAGGTCCTGTAAAATGTATAACTGAAATCCATGTTTTAGATTTCTTTAATTACCTTGTCCATTAAAAATTATCATGATCCTTACTGATAGGCACCAGGATCCCTAAGATATAAGATGTCGTCCCTAGGAGTGGAGGAAAAAAAAGCGTATACTCACTTTTTTAGTAGGAAAGGAGTGTGTTATAAATCTGAACATTCCCTGAACCTACCTAATTAGAATATCCAAATATCATTTAGTCATTAATTACTGATGTCTTCATAAATATGACTAAATGGAGTCCTATTCATTACCATTCTCTGTTTGCATAATCTTCAGGGGACATAAAGGGTCTCTTGGGGGGGGGGGGAAGCCTAGAGAGGAAGGCAATTTAGAGAGAAGATAACTGTTGTGTTAAAAGGCAAGTATTTCTACCATTTGGAATGGACCATTTAAGAATATGATGAGGTGGCCTTTATCTGTTTTGCACATCCTTATCAACTGTTATCAACCAGTTGTTTCTGTACCTCTTTTTTACTTGGGCCTACAGATAGTTCATTGAAATATATTCATGCTTCTTTTCTCAAATGTGCAGGATTACCTTACAAAGGTATAAGTAGAGGTATCTACCTTAAAGGCTAGTGTAGGAAACATAGGAATGCCCACATTTCAGCACATAAAAATGATGAAGCTGCTAGAGGTATCATTTTGGAGTCCGTCCACAAGAAGATGATGTCTGCTTGATAAAGAGAAGTTCATGGCTATTTGCAGTTGCAGATGTATCCTATGTGGGGTGGATAAGACTTTTACAGAAAATAGAGAACAAGGCTACGTTTCTCTCTCTTTCTCTTCTTTTTCTCCCTCATTTCTTTTCCTTTGTGTTGTTGAAAGGTAGCAATATATTACAGAATTTTCTGGTATGATGATGCTACTCTGAATCAATAAATGAAACCTCATGTTACACAAAGAATACTGAGCAATTTTATTTTATAACAGGTTGCAGAAAGTGACCACACTTTGCATTTCCTGCCCTTACAGTGGTTTTTGGCTTTCAAAGTCTGCATCAATATAAAGAAAGTCAAGTGAGATACAGCATGCAGTGAAGAGACATGAAAACTAACGGTAAGGTAGGAAGCAGACAGATCTATACCAAGGTTCAGGTTACAGTCATACCTCTGTCTCCATGTATGTTGTCACATCACCCCCAAATGCTAGAGGCTGCTGCATACTGAAGAAGCTATTAGCATCTGAGAGACAGGTGCTCTATCTGAAGAATAGTACTCACAAAAGATGTCCATTGGGCTCTGCATTACCACATTGCATTTAATTAACTAGCAAAATACCCTGAAGTAGAATTAAATTAAAGGTCTCACTTAAGCCAAAGAAGGTGAAGAGCTTCAGACTTAATTTGCCGCATGGTATTTCATTATTTCAAAGGTAACCTGCAGCTCTTACATAAGATCAGTTATGGCTAGCTTGCTCTTTGACATTGTAAAAGCTTTGAACGGGTTTGTGCCTTAAGCAGAATTTCTTCTCTTTTGGCCAAAGTAAATTTACATCACTTGCAAAGAGTTTGTACGCTAACTCCATATTGGCTGAGATTCATTATGTATGGTATTCTGGGAGCAGCAAACAGATTCGCTGTTTCTCTCTCTTTATTTGGATGGGTGAGATAACAGTTGTGAAGTTCTCTCTCCCCCTTTACTTTTGGAAAATCCTAACAAACATGTAGGAAGCTACTGTGGAGTGCAAAAGGAAGTTTTTACTTACCTTCTTTCTTTTCTTTGTGTAATTTTTTTTTTTGTGTGTGTAATCCAAATCACAATATATCACTCAGCATTTCTACTACAGAAGCAAAAAAAGCCCTCTTTCTGGGAAAAAAAAAATCGTCACCAGCTATCTGTTCATAACTGACAGAATACATTGGAAATATAAAGAGAGTTTTCATACTGAACTTCTCCATTTCTGTTGTTTAGATAGGCTAGTAACATAGCCTATCTAAATATGCTGAATATTTACATTTTAAATTTCAAAGAAGATGTTAAAAATTTTTGTCTTTTTCCTTTCCTTTCAAGTAGCCAAATTATGTATAGACTTTTTTCATTGACATCATAATGGTTGAGAAGTCAAAGGAAGTATAGGAGACAGAGATCTATTACAATATCAATGGAAGTATATGAACTCTGCAATTGGCATCCTCTGTGGAAGTTTAAAAGTCACTTTTCAGAAGTGTCAGATATATTCATTGACATGTATGGAATACATCTATGGATAGACTTGATCCTATGTCATTTTGAATCATTACTGCATGTCTGACAATTAAATCATATAATGTATAAAAGGCCATAGAAATATCTACAGTGCATACACATTAGCTTTCTTTAAAATGCTCACTTTTTACGATATGTATATTTTGTACCTGTTACAAAACTTTATAAGTTCAGTTGCACGAAGAGTGCTGTGGACCTTAACTAGACTATTCACATGAGTAAAGCCACTGACATAGTGCAAGATCAAATCTTGAGGACAGTAACCAACGGTTACTCTGTATGGCTAAAAGATGAAGAAATGAAGTGAGAAAAGAAAAAGTGTGTTTATTTTATATTTTTAAGAAGGTGGCTCAGAGTAAATATAATACTGCATTTGACTGCTCTACAGTTGGAAAGATGTCAGTAGAAAACAATTGTAATTACAAGAAAATCCTATTTTTGGCTAACAATTATCATATCAGATTTTGGCTTCTTGGAATTTAAACTAACTGCCATATGAAAACAAAACCTCTGTAGAAGATGATGAGGGTAATGCTGATGACACAAAAATCCCATGGAATGTCTAATTACATGTACAGTTAAGGAGCTTCTTCTAGTAAATACTAATTTGTGACTTCAAGTTGTAGTTTCTTTTATATAGTTCACAACTGCAGTAACCTCTTTAATTCATTTTACATTATTACATCTCAAATATTTTGTTCTAAAAAAAAAAATTTAGAATGTAGCTTTTATCTATGTGCTACTTTATTTAAAATCCCATATGCAGCTAATGCTGTTCTTCATTTGAATGCAGATAGCTATAAATACCTATATGTGAAAAAAGCTACTCTCATTATACCTGATTTTTAACTTCCATTTTTGTAGTAAGGAGATGATACCTGCATAATAAACGGTAAGAAAATATGGTGAAGGTTGTATGACCATTAGATAAGTTTGCATTTGCCTTCATGTAAGAACCTATGCCTACATAATTACGGTTTCCTTTCATTATTATTCTCAATACATGACTGTAGACTATTGGTAATATTGGAATGAGTACTATTTTATATTTCTATCTGCAGTATCTCCCCTTGTGTTTTACCCAGTTACCTTTACTCTGAGGGCTAGAGTTGTGTGCAGAGATGGAAGAATTGACGTTGTTTAGTATAGAAAACAGAAGATTACAGAGAAATGTTAGGGCTTCAATATGCAAAAAAGTTGATGCTAAAAGGGAAAGAATAAGCTCTTTGCCTGTGGATAGGGCAAGAAGTGATGTGATTAGTCTGACCATTAAGAACAACAATCTGACTGTAAAGGACAGTGAAGTACGGGAGCAGTTTCCTTAGGGAGATTGTGGAGTCTCTGTTGCTGGTGTTTTTTAGGAACTGGTTAAACAAATGTGTTAGGAGTGGGTTTTGTTCCATGTGTGGCTTGGGTCTGGGGATGGACTAGATGGCTTCGTGAGCTGTATTCCAGCCCTATTTTTCCATTTCTTCTGTAAAGCTTCCAGGACAGATTGCATGAAAAACCTTACTGAAATCTATTAAAACAATTACAATCACTTTACCCAGCAAACCATCTCTTTTAATTTTTTCAGAGATGGCTTATGTTTATTGTGGCCTGATAGGTTTTATTAAATTGATCCTTGTCATTTATCATTCACCATCTATTTCTCTCCTAAGTGTTTATGTATTGATTCCTTTGTTACTTAAATTTGACTGGGTAAGAAGAAAAAGTAGTCATCTTCTTCAGTCCACAGAGCAACAAAAAAAGGTAACTGGCACCTGTAGCATGCCCTTCCATTCCTATCATGGTTTTGTGTTGATGGATCCATTCAGCATTTTCAGTGGTCTAGTCAGTGCTTCTTTGTTGGCCTGAGTAACTCCTCAAATCTCACAGTATGGAGGACTTGTGGCATGCAGTTGACATTAGATACCCTTGACAGCATTTACAAAACCTCCACCACCCCTGAGAGGAGGTGCTTTGATTTAGCTACACTTGAGGCCCTTACAATATCAGAAGTTTTAGTCCTTTTAATCACACAGTCATCTGCTATTTGTAATGTTAATATGAATCTCTTAAAAACAGAAATATTATACTGTATAGTAGCCCTATGAAAACTGGAAAGGGAGAAAAAGCCAAGAACAATTTGTCTCAGCTAGCTACAAAAACTTGAAAATAGAAGAAAAATCTCAATTGAAATCTGCTTTAGATTTTATAAATCAGTGATTTGAAGAGCATTTCTTAAAGATCCCTCCTATCTTTTTTTTTTCCTACATGGAAGCTGTGATAAGCATTTTACACTAAAAGGATGGAAGCAAATTCTGTTCTGAAAAGAGAAACATTAATTTAAAAGATCAGAATTTTATGACATTATTTTGTTTGGCATTTCTTGTCCTTCTTGTCTCTTACAGATTGAGTATCTGTTCTCTAAGATTGGCACCTTCAGTCCTGAAACCAAATTCAAGCACAAAGAGTTATGTGTTCCTCCCATTAGAAAGTCAGATGTATTTTAAGTTTTTGCCTGAACTAGGCACAACTTGCATCATATGTTTACAATAGCAGTATGTAATTACACTAGTAATATCTGCATTAGCAATAAAATTTCAGGGGGTAAGAGTTTATTTTTGCAAGGTGTGGAGACTGTAGAAGCCCAACATCACCATCAGCCAGTCATGCACCTGAAAACTGAGTGCACCCTATTACAGATCCTGTAAAGAATTAAAGAAATTCTTGTGGATCTGTTATTTACAATTAGCAAGTCCTATTACCCCAAACAGGTATTTTACAGGCATTTGATTGTTCTAATACAGCATAACCTTCTAGGAAAACTTGTTATTCTGAATTGAATTACTGAAAGTTCAAATGTTAACTAATAAGGCAGCTTTGCTTTAAAAATTACTATGGCACATTTCTATAGAGCCATTCATTAGTGTGTACTATATATATACAAAAATCAACTCTATTTTGTTTACCTCTGTGCCACTATACTGCGTATTTCTTGAAGGCTTTCCTTTGGAATAACTGATACAAAGCAGAAAAATGGAACATTGAGAGTAGAGGTATTGAAATTTACATTGAAGTGTATTGACATGGTATAATCTTTAGTGATTATTAATTTGCAACACGACAGGACACCCCTGAGATAGGAATATATATGTCTAACACATCTATGCCATTTTCATGACACCACATTAGTTTTGCAATGGAATCCAATTCACTTTCCTCTGCATATCCTCAGCAATTTACTATGGACTTGCCCAGTGAAACAGAGGGCCATAGGGCTTTGAAGCCAGTCTGAGAGCATCTTCAGAGCAAAAACTTCACAAAATTGCCTGGCATCCCTTCATTTTAGCTCTGTCCTCCACAGAAACAGTACTAAAATGGATTTTTAGCATGAAAATCCCTCTTTGTCACAGTGTGCATCCTCAGTGAAACAGAAACAAGCTTCTTATTGTGACTAGTTTATGCTAAGTGTTAACAATTACTGGAAGCACGTTTATGATATGACAAAAGCCGAGGTAGTTGAATATTCAAAGCTAATGCTTATGCTTTTGTCTTTGGCTTACAATTTTTTTTTTTTTTGGGGGGGGGGGGGGGGGAATTAAGCACAGTGTGAAACTTAAATGGATGATCCTTTATGCCAAATAGTTAATCTACTGTTAGAGCTAAATATTCTCAGGGAATATATCTTCCATTCAAATTAAATTTAAAACAAGCAGCTCCCCACCTTCACCTACACAATACTACAAATTTAAAATTCACTTACAAAGGCAAGTTTTACTCTAATTCCTTCACAAAAGTTAACGTAGCAGTAAAGCATATGACGTATATATAAACATTTTATATGTGACATTAGGGTAAATATTCCTTAGAGAAGATGTACTGGAAGGGTGAAAAAACGGAATGTATGAAGGTTTCTTTTCATTGTGAACTTCAGAAGAGTTTGATAACAGAAATGTTTCCACCAACTTAATATTGCTTTATATGAAGATCTAAGGGACAGATCAGATAAACTTGGTAACTCGGTGGGTGTAGGTAGATTTGTTGCCGAAGTTGAAAATTACAAATTCCTATTTCTCTCTGGTCTGTTTCTCTAGAGGAAGTCAATGGAATAGGCATCTTCTTTTCTTCTTATTTTGAAGTTACCCAGAATTAGGTATCAGTGAATGTGTAGAATTGAAAGGACAGAGTAGGTGAAGAGTCACTGTGCAACAAAGCTTAACTTGGCATCCAGAAACTATGTTTTTCTGCCAAAGTAGCAACACGCAATCAGTCCAGTAAACCTTTTCCAGAGAGGTAGGAGTCATGTCCGCATCATTGCTTGTTACAGCTGGTTATGTCCCATGTGTTGGCACAAACAAACCCATCATGTGACTTCACCTGCATGGGTCTAAAAAGCTATGGCACTAAGATTAAAACAAGTTATAATGATCTGAAGTGGACCAGTTTGCAGTTTGAAGGCCATGTGTCGATACAGTGTAATGAATTACACTAATTTTTGCAAACGTTAGTCTTTTATAGAATTAGACTTGAAATACATGGGGATTATATTGTCTCCAAAGCAATATACCTAAATTTTCCATGCGTCTGTGTATCTAGTAGCTACAATGAAATTTTAGTCATCCTACAAGGAACACTATTTTGGTATGCAATATCTATACATGCAAGTAAACTATTTGCTTCATATGCAATTATTATGCAATTATTTTTAAGATGAAGAGGTGTTTTAATGCTGAAGGTGAGAGGAGTTACACTTTCTCAAGTATTACACAATGACCTTTTTTTAAAGTCCTCTTAAGCCATCACTAGAGAGTTGATGATGCTCATACAAAACACTCAATTATTGATTTTTAAGCACTTTTCAGATTCTCAAGATGCATTTTATATGCTTGTATAGTTTAGAAGATGCACCACAGCTCATGCTTTGGAAAAGATGCCAGATATTTATGGTTGTATGTCACACATGACCTCCCAAGGAAGTACTCCTATAGTTGAAGTGCAGTAAAATCAAAAGAATAGAAAAGAGTGAAATGCTTTAGCAATAATTAACAGTATCTAAAAACATCAGTTTCTAAAACCCAATAGACATGACAACATGAAGCATAAATAGCACTCTTCTTTCCATGTAATTTCTTTCTTAAAATGTTTCTCAAAATCCTTAGAAATTTTGGCAGACACTTCCCTTTAACTCATCCATGTAGACAGATGTCAAACCAGAAAAAGGTGTTTAGCCTGTAGTATACTGTGAAGTGGTGGTGGTGGTGTTTTTTTGGGGTGGGGTTTTTTAGGGCTTTTATTTTTCTTTGCATTAAGAAACTTAATATACAGCACTTTTTCAAGGAGGTAGCAGTGCTGCAGTTTAAGACGAGCTGAAGTTTGTATGTGGTCTATTGGAAAATCCATAGGAAGGAGTGCCTTTTTCACTTGCTTGAGCAGATGTGGATTAAATTTTCCAAACAGGGAACACAATCTCATTCACATACATTGATAATAATGTTTTCTTCCAAACTGTTGACATTTAGGACTAGATTTATATTTGTCTTTAGGCTTCTGAATATGTTGGTAATGCATAGCCCCTATTGATTTCAGTATGGGTTAGGGGCTACATATCCATCTGTCTTTAGACACCTTTATATCTGTCAAAACCATAGTTTTAACTCTCTGAATACAAAGTATTTCCTCTCAAAAACATAGGGATCAAATCAATTTGTTAATCAGTCATAAGAATGAATGCTCTAAACTAAAAATTTATTTGTAAATATAGTAAGTAAATATAGATCTAAATAATTTTCTCAAATAATTTTAAAGTACTTAGTTTCATTTTTAGACTGAAATTTAGAGCAATTCTAGAAATAATAAACTTTAATTTAAAATTTTCTCACAAAATATAAAAACCTATAATTTATGTACAACTACAAATGAGGTCTACTTATTAATGCTATTTTCAGTTTCTGTTTGTAGTATGCTATCAGAAATATTTTAATACTTTTCTATTTCTTATTTAACAATCTAGTCTCTAATATAATTTTAAATAGAGTGAACTGTAATTTTTGATGTGAGAAACACAATTGTTCACAGACAGGACTGAAGTGAAATCTTTTACTCACCACTTTGATTTTTTGTGATCAATGAGAATTTCAAAATGATGCTAACAGTTCTGCAGGTTACTATAAAACCCAAATCATAGCCTAACTTTAAGTTTATTATTGTTATAAAATCTGCTACTTCTGTTAGAATATTTTTAAAGTCACAATTGTCAGTTTTCATCAGTGAACTATACTAATATTTTTGTAAATATTTCTATACATAATTGTTTCTGCATTGCTTCTTTACAGCAGAGGATGGGGTTGCACAATATATCCAGGTGAATAAAGACGATAGCTCAAGGGCAGTTAATCTGGTTTTACATGTCCAGACAGAACGGTCAATTTCAAATCCATATATGTATAAAACTGAATGTTTCTCCAGAGATTTCAGGGGAAAAAACAGCCATACGTGTGATTTGATGACTGAGAACTTTCCCTTGCAGGCTCTTTATCTGCCTTGTTTCTTTGCAGCCTCTATGTTGCAGTTTGTTAAAAGCCATGTAATTTGGAAAAGGGATGCTTGTGTGCTTTGGCATGGCTGCTGGATACTGGGCGGGGAAACCTTCCAGATGAAAAGGGAGATTAGACCTTTCCCAGGAGCAAGTGATCATGCACAACCTTCTGGGATGCAGCATGGAGTAGTTAGGGTGCTCACTTCAAAGAATATTACTTATTCCAAAAAAATCCACCTCTAGAAATGTAAAGCTTTTCATTTTTAAAGAGGAGAAATGAAGAGCACTCACTTCAATGAGAAGTTGCAGGAAGCTGCCCTTAAGATATTGGCAAACTTGGGGTGTCATTGTGCAGATAAATAACAAACCATTTTGTCAGATACCACTTTACAGTTGGGTGTGCTCTAAAAAATTGCTCTACTGCTTAGGATAGTACTTTTTAAAGTAGATCTTACTGAAACCTTTTCACAGGTTTTTCTATTGACTTAAAAAAACAAAAACCAAACCGAAAAACCCAACAACCACCCCCACACACATTCACTTGCAAACAGAGCAGACTGAATGTCTGTATGATGCTACCAAGGGTTGATCTCTGTTCTTAGGGATGGACATGGCTGCAGTGCTGGAGGGCAGAGGGAGGTGTGCTATGTAGCACCCTAACTGTTGTCTTATACATTTTTCTTGTCGTATAATAATTCTGAATAGTATTGTCGGGTATTGGTGACATCCTTATCACGCCCCTACTTTTATGTTGTCTGTCTGCACTAAATCTCTCTCTAATCTGTATTAGAGATCCAAGACTTACAGTCTTGTTGAATCTCTGTGTGGTATACTGGTTTATCACCTGCAGAAATGAAGTACTGGCTCAAGTGAAGATTATAACTGAATGCAGTGGATACTTGTTAAAATTATCTATTCCATTCTATTGCAGTTTCATAGCAGAGAACGGATGGATTAAAATGTGTGCTGATTACTATACAGCTGGGACTTTTTAACAAAACGGCTGCATACTTGTGGTATGCGAAAGAGCTAAGCTATGTTCTCAGAAGCACTTAAACTGTGAATCTACGAGGACTCCTACTTGTGGGGATGAGGTCCCGACTTCAGTCCCTCGGCATGCTGGGCTGTGTTCTTTGTGTGGGTGATGTTTCTGGGAAGCATGGGAAAGTTCTGGGAGTCTCTTTGGTTTGATATGGTCAAGAGAAATACAATGCATTCTGCTTTTTGTCTCTTTGTTTCTTCCCACACACTTGTTCTGTTCAAATACAATAAAAGGAAAATACACCATATTGCATAAAAACCTCACAAACATTTGAATTGCATTCTCTTTTCACTTTAAGGAATTCATTTACTCCAAATGCTAGGCAAATTAGGTGAACTGGAACATACAATTAACACAGCTTCCCAAGCCGAACCGAGCTCAACTCTAAATATGGTCATTGCTACCACCTCGTCTGTAGTGTATGGTGTGTGTGAGCTATCTAACATCAAAATTCGTTTTGACTTGAAATGTGAGAGTAAGTTTTTTTTCTGTCATCTCCATCAACATTTTTCAAAACTTCTTACTGAAGTTCTGAAGTATATATGAAAGTCTTAAGCAAAATTTCGGGCTGTAAAAATGTCAAGTACCTGTTATTTTGGCTATGCCCATTCCATCTGACTGGTGTTGATGTGATTACATTATTTTTTACTGCATGTGCTCTTTGTTTTGCCCATCTCCCTGGGGAAAAAAAAATGTAATTCCTGTAAATCCTCAGGTGATATTCTACATATCCATACCTGCCGCCCCTTTCAGGACAATGTTCTTCCTGTTCCTGGTTTCAGTGAACATAAAGGCTATAGAAAATTTAAAGATTTGCCTTCTTTCCTTTGGAACAAAACTAAATAATTGCATATGACAAGTATGTGCTTTCCTAGTCCCATCTCAAGATCTCTAGACCCCACTAGTATTAGTTACACTGGCCATTACCAAGGACAGTCCTCTAGTCATACTAGACAAAAAAATCCTGAGCTCATTCTGCATAATTGCCATCTCTATGGAAATTTTAGTCAGAACAAGAAAATTAATATGAGTTAGGTTAGAAAAGCAGACTAGTATCAATAATTAAAATGAAAATAAAAACTATTGTATCAAATTTGTACTAGCAAGAAAAATTTTGGTTTGGAATTAGTGAAATGTGCTCTGCTCCAAGGGTGATTCACAAAATTTGACCACTTAAAGCAACAACATTCTTAGTCTTTTTTTTTCCCTTTAAAAAAAAAACCAAAAAACCACAAACAACTGAGATGGTCCTTTCAGGTCATGCCAAAAGTCATGTAGCTGATGCCTATGGAGTGAATTGGTCAGCCCTTGCAGTTTTCCAAATCTCTTTAGGTTTGCTAGATGTGGCTCATTTGATATTTAACATTTTTGATAGCTCTTTCTCTTTTACTATAACAGTTACTATACCACTACTTTAAAAAAACACTGCTATTAATAAACAGCATATGACACTATCATAATCAGTCTAAGTAAGCAAGCTACATTTTTTTTTTTACTTGTCATTCTAATATTTACTAATTTATCTTAACGGTGATAAATAGGATGACTGTGGTTTTGTATTCATGCTGAGGTGAGTTATGTTTAGTGTTTCACTCTAAAGCTATGTGTAGTATTTTTGTAATAGTTGATTCTGGAGATGTTTGTACAGAAAAGAGAAGGCTTCTGAACATGTTTCTATATACTTATATTGTACCATTAAACATTCAGACCAGCAGATGATATCCATATGGAAAGCATGACAAATATAAGAAATGCTATATTCGGACAGAAAAAATAAATTGTGCTTAGTGGTCTTGCAAAAGCACCGCTACAGTTGGCAAGAATACTTTACTTGTTGACAGTCTTTGCTCAGAAGCCTAAGCCTAAATGCTCATCAAGACTCAACTGCACTCTTGCCTTAGAAGTGTTCCCCTTGGAAAAGCTGAGGGATGTTTGTCAGACAGTACTGGCAGCACAGATTCCTCTGCTATATTAAACCTAATATAAAACTGCTACTTTTTAAATGCGCAATGTGGATACTTCTTTGAGTTGCCATTCCAGTATTTTCCCAAAGTGCTCAGTTCCCTACAAGACAATGTGTTTTCATTGTTGGGTTTTTTTGTTTGGTTGGTGTTTTGTTGTTGTTGTTTTGTTTGTTTGGTTTTTTAAGTAAATGCCAGAAGTATTTGGTCTCTCTTAGCTCTGAGCAGGGAGGTGCTTGTGCTTTCAGGAGAAAACTCTAAATTTAACCTCTGATAAGGGCTTTCTGAGTGAGCTTGAAAAATTTCATAGGCTGCATAACCTTGTAAGCTACACTTAGCTGACTGCCTCGCATGCAATAAAAGACCTATTGCTAAAAAGAGCCACAGAATAACTAAGAAATATTTGGAAGTTATAATAAATTATCTCTAATAGTCTTGACTTATGATGCTGTTGCAGCAAAGTGGCATGGAAAGACTATTGAAGAGCCTAAGCTAGTTTATGCGGAAACTCCTTCTGTATCATCAGGTGCCTTCTGGAGAATCAAAAGCCACTAGGAAGCAACCATTAGTTGGAAAATGGTGAAAACACATCCCTTTTCTAAAGCTGTTGAAGGAATTTTACAAACACTGGCTCAGTCTTGTGTGACATGAGATCAAGTCCTTTCTTCAGCTCTGAAGAAATCAGTGCAGTCTACAGTTGCCCTTTTGTAGTAAGGAGGAAAGCTAAAACAACTACAGAAGCACTAGTTCAATCATCCTTCATTACTGTACATATACTGGAAATTAGGCCAGCATCCCTCTTTGTAGCTGCTGGTCATTCCAGATTAAAACTATGTGAATAATTCACTTTTCTCGGGGCAGTTCCAAAAACTTAAAAGGTGTATTTGTTTCAGAACAGGTAAAATATTTTTTTAAAATTCAGTCATCAAAAATATCTATAAACTTAAAACCTATCATTTAGGGTAACTTGAAATATTTCTATCTACTATTTTCAAACATTTTTAAAGGACATTTCTAAAAGAAACCGAGTATTTTTTTAAGTGTCAAAACAAAAATGTTTTGATTTGTTCAGACTTGGGTGGTGGGCTTTTTTGTTTGGTTGTGTTTTTTTTTAATGGGAGGAAATCAGGAATACTTGAAAAACAAATTAGTGATACTAGATCTAATAAATTTAATTGCGAACCAGTATAGCAAAATACTTCTGGTGAAACTAGAAAAACTTGATGTGGAAAGCACCAGAATGTCTGCTATGTGCAGTATCCAATCTACCACCTTTAAAAGTGGAGCTGCAGGTCAATCATCCATCCAACATTTTCTATTGGTTTACTTATTATCAAATATGCAACAGCACACAGGAAATGTACAATTTTGTGGGGGATGATTTACAAACAACAACAAATATATCTGATTAATGGCTGTGGAATGGTTTTAAAGTCATGATGGTAACTATGAGAATTTCACAGATTAATTACTATTAGAGAAGAGAGAGGATCATATTTAGAGCCCATGGACTGAGCAGCTTTAATGCCCCCCAGGTCTCCACAGTATACAATATACAATGATACAGAGAATGAATTGAACTAATAAAAAACTGCACTAAAGCAGTAATAGAAGAAGTGATACGTATGAGCCAAGGTCTCAAATGTATTTCAAGTTTGTGCTGAGGAGCTGCCTCACACTCAACAGGTAAGACAATTCAAGATTAGAGATGCTAAACAGTCCTGGTTAAACTATTAAAGCAAATGAGAGTGTGACACATTTCTCAATGTTTAGCATCATACTTGGATAATCTATCCAATTTTTTTCAGTAACTGGTAAAATTCGGGGCCAAGTAAATGGTCTGCAAGGCAATTCACAACAGCTTCTAACAGGTTGCAGTCATGGAGGTGCCCACAGTAAGAAAGCAAGCACTCCTCTTTCCATGATCTGTTACAGAAGCAAAAGGCTAGAGATAAGGAGAATAGATCTGGAAAAACTAGACAGCACAACAAAAATAAAGCTTGGGGAAATTTCCAACATTTATACTGCCAAACAAAATACCTTTAAACATCTGGAAAGTTCTCTACTTTCTGTGAACTTCCCAATGCCTTTTTTTATATAAAAAAGGAAGAAAATAAAAGGAAGCCATATTGATTTCTCAGCTTGCCATATCTTTTTTTCATATTTTACTTATTTCCTCTGGATGAGGAAATAAGACTGTATGTGCATAATCCTAATAAACGAATGGTAGAAGGAGAATGCCTTGGCAAACCTGTAAGTCTTTGGCTTCTATGTACTGGTACAAGACAGAAGGAGGAAGGGGGAGATTTCTAGTCTCATTTTTAAACTCAGGAGGATCTTCTAGGATCCTGATATAGCCCTTTTAAGGGATAATTTTATTTATAAATGCCTGTTTTGAAATTCAATCTTAATTCTCTGATCTCTTTGGAGAAGCAGTCTTCAAGCTGAGTCAGAAATCATAGTTCAGAAAGCAAATCTAGGCTAAGTTCCCTACGAAAGAGATTATATGCATAGAATGATTACTCCTGTAGACCAACAGATTCTCTCATGATCCTCTTTAGACTGTGAGAGGAAATGTGTTTTTAACCAGTTAGTGCAAAGGGCTTTAAACAGAGACAAATCTTTCCATATTCATGTCAGTGAAAATGAGCACAAACACATGGAGATCTCAAGCACCTTGATATCTAGGAGATATCAAGTAGGTGAATAGAAAACATTTCATTTGTGTATGTGTAAAAAGTTTGCGTAGCGGAAGTTTCTTTAAAGAGGACACTGAGCTGGTGCTTAGTTAACAATATCTGGCTTGAATAATTACTCTTTGGATGATGAAGGCATTTTTGACTTACTCAAATGCAGACTTTTGGCAGACAGTGGATTCATCTTGCTTTTGATCAAGGTAACATGCTTTGATCAGAATAAATGACATAAATGATAAATTGAAATTTGAATGACCTCATAATGAATCGTGATGACTGTCAGTAACATTTTGCTACAGGTTTGTGGGATTGTGGAAAAAAATGAGAAGACAGTCCTTTTAATTATGATTTTTATAAGCAGACCTTAGAAAGTTGGAAAATTGTTTTTACAGAATCTAACAAAATAAATGTATCATAAGGTTGCTGACTGGTATCTTTGAGGGAACAAAGTATTCTTATGTCTGAAATGATAGGACCTATGGAAGATGTTTTCTTGAGCCTAAACAACAGGGTGCTGTGTCTCCTTTTTTATTTTTTTTTTTTTTTTTAATTTTCAATGGTACGTTTGAAATAGAAATGTTCTTAAATTGTTCTCCAGTTTTGAACATCCAGAATTCCCAAACACTTGTCTCCCTGTTTTTTAAGGTTGGCCTTCTTTTCCCTCTTTTATTCTATAAAGAAATATAGAGTATAAATCCAGAAATCTTAATTGTAGATATATTTATTCTAGTTCTTTATGGGAAACTTTCAGCTCCTTTTAATAATAAAAAGGTGTTAATACATTCCTGTATGAATAAATGTGGGACGATGTTAAACTGGGGGGGGGACATGGATGCAGAGGGCATTTTCCCCTGCTTTTGTAACAATCATTTATCTGACATTGGTTGTCTTTAAGAGGTGACTCTTGCTTTCTTTAATTTTTCAAGCTCTCAGCTTCAAGGCTTGGTTTACTCTGTCTCTGCTTTTGCTGGTCTGGATTCAATATTTAACTCTGGAATATGGATAGGTACTTTATGGACATCCATATTTTTACTGTGTGATTCAGCCAAAACACTTAGATATTTTGTCATTTTACCATTATAATTTGTTGATGGCTTTTTGAACTAATTTGACTTTATGTATACAACTATGACATCCTTGTTGTCAGTAGTTTGAGCTGAGTTGCATTATGTGTGGCTCTAACAATTTACTCACTACTTAAGCTTTTGAGCATTGTCCAAAAATGTCCTAACTGACCAGTATCTGTCACGTACACCATTTTTATTATCCTAAGGGTAGAACTGTGAATAGAATATTTAGGTTTTGAATAATTTTAGGTGTGTCTGTGTGTATAGGTGCTTCTTTGTGTATATTACCGCTCCTTTGTATCTGTGTAATCCAAGGAACTTTTACCAAAGATGGCATCTTTATAATGATGACATGGACCTCCCCTGGGAAGCAAGGATAATTTTAATCCTATATCTTTTGGGTTTTTAAATTAATATTTTTGATACCCTGTGAAGAGAACTTGACAGTAAAGAATGACATCCAGTCCAGAGAATGAGGCAACAAAATCATTGTATCAACTTAGAAGACTGAAAGTCCTCCTTGGAAGGTTTTTCTTTGACTCGTAGTCCAGTGCTAGCCCTCAAATGCTTGGTACATGTTTTTGCCATGAATTACATTTACAAAATGTAATTTAGTAATCAGAGCTGATAAAACAAATCAACATTAAGAGAAAGCAAGCAAGCAAGTTCTGTAATTCAGGTATGTTTTCCTTTGTATCTTCCCTGTGTGAGGGGAAAAAAAATAAAAATCACAATGACTCAAGGGACTGTGCTCAGTAAATGTGAGCTTTCCTTTGTAAGATGTGAATAGAAGCCAGCATTCTTCCTTAGGCCATCATCGAAAGCATAGTGATGATAATAGAAAGAGTCAACAGAGTTTGTAACAGGAACATCCTGAATAAAGTACCAGATTTCAGAGATTGTAACCTTAGATATAAGAAGTCTTACATTCTTATGGTTTTCCTGAGGCAAATCTACAATCTGAGGACTTTCATGTTGTTCTGAGCTTCTGTTCTTATTTGCACTGGATTCTAACTGAATGAGAAGATTTTTTTTTTTTTTTTTTTAAATATAGCCTGGCCCTGTTCACAATGGGATTCCAACATTTCCTGTTAGAATGTGATTTACCAGGAATTTAATTAATCTCCAGTTCAAACTGTACTGCAGGCCTCTAAAATTAAAAAGAAAAATAAACATTGCAATTAACATTGAAAGAGAGCTAAACTTAGCACTTGAAACTAAAATTACAATAAATAAAGATGAACCCAAACCAAAATTGAAAAAATGAATGCCAGTGAAGCTTATTATGTTCAAAAGCCAAATATGATTACTGTATTTAAAATCTTAGGTTAAGAAATAAAATGGATCATGATATGAACAGCATAATGTAATTACATAATCTGAGTCCTATCAAACATAAACTGTACCTCTTATATTGCTGTTTTTCTTAGAGATGTTTATTTCTTCTCCTTCCCTCTTTCTCAACCAAGATGTGATTTCGAAACACAAGCAAATAAATGTCAAATCCTTCTGCCTCTATTCTGCCATTCCATTTCTGAAATTCTGCCAAACTGAAAATTTCCATTCAGACTGACTGGCATTTGTTGAACTGATTTTTTTTTATTATTATTATTATTTTATTTTAACACTCTTTTTCAAAAGTAGTGGAAACTTTGTGCAACCCTTGCTGTGTCTATGCATGACATTTTAAGAGCAGCTGCTTCTGCGGATCTTTTTCACAATAGTACATTTTTTCCTGCAGACGCTCTGAAAACCCCTCACAAAAAACCTTCAGTTACTTGTAAGTCTTGCCCTATGGTGTTTCCAAACCCGCATGTAGAGCAGGTACCACCCAATTTAACACCATGCCAACCTAAGAAATACAGAGACCAAATAAAAAGCTACAGTAAAGAGTAAATAAGATCAGTGGAAAATTTGTTAAAATCTCTACCCCCTCCTCCTCCTTTAAAACAAAACAGGAGGTTGTACAGACTCTGGTTTCAAAATCTCTGCCCTACTACTCAGTTACACTTTTTTTTAATGATAAAAATGAATAGGTAGAATAATATGCACAAGGAAATAGATGGAGCAGAATGGCTTATGAGGAATTTCTTACATAAAAAAGGCTTTTCACATTTACAGTAGAGTAATTTCTCCAGCCTGCAATGTGTTAGAAAGAAACATAAGACCATGAATTGTCACTATGCTACAAGAATCCTTCTCGCTCTTTGTGGATGGTACACACACTGTTTGCTTATTAAGGCACCAGGCAGTTCTCAGAAGTTGTACTATTTTAGTTATAAAACCAATTTTTTTTAATATACAATAATGGAAAGTCACCAGTGAATTCTTCTATGGTTGTGCAGACCTGAAAAGCCTAAAACTGTGTGGATCAATAGCAAGATAGTGCAGAGAGAAAGATGCTCCTTTTCTGGGCAGCTTCCTTTAAGCTGCAGTCACCTCATCTTGTTTACTTCCCTATGGTGAACCTGTAGGTATAACAGCAGCAGTAGTAGGTGGGGCCAGACTATACTTGCCCTGTTTGGCCCTTGTTGCATAAAATGGAGCTTCAATTCCACCTCCTGCTTTCCAGTTCCTTTTTTTTGTTTGTTTCTTTGAATGCAGGAGATTTTAAAATATAATTTATTCTTCAAAACAGACAAAAAAATCTTTAGGCCAAAATGAAATCCAATACAAACCAGTAATTTATAGAAAAGAATTCCTTATTAAAACATGATACTTTAAAAATGAAATTCTTAACATTCAAAGATTGCATGTTCTTCCCTTCTCCCCTCTCTTTCAAATACTGAAAACTAATGAATTGCAAAGTTGCGAATGATGGTAACCTTGTGCACTCTATGTGGAAGAAGCCTCTAAAATCAGAGCTGAGTTTGGTGACCCAATATAGCTAGGTCAGAGGAGCAATGAAGTCCTTCAATATGACTGAAATCCTCCCAGCATGCAACATTTGTCCCTCTTATTGATCCTTGGTATACTTGCAAGAGCCTAATTTTCCTTTTTGTGAAAAACAGGGGTAATTATGCTTTCCTGTCTTGCTAACAGATTTTGGGAGGTGCAAATGAAAGTTTTTAAGCACATTAAATTCACTGAATTAAAAGATCGCTTCCTGCTTCTAAATGTTCTGTGCCTGTTATGTTTTATAATTCTAAGGGTTCAAATGTTATTGTGTTCGTATATCCTGTGACATTTATTATTTCTGTGAAGACTTGCACAACTCATTTTGGGTGACTCTTGCCTGTAGTTCCTGTACATCCTACTCCCATCCGTACATATAATTTTAGGCTCCATTTTTAGGTGATTTCTTCCCACCTGGAATTTCTTTCCAATGAGGAATTTACCACATGGTTAAAAGAGTTGTTTAGTCCTCAATCTAAACCTTGCTTTCAAGAAAATACTAGCTTTTTCCAGTCACTGCCTACCTGCAATTTTTTATCTCTGAACTTCAACTTCTCTTTTGGGACCTCTGCCTGCACACGCCATGTAGTGCTACCAAGAAGTAGCTCCTTGCCTGTACTGCCATCCTCCCTGGTTTCCATGCTGTCCTCAACCATCTTTCATAGAAGTATTCTGCCTTTGGCTCTTTGCAATGTGGTTTACCCTAACTGTGATATTGTCTGCTCTAGGTAGCTGTCTAATAGCTGTAATAGGCATACAAGCACTAATGAAAGCCTGCAGTACCCCACATTTGCTACTTACTTTCTGCTTTGTATGGGAAAAGTTCTCATGGAAAGCTCAGGAATCTCATACGCTGTGTTTTCAAATGCTGCCTTAAAACCTCTGATTTAAAAAGCTTCTGCCTGGCACAGATAGAAACCATAACTTGCTACTGCCTATTTCATTACCTCTGCCTCTCAAGGATACCAGGTTTGGGGGAAGGAGGGAGGACACCTTTTCATTCTGTTTGATGAACAAATACCTATGCTCTCTAGGGCGGAGACTGGCATCTTTATTCAGCACCTTCACAAGCACAAGAGCCCTGCTGCAAGGCTGGCATTCTCAGCAACTGAAAATTACAGAACATATAATATATGGCAAAATTGAGAACATAATGTAAATGATCTGATTATCCTCACAGAAGTTAACATAGCCCTTTTCCCCTACATTAGCCGCTCCGTAACACATACATGCTCCCTACTGCTAATGGACACAAAAAATTAATTCCTCACTGGAACGCAAATGGCAACACATACCTCTCGCCCTCTTGCCAGAAAAGCAGCTTCCTAATTATCTGGAGATTGGGGCAGGGTTTGACTCTGAAACAGCATTTACAATAAATATGCTCTTCAACTAATGTCATGGTTTACCTAGGTCTTCATTATTTGTTTCTGCTATTAAGACAGGTCTTTACTACTTAGAAAAACATTAAGAAATACTGTTCACTGTCTTTTGATTTTTTTTTTCTTTCTATAAGTAATCTATATCTGCTTTTCAGTGTCTTGTTATTTTATGAGTTTGGGGCTGGGCTTAGATTTTGTCCTCTTTCTTTGAATATATTGTTTCTCTTGGAATACTCAGATGTTGTATTCGGACATCTGGGTTTAAGGATGGTAGGCATGTGAAAACGGATGGTTAGGTCTTAATGGTTATAGGTGTTCGTGACTTCACAAGTGTATACGTAGTTCCAGATGGGAAGACTAGGATTATAAAGAGGAGAGAGTCACAGATAGTTAAGATATTAATAGTGCAGGTATGATAATGCCAATAATATTATGTAGTATCAATATAGCCATTGCCTGCTAATAGTAATAGTTTTGATCATCGCTGTAACTGCCAAAGTTCATAAATGAACATTTGTAGAGAGGTCATATTTTTTACTAGCCCAGTCAATGCAGTTACTAAAAAAGAACAGATAAACTTAAGGCAGCTCTTTGGGTCCAAAAACTTGTTTGGTTTTTTTGTCATTATAGCCACTCGTTTAATAAATGGCATTGCTTTTTCCTACAGACCTCTTGCTGCTATGTTAATATCTGTGCTCAAGCTCTGAGCATGTCCAATAGTGATCTTGAGTGAAAGTCTGTAATTCCGAAGGGGCACTTTGTATCATCTTTGTGTCTTCTGGATTTCAGGCTGTCAGGAGGGCTTAAATCATGACCAAAGCCATTTAATGTGTACTGAACAACTTCTAAATGACAGATTTTCCAGCAAACTTAGTAAACAAATCTTTAAGCACTTCTCTTCCTTTTCCTTCCTTCATGTTTGTCTTAAACTATAACTGCATCAGGAGATTTGAGGTTTTCTACAACCCCTATGAACTATAGTGGGGCAGAAATCTCACAAAAAGTATGTGAAGGATTCTGAAGTGTTTGCATGATTCTCTCTTGGTATTCATAAGGGAGGACATGAAAATTAAAGCCATCTGTGAGATTAGGGGTTGTGCACAAATTCTTTGACTGGCCTGATATCCAAATGACTTCTAGGCTACTTCATTACCACTTAATCATGGCTGGCCATTTCATGAGTCTAATTGCAAGGAGAGTAAGCTGGGAACTTCACTGACCCTGCAAGAACCTATTACAATTTACATTTACATGTTTTTATTTGGTTTGTTCTTCCAGTGACTCATATATTGCTATATTAGGTCCTGGGCTACTGTCTTTTTTATTTTATTTTGATTTGCTCAGTTGGTCAGGAAATGAGCATTGTTGAGATGGGATAGTGATAATTTACATGAGTCAATCAAACTGTCATTTAACTTGTTTTTTGGTAGTTTGTGGTAGGGGACTGCTTACTGCTTTGATTGTGATAGTATGCAGAGCTGAGCATTCTTTCCTGAGCATCAATTCACAAGTCTAGATGATCCACTCCTGTTTTGTAGCAACTGTTATTGAAGTTACTACGTATGTGTAGCATGATTTTTGCCCTTTACCGATTCAGAGGGAGCTAGATTAGGACAACCCAAGGAGCTAGGTGCAGCCAGGATCTCCACAATCAATAGTAATAGACTTTAAATTATTTTCAACAGTACTTCTCAAGTGAAGAAAGTATCACTGTCTCACTTTATAGGCACATCTCCATGAGATAGACATCTTGGTGAGATGACAGGGGTTGCCTGTGGAGGGACTACCCAGAAGACTACTAGCAGAGCCAGAAAAATACTGAGGTTACTTTGCTCCAATGAATGGGCCAGTGCTCTGAGAGAGTTGCCAGGCCTTCTCCTTTCTAAAGTTTTTATAGTCAACCCTAAGTTTGAAGTCTTAGTTACGATGAAGGCTGAAAATACTATTAAAGTAAATTTACTTTTCACCTTTCTGTAATAAAAGACTTGTTTGGGCTTTTGGTGTCTTGCATTGTTTGTGGAATATCTTAATTTTAGTTTTCCTGGATAGCTTAATTTTCTAGTACATAAATGTTTACTGAAAATTGCCTTGCATTGCATTATCAGGTAAATGGGCATTTAAATGCAGTTACTTATGGAGGCCTCTATGTTTGTGCAACGCTGGTTCTAAATTACAATGATGTATGCAATGTGTTATTAATCCATATGTTAAAAACAGTCAAACTGGGATTACTTCTTTGTTTTCTTTCCTTCTTTCTTTGAAGATACTTGTTTGCATGTACTTTTAATTCCACATCTGATAGTTTAGCATATGGATATAATCATCATGCGTTTTCCTCCTACTGATACTTTCCTTTTTCCTAATTTAAGGTTCAGTCTTGGATGCTGCATTTGAATCAAAGGCTTTAGAAAAAGCCATGCTGTTGGGCAAGTATCTGCCCTATTCATTTATCCGTTTTTTTACTTTTTAATTTTGCTATTATTTACTACTTTGTTGTATGCCAGTAGCATCATGACAAAATAAGCACTGTTAACCTGCTGAAAGAATCAGCATCAGGAGGTTAAAATGTGGTCAAGGGTTAATTTACCAGACAGAAATCTCATTAGGTTTCATGGTTTTGCTGTAGTCAGTCACATACTTAGTTGTTATTTTATTGAGTCTGCTATAGGCTATGTTTTAAAAGTTGCTGCGCAACAGTTGCTTGGATTGATGGCATCCCTTTTGTTGTATATCAGGCCCATAAGTACATCACCTTTACTGGGGAAATGCCTGGAAGGAATAGTTAGGTTAAACCATTTCAGAAAAACAAGTGGGATTTTTTTTTAACTTAATGTCACTTTCAAATTGACTTGCCTATTATATTTCAATTGTGACCATCCTTTTTCTGAAGGATTTTCTTTGGTGTAAGCATAATTATTTTATGAAGGTGTTCACAAGGTTTATTTTTTCAGCATAAAGCATTTTTGAGTGTAATTCTCTGTCTTGCTATCAAGTCAGTTCATTTTTTTTTTTTATATTGAATTTAGATTTTATCATACTGGATTATGATGGTTTATTTCTTTATTTGAAAATGTGGTTAAATTCCTCTCACATTTTCCAGGAGAAATCAGTGTTTATCAAATCTTTTCTTTGCTCTGTCTGTCTGGATTTACTTCTATTTTTTATGTTGCAGCAATTATTTGTAGCTCCATGGTGTGTCAAATCATGCAAGAAATATATATTTCATTGTCCTCTTTCAGATAAGTGTGTGAAGTATATATTGCCATTATGAAATGGAAATAATATATAATTTTCAATATATAGTGAAGCTTTATAGTGTAATTGAACATATCTGTTTCTAAAAGAAAACAAGTATCTTGCTTCTAAAGCATTGCCATTTGAAAAGCTGAATTTTTTAAGCATTTTTTTTCTAGTAAAATAAATTCAGCACATTTTTTTAGAATATTTTCAATTTGGTAAAAATTGTTCAGTCTTTTCAACTAAAAAAAGTGATTTTGATGTTACTTTTTAGTTTTCTAAAAGGACTATTTAAAAAAAAAAGATACTTGAGTACTATTTTCTGAAAATAGTAGTTAAAACACAAAAACTTCATTAAAAAAAAACCAATCCAACAAAACAAAGTTGCAAGAATTTTGAACAAACATGCAAAAATTACAAAATAATTACTGTGGCCGCACCAGTTTACATGTAAGCCAGGTATGACCGGTGACACTACAAGACTGCATTTCTGCACGCAGACCTTGGAGTGGGTTGCCAGTAGATATGTGGGTTGGTGTGTGGTGGTTTTTTTTTTTTTTTCCTTTCCCTGTAAGCATCTACCTCTTAATAGTTAATGAAGTTTCCCTGAGTACCACTCAGCACAGTGAATGAACAGAGAGGAGGATAAAGAGGGCTTCAAAATAGCTTTACTCTTCCTTTCCTCCCCAGCATGTGTGAAAGGGCCAGAAAGGGGGAGGAGGGGAAGGAAGAGGCATGTGGTGTGAGGAGTAACAGCAAGCAATAAAGCCTGTCTCCTGCCAGGACACCTTTAATGCACGGCTTCTCTTGGAGTTACAGCCCAACTGGGAGCGCGGAGAGCTCAGCTGTTGCAGGGTGCTGACCTCCTCTGTCTCAGTAAACCGGGGTGCCAAACCTGTGGCCATGGGGGTGGGTGTGCTGGAAGGCGGCCATGGTGCTGTGCCAGCAGCCTGTGAGGTGCAGGCTATGGTGTAGGGAAGCACAAGATGGGATCCAGCGGTGCAAATTTCACAGCCGGTACCTAATAACTGATGGGTCTGAGGTCCCTCAGAAACTTCAGTTGGGGCTGGGTTAATTAGCTTGTCTGACTGACACACCAACAATTTTTAGTGCACTGTTTAAAGATAAGCCAATCCATCACAGATTTTGGTTTAGAAAGAGTACACAGTGAACTCTGGTGCTTCAGGAGCTAGGTTGACAAGCTGGGCAGCAGGGTGGGATGGATGGCTGGAGACAGTAGCTTCATCAGTTCTGCTGGTTCATGGGTTAAAGTGGCCACGTGCTCCCCAGGGACTGTAAGCTCCCCAGATCTGTAGCCACAGCCTTCCCACAAGGCCCTCATCCCTGGCTCGGCAGCTGCTCTCTTCTGGGTATGGGTATAAATAAGAAAATGATGGCCTCATTATCCAGAAAATTTCATTTTTATACCTGGAGCATTTGGTAGAGTTTTATTCCCCTGTTATATAACCGAAGCGGCTTACAGGAGCAGCAACTCAGAGACTTGGCCAAGAACACAATAAAATCATTATAGGTTTATACAACATTTAGAATATCATTACTTTCTTGTAATTCCAGGTGTGCTGGGGTGCGTGTGTGGAAACAGAAGCAGCAAGAACACAGAAAACAAGCTGCTGCTGGTGGACATTTTCCCTGGCATGGCAGTCTGGGAGGGACAGAAGTGGCAGAAACATGGTGCTTCCCTCTTCCTTGGCTGGACAGGACAAGTAGCAAGTGAGTATGAATACTGAGATCAGAAAGGAGGAGAAATCTAAAAAAAAAAAAAAAAAAAAAAAAAAGGTTGTGGCAGAAAGTAATATGCTCCAGAATAGAGTGTAGTGAAACAACTGTAATTTTCAAAACAAAGTAGCATGGAAGAAGTAACCTGAATATTGTTAATACCGCTGCAGGCAATTTATGCAAAAGCAGGTTTCTTCAGTTGCCTTTACACCCTTAGCTATAAAGAAAACCCTCAGAAAGGGCTGAGGGTAAAGTTGGACTTGCTAGCTTGGGGCTCTGCCTGTTAATTGTTGAACTACATCAGATCATAAAAATCTGAAACTTCGTATCTCGCAGCAAGACAGCGTCATGAATACCTAAATTTACCACCTGATTCCTGCAATACCTGGAATTCAGTGCTCAAAGAGAGGACAAATATAGCTGCTATATGAAACCACACAATCTGCTTTGGTGCATTTTGGCAGTTCAGAAAAAGCAGAGTTTTTGGACACAGCCCTCCAACAGCCACTCTATACAGAGAAAAGAAAGCTCACTTTCTTTGAGAAGTCCTCAGAAATCCTGAGCTTGATAGGTCCTGGCACCACTGCACCAAAAAAACCCTAGATCCGGTGCCTCGATGCTGCCAAATTCTGTCCACAAAACCTAGAAATTATGTCATCATAGTAGAAATAACAATCGCTTTCTATGATTCAGCTAAAAAAAAAAAAAAAGCAGCCACCCTGGGATGCCACCAGATCCTGACGGAGCGGTGCAAAGTCTCCGCCGATGTGGCGTGAGCCTCTCGCCGCGCTCACCTCTTCCTCACCTCTGGGCTCCCGCGAAGTTTTGCGGGACTGCTCTGCCATCAGAAAAGGCGCGTGTGTGTGTTGCTTTGCTTTTCGGAGTCAGCGAGGCTAAACTTTTTCATTTTTTAAATCAAATTATGGGGGGGCAGGGGGGGTGGCTCTGCCACACGGGGGGTGTAGGGGACATGGTGTGCCCGCAGCAGGATCCCGGGATCAGCGTGGCGGCACCGCCGCGCATCCGAGTGGCGGTTCCCGGTCCCCCCCCCCACCCCCGGCAGAGGAGCCGAGGGGAGAGCGGAGACTCGCCCCCCGCGTTGGCAGCGGGGCCGGGGCGGGGGGCGCCGGGGCCGGGGCCGGGGCGGGCGGGCGGCGCGGCGATCCGGCGGGGGGCGCGGGGAGCCAATGGGCGGCGGGGATCCGCCGGCGCGGCTCGGGGGCCCCTGGAGGAGGAGGAGAGGAAAAACCACGGGACTGAGCTCTGTCAGTGGCGCTCGCTGCTTCCAAGGGGGAAGTGCCGGGGAATAATTAATGTTTTTATTAAATTTGGAGGGAATTTTTTGCAGCCGATCGCCGCGCGTGGCCTTCAGGTGGGTCTTCCCCGCAACTTTGTCCGCCGCTCCGCAGGATTGCGTGGTGGTGGGCTGCAAAACCGGTCCTGGGGGGAGAAGGTGGCTCGGTGCGTGTGGTGTGTGGGTGTGGGGGGTGGGGTGGGTGCGTGCGTGTGTGTGTGTGTGTGTGTGCGTGTGCGTGGCTGCGGCTGGCGGGCGCTGCCGCCGCCGCCGCTGCCGTGAGGTGCGCGGCGAGCCCCGCCGTTCGCCATTACGAGTTGAGCACACGTTTGCGAGAGTCGGGGCTGCCACTTGCGCGGATCGCCTGGGGGATACGGCGGGGAGTGTAAATAAAACCCTGCCTCTCGCCTTGCTTTCTGCTGCTGCCTGGAAGTGCTTTTGCTCCGTGTTTTCCTGGCAGAAGCGTGTAACCCAGGTGAAGGCAGAGAAGGGAGGGTTGTTTTTATGAATGGGACTCTTTGAGGTTAATTAGCTATGCAAATTCAAGTAGTTCATTCATGATTTTTTTTTTTTTTTTTTTTAAATCTAAAAGCCATCTTGTATTCCCCTCTAGGCTGATTGGAGTCCAGATCCCGAGGAAATCTCCAGATCAAATGCCCAGTAAATAAAAGACTGAGCAAAGACTTGTGGAAGAGCTGCAGAATGGATGGATTTTATGACCAGCAAGTGCCTTACATGGTCACCAATGTGAGTGATCAGTTCAAAGTTGGTGTTTATAAACTTGACTCCGACTTATTTCTGTGGGGGAGTTTTGCAGCCAGAGTATCGGCTTTGTTACTGCTGTAAGGGCGATCCTTCATCTGGGAGCTTTGCCTGCAAGATGAGCCTATCTTCTTAGTTATTTCAATAAAGCATCATGTTCTTTTAAAGACAGTTTTGGGATGATTAAAAAATCATGCATATGATTAGCGGATGAGAGAGGCAAGAGCAGCAACAGCTGCATTCAAAGTTTCTGGCTGCGTTTGCCTGCAATGCTCAGAAGAATGAAGTTGAGGCAAACGTTAACATTTTTTTTTTTTTTTTTTTTCAGGACTGTGCAAACAATGTTATAAGTAACACAGGGAAACAAAGCAGTCTATTATAATCTCATATCTGGGTTCTCCTGCGTAGCTTATGCAGAGGGGATTTATGTTCTATTGTGTAGGTTTGTGTACTTTAGATGCTAAAAATACATGGTTGGTATTGTGTTGCTGCTTGAACACATTATATATGTATCTGTACAAATAGATGTCTACATAAATAGATAGAAATGTGTTGCATTTAGACACAGGAATCTTTTGGAGGATGTTAGGTGCTCAGCAGTATCTTTTGCTAGAAATTGGAGGCTGCAAGCCAATCATTTCCCTGCTTGAAAATGTGAAGAATTCATGCCGGCTTTGAGTATTCTTGATTAAATGGAAAAAAAAAAAAAACCAAAACCCTCAGATTTCTGAAGTAACTGATCTTTCCTGTTTATAGAATCCGCGTGGGAGAAACTGTAATGAGAGACCGACAAATGTCAGGAAAAGAAAATTCATTAACAGAGACCTGGCTCATGATTCAGAAGGTGAGGGCTTGTTCCCCCTGCCCCCCCCCCCCCCCCCCTTACTAATGTAGAGAAGCTTTTTGAGAGCTCTTTATTTATTTATTTTGGAGATAAATATATCAAGATCAATCTGAATAAACAAGACAAGAAAATTGCATTTACTACTGCAAAACAAACTGGCAAAGGCAATAAACTGATAAAGTTGATATTCTTTCCTTGACTTACCCTGTTGCATTTTAGGTGCTGCTGCACATGTGGCACATGGATGTCACGCACTGAGGCCAAGCCTTTGCAGCATCTGACACAAGTCATGGCACCTGGCTTTTTCACCTTCAAGCCTCTTGAGATTCAGGGCTTTCCTTATTCCTTCCATCTTTTAACATCCTTTTCACTGGTGTGTGTTCACTGGTGGTAGCAGGAGCGAGAATGCTGGTGTAGAGACTGTTGGTTTTTACTCTAGCTTTACTGTAGAGCTAGTAGTCAGGCTCCTGGTGTCTGGTAGCCTGTTTCTATTGCTGTGTAACACTGGTAGGGTTAAAAATCCTGGGAAATTTGGTTAAGGAAGTCTAGAGCAGATGACGTTTTGGAGGGCCAAAGATTTGTAACTTAGTCCCATCAGTAGCCACTCACATGATTGTAGCTTGAGAACTGTAGTCTAACAATAGCTGTTAACACTTCTTTAGGTTACAAGGTCAGTATAGATGCTACGCCTACACCCCGTAAGTATGTAAGACATATAGGAAGGTATATAGGGGCCCACAACTTACCTCTATATAAATCTTATCAGGGTAAGCACACATTGATACACTTTTCAAAATCCCTATTTACTTGTTTGGAAAAGTTTATTCTAGGGTAGATCGGAAAGAAAACAACTTTCTGATTTTCAGTTAAATGATTTCCCAACATGAACATGAGGTATCAGTCCACAGGATAAATGAATAGCCTCTGTCATTTAAGTGTATGTAAATAGTTATCTGTCAGCATTCATGAAAGAGGAAGTCTCTCTCAAAATACAGTAAATTAAAAATAAACCATTTGTCAGTTCAAATATCCTACTTAGTCTAGCAAACGGAATTTTCATAACTGAGTTTCTGAGCTTTGCAAGTAAGCTGAATGCTGCTCTGGTTTACACCCATTACGAGCAATTGATTTCAGTGAATTGCAGAAAAAGATAAGCTGCTGCAAAACTCAGTCCATGGAGAAAGTGGTTTCACTTTAAGGAAGTACAGTGAGTACAGCATAGAGGAAATAGTGGTGATTCTCTTGTCATACAAAGTAAAACATAAGGGGAAGTACAAAAGATTTCCCACTTCTGTTTGCTATTGCAGCATCTCAGATCTTTGCTTCAGAATTTTTATATGATAGTTGCGACCCTACTAATAAAAATACCCAGTCATTGCTCAGGCAGAACTCCCGTTGAAGTCCGAGAGAGCTTTATCTGGGGCAGATACTGCAGGAGGAGGCCTGAATTGTATAAGGAGAAATAGTTCACCTGTAAGAAAGATTATAATTTTTAACTTTTCTATGTGTTGCTGAATGAGCCTTTTATACTATAGAGCTTGGTTAAGATTCTGGCTATTGTTTCAAGAATTGATAAAATAATACAGTAAGTACTTCTTTTTTTATTAATAGGTGTAGAAAAATCATTAACTGTAACCCGAAAATACCTACTTTGTCGGTACGTTTGACTGCCAAAATAGAATTCACATACATTTTTCTTCAAGAAAAATATATTTTAAAACATATTTTAATCTTATGAAGAGATTAAAGGTGTGAGCTTTTATCCATGTCTTCATCTTTTTGCAGAACTCTTTCAAGACCTGAGCCAATTACAGGAGACATGGCTTGCAGAAGGTAAGGGAAAAAACTGCTTGTAAAAAGAGGGAAAAACAACTCTGGAGGGGAAAGGAAAAAAAAAAAAAAAGTCCTGAACTTGCTGTCTTAATGTTCAGCCCAATTAATTGAGCTCTAAAAGAGCCACCTCATGTGTCATGCATACATTAGAGCCTCTGATGAGTTTGTCTTTGGGGACTCTGGGGCTGCTCTACCCAGTGTCATCACAAATTACCAGGAGAAATTGCTTCCAGCTCACAATCACATCTGCTTTTGGCAAGAACTAATGCACCAAGACTTCAAGTTCTAAGCCTCTGTTCAGATTTTAATTGCAATTGATCAGGTTTATATTATTGTACCTCGAGAGACTACATACAGCCAGAACTGGGCTTGCTGTTTCCTTTAAAGCAGCACATATAATTATTTGGTGTTCTGGTGGAGTACTTTTCTGATGGCAGAAATTAGTTTCTCTGGGTTCATCGGGACGGGATGCTTCAAGATTTAAGTGCAAGTGTCTTCTTTCCACCTTGTTCACAACACAGAACATTAGGTGTGTATGGAATACTTAAAAAGTACTATTTCTTTTTTTTTTTTTTTTCAGAAACCTTTAAATATTTTGCATGTTTATTTTTATCTTCATATTTGTAGTTGTGAGATTGTGTGCTGGGTGATTAGAAAACTGGCATCGGTCTGTTTTACACCTGCTTGTGCTTTTAAGTATTTCAAATAATCTTGCAGAGCACATTCTACTGAAGAGAGAAGGTTTAAGAACAGTAATGTAGAAATCTGAATTTAGAGTAGCTGTTGAGAGATTCATTTAACAATAACAAAAAATGAGCTGCTGCATTAAGAGAACTTTAACAAAATGCAGGGTAGCTTTCTGCTTGTTGAAGTGTATTTGTTCTCTTCAGCAATATTTTCTGATTTTTTTTCTTTGATATTTACAATACTGTTTATTTCAAGAATAATGATTTTTATGCATTGTCTATTCTTAATATTTCTGGTTGAAATTTTTATGTAAACTTCTGCATCTGAAAGAAACATGGTTTTGATGCAAGTTAACATAATCTCTCCAAATTTATCCTGATTTAAATGAATGTGAGTATTCACATATGTTTAATTTTTATTATGTACTAGGCTATGCACAGTTGTTTATAGAATAGATGTTATGATTTTTTGGGAAAGGAGGAATGTTGAGGTGAACTGCTTGCTGCTGGTTTTCATAGAAAGAGAGAATACTGCTGATGACTACTTGCCTACATACTGATTTTAACAGCTTTATATAGAGTTAGTCAAGTTCTTAACCTATAAGTAAGTTGTTGGGTATTGTTTATTTTGCTGACATTTATATTCGCCTAGCATTATTTTTAGCACGTGGTTATTCTGTATATTATCAGAAAGTCCTCTTTAAATTAATGGATCAGAGGATATATTTTTATGAATTAATATGGTTCTTTCCTAATCATTGAAAACAGGATGTCCTGTACTAAGATCATTTTTTGTAGTATAAGGATCAGATACAACTGTAACTGTCTCCCTGTGGTAATTTTCCTAAGGATCTCTTTATTTTGTATCATCTCATTCATTATAACAAGCCAGAAGTATGTTAAAACACTACTCAAAAGATACTGTTTTTTGATGGAGAGGAGAACTTTTAGTTTGATTTTTCACTGGCATGGATGTTTTTGTTTCTGAAAATGATTACATTTCTTTGATCATAAGTCAGAAGAATACAGGCAGATTCATAATGCATGTGCAGATAATAATGTAAGTTTGAAAAATAATATGGAATGTAAAACTGATTTAATCATTTCTGTAGGTACATAAATTACTGTAATGGCAATTTTTATTCTGGAGGCACTGCTTATTTTAGACTAGAATGAATTGTTTGAAAGCCTTTTTTTCTCTTTAGCTGAGTCTATTTCACTTAATAAATTTAGGTAGGTTTTGAGAGAGAAAGGTGTCTAGTCCTGTGTCACTAGGTTGAGGAACCTTTGTAAAAGCAGATAGCATCATCTGGTAAGTATTTAAAAATGAAAAAAAAAAAGTTGCCTTTTCATGTAGCAGGGGATAATAAAGCTAAATAGCTAAATAATGTTATAATTATATTTTTCCATGGCATATTACAAATCAACATTACAGGTTTTTCAGTGTTCTAGAAATATTTTAAGAAATCTTTGTGCTTCAGGCCACGCCATGGTTTTAGCTGTTCCATAAAACACAAACTTTGCACAGCTTTTCTAAAGGCTAAACTAAAACTGAAATAAAAAGTCAAGATGAGAAAATCAAATATTGAGCTATTAACTTGATCCCAAATTTTTATTAAAAAACCCCACCCAGACCACCTTTTGGTAGTCTTTATAATATACTAGTGTTTGAGGATATTGTAGCTCTGCTCAAATGTCTACATGATTGAGCTTAGCCAGGAAACAGATTTTGAAATTAGGCTTGTTTACCCATTGCTAGATGTGTCCATTTATGTTCTTCTGGACCTTTACAGGCTAGAAGTCTGCCAATTTGGCAGCATCAGTAATGTTTACATATTTCTTTTCATAATGCTCTGGAGCCAGGGAAATGACCATGAAATTTTAAAACATCTTGACCCTTTTTTAAGAAAAGCAGTGGCAGATGACCAGGTTTCTCCCATGAGTTCAGATCCCCACTGGGGAGTAACCAGGTCAAAAATCTACTTACTAGTTAGTAGAAGAAAGTGAGTTGCATTCTATGACACACAAAAAATGCTTGTGGATTTTTTTTGTTTTGCTTTTCCTGAAGCTGTCCTTACTACATTGCATATTTAACCTAGAAATTTTTACAGTTAGTGTCACCTGTGACAAGTTGGTCGTAAACAAGTAAACACAAAAGAAATGTGTTCTTTTCGGATTGAAAATGGTGGAGGCTCACATGTATTAAAGAAGTAATCCAAAATGTAAACAGTTCAGTAACCTCTCTAATATTTTATTACTCCATAATTAACAAGCTGAATACTCCTTACAGAAAGTTACAAATGTATTCCACTAGCTGCATACTAGATTTTTATGGCAATGAGTTTTGCTTCTTACCCTGTGTAGTATTAAATATGTAGGAAAGAATCTAAATTATTTTAATGTAAAACTTACTCTGAATAAGGTTCCCTCATGTCAATTGTTTTGCAGGACAGAAGATAGATTATAACTGTTTCCTGATGCCAGAAATTGAAAGTGGGAAGCCTTTAATAATTGTTTCAACCTTCAGACTTGAAAGGAAATAGTTAAAATTGCCTATTGCTAACCAAGGCAAATATTATTCAGAAATTATCTTTTGTTTTATATTTAAATAACTTGATGGCAACATTTTGTCATGATAATATTATGAAATGACTTTATTGATTCTGTATATTTGGAATCAGATTAGTTTTGGCAGATAGCAATTGTTCGGTGACTTGAAAAAAATGGTTAAAATATTAATCTAATGTTATCTCATCATAGTAGCTGTTACTTCTTATTCTGGAATACAAAGAAGAGAGAGAACAAATTCTTAGTGAGTGAAAGTATCCTTTCCATTGTGAAAGCATTTGGTTTTGGGGGAATAATAGATTAACAAACCCCCCAGATTTTTATTTAAAATTACTCTTTCAGATACTAGTTTCTCCTAGAGTTTGTTAAAGATACGTAAAAGGCATCCCAAGCAAAGACAAATAATGAATTTATGCGCTAGATCTGCTTCTTAGAGCAACAGATAATACGCTTCTCAGATGGTAATAAACTGAAAAATAAAATATAATGTTCTTTGGGCCACTTGAAAAAATACAAAAAGATTAAGTGAACAGTAAGTGATTTGAAATAATAGCTACAGGTAACGGGTTTATGCCTCTACTGCAGCTAAATTGAGTGCATGGCTACTACAAGCTACCAGTATTTACAAACCAGTTCTTGGTATCTGAAAGTAAGTTATTTCTCTCAAATAATTAAAAACCAAATTTGGAATGAACTTTAGGAAAGAAGTTTCTGCCCTCTGTTCTCCTATCATGAAGGATGCACCAGCATCACAGGGATGTCTAAGCTAGTGTTGACTTCTAGTTTATTTCTTAAATGAGGAGGTATGAAAATGAGTAGTTTCTAGTTCTCAAAGGATCATTTTTAATTAAAGATAGTAGTAGATCTTCAAATGCTAGTCTAGTTAAAGTGACTTCTATTAAATCAGTGAAGATGTGTAGCAGCTTACTCTGGCTAACTAGCTTTCTTCTGCCAACAAGTTGTAAAATTTATCCAGTGTAAGGCCAATGATATGTAGCCATATTCAAGAACTATCCACATTTTTATAGGAGCAAAAATAATCAAGAAATGATTATTTAATACCTCCATGGCTGAAACCTGTCTGATGGGGACAGACACTCAAAAGCAGTGAAAAGATTTTCATTTTGGAACTTGTAATACAGGGAATAGCTGCTGCCTTTTTTTTTTTTTTTGAGGGGGGGATTCTAGTGATCTGACAGATTTGGCTTTCAGATACTCATAACTCTTGATCTTAAATACCTGTGCACAAAAAAGGAGAAAAGTTAGATTAGGCAAAATAGGAGGGGAGGGGAGGGAAGGGGTGCTCTTTTTAAAAGAAATCCAAAAGAAATAAACCCACCAGAAATCTACAAGTCTGAAAGTCTGTGTAGTAATAAACTTTTAAATGTTTTTCTTGCTTGCTGGAAAGTAAATGCCTTTTACTCAAAATAATAATTTTCAAAGGCATACGGGGGTTTGTGAACCATGCGGGATGTAGCGAAATGTTAAATGGTAGTGTTCCTTTTAAGCTCACTTTTTTCTCATTTTTAGTATAGCAGGAGATGAAGAGCAGACTCTACAAACCCATCTTCATATTCCTAGGGATTATTCACATAAGGAAGAATTTTGAGATCTGGAGCTAGTTTTGAACTGCATTTAAGTTTACTAGTCAGAGCATCTCACTTTATGTAAAAAGGGTTTTGGGTTATTTTGACAGCAAATCCGGTGCTTATGGGAAATAATATTTTTGACCATCTTGAAATTTGTCACTGTTTTGCCTTCTGAATGCTCCTTTGTTAGAAACAGTTGTTCCCATGCAAAAAAAAAAAAAAAAATCAAAACCACCAAAACACCCGTCCGTCCGTGTCCTGTCCCCCTCATCCCCCCCCCAGCTCTTTCAGGAATACTTAAAATTTATACAGTCTTTCAGATATTCAGAAGTAACAGTGAATCAAAGAAAATTCAGAAGTAACAGTGAATCAAAGAAAATTCAGAAGTAACAGTGAATCAAAGAAAACTCAGTAAACTCTGAAGTCTTATTTTAGCCAAAGCCAAAATACTACTGTTCGTATATAATTCTCTGTCAATTTCAATTTCTTTTGTCATTTTGAATAAATCATTGATATTTTAAAACAAATTGCTCTTAGCTCTAAAAGTGAAGCTTGAGGTCAGAGAACACAGTACCGCAGGAAGTGTTCTGCTACCCAAAATAAAGTTTTAAGTGAAGCGAGGAGGTTTGCAGCTTCTTGTTTTTCTGGGAAGTTTCTGTTTTTTTAACAGGAACACCTTTCCCTGGAGTGCAGCTGAGCTTTTGGAAGCAGTTTGCGATCGGGAGAAGGAAGAGTTAAATTTAAGCCCTTTATAGTTCGCTTAACTTTTCATTTATTAAATACGTTCCTCAGCAGGTCTGTGCTGCATCTTGAGACAAAGCAGTGAAATCAGAGTGTTTATGCCTAAAGTTCAAGTTTACTTTGCTGTAGCTTTCTGGAAGGGTGTGACATGAAAAGCTTGTGGTTGGGGCCACATGGTTCATGCTGGACTGTGTTTTTGTGAATGGAGGCAGAACTCCAGTTCTGACTGCTTGTCTTGAGGAATTGCTTCGGAGATCAGCTGTCTCATTCACTGGCAGAAAGAATGACTCATACATCTTCTGCCTTGTTTGGCTCCAGGTCATTGTTACAGTGGATAGAGCTGGTTTTAATTAAATATTAACTCCTTTTGTCCTGGATGCTTGTTAATGGGGACTTTTTGTTTTTGTTTACTTGCAATGAAAGCAAGCTAACAGGCCCTAGTTTTAAACTTTTTTTTTTTTCCAAATTGCTTTCCCTTTGCAAAATGAGCTGTCAGTTCAGCTTTTCAAAGGCTTTTTAAAGCTCTAAAAACGACAAACAAGTATTAAGTATTTTTGTGCTGTGACTGTTTGCTTTTGGCAAACATTTAAACTCAGTAGGTAGTGAAACTGTAAAATCTAAACTGATAACATCCTCAAGATCATCATTGACATTTCTGTACACTTCCCAAATCCTCTTGAGACATTATAGCTATAATCAGAAGAAAAAGAAAACTTTTGGTAATAATCTAGACTGAGCTGGATAGCTTAGGCTGCAGATGTTGTCTACTTCAGGAGTTTGCGACTTGATGGCTCTGAATGTGGAATGAACTAATGTAGCTGCTTCTGCTATTAGCAGTAAAAGCCACGTGCTTAATATCCTTCAAAACCTTTTATTAGTCTTTTGGAATATACTTGCCTTCTCAAACCCCCATAATTAAGTAGCTCAGGGAAATATTCTCATTCAGGTAGATGATAATTTCAGATATCTTTTTCAATTTTCCTCTGAATTGCAAAGTAAAAAGAAATAGTTTTGGTGATTTATGCATTGTGTCTTGTGTTGAGTATGTTAACAGAAGACCAATGAAGATTTTATGGCAGCCTTGCTAAATTGCAATATTTGTGAATAAAAGAAAAGAGGAAATGAATGGCATACGTGTATAAATGTGCAGACAGTTGCAACACTGCAAGTTACATTTTCTTTTTGGACATTCAGGTTGAAGTGTCTTTACCTGTCTTTTTAATTTGCTACAAAGTCTGCTTGTAATTATCCAAACTCAAGGTACGAAAGTCCTCTTCCCTTTGAGTAAATGGGATGATGTATCCCAACTCCCAACTGTATGCCCTCTCACAGCAAGATGCTAGCGGAAGAAGTCTGTGTATTGTGCTGATGATGGTTGCTTGCATTTCTGCAGTATGATCATGTGCCAATCTCAGTTCTGCTAGCTTAAAAATAATATCAGATTAAACAAAGGAATAATTTAAGTTCTCATTTCCAACAGTTAGTGGGTCCTTTTAATTTTTTGGTATAGGCTTGTGAGCTCATTTCTAAGGTACTGATGCTATTAAAATTAGATTCCAGTAGGAAATGTATGCTTCTGGGTTAAACATTTTGGATGTTGTTATTTGTTTCATTTACATTTGGCAGGGTTTTAAACACTTCTTAACTTGCTGTATTCCTTTTCCTACAGAGGCTTTTAAGGCTATGTCAATATTGTATTTAAAATACATTTTGACAGCGTAGTCTTCACCTATTTCTAGAGTAGTGATGAAGTGATGCACCTTGATCTCTACTAAATATGCCTTCATAATTTTGGGGGATCCATGAATGAAGTATCTTTTCTTGTTTACTCCAGACCAAATCACGGGTAATGACAGTATCTCTAAAGTAATATACTGGTTTTCAGTGACAATTCAACCAGATGTATTTTTTTTTCTTACTCTTTGGCTGGAAAAAGAAGGACCTCATTTACTGATATATACATATATTTCTACAACAGATTTGTTCTGGAGTAAGTCAAATTAAACTGATAAAACCAGAATAAAGCATCAGTAAAGCAGTCTGGTGTGCAGAGTACACTCTAGAAAGTTATATAAGATTGCGTCCCAGTTCTGCAATCACTAAATGTAGCCTCCCAATTTCAACAGGACGGTTTTTGTTTTCTTTTAGCATTTTTCAGATATCCCGGATTCAGACGTTAACATAAATATATATATATGTATGTATAAAAAATGCATGTGTGTGTATAAAAACTTAGTCATACTAGCCTCCTTGCTGCATTTAAAAATGATAGCTGGCTTAAGAAAAATGTGTGGGATGTGTCTTCTATGAACAAGAAATTACTTGATACAATTACTTTAACTCTGAATGTACTCACAAACCCTTCAAAAACAATTGGAAATGTAAGGAACCCTTAGGAGCTGATTTGTAAGTAGGATACCTTTATTTCATAATTAGATTCTTCTGTGACAGTCAAATATTTGACATTTTTATAAGGAAAATGCTTAACTTTCGCATGCAGTGAATTGCATGAAATGTCAGAAATTGCAGAGTGTTAGTATTTGGGCTCATATTGTCCCTGAGTTAGTTTCTGGTAAAAGTCCTGTGGTTTCTCTAGAGGAAAGAGAAATTTAATGCATCAAAAATAATGGGAGCGTTTGGTTTGGTAAAATATGTGTCTTACACAGCTTCAAACTTTGAGGAGCTAACATGTCCTCAGAGGTACTGGTTTCTTCTAAAAGGATAGGTTATTAAAAAAACAAACAACAAAGCAAAAATAGCTATGCTTTTTTCAGAGTAATGCTAAATACACTTTGTGTAGTTATCTTACACTTCTTTTCAAACCTATGTTTGCAGATTTCCCAAGGTCATTTGTTCTTAAGGGGTATTTGCTGCAATTAAGACAGTAGGACTTTAAACATTTATTTTTAAAACCTGGAGCAAATAATTTTTCGGTGTAATGAGCCTGATTCTGAACTCTTTACCCCGGAAAAAAACTCTCAGTTAAGTTATAAGAAATATTTCCTGAGTTAAGGAGTGGAGATTGGGTCCGTGAAGAGTACTGTAGTGCACATTGAAAATAATTGTGACTAATTATAATTAAATATGTATTTTTAATTCAAACAAGTTCTGTTAAAACTAGTAGCAATTACACATATATAAAGGGGAATGTGCGCTTTATAAACTTAGAAAGTGTACTGAATGGCATTAAAGTTACATTTTATCATTTAACGTATTTAATGGTGTGATAGTCACTGCTTCGATAAACGATTATATAACCAGTATTACCTCTCAGATCTTGTTGAGTAACCAGATCATGGCAGATGTTAATTTTTAATTAAGATCATATGAATTATTTGCTTGTGTTTAGATAAGAACGGTGTAAATTGAAATATTTTCAAACGGATAATTTTATGCAGCTTTGCTGTGATGATTCTAGTTAGTGTATGTTGAGGACAAGATGACAAAGTTCAGAGACAGTAAGCTGGATCTCTCTTGGGATGTACCCAGAACCAGTCATTCTCCGAGGATGCCACTTCTCAGCGTAATGTTCTGCAGTTATTCGAATGTATTCACCTATAATATACGTTAGTGGTATTTCAGCTTAAATGGTTTAAATGAGCTTACAACACAGTATGAGAGATGGCTAATGTCTTAGATATACAGTGAAAAGGAACTGCGGTACCACAGATGCAAAATTATGTATCAGCAGACCGTGAAACGATTGTATTTTATGGCTCAATGATGAAAGTTTCCTAAAAGCAAAGATGATTTTACACAAGGTGAATGGATGTTAATAATGATTCTTGCTTTAAGTAAATCTTTTTTTTCAGTGTCTGAGATTTTGTCAATGAACCAGGAATTCTGTGGTCTGGTAAAATAGTTCTTTCTGAGTATTTAAAACAGTAACAAAATCCCCCTACTGTGTTGGCTGACTGCAATAAAAAATTGGAATCGCTTTTAAGTAAGTGGAAGGTGTAGTTTGGGATTAAAGATGCGTAAGTGTTAAACACTAGGATTTGGTTTTATGCAGACTTTCCGTGCAGGTATTTTGAAAATGAGCACTGATGGGTTTCACCAGTGGCATGGTAGGTCCAGACCCTTGTGCAGGGAGCGAGGCAGGGCCAGTGCCAGTGTCAGCCTTCACGTCCTCCTATCCCCATCGCTCTGTACCGGGGCTGCTCTGGACTCGCACTGCACTGCACAGCTTCACCCCAGGGTTTATCTAATATTAAAATGATACGCTTGCCTGACTTTCATACCCAACAATGAAAAAAAAAAAAATCCAAGTTTTAATCTTGGCTGTGCTTCAAATTAAGCACAAGAGTCTTTATTTATGCTTTAATGGCTTCTTTTAATTCTTTCCTTGTTTTTGTTTGTTTGTTTTTTGTTTTTGTTTTCCTTTCTTCAGCTCAGGTACCTGACAATGACGAGCAGTTTGTGCCAGACTATCAGGCTGAAAGTTGTAAGTATAGTATGAATCATCACTTTCTTAAAAATATGTATTTGTATATTTATATTTGGGTCTTCATATTTGTCATCTGCGGTCATGTGATAGTTCCTTTCGCTGGTCGGTGACATGAGCGCGATGAATAGATAAAGCAAGTGGTGTTTTGACTTGGAGCCAGAAGAAGTTGTTTGGGCTGGAGGTATAACCTTTAGCAGGGGGCCCTCTCCTGTAATTCCCACCCCCCAGCCCCAGGGAAGCAAGGAAAAACTCCCGTTGCGGAGGTGGAGGGAGTGTCTCTGTCCGAATAGTGAGGAGAGGACCGTGTTGAGCTGGTACGGGTCAGATACTGTGGGACATAGGAGGCAGCTCTGCTGATCAGAAATCGGGCTGCTCAGCATGGTTTGTGTATAAATAAATAAAAAAAATTCTCCGCATAATCAATCACATACAGCCACTGCTGAAGCATTTTTAAGGCATCTTAGCATGTGGCATTTTGTTGCTCAAACAAAATTTCCCTTTGAATTAATGGGAGGAAGCAGGAGTTATGTTAAGCTGGATGCATTGCACTGTTTGCTACTTTACTTAACATGTGCCCAAACTTATTTTATTATTTTTGTTTTTTTAGCTTGTACCCCTCAAATCTTGCCTTCACCTGCTAAAGTGCTACTATTCTGTTAAACGCTGGCTCCTCTTGGCTGTACCTGCTGTTCTGTGGTTTTGGGTGGTTGCAAGGGCATAGTAAAGAAATGGCATGAGAAACATTAGCTGGCAAAGTCACAGACTTCTTGGAGCTTCTTTATGCATCTTTCTTCCTCATGGCAGGGCTTCTCTCCGACATCAGAGGTCTCTTTTAAATGGTGTCTGCTGATTGCAGCAGAGCGGATGGTAGCTTTTACATTTTGCTAAATAACTTAAATAATTTATCCTATCAGAGTGAATTACTGCAGTTCACTAAACCAGATAGCTGTTAAATACAGCATTCATGTACTGAAATGTTAGGATTAAAATTAGCGAGATTAGAAAGAGTTGCATAAAAATAGTCTTTAACCCAAAAAACACATTCAGACTTGTTGAGTTTTCTTACGAATCTTTTAGAGGATTTTTTCCAGTTATTTAGAAACTGTTTTAAGAAGAATTTATTAAGAGTATTCGTAACATTTTGTGGGGAAAAAAGAAAAAAACAAAAAAGGTTTTTTTGTCCCCTGGACTCTTATAGTATACCTGTACAGCAATAATTTATTTTTGTTTTTGTCTAGAAGTTCCTGTACATACACCAACCAACAATCATAGTCACTTTTAAACTTTCAAAGTTGCTCTTTGTAACAGGTTGGTTTTGTTTGTTTTTTTTTTTTTAACACCTCTGGCTTCAAAAACTTTTTTTTTTTAAATTAAATTATTATATAAAAGCCAAAACTATTCTATAAGTTGAAAATCAGATATGGAGCTGTGTCCAAATATAGTCATGTATGCATACATCCTTTGTGTAAGAGTACAAAGTTCAGTTAGGGCTTCTATTAACCCCCAATTATCGTTACACAACAAGTCAATGATTCTTGGAAAATAATTTGTGAACTGTGAATGAAAAGCTCCATTGAAGCTGGTCACTGCTTTTGGTGATAAAGAAGTTCTCCTAATATGGCTATTTTATTAATGCTGTTAGCCACAGCTTACACAGTGTTATCAAAGGAACATTTATTTCTTCATTTCAGTTGGTTTCTTTATCTTAAGTAAAGGTCAGGAGAGCTTCCTGGAGAGTTACTCTGGCAAAGGTTATGGAGTTTCAGACATATACTTGCATATAATGTATGTAGCTGTGGGCTCTGTGAAACGGGAACGGAGATCAACATAACCAAAGCCATGGGGAAATTACTGCTGCAGAAGTAGCACAATTGTGGCTGTTTTCTCTAGGATCCAAACCTGCCTTCAAACTCTATTATAATGACTTACTATATATAATCTATAAGTCTGTACGGTGCTCACCCTGTTACTGGCAGCAGCCTGGCAGGAGCACTTGGCTTTTTTTTTTTACTATTTTTATTTTTTTTAAACATGGGAGGGGATGGGCAAGCTTTCATAGGTTCAATGTTCAGTACACTTAATTGAGCCAAAAATGGTGAAGGACAGAAGTGTAAACCAGTGAAGGTGGTCACAGCCACTTTCTAGTTCAGGGGCAACCAAACTGTGGTCAGCCACCTCATTTAAATTTGCTGCACAAATTTCATTTATGGAGCTGTATAGGTAAGGGGTGTGTGATTTGCAGAGTATGTAAAGAAAACTGAAGTGCTCCACTGAAACAGTTACAGTCTGCAGTCCAGGTACAAAAATTAGTGACATTTTATTTCTAGCTTCATTGCTTGAGAAATGGGCTTTAAAACTGAGGTAGATTTGTGGTCTTAAATTGAAACTGGTAACATTGAAAGGAGTTGTAGGAAACTTCAGTAACAGCAGCAGCGCTGGAAAGCTGTGGTTAAAACTTTCTTGCCTAGAAATCACGAAGTTAGTCAACTCCTGAAGCAAAGATGTGGAAGGTAGCAGAGGAACTGATACTGCCAAGAACATGTGCTGTGTCCTAGCTCTGAGCAGGATTAAATGCCCCTTAAAGTGCCGTGGGTTTTGCATTTCTGTTCTGTAATAATGATTTTAACTAGTGAAACTGCACTGGTATTAGTAACTAAGGGAAACATTTAGTTTAGATTAGATATACAGTCCACTTTATCCACTTAGGGATTTAACTTCAAAGCTAGTTTGGGACCACGAATATTTCAATTATGAGTTGCTATTAAACTTCAATCAGTTTTCAAAAAGCAAACATAATATATATATTTATATTTAGGTGTGGGCTTTAGATATTATGAGTGAGATCAACAGCTAGCATAACTTCATGTGATATTATTGACGTTACTGGAATTACGCATATTTCTACTAGCTAAGGATCCAGCATGTCAAGCTTCCGCTTAATGCTCTAAACTTCAGTTTACCTGTTTAAAGTTGAATTTATTTTGTTACTCCACTACATCTTCTGGAAAGAGGTCCTTCCTACCATAATAATCTTAGAAATGTCTGCATTTCCAAACTTTTCTTTTTTGTCACAGCGTCCAAAGCCCCATCTTGTCCATCTTGTACTACCTTTTTATTAAATACTTTTTAAACTTTGAATACCTATCAGAAAGAACACTTTTGTAGTTTAGCTCAGAGTGAGCACAATGAAGAGTAGGTAACAACTAGCCTGTTCGGATGAAATTTGAAAAACAAATTGCAGTTTAGTTTCTCGTAACCTTCTGCTTTCTGCAGCGACTGAACTTTTTGAGTTCTAAGGGAGAAAAATGTGTATCAAAAAGGTTTTTTGGCTTGCAATTACACTGGAAAAATACCGCAATTGCATATTAAATAGTGTAATTTTCTTACTCCTTCATTTCCATTTTCATAAGAAATAAAATTCCACAAAAAGAAGGAGGAATCGCTTTTACAGGCATTTACTTGGAAATTCTGTGTTAGGCAGGTTGGTTTTGTCCCATTCTGAATCTGCTTCTACACTTCAGCTGACCTGTGTGCTATATATTCAAGTGATTTCCTAATGACTCTTAGCAATTACGTGAAAAGTTGTGTAAAGCAAAAATGCAAAATCTATTGCTCCAAAAAGGTTAATGCTTTTTCTTTTTTTTTAAATCAGCATTCTGTGACACTTTTTCCGAATTCTTATCTAATTCATAAGACTTAGTTAAGCTGTTTTTCTGTCTGTATAAAGTCAGTATTCACGTGTAGAGAAGGGTGACCTGTGTTAACTTCCTCAGATAAGGTTTCCTATTGTTTCAAGTCCATTTTCATATGAGGAGGAGCCAGATCCTGAACTGGTTGTAATCAGTGGCGAGGCTTTCAGATACTGTAGAACAGCAAGAACTTTCCAATCTAGGAGTAAAAATGAATAAAGTGTTCAGTTTGCTCGAAGTCAATAGCTGTTGAGGTGAAGATTGCTTGCTGCCATTGTTTCGATGGTTTCTATGACGGACACAAGAGGAAGTAGGTAGGATTTGCTGATGTTTAAAGGATGTAGTTGGCAGAGAAAACTTGGTATTGTCAACAATACAGTGATTTGTAATTCGACCTTGGTACAGCTGGTTATAAATGGGGATTACCCTGCACCAGACCAGATTGCCTGGTGTCTTAATAGCATAATCGTGTTGTGTTTTGTTTTAGTAATATGTATTTACATTGGTCTGTTCTTCCAGAGTTTGTTTTTTTTTCTCTTTCTTCTTTTGCCCTAAAATGTAGGTTACCCGTTTAAAATTCATGATAAACTCTAGCTTTTTGCTTTTTATTTGTTACTGAATTCCTGCTAATGAGGATTTGTGCTGTGGTTCACCTTCTTGATGGGTTTCCTTCCTTCTCTTTCATTTTGTTCCTGTATTGTTTCTCTGACCATCACAGCCTTAACTTAACACTGCCAAGGGGTAAATGTTAATGTTAGACCACAGCTGTTGACAGTAAATGGGAAGGGCTGGCTGTAAAATCTGTGCTCCTCCATGTCTGATTAAACTTTAAGATAGGAATAATACTTTTTTAGTAGTGATTTTGTCGCTGATCTTTCACGACCTTTATTCCTTCTTACCTCTGGGTTTTTTTCCTGCAGGTTTAGCAAAGGAGCTCTTTCAATGTAGATGCCAGGAGCCTTAAATTATTCAGGGATGTGCTTTTTAGATGCTCTGGCTTGCAATCTTTAAAAGCCTGTTAAAGAGAGATTCTTTACATAGGCTTCAGGTAGCTGTATTCTTCTGTCATTTTAACTAATGGCTTAGGATATTCCAAATGCAGTTTAAATGAGAAAAAGCTTTAATATTTAGTTACATGTGGTACTAAAATCATGTATACAAAATCAGCATACAAAATAATGATTTTTTTTTTTTTGCACTATCAGGTGAAAAATGCTCTGTTCGTTTTATTTTCTTTTTCTTTCTCTGACTTAAACTTCAAAAGCGAATTTCAGAACGAGAAGAGCATTTCCTGTTTGCGTTAGTATAACAAGAGCTGATGAGCAATTGGTAGAGGTTAATTTCCACTTATTTTGACATATTTTGGAGAAAAATACCCACACGATTAGAACAAAGTAGAAAACACCAGAATAACGTAAGTTCCGATGGGCCTACTGAAGTCAAAAGGAGATCTGTTTACGGGGTTTGTTTTTGTTTATGATGCAGAATAGTTTAATTTCGCAGCTTCTAGAAAAAATTTTAGTGAACTGAAAAAAATGACAACATTTTTTAACGTGATGATTCACTACATAGGCAGCTGCTAGTCGTCTTGGTAGTGCACAATGTCCTAGAAACTGCAGTTGGTAGTGTTTTGGTTTTCTGTGTGTGGCAAGTTGCACACACCACCATGTTTTCAGTTTTGTTTTTTTTTTTTTACAAATTTTTTTTTGTTGTTAGAGTCTGGGTGGCCGGAATCACCTTTTCTTTTAAGTGTAGCTCTGCAAGTGTGATACAGCAGCAGGCAGTCTGACAAATATCCTACAAGGTGGTGCTAGTTATTCTTGGTGCTTAACTATTCCCTGGTAGGGCTTTCTCCTGCAGCTGTGTTTTGTTTCTTGCCACTTGTCTTGAAACTACTTCCTTTCGTAGGTCAGACGTTGTCAGATAGAGAGACATTTACTTATTTATTTTACTGCATGCCCGACTGTGGCGGGTTCTTTCTAAAGGGCCGTGAGAGTTGGGGCTCTGTGGTTTGTTCCTGCCCTTAGCTTTACATGACCTTGGGCATGTTGCTTAACGTCTGTGTTTCTCAGTTTGAAGTAGGTACAGAAATGCATGTATCACTCTGCTGTGAGATATACAGCTTTCTTAATGATCACTTATCTAGAGATCTCAAAAGCATTTTACAAAGAGAGTGCAATGCAATTGCTGTTGTAAGAGCTGGAGAGGTCAGACTGAGGAGTCGATGCTGACCACCTTATATCCCTTCATAGTTGCCTTAGATAGCCTCACTTCTATCATTGTGTCCCTGAGCACTTGTTTCCTTTGTGTAAAGCGGGACTGAAACTGTTACCAGCTGTTAACTTTCTTTTTTTTTTTTTTTCTTTTTTTTAATTGTCATTCAAAAGAAATTAGGAATTGGTGTCTTTCAGAGAACTTTGTGGGCTTGTTTTGTGGTTCGTCACCGGGCATTAGCCTGTGCTAATAGGGATGTTTTTTCCTCCTTCCTCTAGAGGATTTTTGGAAATATTTAAATCTGCCATAGTCGCGACCTTTTCCATAATTGCAAGATTTAATTCTTGAAAAAGTTTTACCAAGAGGCAGACTGTCAACCATAATGCCTTTAACTTGTGATCTTACTAGTAGAGAATTTGTGGGTTTGCTTTGATTTTAATAAGCAGTTTCTGTTTATTTGCTTTTTTCCTTGTATTTTTGTACTAAATTTCCAGCTTTGAAGGTGCAAGGACTTTAGGTTCTCCTGCATTGTAGCAGTGGTAATGGCTCACAGATTGTGTAAATACTGATGGTGGCAATAGGATTGTGGAACAAACGACAAGACCCCATTGAGTAAATAGCTTTTGATTTTAAAACTTTTAAAGTGGAAGCTATTCCTTTCAGAGCGCCCTGCACGCCGTGATGGCCGTGTTGTGAATTTTACTGCTAGTGAAAAGGTACCTCTGGGCATCCCAGCAGAGACAGCAGCCACATTATGCAGATGCGGTTTAACTGCACGGCCACTGTGAACCTGATGGTCTCCAGCCCTCTGGGGCATGGAGGAGCCCAAGCAGCTGGACAGGGCTCTTGTGGGGTTTTGTCCCCCTGTCTCCCTTGTGGCCTTCCACTGGCATGTCCCTGCTTGGCCAAGCTGACTTAGTTCCTTTCTTCAGAGCCCCATCCTCGTTTGCTGTTTTATTGCAGATTAAAGGCTTGGGTTGCATGTGGAGGTTATCAGCTAATGAATAAACTTCAGTCATCCCGTCCTGTGATAAATCTGTCTTGTAGATCAAAGGTGAAGCATGTAGACCTTTTTTCTTTCAAATGGTAATTTCTTAAGGCTGTCAGATCACTTCCTAAGGTCTGTTTACATAAAAACAAAAACATTAAACATATTTTATTCAAAATGTTGAATTTTCAGTTTTGAAAAAACCTTCTATTTCCTCTCTGAGGAAGCCTCCCCTCCTCCCTTCCCCATAAGGACTCTGTGAAGATCCCATCTGTGGAAATACAGGCAAGCCTCACATTGTAACTTGTAGTCACGGCAGTATTTTCTTAACACTACAGTTATTTCTGTTTTAAAACAGTTATTTAGTTAATTTCATCAGGAGTATGTATATGTATTGGAGCATCTGTTCAGTTCCAGTTGTATTAAACAAAGTATGCAGAAATTTGTTTCAACTGTATTTTCACACAGAAACCAAACAAGGCAGATTGAAGGGTCTTTGTGATTCTATTTTGATACAAAACTGTCATTCTCCTTAAACTGCTTTCCATGCAGTGTTTTTGCAAAATGTGTTTTGTATTCCAAGAGCAGCCTAAATAATGATTTGAAAATCCATAAGCTCTGGGATCATATAAAATAAAGAGGCAGTCTGCAGGCTGAGTCCATCCACTTCTGTTTATTTCATATGTTTCTTCAGGTAAAATGTATTTACAGTCTGTATCATTTTTTTTGGCTTTTTTCTTCTGCTTGCTGCCTCAGCTGAAGACAGGAGTCGAGCTCTCCCACAGACTGCCGTGAAGCTTTCAAAGGCTATAGCAGGGGAAAAAAGGGAGGGGAGAGTGGCAGTCCTGAAAACATCAGTTAAACGTTGGAGAGTCTGTGACACATTCATGTCATGTAGGACTGGTACTGCTAGCCCTCTGTAAGCATGTAGGAAAAATAGCCCTTGTTTCAGGTTCTGTGTCCTTTTGTTTTGGTCCTATGCATTTCAGTACTGGGAAGTCATTACGGTGGAGCCATTTATAAGCTGATAAATATGCATAAATGATGATATTTATTAATTTTTTTTAGTTTTAGAAGTCTTAAGTGTTTTTTCTAGGAATGATCTAAACCTAGGCTAAACTGGTAAATGGAAAACTGATCACTTTTTCAAGGCATGTGCTCCAGTCTTTTCCCTGAGAAGGGTTATTTTCTTTTCCTTTCACTTATTCTTCATGTTCTCCTTGTCTTCGATACATTACTCTTACCTGTTCCTGGATTATAGTTTGACCTTGATGAGGTGACTAGAGAAGTGAACTGTCTTGGTAAAGGATATCTTTATTCTTCCGTATCTATTTGTTCTGTAAGCTGAGGATTATGCATGTTAGAAAAGAGTGAATCATTAGCAACTTTATTTCTGGTTGTCTTTTTTCCCGTGGCTGTTTATGAACTTATTCAGCAAATGTGGTTGCCAGTAAGTTAATGTAGTGAAATATTTTTTAGCAGTGACATTTACTGCCAAGTCCTGCAGTCACTGAATAGGAAGGTTACTGACTGGCCAGGTTTTTGTCTTTAAATGTATGTATTATGAGTCGTCATCAAGGGCATTTGAAAAATTACGCATGCAGAAAAAATTCCCAGTCTTGCTAATTTGATCCTCTTTGCTCAAATGTTGTTTTCTTTCTGCTTCTAATGTATACCTAAAAAAGATAAACAGTTTAATTTTTTTTAATACTCTGTCTTCATGCTGATGCTGTTATATAATAATGTTTCCTTATTAACCCATCCATAAATAAAATTTCACATGACCAAAAGCACTAACATAAATGGAGACTTTGAAAAGTGTCAGCATTCAATAAAGACCAAAAGTTTCAAGCATTTGGGATTAGAATTTGGGAGCTGGATTTATGCAAGTGTATGCCTATATACACAGTGTATACTCAATGGGTATATATACATATTCTGTATATACATGTATGTTTATATATACGCATACATGCATATAAGAAATATACATGCCATGTAATTGTCAGTCTTACTGATTGCATGCATATGTAAAATAATCATACAACTTCAGGAACAACTGGCTTCAGAAAAAATGTGCAGTGTGTGTATTGGTAACGTATGTTCACTTGCGAGTCTCGTATACAGTAAGAATGCCTTAAGCAGTGGCAGAAGCCTTAAATATCTGTGCTGAGAAGCAGAGCCTGGTTACAGGTGGTCAAAATTCCACCGACTCCAGAAAGAGCACTTTGCTAAGAGTCTTTGAATATCGGGCTACTTATTTAAGTCCTGACTTTATGTTCCCAGACGTAACCACTTCTGACAATGGCTTCTTTGTTTCCCTGTTGAATCAGTGATAAAACTTGTGAGCTGAATTTTATTGTTGACTTAATTCAATGGCCCGCACCTTTTCCAGTGGAGACTGCAGTTCTTTTGCAGTGGTTTTTGGGTAGTGAACTAAAGATTTAGATTTCAGCCTTTCTTTAATGAACTATAAACTAGATCCGTTAGAGTTGCCTTACTGGTGAGCATTTGTGAAAATTTAACATTGAAGCCTGAGGGACACATGTATTTAGAGTGGTGACAGTCTTGTTCTTCCAGCAAAGTAAACAAAAATCCCATTAGCTACCTTGAGTTAGTGTATACTTACTTTATGAATGTATGCATATTTTTATTTTTAAAGGCAAAATCAAATTAAAAATAATAGTCTCAAAATACAATTTTGTTCCTTTTAGTGCCTATCATTGAGAGTTGCTAAAATAAAAACAAATTGTAAATAATCTTTTAAAGTAGTTGTTTAATTCATGCTAGAGAGAGCTCCCTGTGTAGTCCATTTCATTGTTTATTGGCTTCTCTTGCTTTCGCATATTCTTGAGTAGCTAACTGACAGGCATGTTTATCCTTAAGGATAATCTTTTATTATGATGCTCTTTTATTATGAGGATATTCCTGTTTTTATAGGGAAGCAAACTGACACACTGGTTATGAATCTCTGAAGGTAGGCTCCTAAGACTGAACTACTTCAAACTAGAAGCAATCTTCTGACACCAGTTGTTTAGGTTGTGAACAACAAATGGCAGAACCAGAGATTAAATCCAGTTTCTTTCACATTTTATGCAGCTGCAAGTATGAGATCAGCAGTCTTCTCATCTATAGCTAGCTATTAGCTCTTTGCATGAATACATCAGAAAAGAGCAACGAAAAAATAACTACTAGATTGATGTAACTTGAAACTTTTCCATACGAGGGAAACGAGGCAGAATCAGTTCCTGTTTGTCTTCTGCTGTGGGCATGCTTTTCTAAATATCAAGTTGATGATACCTTTAAAGCAATAAATACAAAAAATACAAAATGGTTTATTTTAAAGCTTATTGTTACTTCTGGCAAAAATACTTGTTATAATTTCCAAAGTTTTCTTCATAATTCTGGTTCTACAAAACCTATTAAAATCCAGACCCGAAACCCTCAAACTGTAGATTTACCTGAAATGGAAAGTGTGTGTGTGTGTGTGTATGTGTATAAAACGCTGGGATGCTATCTCACTTGGATATTTTAGTAATGGAAGTTACACAGTACTTAGCCATTACCTCTTACAATTTAAATTAAATTTTGGAAATTGCTGCAAATGGAAATCCTGTCCTCAGAAGAGCACACAGACCCTGATTTAGTGGCCAGCTCTTCTCTTTGCATTTAACTTTATTGATAATTCCCAGGTAGGAATACAATTTAAGTTTTCTCCCAGGCTTGGTTTTACATTAAGACCTTCCTCTTTAGCAGCAGCTCTAAAGGTGGATCGCCTCTTCTTGCACGCTGCCTGGGAGCCTTTGGAGCCACATACCTTATAAGCAACTGTAGGAACAAATGCCCCTGATCTCCTCCAGGATTTTAACGCTGAAAGCTAATGCAGATGAAGAGCAACCCTGTTTCTCTGTGGGGTCCTGGAGGTTGCAGATTCAGTATAGAGGGATTAAAAATTCTTTAGATTTTTTTTTTCCCTCCCCCTACAATCATCTTATGCTATCCACGAGTTTTAGATCAATTGCTACAGACTGGAGGTTGCAGATCCAGTATAGAGGGATTAAAAATTCTTTAGATTATTTTTTTTTCCCTCCCCCTACAATCATCTTATGCTATCCACGGGTTTTAGATCAATTGCTACAGAATCCAGTGGTTTAATTTTTATTAGGTTACTGCTTCCTCCTCCAGAGAGCCCTAAGCCTCTGTTTACTTTGGGGGCAGGGGGAGAGGGAGAGCTCTTCCTCCTGCCTCACCTATTCTCCTCTGACATCAAAGCAAGCCAGTTTGCTCCTCCTAGCTTAATCCTTCCTTTCTCCCTCCCACCAATTTTCTGCAAATTTCCTTGTATTCTTCTCAGAGTTAACCTGCTGACAAATACCGTGGACATGGGATAACTTTTGCCCTGGAGGTACTTGCTGGGAGGCAGGGCCCCTCTGGCAGTGCTTTCTCCTTGTCTGCCTGCAATTGCGAGTCTCATACGCCTGGACAGGTAGCTGTCTGGAAGAGAAGGAGAGCACTGCATGAACGAGACATAAATCAGAATAAAACAGTGCCCGTGACAGCATTTCTGTGAGATTGCTGCTTTTGGAGGCTAAGAAACTGTCTCGGTAACTGCAGCTCCCACTGCATGAAAATACCTTCTAGACAATTCTTAACTGGAAGCTGAAATCTTTTGGGGGTGGAGAAGAGGGGTCAGCTAACCCAAATCGTGTCAAACCAGTCGTTTGCTTGGGGGTGGAAGAGTAGAGACAGTCTTATAATACCGTGTGGCAGTTCAGCCAGTTAGCAGCTGCCCAAATATAGTGTCAATTTAGGCCAAAGGACCTATAGCATCCTAACAAGGTGTTTAGTGGCAGCCTTTTGAAAAGCTTGCCTTGTAATTGCTCTGTCTTTGGGTTTAGGGAGTAGGTTAACTTTTATTGATATTTACTGAAAGTTCCCCCCTCATCCCCTGCCTCTTCTCTAGCCAGGTGGTGTACCCAATTTGGGTGGGCTTTTTAATTTTGGTATACTGAACATACTTGCAGACTTCAATTTTCAACCGGCATGGTCCTTTTAAATGAGAAGCCAAGTGGCTACAAATATCTGAATTATCTCAGTGGTGACCTCAGCACTTACAGCATCAGAAAGCTGCAGGTACTCTCAGTAACTCTTAATGAATATTTCAGAAATCACAACTGCACAGACAAGCAAATGAGGGGTATCTTGCACTAAAAATGGGGATTTATAGCATTGAACCAATTATTAAGCTGTATGGGTGCAACCTACAACCTCTAATATTGTGCCCCCTCTTCCACCCTGGCTAGGAACCCCTCCCCGTCTCAGGAAGGCTGCATCCTTTGTGGCAGGGGGGTCTTGGGTTAGCTGCCCAGAAATAGCTAAACTGGCAAAAATTTTTGGTGTCTTAGCACACAAGCTTTAGAAAAGCACATTTCAGTTAAAGGATGACATTTATTTCCATTTGTGAAGAAGCATCTAGAAAAATTTCTTTGCTGAACAGGGGCAGGAGCATCATTTTTAGGAGTCAAATAAGCTGTGCTGTAGGGAAGTGGCATACGTCTGCATTATAATGACGATTTTGTTGGTCGCCTTTCCCTGTGTACAAATGCCCTCATATAAACCTGCTTTATGGATAGTGATGCAACTTTGTTGTGCTGTAGGTACAATGAACCCATTTCTCTTCTCTACTTCAACCTTTTTTTTGGCCTCAGTTGTTATTCTCAAAGGCTTTATGTTAATCCCAGATCATAGTAAAGATAGGGAAAAATTATGGTGGATATATAGAATTAACGTAATCTAGAGATGAACAGGTAATCCAATTAATTTAAAATTTATTTTAATGAATACTTGTTTTTTTTGTCTTTTACTCATTAATCAGTAATGCTTTTTGCTTTAAAAAAAAAAAAGGAAAGAAAAAAAGTCTGTTACTCCAAAGCAAGAGAAAGTTATTTTAACAAACAATGCTTGTTAATATGGATGCATTACTGCAGATTTTAAGATCCAGAATTTCCCAATATCAGTTGTAGGAAAATGTACTGTTAGTTTCCATCTTGAAACTCTGTAGTAGTAAACAGGAATAAATTCCAGCTTTCAGTGCAGTTCATCTTCACCTGCTCACTACTTTTTCCTAATCTAAATTCAGAATCAGTATTTTTTTTCTTCTCATACAATGTCATCTGAGAACAGTCCATGTAGACTTTGAGGACAAAATCGCACAATTTTGGGCTGTCTTTTATTCTTCACAGGCCCCCCCCCCCTTGCCCCCCCCCGGCCCCGAATCCCTCCCCACCCCCTGAGGATTTTAAAGACTATACTATTATGTAGCATTCGTGCAATGCAGTATTCAAGTAGACCGTTAATTGACATGCACAGTATTGTATGCTTTAGGCTGGAAGAGAAAATAAGCAATTTGCTTCATTTTGCAGAGCGAGTTCTAACTGTTATTAAAGTGCATTTGTAGTTGCATATTTTCCAGTAAAGGTGACAGATTCAAAGCTGGTATTTTCTTTTTGTTAAACAAGGTTCTCAAATAGATCCATCTTGCCCACGTATTCTATTCTTGCCAGTTGGCTTTGAAAGCTGGTGCTTGGGCTCATCGTTCAGAACTAGCTTCCAAAAAATGAGGTCCCATGCTGTTTCTATCTATTGAGCTGGTAGGGGCTGGAAGGATCTGATCTGAAGCCAAGGCAAAGACTGAATTGATGGAATCATATCTAATGGGTTTGCCAAGTACTGCCCAGTCATGAAGTTCCACTTTCTGGGAAAGAGCACTGAGACAAGGGGTGGCAGAGCATTTGCCATGATACCGGCTATCCTCTGATTTCCTTCCCTGGACTTAGAGCCAGGCCACCACGTAGGAAAGAACTAGCTTTTTGTTGTATGCGTTTTTACACATTTACATCTTGTTCCTCTCTTCTGCATGCTGCTTCCCCATTTTCTCCCCAGTTACATGTATGCATTTGAAGAGGGAAAAGCTTACTGCCCTTATTTAAGGTATTGCACTTATTTTGACCATACCTAATGTATAATTGCAGAGGCATACTTGCACATTTGGTATGCTTACTTCTGTTTGACTCTGTGTGCACACACACAAACACCCAAATACACACACAGACTCTATTTCAGGTGAATGGTCACCACTCAGTGGGACTAGATGGGGGCCAGTTGTCTTCAGGGCAGAATTCTGCATCTTAAGCAAGTTCTAGTTTTCTAGATGGAACCATAAGATGGAGAATAATACCAAGATCATGCACCACTTCAAAACCACTACTTGACAGGATTGCTTGGATTCCCTTCCCCTCCCCCCCCGCCTTTTCTCGCAGCTTTCGTTTGTGAGATAGTGAAAGCTCAGGTCTCTTTTCTGTGTTCCATTTTTATATAAACTGCCAGGATAGTCTGTGAAACCACAGTGGTGATACACATCTGTGTGTCAGATACCCAATTTGTCACCAGCTTCTTCCAATATCTGGCAGAGAGCAGGACCTGAATGAAATCCAGTTGACTGGAGCTCAGCTAAGATCTGATAGAGGTGACTTTGATAGATCAGATGGTTGAGGAACTTGGTGGAATCTGTGTAGATGTAATCTGTTCAGCCACTTTTAAATCAGTCCACAGTCTTCAAGTCTTGCTCGTCTTTGCAGCTGTTGCAGAGGTCAGAAACAAAAGGGATTTTTTTGCCATTGTCTAGGCAAGCAATTGCCTAGGGTGAAAACATTTGCAGATCTTGCCTCAGTCATCCATGCTTGCAGTCACTTCTGTCTTCAGCTGTTGCAGTGGTCTGTATGTGTAGGCTCTAATTCAAAATCTTTGGGAACAGTTTAGCTGGAAAGACTCGGTTACCAGCTTTTACTGTCTTTCCATCCTCCTACCTCTCTTCATCTGTCACCTCTCCAACGTGATGTTTTTATTTCAGTTTTTGTTAGTATACTAGGCTGCATGCCACATTCAGCTGCAGCAGCAGTAACCTTCAGAGTATGAAGGAATGGCCAGCTGGGTCTAGTACCTGCTTCAGCTAATTCCTCCTGTGCATCCCAAAGATTACTGGTAGAATTTCTCATCTTAATGTATAGTGGAATGAAACTGAAAGAGCACCCTGCTTTGGCATCTCGTTGTCTTTAATCAGATGCCTATTAAATGGTTGTTGAAATTCAGAGTGCAGCTATCTACAAAGGTCTATAGCTCAAATCATAATGATCTAGAAATAAATAATCAATAAATAGCCTCCAGAATGCAGAAGACTATTGTTTCATAAGTTAAATACACATTTTTGAAACCTCTTCAGAAAAGATGTATAAAGCCTGTCATTCCCACCTAGAAGGTCATATAGAAAGTATTTAATTTTGTAGCTCATTGCATCAGATATGCAAAAACGTATACTGAATGTATGGTTCAAATGGTAAGTAACTGTTGCAGAAATAGAGCATTTCAGGCCTCATATGAACCCACAATGTTGTGTTTGGATTTTTTTTAAATGTCTATTGATAAGAGCACCTAGGTCATTACTGTTACCTGAGAAGTAACCAGCACTTTACCCTCCCTGATGAACTGTTCATTAAACTGTTCATTTATTGAAAGTAGATTTTTTTTTTTATTAAAATGCCTACCTGTTGTACTTAGAGCACAAATAATTTGTTTGAATCATCAGGTGAGTGCTGTTAAGTTATAGTGAGTGAGGAAAATTGCAAAAACACGAATTAGGGTCCCTGTCCTTAAGTGTATTTCAGTTTGCATTTTGATAGTAGTTTAGAAATGTTATCGCCTGTTTTGTCACAGACATAATTCACATCTTTCTTCAGGCACTGTAAACAAGAGAAATGGTTTAATGGCTCCATAAAAGGCACTCTGTGCTGATAGCTGAGATTAGACCCTTTAGTAATGGATTTTTGTGTGTTGGGGGAAGGGGAGGGCTTGGCAGAGGTAAATGTACTGGAAAAGAATCTTGGAGAGACTCTGATGTATCTGAAGTGCCTGCTGCATTTCTGTATGTATTGGGAGATAGATTTAAAGTGTGACAGTATTGGCTTTATCAGTACAGAGGTTTTCTCTTCTTGCTTTTGAAATTTTACCAAGGACTAACTTGGGTCACCTCAATCAGTCTAGCACCTGGCATTGTAGTGGTATTAACTTAAATATTTTTACATCTTCTGTCTTTTCATCTTGCTGTTAAGAAAATCAAATCCCCTCTATTCAAATGTGTTCAAGAAATCTCTCTCAACTTAAGATCGCATGTTAACAGTTTTGCCTCAATCGATCATAAAAATGAGTGAGTTTATTTACTAAGTTGGGTTTAGAGGGTGATTTGAGAGCATAAATGTGAAAAGCAGTTCAGAAACATGCAGAAGAAATGCTTAGGGCATGACTTACTGTGACTGCCTGGTTACTTCCTTTTCTCTGCAGGTACACAAAGTCCTCAAACTTAATACACATGAATGTAGTGTTACTTAGGAGACATTGGAGTTCACTAGCACAAGCAAGGTTGCTGCTGTCAGTTGATTTTATACCATATAGTAAATGCTCTTGCCCTACAAGTGTTGATAATAAGACATCTTTTTCTCTTTGGTCAGTGGAGTCAAGATTGCCTGCTGTTAGCCAACATCATTGAATTACCAGTAATATTTCAAGCATTTTAAAAATATGTTTAAATCAATTCTTCTTCTTCAGAAAATAAAATCAGATTTTATCTTGTGTTCTGGGCAGGAATCTGAAGTTTGAAAATTGTAAAATAACTCAAAGGAGAATCTCCTGCTCAAAGGAGAAATGACTTGCAATTTCACATAAAATATTCCTCATTTCTTCTTCATCTTGAATAATCATCTCTTGAATTGAAAACCATTTTTTAAACCATTGCTTTTATATTTGATGCAGTGCATTTCTGGGGCTTTCTCAAAAGAAGTGATTCAGTTCTATCTGTTCAGAGGTGGTACATTTCCTGTTTCTCAGGCTAGAAAGTATACATATCAGTCTCCTCTAAGACAAACCGATCCCTCCTTTAATTTCAGAGGTCTGAATAAAATTGTTCTGCATTTGGGTCTTAAACTGAGTGTTACTATGAGCAAAATGTTTGGGCATTAGGCTGTTGACAGATAGCAAAGGAGAACAGCACTTCAAAATGAGGGGTAGCAGATTTCACCCTGTGTTATCGCATGTTCTGTGCGAGTTTACTTTGTGGTGAAATTACTATTGTTTTGTATAAAATCTAGGTCTGTACAACAGCACATTATGTATAACATGCAAGCCCTCTTACTCTGCAGAACAGATAGATATATTTATGCACAGAGAATATGCATACGGTAATGTATTATACTTTAATCAATTTGCTACGGATGGTAGCAGTCCTTCTTGCCTTATATCTGCATGTTGGACTCGGAGGAGCTCCAGCCAGGGTCTGCAGATTGAGTCCATTCTGATACCAATAAGCCTGACTTTCCGCAGTAGTTGAGATGAGGTGTTGAAGCCATCCATCTAAATACACGCTGTAAGATTGTTTGCCTTTCAAGTTTGGAGGTAGTTATCTGTAAGTAATCACTTGGGATGAAATCTTGGCCCTTGGTCACTTCTTAATAAGATCGTTATTAAGGCAGAGTGCCCGTTACTTTAATAGGGTTGGGACTTTGTTCTGGGGTTAAGTAAAATGAATTTGCTATCAGGAAGAAAGAAGTGGTGAGGAGCTGGTTGTTTGAAATGTCATTTTGTTAATTTGGATGTGTTGGTAGCTTGGTATGCTGCACTAAAATTAGATTGTATAAATAAGCAACCTTGCTCTCCTCAAAAGAAAACGGATTGAAAACGTAATATAAAATCCAGCTTAGCAAAACGGTGTATGTTTAAAATTTGTTTTAATAGCGCTATAAAATGAGTGTCACACTAAAATGAAGAGCGATGGGTGGAGGGTTTCAGTGATAATATGAGAACTGTTTTGAATGTTTGAAATTTTACTGTTGGAATAAGTCTGTCATCTTCAGCCACACTTAAGATGTGGTTTGAAAGGTCAAATAACCTTCAAGAAAGCCCCCCCAAAATACAGTAGGTATTTTTCTCAAGCTTTTTTCCTTTCTGCCTCTAAAAGTGTACACTTAAGGAGTTACAGATTAAACTTAGCATGGTGACTGTGTCAAGGGACTGCCTGAGGAAGGCCTTAAATTTTACAGCTACATTATCTTTCTGGCCATAGTTAAGATAAAGATCTAATATAAAATCACTTTGGACTGTAATGCTTTCCCTAAATGAAATGAAGGCGTTAACCTACTTGATTTGATACACTTTACCCTAGCTTATAAAGCTGGGAGGAAGGTGAGGTAAACTTTAATTAAAACTACAGCACAGATGCCTTCTAGCACTGTGCCCTGTACCTTGCTAGGACCGTACAGTAAGCAAAATAAAATGTACCTCGCAGCCGAAGCAGCAGGCTGGAGCCGTGTTCAGTGAAAGTAATTTAATTAGTGTTGATCATGACTCCAGATGATGGTGATTTGATAAGGAATAATTTAGTACTTAACAGCCTTTTACATGCACCAACTCCATGTGGGAAGGTAAAGCAAATTGCACAAAATGAATGTGCTGCTTTCACTTGTGCCTGTGCCAGTGAGCTGGAAAACTGCCTGTTAGCAGACGTTCAGGCTCTCAGCGCTGTGATGAAATACCCAGCCAGTTCTCCGCACAGGGCTGTGGTGTGGGAGTCTCTGTACTCCCGTTATTTAAAAATAAATAAGGGAAGTAATTTTTCATAACAGATTAACTCCGAGGAAGTAGCAAAGTTAAAATAAAAAATAAAAAAAAAATAGAGCAGCATGTGGTCTTTGTGCGAATATGTGATACTGGCTTTAAAAAAGAGTCTTGTTGCAGTTGTATTTTAATTCTCTGATTCAAGTCAAAGAGATTGCCTACCTTTGTGTCGGAGCCACCTTCCTGGAGTTGTGGGGTCCATCATATGCATTAAATGTGTGCTGCGTGTGATCTGACCAAGATACGCAAGGAGAGTCAGCAGTAACAGTTCACTAGCAAAAACCTGAAACAAACTACTGGATGTCAGCCTGCTTTGCGATGACGGTGGGAAGCTGACTGGCCTGCATTTTGCCGTATTATTAAATTTGAGAATCTTTATTCAAGAAGTCTTTTATTTTAGTGCAAGGTCAGACAGTTTTATTCAGAAAGAGTTCTTTCCTTGTTGTGACATTCACCACTTTTCATCTGTTTCTTAAGTTACTGTGCTGTGCGTACGTATTTGTGTACCTGTTTTACTGTCTGCTTTTCCTTTGTAATTTTTCCAGATAATTGACTATTATACACCAAATATAATAGCTGGATAGCAGTTTTAGAAATTCTTGTGAGTTTTGTGAAAATATGTGGCAAAATAGCATAGTGCTGTCTTACAGATGTCTCAGCTGAAAGGCAGTAGTAGAAGCTGTCATGTAATAGGGTATGAGAGGACCTGTTTGTGAAAGAGTTCTCTGAATGTTGCCCAACCATGGGAAAACCTGTGGTGAGAATCTGGAATCCAAATCTTACAGATACTTATACATCAATTTATTGGTTCCGATGCTCACTTCTTACACAGCATTTCATTTGCCTCCCCCTCCCCACCGAACACGAGTGTGTATGCAGGTGCATTAGTATCATAAAATATATAGTGTGTAACAAACTGTCTTTCCTAAGTTGAGGTGCAAGGAAAGGGGCAAGATGCTACTTGATAGTATATAATAATGGCCTGATTTTGTGCTGAGGTTCTCTAACAGGGACAGCTGCATGTACGTGGATTTCCACAGAGGCACAAGTGTCTGTGTCAGGCTGGAGTGTGATGTTCAAACTATGGTGTTTTGGTGATGACATCAAAAATAAGTGATAAAATTGATCTCCAAACTCTAGGCTTCTCAGAGTTCAAAAACATATTTACAACCTCATTTTATTTAAAACTTGAAGGGTGTGTTTTCAAGCTGTTAAATACCCGTCTTTAGTCCTTTGTCCTCTTAGGCACTTACTTTAGATTTGTCTATGTCAGGTGAACTTTGAATTTTCTTCTGCTTTAATTTTGGTTAAGGTTGGATAGGAAATAAGGAAAGTTGGCTGGCTTAAACTAATCTGCTGGTTAACCTTGTCTTTTCCTTTGGCCTTTTTCTTAATCCAGACCAATTTGTGCTTCTAATTAATGCTGCATTTCTGTCACACTCCCTCTGTTCTTTTTACCTTTTAAAAAAGTATGTTGTTGGGTTTTTTGTTTTTGTTTTGTTTTCTTTACAATTTGCATCTATATCACATTTACTATTGACTTTGGTGAGGCCAGGATTTTGTCTTGTGTATTTTTGAGAAAAATTACTGAAGCCATTTGTTGTGTATTTTTTTCCGATGTTACTTATAACTAAAGGTGCATGTAATCATCCAGTTTCATGCATTTCACTGCGAATTTTCATGCATTCTGTGGGACAAAAAGGTTACTGATCATATACTCGATTCTGATGTATGAGAAGTTTATTTTGGTGTCATTTGTGTAGCACTCTTCAAAGTGAACTACTATTGCATTTATAGCTAAAAGCTACCTCACTGATATTACTTAAAAACATTTGGTGCCTGGGAAGTATTTTGCCTCTGACAACATTTACAGTAGTTAAGCCAAATATAAGTGGGCTGTTATTTTCCTGCTAATGAGATGGGATCCTGGCCATCATTCTATTAAACAATAAAAGTAGTAATAGCCAACGCGAAGGATCTCTGGTGTCTATTTTTCAGTTGACACCCAAAGAAATACTTGAAATGTTTATTTCCTATATTGTTTTTAGTATTACAGTGGTTTAATTAATCATGTGTTTAATTAGAAGTGTCTAGCTTACTTGAGAAAGCTCATTTTTAATATTGTACTTGGGGTTTAATTACATTTTCTTTCTCTTTGCAGTGGCTTTTCATGGTCTCCCTGTGAAAATCAAGAAGGAACCCCATAGCCCATGTTCGGAACTTGGCTCCGCTTGCAGTCAAGAGCAGCCGTTCAAGTTCAGTTATGGGGAAAAGTGCCTGTACAATGTCAGGTAAAGCAATCAGGAGCACATTTGCAGTGAGAACTGCTGATTTAAATGAGGACTGACTAAAGAGTAATAAAACCATAATAGAGATCTTATAAAACTTACCTCTTCAGCAGATAACAGACTGATGAGATAATGCATTTAGCTGATGAACACTGATGGAGTTGTTTACAGTTGTATCAAACACTTACATAACCATTTTAAAGCAGTGTTTTTCATCAAAATGCATATTCTCCATTCCTTCTCCATAGGAGATAGCCAGAGTTTAAAAACCATGTGCACATGTGAAATAGAAGGAAGAAGTGTCTTGTTTTCTGCGAGTTGTGTTGAAAGTACTTTCAAAATGCATTACACACATTAGGAAAGAGAGAGATCTGTGTAACAGGCAAGAGATCGGCAGGTCTGAGCAGCACGTTAGGTATTTGACAAGTTTTGCAGATGTTATATGTGTGTATTTGTGGGTGATTACAATTTAAAATAGTATTCCATTAGGCTCTGCATCTTTGTTTCCTATTCAAGAGCAAGTTGTCTTCTTTTAATAGGGAGAGATAATAAAAGCTTTATTTATTTGTGAGTAGTGGAGGGGCTTGATACCACTGCATTCTTTATTGACTTTCTTTTGGTTTGCACTTATGTGTCACTCCTTCCTTTAGTGTCAGCAGTGAATGGTTTCGTATTGACGTTTCAGTCTATTTTAGAATCTTTCATCTAGCTTGTGAGTTTTTATTCTCATTAATGTACACCAAAACTGTTAGCACTTAAAGCATTTACATTTAACTTTTTGGATATGAAGGGGGGGCGGGGAGGGGGGAAGACTGGCACCTTTGCCAGTCATAGAGGAGTGATTTTGATTTCAAAAATCAAATGCATACATTGATGGATTTGATGGGTGTTAAGGGACCTGACAGGAAAGAATGCAAGTTCATGCTTACTAATGTCTGCATTTTTCCTGTTTAGAAAGAGGGATGATCAAAGTGTGTTCAAGTCCTTTCCTGATTTGGGACACCTTTGAAAATAGCATCTATGTATTTGCAGGACCAGCACTTTATTTTTGAGAGAGAGGGGGGAAAAAAAAACCTGTCAGGAGAGGCTGCTGACATCCTAGTGTGGGTAGCTAAGCCAACATACCATTGTTTTTCTGGGTCAGATCCCTTCCCTCTAGCTGTATTGTTTTACTGTCTCACTTTGTGGTTTGTGCAAGCTCTAAAAAAGAGTCTTGACAGGCACTGCCGGCTCTTTGTGCTGTAGTCCAGGTGCTTCTACTTTTATGTATTTTGTATAACTCCGGTTAGAATGTCACTGTAAGACTGAATCCTTTAAAAATACATTTCTGTGCCGCAGAGAAGAAAATGCTGTGTTGAACCACTTGCCTCTAACATGATTTTTTCTGTGCTCTTCGCAATGTAAAGTAGATAATTCCTCTTCCCCAAACTGGTTAATAAGGTAACTATAGTAAAAAGCTTATAAATGTGACACTTGGGATTTTTTTCTGGATGTAGATGCTACTTTTTTTTTTTTTTTCAGAGAAAATAACCTGGCCTTCTTTCCCCTTGCCTTACTGATAGTGCCTATGATCAGAAGCCACAAGTGGGAATGAGGCCCTCCAACCCACCGACACCATCCAGCACTCCTGTGTCACCACTGCACCATGCCTCCCCAAACTCAGCTCAGACTCCTAAACCTGACCGGGTTTTCCCTACCCATCTCCCTCCATCCCAGTCCATTCAAGACAACAGCTTCCCTATGGACCACAGGTAAAAAACAAAACACGTGAGGGACCCATGCAGAAGGCATTTGAGTTGTGGTTGCAAGTCTCTTATATGGGGTAGCACTGCCTTCCTGCCCACAACTATTCCCTTTTGGGTTGGGGGACCAAGGTGAAAGCTAGCAAGTGCCAGAAATACGTGCATTTCATGAAAGGCTGGCGCCCAACTTGATGGACTTCAGCAGGAGTTCATATTAGCAGCAACAGAGTTTTAATGACCTGCTTCTTCTGTCTTGTGAGGGTGATTACAGGGTGCTAGATAATCTCATCTAGGCTCCCTTTCCTATGAAAGGTTGGACCAGATGGTCTTTCAAGGTCCCTTCCAACCTGGGCTATTCTGTGATTCACTTGAGACTAGTAAGCCCTACGAGGTAATGAAGTCACTAGCAGGCATGATCCTGGCTATAAATATCTGGCCTCTTGCTAAGCAATTCACCTATCTAAGAGATAAGTGGCCATGTTATGGTGTTACTGCTTCAGAATATTCTTTGGAAGGGTGGATCATTTTTCCAACCCCTTTTGAAATATAGCATTTCAAACAAACTAAGATGCCAACATAAACTGTGCTTAAATAACATTAGTCTGAGTAAAAGCCACAAGAGCTAGAGACTAGAATTAAAGCTTAAACTGTCCTTAAGTCACCCTGTTTTGTTTTGATATGTTAGAAATCCCCAGACAACAGACTATCTTTCTTAGTTCAGTTTTGCAACAGATACGCTTAGTGGATTTCCCTGATTTTTGAGACCACTTGTTTGTGGAATTCTATTTATTCTAACCTTTATTACACGAACCTGTTTTTGTCTGCTGTGTTGTGTGATTGCTCTGAGCATTTAAAAGTTCAGCTGTACGTAAAGAGATATATATGTTCAGAAACTCGACTTAGCGCTTAAATGTTAGCAAATTAAGAAGCACCTGAAAAGAAAATCAGTTATTGGGAGTGCGATTTGCATGCTTCTGCTCTAATAAGGGGTATTATCTCCAGGGATTTGTGCAGATCACTTCTGAAGGGTGTTGCTAAGGTTTATATTGCTGTTTTGTGCTCTGCTGAGATAGTTTTAAATATCACCCAAGGTTCTCTACGAGCCCTCCTGGTGGTGAGGAAACACCGAATTGGCCCCTTCAGCTGCCGTAGTCACCATCTTTTCTCCCTCTGTGGACTGTGGTCTAACCACGCAGGCCCCCAGTGAAGCCAACCAGCGGTTTTGATTACAGAATGGTGGATAAATGTGTTTCTGTATATGCACCAAAATAAGTTGTCAGGAGACTGAAATCTCCAGAAGCTAAATGGCTTCTGTGCAGAGAGCAGTAATAAGATTTTTCAGATGCAAAAAATCTTTTGTTTTAGAGCAACTTGTAAAGAGTACTGAAGCTGTATGTGGGCCCTAATTTGAGTATTTATGGAGATTTGCATACACCTTAGTACATTTTTCTATACCCGTAACACTTGCTCTGCACAAGCTTTGTAGGCTCTTTACGTGGTTCCCCTTCGTCCCTCCCCGTCTTTGATATTCATGTTCTTTAGGGCATTTTGCACTAATGCTTCCCTTCTGTGATAGAACATCATGTGTTCTAGTGAAGTCTAAAATAGCTGACTCAGGCCAAAAAAATCTCACTTTTCCCTTTTTTAAAAGAAAGGTAGAATTGTAGTGGAAGATATTTTCCCTATTTTCTTATTTATTTTGAACCTTCTCACTTCCAGTTGTTTAAAGCAAATTTATACTTCATATTTTTGTGAAATTCAAATCTTCCTGATTTGCAAGGTGATACGCTACTACAATGAGTGTATTCAGAAGATGTCATTTAAACAAATGACCTGCCTACATGAGTTCATATGTAAAGCTATAACTCAAGGCATATTTCTTTGGAACATGCATTGTTGGCATAAGATAGCGTTAGCATCTAGAACATACAGCCCATACATCTTCATACAGGGCATGAATATATGAACGATAAGTGGTCCTAACAAGTACCAACAGGAATCAAATCCACTTGTATAAACAAATGGCTTGATTCCATACAAAGCTTCCAGTACAACAAGTATTATTAACTTCCTTTGAGGCTTTGTGAGTGAGCCTGTTTCTTATTTTAACTTCAAGTTGCAATTTTCTGATTCACTCCTTGACAGTTCTTAATGATAATTTCTGCTTCTTTTTTTGGCTAATGAAAAAAGGAAAAGAGGGAAATGAATGCAGTGCCAGTCAGCCTAACTGTTTCATAATACATTTGAGTTTCTAAGTTTATTTTCTGCAGGTGTAGGTGGAATTGCAATTCCAATGTTACAGTGCAGTACTCTTTCTACTGCAAAATATAGTATTTACAGCATCATTAAAAAAATTAATTTTGTCTCCACTACTACATTGTAATAGTTTCTATCTCTGTAGCTCCCACAGTATTTGTAATTAAGCTATGACAGTAAATATTTGTCAGACCAAGTTCACAGCAGTATTATGACAGACATTAGTGGAGTTTAAATTGTTTCAGAAGCATGTACTACATATGAGTTGATAGTCAAGGATTGTATTGCCTGTGCAATCAAACCGCTGCATTCTTTTTCACTCACCCAGTTTTCTCCAAGAGAATGTCTGTTTTTGCTTGCATGAACCAGAGTCGGTTCAGATCCAAAGTACAGGAAGCTGAAGAATGATTAGTGCTTGATTTTTTTTTTTTTTTTTTTTTTTTTTAGTGACAGCGGGAAACTTGCAGAGCAGGGCATGTTTCTTTTTTTTTCTTTTTTTTCCTTTTTTCCTCCTTAAAGTGTGTCTTGTTCATGATGACAGGACTAGTAAGCAGTTTGTTGCAAGAACGTTGCATCTGCTGTGGATTAGTGCAGACACAATATTACTACAGTGGTGATTACCACTACTGTGGTAATCTGCAGGAGATGACAGGAAGAATTCATGCAGTTCATTGGGGCATGGTGGGAAAATAGCATCCCTGTATTCCTGTCTATGCTTCTGAACCTGTAGATGTCCAAGTAATTACATTCAGGCCTTTTAGTTCAGGTATATATGTTTTATGGAAGGAACAACAAGCATAGGTTCTCGAGTAGTGTTGCATGCAAATGAAGTTAATTTAAAACTGAATTCTCAGATTTTATGCCTACTGAAGAGCATTTGGAAGTAGTGAATGGCAGCGTGGCTTGTATGGATGACTTTTTTTCATGTAGAAATGACCAAGGGAACAAATTAAGCCAGGAGGGGAATTCCTAGGCATTGTTTCTCTTAGCAAAAATTTTCACCCTCTCCTTTTTCTGGGGTGCTTACATTCCCTTCCCATTAGAGCTGGAATGCAGTGCCAGCCTTGCAGGTAGATCTCCCACAGCACTATCCCCAAGAGGACAGAACTATGAACTTTTACCCTGGAATTATTCCATATACTACAGCAGACAATACTCTTTATTTTAAATATTTGTGCTTGTTGTGGTCAGAATGGTTTCTGTGTAACAGTAAGAATGGTAAGAGTAAATTAGAGTACAAGCAATGTGTTGCTAATACTCGTGAAAGAACAGAGAACTCTGCCTAAGCCTCCTTCATGTTACTGTGGTAGGATGTCAGTCTTTCTACTGGTTTGAAGCTGTTGCGTTTCCCATTTGCCTCTTCTGTTCAAAGAAGATACTGAAAGCAAAGATGACGGTGGTGGTGACAGGTCTTAGAGCTGGTATTAATAGGTGGTGGTGGGGTTGTTTCTTTGCTTGTTACTGTTCTACAACACAAGGGATCCTGATGGGAGCACTTGGCATTATCATAAGCAAAATGTTTGTTGCT